>NW_026989809.1:698867-1397735 GCF_036321535.1 Camelus dromedarius | reverse complement strand
TTTCTCAGTCTGTTTCCTACTGCCGGTTGGAAGTTCCTGCAGTTTTTACTGTAAAACCGAGTTGGAGCTTGTACCTCCCCATATATATGTATGGAGTGGAGTTTGCTCCTGAAAACAAACATTGTGTTCCCAACAAGGTAGGTGAAGGACGGCTTTCACACACATTTATCTGTCAGAACTGAGCATGTGGAGAGACGTTCGTTCATCTAGCACCAAGGGAACGGGTTGCAGGAGTAACTTTTACTCTGGTTTCTCAGTCTGTTTCCTACTGCCGGTTTGAAGTTCCTGCAGTTTTCACTGTAAAACCGAGTTGGAGCTTGTACCTCCCCATATATATGTATGGAGTGGAGTTTGCACCTGAAAAGAAACTTTGTGTTCCCAACAAGCTAGGTGAAGGACGGCTTTCACACACACTTATCTCTCAGAACTGAGCATGTGGAGAGACGTTCGTTCATCTAGCACCAAGGGAACGGGTTGCAGGAAAATCTTGTACTCTGGTTTCTCAGTCTGTTTCCTACTGCCGGTTTGAAGTTCCTGCAGTTTTCAATGTAAAACCAATTTGGAGCTAGTACCTCCCCATATATACGTATGCAGTGGAGTTTGCACCTGAAAAGAAACTTTGTGCTCCCAACAATCTAGGTGAAGGACGGCTTTCACACACACTTATCTCTCAGAACTGAGCATGTGGAGAGACGTTCGTTCATCTAGCACCAAGGGAACGGGTTGCAGGAGAAACTTTTACTCTGGTTTCTCAGTCTGTTTCCTACTGCCGGTTTGAAGTTCCTGCAGTTTTCACTGTAAAACCGAGTTGGAGCTTGTACCTCCCCATATATATGTATGGAGTGGAGTTTGCTCCTGAAAACAAACATTGTGTTCCCAACAAGGTTGGTGAAGGACGGCTTTCACACACACTTATCTGTCAGAACTGAGCATGTGGAGAGACGTTCGTTCATCTTGCACCAAGGGAACGGGTTGCAGGAGAAACTTTTACTCTGGTTTCTCAGTTTGTTTCCTACTGCCGGTTTGAAGTTCCTGCAGTTTTCACTGTAAAATCGAGTTGGAGCTTGTACCTCCCCATATATATGTATGGAGTGGAGTTTGCACCTGAAAAGAAACTTTGTGTTCCCAACAAGCTAGGTGAAGGACGGCTTTCACACACACTTATCTCTCAGAACTGAGCATGTGGAGAGACGTTCGTTCATCTAGCACCAAGGGAACGGGTTGTAGGAGAAACTTGTACTCTGGTTTCTCAGTCTGTTTCCTACTGCCGGTTTGAAGTTCCTGCAGTTTTCACTGTAAAATCGAGTTGGAGCTTGTACCTCCCCATATATACATATGGAGTGGAGTTTGCACCTGAAAAGAAACTTTGTGATCCCAACAATCTAGGTGAAGGACGGCTTTCACACACACTTATCTCTCAGAACTGAGCATGTGGAGAGAGGTTCGTTCATCTAGCACCAAGGGAACGGGTTGCAGGAGAAACTTTTACTCTGGTTTCTCAGTCTGGTTCCTAGTGCCGGTTTGAAATTCCTGCAGTTTTCACTGTAAAACGGAGTTGGAGCTTGTACCTCCCCATATATATGTATGGAGTGGAGTTTGCACCTGAAAAGAAGCTTTGTGTTCCCAACAAGCTAGGTGAAGGACGGCTTTCACACACACTTATCTCTCAGAACTGAGCATGTGGAGAGAAGTTCGTTCATCTAGCACCAAGGGAACGGGTTGCAGGGGAAACTTTTACTCTGGTTTCTCAGTCTGTTTCCTACTGCCGGTTTGAAGTTCCTGCAGTTTTCACTGTAAAACCGAGTTGGAGCTTGTTCCTCCCCATATATATGTATGGAGTGGAGTTTGCACCTGAAAAGAAACTTTGTGTTCCCAACAAGCTAGGTGAAGGACGGCTTTCACACACACTTATCTCCCAGAACTGAGCATGTGGAGAGACGTTCGTTCATCTAGCACCAAGGGAACGGGTTGCAGGAGAAACTTGTACTCTTGTTTCTCAGTCTGTTTCCTAGTGCCGGTTTAAAGTTCCTGCAGTTTTCACTGTAATACCGAGTTGGAGCTTGTACCTCCCCATATATATGTATGGAGTGGAGTTTGCACCTGAAAAGAAACTTTGTGTTCCCAACAAGCTAGGTGAAGGACGGCTTTCACACACACTTATCTCTCAGAACTGAGCATGTGGAGAGAAGTTCGTTCATCTAGCACCAAGGGAACGGGTTGCAGGAGAAACTTTTACTCTGGTTTCTCAGTCTGTTTCCTACTGCCGGTTTGAAGTTCCTGCAGTTTTCTCTGTAAAACCGAGTTGGAGCTTGTACCTCCCCATATATATGTATGGAGAGGGGTTTGCACCTGAAAAGAAACTTTGTGTTCCCAACAAGCTAGGTGAAGTACGGCTTTCACACACACTTATCTCTCAGAACTGAGCATGTGGAGAGACGTTCGTTCATCTAGCACCAAGGGAACGGGTTGCAGGAGAAACTTGTACTCTGGTTTCTCAGTCTGTTTCCTACTGCCGGTTTGAAGTTCCTGCAGTTTTCAATGTAAAACCGAGTTGGAGCTAGTACCTCCCCATATATACGTATGGAGTGGAGTTTGCACCTGAAAAGAAACTTTGTGCTCCCAACAAGCTAGGTGAAGGACGGCTTTAACACACACTTATATCTCAGAACTGAGCATGTGGAGAGACGTTCGTTCATCTAGCAACAAGGGAACGGGTTGCAGGAGAAACTTGTACTCTGGTTTCTCAGTCTGTTTCCTAGTGCCGGTTTGAAGTTCCTGCAGTTTTCACTGTAAAACCGAGTTGGAGCTTGTACCTCCCCATATATATGTATGGAGTGGAGTTTGCTCCTGAAAACAAACTTTGTGTTCCCAACAAGGTTGGTGAAGGACGGCTTTCACACACACTTATCTGTCAGAACTGAGCATGTGGAGAGACGTTCGTTCATCTTGCACCAAGGGAACGGGTTGCAGGAGAAACTTTTACTCTGGTTTCTCAGTCTGTTTCCTACTGCCGGTTTGAAGTTCCTGCAGTTTTCACTGTAAAATCGAGTTGGAGCTTGTACCTCCCCATATATATGTATGGAGTGGAGTTTGCACCTGAAAAGAAACTTTGTGTTCCCAACAAGCTAGGTGAAGGACGGCTTTCACACACACTTATCTCTCAGAACTGAGCATGTGGAGAGACGTTCGTTCATCTAGCACCAAGGGAACGGGTTGTAGGAGAAACTTGTACTCTGGTTTCTCAGTCTGTTTCCTACTGCCGGTTTGAAGTTCCTGCAGTTTTCACTGTAAAATCGAGTTGGAGCTTGTACCTCCCCATATATACATATGGAGTGGAGTTTGCACCTGAAAAGAAACTTTGTGCTCCCAACAATCTAGGTGAAGGACGGCTTTCACACACACTTATCTCTCAGAACTGAGCATGTGGAGAGAGGTTCGTTCATCTAGCACCAAGGGAACGGGTTGCAGGGGAAACTTTTACTCTGGTTTCTCAGTCTGGTTCCTAGTGCCGGTTTGAAATTCCTGCGGTTTTCACTGTAAAACGGAGTTGGAGCTTGTACCTCCCCATATATATGTATGGAGTGGAGTTTGCACCTGAAAAGAAGCTTTGTGTTCCCAACAAGCTAGGTGAAGTACGGCTTTCACACACACTTATCTCTCAGAACTGAGCATGTGGAGAGAAGTTCGTTCATCTAGCACCAAGGGAACGGGTTGCAGGGGAAACTTTTACTCTGGTTTCTCAGTCTGTTTCCTACTGCCGGTTTGAAGTTCCTGCAGTTTTCACTGTAAAACCGAGTTGGAGCTTGTTCCTCCCCATATATATATATGGAGTGGAGTTTGCACCTGAAAAGAAACTTTGTGTTCCCAACAAGCTAGGTGAAGGACGGCTTTCACACACACTTATCTCCCAGAACTGAGCATGTGGAGAGACGTTCGTTCATCTAGCACCAAGGGAACGGGTTGCAGGAGAAACTTGTACTCTTGTTTCTCAGTCTGTTTCCTAGTGCCGGTTTAAAGTTCCTGCAGTTTTCACTCTAATACCGAGTTGGAGCTTGTACCTCCCCATATATATGTATGGAGTGGAGTTTGCACCTGAAAAGAAACTTTGTGTTCCCAACAAGCTAGGTGAAGGACGGCTTTCACACACACTTATCTCTCAGAACTGAGCATGTGGAGAGAAGTTCGTTCATCTAGCACCAAGGGAACGGGTTGCAGGAGAAACTTTTACTCTGGTTTCTCAGTCTGTTTCCTACTGCCGGTTTGAAGTTCCTGCAGTTTTCTCTGTAAAACCGAGTTGGAGCTTGTACCTCCCCATATATATGTATGGAGAGGGGTTTGCACCTGAAAAGAAACTTTGTGTTCCCAACAAGCTAGGTGAAGTACGGCTTTCACACACACTTATCTCTCAGAACTGAGCATGTGGAGAGACGTTCGTTCATCTAGCACCAAGGGAACGGGTTGCAGGAGAAACTTGTACTCTGGTTTCTCAGTCTGTTTCCTACTGCCGGTTTGAAGTTCCTGCAGTTTTCAATGTAAAACCGAGTTGGAGCTAGTAAATCCCCATATATACGTATGGAGTGGAGTTTGCACCTGAAAAGAAACTTTGTGCTCCCAACAAGCTAGGTGAAGGACGGCTTTAACACACACTTATATCTCAGAACTGAGCATGTGGAGAGACGTTCGTTCATCTAGCAACAAGGGAACGGGTTGCAGGAGAAACTTGTACTCTGGTTTCTCAGTCTGTTTCCTAGTGCCGGTTTGAAGTTCCTGCAGTTTTCACTGTAAAACCGAGTTGGAGCTTGTACCTCCCCATATATATGTATGGAGTGGAGTTTGCTCCTGAAAACAAACTTTGTGTTCCCAACAAGGTTGGTGAAGGACGGCTTTCACACACACTTATCTGTCAGAACTGAGCATGTGGAGAGACGTTCGTTCATCTTGCACCAAGGGAACGGGTTGCAGGAGAAACTTTTACTCTGGTTTCTCAGTCTGTTTCCTACTGCCGGTTTGAAGTTCCTGCAGTTTTCACTGTAAAATCGAGTTGGAGCTTGTACCTCCCCATATATATGTATGGAGTGGAGTTTGCACCTGAAAAGAAACTTTGTGTTCCCAACAAGCTAGGTGAAGGACGGCTTTAACACACTAGTATCTCTCAGAACTGAGCATGTGGAGAGACGTTCGTTCATCTAGCACCAAGGGAACGGGTTGCAGGAGAAACTTGTACTCTGGTTTCTCAGTCTGTTTCCTACTGCCGGTTTGAAGTTCCTGCAGTTTTCACTGTAAAACCGAGTTGGAGCTTGTACCTCCCCATATATACGTATGGAGTGGAGTTTGCACCTGAAAAGAAACTTTGTGTTCCCAACAAGCTAGGTGAAGGACGGCTTTCACACACACTTATCTCTCAGAACTGAGCATGTGGAGAGACTTTCGTTCATCTAACACCAAGTGAACGTGTTGCAGGAGAAACTTGTACTCTGGGTTCTCAGTCTGTTTACTAGTGCCGGTTTGAAGTTCCTGCAGTTTTCACTGTAAAACCGAGTTGGAGCTTGTACCTCCCCTTATATATGTATGGGGTGGAGTTTGCACCTGAAAAGAAACTTTGTGTTTCCAACAAGCTAGGTGAAGGACGGCTTTCACGCACACTTATCTCTCAGATCTGAGCATGTGGAGAGAAGTTCGTTCATCTAGCACCAAGGGAACGGGTTGCAGGAGAAACTTTTACTCTGGTTTCTCAGTCTGTTTCCTACTGCCGGTTTGAAGTTCCTGCAGTTTTCACTGTAAAACCGAGTTGGAGCTTGTTCCTCCCCATATATATGTATGCAGTGGAGTTTGCACCTGAAAAGAAACTTTGTGTTCCCAACAAGCTAGGTGAAGGACGGCTTTCACACACACTTATCTCCCAGAACTGAGCATGTGGAGAGACGTTCGTTCATCTAGCACCAAGGGAACGGGTTGCAGGAGAAACTTGTACTCTGGTTTACCAGTCTGTTTCCTAGTGCCGGTATGAAGTTCCTTCCGTTTTCACCTTAAAACCGAGTTGGAGCTAGTACATCCCCATACATATGTATGGAGAGGAGTTTGCAAATAAAAAGAAACTTTGTGTTCCCAACAAGCTAGGTGAAGGACGGCTTTCACACACACTTATCTCTCAGAACTGAGCATGTGGAGAGACTTTCGTTCATCTAGCACCAAAGGAACGGGTTGCAGGAGAAACTTTTACTCTGGTTTCTCAGTCTGTTTCCTAGTGCCGGTTTGAAGTTCCTGCAGTTTTCACTGTAAAAGCGAGTTGGAGCTAGTACCTCCCCATATATATGTATGGAGTGGAGTTTGCACCTGAAAAGAAACTTTGTGTTCCCAACAAGCTAGGTGAAGGACGGCATTCACACACACTTATCTCTCAGAACTGAGCATGTGGAGAGACGTTCGTTCATCTAGCACCAAGGGAACGGGATGCAGGAGAAACTTTTACTCTGGTTTCTCAGTCTGTTTACTAGTGCCGGTATGAAGTTCCTGCAGTTTTCACTGTAAAACAGAGTTGGAGCTTGTACCTCCCCATATATTTGTATGGAGTGGAGTTTGCACCTGAAAAGAAACTTTGTGTTCCCAACAAGCTAGGTGAAGGACTGCTTTCACACACAATTATCCCTCAGAACTGAGCATGTGGAGAGAAGTTCGTTCATCTAGCACCAAGGGAACGGGTTGCAGGAGAAACTTTTACTCTGGTTTCTCAGTCTGTTTCCTACTGCCGTTTTGAAGTTCCTGCAGTTTTCACTGTAAAAACGAGTTGGAGCTTGTACCTCCCCATATATATGTATGGAGTGGAGTTTGCTCCTGAAAACAAACTTTGTGTTCCCAACAAGGTAGGTGAAGGACGGCTTTCACACACACTTATCTCTCAGAACTGAGCATGTGGAGAGACGTTCGTTCATCTAGCACCAAGGGAACGGGTTGCAGGAGAAACTTTTACTCTGGTTTCTCAGTCTGTTTCCTAGTGCCGGTTTGAAGTTCCTGCAATTTCACTGTTAAACCGAGTTGGAGCTAGTACCTACCGATATATACGTATGTAGTGGAGTTTGCACCTGAAAAGAAACTCTGTGTTCCCAACAAGCTAAGTGAAGGACGGCTTTCACACACACTTAATCTCAGAACTGAGCATGTGGAGAGACGTTCGTTCATCTAGCACCAATGGAACGGGTTGCAGGAGAAACTTTTACTCTGGTTTCTCAGTGTGTTTCCTAGTGCCGGTTTGAATTTCCCGCCGTTTTCACTGTAAAACCGAGTTGGAGCTTGTACCTCCCCATATATATGTATGGAGTGGAGTTTGCACCTGAAAAGAAACTTTGTGTTCCCAACAAGCTAGGTGAAGGACGGCTTTCACACACACTTATCTCTCAGAACTGAGCATGTGGAGAGACATTCGTTCATCTAGCACCAAGGGAACGGGTTGCAGGAGAAACTTGTACTCTGGTTTCTCAGTCTGTTTCCTAGTGCCGGTTTGAAGTTCCTGCAGTTTCACTGTAAAAGCGAGTTGGAGATAGTACCTCCCCATATATATGTATGGAGTGGAGTTTGCACCTGAAAAGAAACTTTGTGTTCCCAACAAGCTAGGTGAAGGATGGCTTTCACACACACTTATCTCTCAGAACCGAGCATGTGGAGAGACGTTCGTTCATCTAGCACCAAGGGAACGGGTTGCAGGAGAAACTTGTACTCTGGTTTCTCAGTCTGTTTCCTAGGGCCGGTTTGAAGTTCCTGCAGTTTCACTGTAAAGGCGAGTTGGAGCTAGTACCTCCCCATTATATATGCATGGAGTTGAGTTTGCACCTGAAAAGAAACTTTGTGCTCCCAACAAGCCAGGTGAAGGACGGCTTTCACACACACTTATCTCTCAGAACTGAGCATGTGGAGAGACTTTCGTTCATCTAGCACCAAGGAAACGGGTTGCAGGGAAACTTTTACTCTGGTTTCTCAGTCTGTTTCCTAGTGTCGGTTTGAAGTTCCTGCAGTTTTCACTGTAAAATCGAGTTGGAGCTTGTACCTCCCCATATATATGTATGGAGTGGAATTTGCACCTGAAAAGAAACTTTGTGTTCCCAACAATCTACGTGAAGTACGGCTTTCACACACACTTATCTCTCAGAACTGAGCATGAGGAGAGACGTTCGTTCATCTAGCACAAAGGGAATGGTTTGCAGGAGAAAATTTTACTCTGGTTTCTCAGTCTGTTTCCTAGTGCTGGTTTGAAGTTCCTGCAGTTTTCAGTGTAAAAACGAGTTGGAGCTAGTACCTCCCCATATATATGTATGGATTGGAGTTTGCCCCTGAAAAGAAACTTTGTGTTCCCAACAAGCTAGGTGAAGGAAGTCTTTCACACACACTTATCCCTCAGAACTGAGCATGTGGAGAGTCGTTCGTTCATCTGGCACCAAGGGAACGGGTTGCAGGAGAAACTTTTACTCTGGTTTCTCAGTCTGTTTCCTAGTGCCGGTTTTAAGTTCCTGGAGTTTTCACTGTAAAAGGGATTTGGAGCTAGTACCTCCCCATATATATGTATGGAGTGGAGTTTGCAACTGAAAAGAAACTTTGTGTTCCCAACAAGCTAGGTGAAGGACGGCTTTCACACACACTTATCTCTCAGAACTGAGCATGTGGAGAGACGTTCGTTCATCTAGCACCAAGGGAACGGGTTGCAGGAGAAACTTTTACTCTGGTTTCTCAGTCTGTTTCCTAGGGCCGGTTTGAAGTTCCTGCAATTTCACTGTTAAACCGAGTTGGAGCTAGTACCTACCCATATATACGTATGTAGTGGAGTTTGCACCTGAAAAGAAACTCTGTGTTCCCAACAAGCTAAGTGAAGGACGGCTTTCACACACACTTAATCTCAGAACTGAGCATGTGGAGAGACGTTCGTTCATCTAGCACCAATGGAACGGGTTGCAGGAGAAACTTTTACTCTGGTTTCTCAGTGTGTTTCCTAGTGCCGGTTTGAAGTTCCCGCCGTTTTCACTGTAAAACCGAGTTGGAGCTTGTACCTCCCCATATATATGTATGGAGTGGAGTTTGCACCTGAAAAGAAACTTTGTGTTCCCAACAAGCTAGGTGAAGGACGGCTTTCACACACACTTATCTCTCAGAACTGAGCATGTGGAGAGACATTCGTTCATCTAGCACCAAGGGAACGGGTTGCAGGAGAAACTTGTACTCTGGTTTCTCAGTCTGTTTCCTACTGCCGGTTTGAAGTTCCTGCAGTTTCACTGTAAAAGCGAGTTGGAGCTAGTACCTCCCCATATATATGTATGGAGTGGAGTTTGCACCTGAAAAGAAACTTTGTGTTCCCAACAATCTAGGTGAAGGACGGCTTTCACACACACTTATCTCTCAGAAATGAGCATGTGGAGAGACGTTCGTTCATCTAGCACCAAAGGAACGGATTACAGGAGAAACTTTTACTCTGGTTTCTCAGTCTGTTTCCTAGTGCCGGTTTGAAGTTCCTGCCGTTTTCACTGTAAAACCGAGTTGGAGCTAGTACCTCCCCTTATATATGTATGGAGTTGAGTTTGCACCTGAAAAGAAACTTTGTGCTCCCATCAAGCCAGGTGAAGGACGGCTTTCACACACACTTATCTCTCAGAACTGAGCATGTGGAGAGACTTTCGTTCATCTATCACCAAGGAAACGGGTTGCAGGGAAACTGTTACTCTGGTTTCTCAGTCTGTTTCCTAGTGCCGGTTTGAAGTTCCTGCAGTTTTCACTGTAAAATCGAGTTGGAGCTTGTACCTCCCCATATATATGTATGGAGTGGAATTTGCACCTGAAAAGAAACTTTGTGTTCCCAACAATCTACGTGAAGGACGGCTTTCACACACAATTATCTCTCAGAACTGAGCATGTGGAGAGACGTTCGTTCATCTAGCACAAAGGGAAAGGTTTGCAGGAGAAAATTTTACTCTGGTTTGTCAGTCTGTTTCCTAGTGCTGGTTTGAAGTTCCTGCAGTTTTCAGTGTAAAAACGAGTTGGAGCTAGTACATCCCCATATATATGTATGGATTGGAGTTTGCCCCTGAAAAGAAACTTTGTGTTCCCAACAAGCTAGGTGAAGGAAGTCTTTCACACACACTTATCTTTCAGAACTGAGCATGTGGAGAGTCGTTCGTTCATCTGGCACCAAGGGAACGGGTTGCAGGAGAAACTTTTACTCTGGTTTCTCAGTCTGTTTCCTAGTGCCGGTTTTAAGTTCCTGCAGTTTTCACTGTAAAAGGGAGTTGGAGCTAGTACCTCCCCAAATATATGTATGGAGTGGTGTTTGCAACTGAAAAGAAACTTTGTGTTCCCAACAAGCTAGGTGAAGGACGGCTTTCACACACACTTATCTCTCAGAACTGAGCATGTGGAGAGACGTTCGTTCATCTAGGACCAAGGGAACGGGTTGCAGGAGAAACTTTTACTCTGGTTTCTCAGTCTGTTTCCTAGTGCCGGTTTGAAGTTCCTGCAATTTCACTGTTAAACCGAGTTGGAGCTAGTACCTACCCATATATACGTATGTAGTGGAGTTTGCACCTGAAAAGAAACTCTGTGTTCCCAACAAGCTAAGTGAAGGACGGCTTTCACACACACTTAATCTCAGAACTGAGCATGTGGAGAGACGTTCGTTCATCTAGCACCAATGGAACGGGTTGCAGGAGAAACTTTTACTCTGGTTTCTCAGTGTGTTTCCTAGTGCCGGTTTGAAGTTCCCGCCGTTTTCACTGTAAAACCGAGTTGGAGCTTGTACCTCCCCATATATATGTATGGAGTGGAGTTTGCACCTGAAAAGAAACTTTGTGTTCCCAACAAGCTAGGTGAAGGACGGCTTTCACACACACTTATCTCTCAGAACTGAGCATGTGGAGAGACATTCGTTCATCTAGCACCAAGGGAACGGGTTGCAGGAGAAACTTGTACTCTGGTTTCTCAGTCTGTTTCCTACTGCCGGTTTGAAGTTCCTGCAGTTTCACTGTAAAAGCGAGTTGGAGCTAGTACCTCCCCATATATATGTATGGAGTGGAGTTTGCACCTGAAAAGAAACTTTGTGTTCCCAACAATCTAGGTGAAGGACGGCTTTCACACACAATTATCTCTCAGAAATGAGCATGTGGAGAGACGTTCGTTCATCTAGCACCAAAGGAACGGATTACAGGAGAAACTTTTACTCTGGTTTCTCAGTCTGTTTCCTAGTGCCGGTTTGAAGTTCCTGCCGTTTTCACTGTAAAACCGAGTTGGAGCTAGTACCTCCCCTTATATATGTATGGAGTTGAGTTTGCACCTGAAAAGAAACTTTGTGCTCCCATCAAGCCAGGTGAAGGACGGCTTTCACACACACTTATCTCTCAGAACTGAGCATGTGGAGAGACTTTCGTTCATCTATCACCAAGGAAACGGGTTGCAGGGAAACTGTTACTCTGGTTTCTCAGTCTGTTTCCTAGTGCCGGTTTGAAGTTCCTGCAGTTTTCACTGTAAAATCGAGTTGGAGCTTGTACCTCCCCATATATATGTATGGAGTGGAATTTGCACCTGAAAAGAAACTTTGTGTTCCCAACAATCTACGTGAAGGACGGCTTTCACACACAATTATCTCTCAGAACTGAGCATGTGGAGAGACGTTCGTTCATCTAGCACAAAGGGAAAGGTTTGCAGGAGAAAATTTTACTCTGGTTTGTCAGTCTGTTTCCTAGTGCTGGTTTGAAGTTCCTGCAGTTTTCAGTGTAAAAACGAGTTGGAGCTAGTACATCCCCATATATATGTATGGATTGGAGTTTGCCCCTGAAAAGAAACTTTGTGTTCCCAACAAGCTAGGTGAAGGAAGTCTTTCACACACAATTATCTTTCAGAACTGAGCATGTGGAGAGTCGTTCGTTCATCTGGCACCAAGGGAACGGGTTGCAGGAGAAACTTTTACTCTGGTTTCTCAGTCTGTTTCCTAGTGCCGGTTTTAAGTTCCTGCAGTTTTCACTGTAAAACCGAGTTGGATCTTGTACCTACCCATATATATGTATGGAGTGGAGTTTGCACCTGAAAAGAAACTTTGTGTTCCCAACAAGCTAGGTGAAGGACGGCTTTCACACTCACTTATCTCTCAGAACTGAGCATGTGGAGAGACGTTAGTTCATCTAGCACCAAGGGAACGGTTTGCAGGAGAAACTTTTACTCTGGTTTCTCAGTCTGTTTCCTACTGCCGGTTTGAACTTCCTGCAGTTTTCAGTGTAAAACCGAGTTGGAGCTTCTACCTCCCCATATATATGTATGGAGTGGAGTTTGCACCTGAAAAGAAACTTTGTGTTCCCAACAAGCTAGGTGAAGGACGGCTTTCACACACACTTATCTCTCAGAACTGAGCATGTGGAGAGACGTTCGTTCATCTAGCACCAAGGGAACGGGTTACAGGAGAAACTTTTACTCTGGTTTCTCAGTCTGTTTCCTAGTGCCGGTTTGAAGTTCCTGCCGTTTTCACTGTAAAACCGAGTTGGAGCTAGTACCTCCCCATATATATGTATGGAGTTGAGTTTGCACCTGAAAAGAAACTTTGTGCTCCCAACAACCCAGGTGAAGGACGGCTTTCACACACACTTATCCCTCAGAACTGAGCATGTGGAGAGTCGTTCGTTCATCTGGCACCAAGGGAACGGGTTGCAGGAGAAACTTTTACTCTGGTTTCTCAGTCTGTTTCTTAGTGCCGGTTTTAAGTTCCTGAAGTTTTCACTGTAAAAGGGAGTTGGAGCTAGTACCTCCCCATATATATGTATGGAGTGGAGTTTGCAACTGAAAAGAAACTTTGTGTTCCCAACAAGCTAGGTGAAGGACGGCTTTCACACACAATTATCTCTCAGAACTGAGCATGTGGAGAGACGTTCGTTCTTCTAGCACCAAGGGAACGGGTTGCAGGAGAAACTTTTACTCTGGTTTCTCAGTCTGTTTCCTAGTGCCGGTTTGAAGTTCCTGCAGTTTTCACTGTAAAACCGAGTTGGAGCTTGTACCTCCCCATATATATGTATGGAGTGGAGTTTGCAACTGAAAAGAAACTTTGTGTTCCCAACAAGCTAGGTGAAGGATGGCTTTCACACAAACTTATCTCTCAGAACCGAGCATGTGGGGAGACGTTCGTTCATCTAGCACCAAGGGAACGGGTTGCAGGAGAAATTTTTACTTTGGTTTCTCAGTCTGTTTCCTAGTGCCGGTTGGAAGTTCCTGCAATTTTCACTGTAAAACCGATTTGGAGCTTGTACCTCCCCATATATATGTATGGAGTGGGGTTTGCACCTGAAAAGAAACTTTGTGCTCCCAACAAGCTAGGTGAAGGACGGCTTTCACACACACTTATCTCTCAGAACTGAGCATGTGGAGAGACTTTCGTTCATCTAGCACCAAGGGAACGGGTTGCAAGAGAAACTTTTACTCTGGTTTCTCAGTCTCTTTCCTAGTGCCGGTTTGAAGTTCCTGCCGTTTTCACTGTAAAACAGAGTTGGAGCTAGTACCTCCCCATATATATGTATGGAGTTGAGTTTGCACCTGAAAAGAAACTTTGTGCTCCCAGCAAGCTAGGTGAATAACGGCTTTCACACACACTTATCTCTCAGAACTGAGCATGTGGAGAGACGTTCGTTCATCTGGCACCAAGGGAACGGGTTGCAGGAGAAACTTTTACTCTGGTTTCTCAGTCTGTTTCTTAGTGCCGGTTTTAAGTTCCTGAAGTTTTCACTGTAAAAGGGAGTTGGAGCTAGTACCTCCCCATATATATGTATGGAGTGGAGTTTGCAACTGAAAAGAAACTTTGTGTTCCCAACAAGCTAGGTGAAGGACGGCTTTCACACACAATTATCTCTCAGAACTGAGCATGTGGAGAGACGTTCGTTCTTCTAGCACCAAGGGAACGGGTTGCAGGAGAAACTTTTACTCTGGTTTCTCAGTCTGTTTCCTAGTGCCGGTTTGAAGTTCCTGCAGTTTTCACTGTAAAACCGAGTTGGAGCTTGTACCTCCCCATATATATGTATGGAGTGGAGTTTGCAACTGAAAAGAAACTTTGTGTTCCCAACAAGCTAGGTGAAGGATGGCTTTCACACAAACTTATCTCTCAGAACCGAGCATGTGGGGAGACGTTCGTTCATCTAGCACCAAGGGAACGGGTTGCAGGAGAAATTTTTACTTTGGTTTCTCAGTCTGTTTCCTAGTGCCGGTTGGAAGTTCCTGCAATTTTCACTGTAAAACCGATTTGGAGCTTGTACCTCCCCATATATATGTATGGAGTGGGGTTTGCACCTGAAAAGAAACTTTGTGCTCCCAACAAGCTAGGTGAAGGACGGCTTTCACACACACTTATCTCTCAGAACTGAGCATGTGGAGAGACTTTCGTTCATCTAGCACCAAGGGAACGGGTTGCAAGAGAAACTTTTACTCTGGTTTCTCAGTCTCTTTCCTAGTGCCGGTTTGAAGTTCCTGCCGTTTTCACTGTAAAACAGAGTTGGAGCTAGTACCTCCCCATATATATGTATGGAGTTGAGTTTGCACCTGAAAAGAAACTTTGTGCTCCCAGCAAGCTAGGTGAATAACGGCTTTCACACACACTTATCTCTCAGAACTGAGCATGTGGAGAGACGTTCGTTCATCTAGCACCAAGGGAACGGGTTGCAGGAGAAACTTGTACTCTGGTTTCTCAGTCTGTTTCCTAGTGCCGGTTTGAAGTTCCTGCAGTTTTCACTGTAAAAGAGAGTTGGAGCTAGTACCTCCCCATATATATGTATGGAGTGGAGATTGCACCTGAAAAGATACTTTGTGTTCCCAACAAGCTAGGTGAAGGACGGCTTTCACAGACACTTATCTCTCAGAACTGAGCATGTGGAGAGAGGTTCGTTCATCTAGCACCAAGGGAACGGGTTGCAGGGGAAACTTTTACTCTGGTTTATCAGTCTGTTTCCTACTGCCGGTTTGAAGTTCCTGCAGTTTTCACTGTAAAAGCGAGTTGGAGCTTGTACATCCCCATATATATGTATGGAGTGGAGTTTGCACCTGAAAAGAAACTTTGTGTTCCCAACAAGCTAGGTGAAGGACGGCTTTCACACACACTTATCTCTCAGAACTGAGCATGTGGAGAGACATTCGTTCATCTAGCACCAAGGGAACGGGTTGCAGGAGAAACTTTTACTCTGGTTTCTCAGTCTGTTTCCTACTGCCGGTTTGAAGTTCCTGCAGTTTTCACTGTAAAACCGAGTTGGAGCTTGTACCTCTCCATATATATGTATGGAGTGGAGTTTGCACCTGAAAAGAAACTTTGTGTTCCCAACAAGCTAGGTGAAGGACGGCTTTCACACACACTTATCTCTCAGATCTGAGCATGTGGAGAGACGTTCGTTCATCTAGCACCAAGGGAACGGGTTGCAGGAGAAACTTTTACTCTGGTTTCTCAGTCTGTTTCCTAGTGCCGCTTTGAAGTTCCTGCAATTTCACTTTAAACCGAGTTGGAGCTAGTACCTCCCCATATATATGTATGTAGTGGAGTTTGCACCTGAAAAGAAACTCTGTTTTCCCAACAAGCTAAGTGAAGTACGGCTTTCACACACACTTACTCTCAGAACTGAGCATGTGGAGAGACGTTCGTTCATCTAGCACCAATGGATCGGGTTGCAGGAGAAACTTTTACTCTGGTTTCTCAGTGTGTTTCCTAGTGCCGGTTTGAAGTTCCCGCCGTTTTCACTGTAAAACCGAGTTGGAACTTGTACCTCCCCATATATATGTATGGAGTGGAGTTTGCACCTGAAAAGAAACTTTGTGTTCCCAACAAGCTAGGTGAAGGACGGCTTTCACACTCACTTATCTCTCAGAATTGAGCATGTGGAGAGACATTCGTTCATCTAGCACCAAGGGAACGGTTTGCAGGAGAAACTTTTACTCTGGTTTCTCAATCTGTTTCCTACTGCCGGGTTGAACTTCCTGCAGTTTTCATTTAAAACCGAGTTGGAGCTTCTACCTCCCCATATATATGTATGGAGTGGAGTTTGCACCTGAAAAGAAACTTTGTGTTCCCAACAAGCTTGGTGAAGGACGGCTTTCACACACACTTATCTCTCAGAACTGAGCATGTGGAGAGTCGTTCGTTCATCTGGCACCAAGGGAACGGGTTGCAGGAGAAACTTTTACTCTGGTTTCTCAGTCTGTTTCCTAGTGCCGGTTTTAAGATCCTGCAGTTTTCACTGTAAAAGGGATTTGGAGCTAGTACCTCCCCATATATATGTATGGAGTGGAGTTTGCAACTGAAAAGAAACTTTGTGTTCCCAACAAGCTAGGTGAAGGACGGCTTTCACACACACTTATCTCTCAGAACTGAGCATGTGGAGAGACGTTCGTTCATCTAGCACCAAGGGAACGGGTTGCAGGAGTAACTTTTACTCTGGTTTCTCAGTCTGTTTCCTAGTGCCGGTTTGAAGTTCCTGCAGTTTTCACTGTAAAACCGAGTTGGAGCTTGTACATCCCCATATATATGTATGGAGTGGATTTTGCACCTGAAAAGAAACTTTGTGTTCCCAACATGCTAGGTGAAGGACGGCTTTCACACACACTTATCTCTTAGAACTGAGCATGTGGAGAGACTTTCGTTCATCTAGCACCAAGGGAACGGGTTGCAGGAGAAACTTTTACTCTGGTTTCTCAGTCTGTTTCCTAGTGCCGGTTTGAAGTTCCTGCAATTTCACTGTTAAACCGAGTTGGAGCTAATACCTACCCATATATACGTATGTAGTGGAGTTTGCACCTGAAAAGAAACTCTGTGTTCCCAACAAGCTAAGTGAAGGACGGCTTTCAAACACATTTACTCTCAGAACTGAGCATGTGGAGAGACGTTCGTTCATCTAGCACCAATGGAACGGGTTGCAGGAGAAACTATTACTCTGGTTTCTCAGTGTGTTTCCTAGTGCCGGTTTGAAGTTCCCGCCGTTTTCACTGTAAAACCGTGTTGGAGCTTGTACCTCCCCATATATATGTATGGAATGGAGTTTGCACCTGAAAAGAAACTTTGTGTTCCCAACAAGCTAGGTGAAGGACGGCTTTCACACACACTTATCTCTCAGAACTGAGCATGTGGAGAGACGTTCGTTCATCTAGCACCAAGGGAACGGGTTGCAGGAGAAACTTGTACTCTGGTTTCTCAGTCTGTTTCCTAGTGCCGGTTTGAAGTTCCTGCAGTTTCACTGTAAAAGCGAGTTGGAGCTAGTACCTCCCCATATATATGTATGGAGTGGAGTTTGCACCTGAAAAGAAACTTTGTGTTCCCAACAAGCTAGGTGAAGGACGGCTTTCACACACAATTATCTCTCAGAAATGAGCATGTGGAGAGACGTTCGTTCATCTAGCACCAAGGGAACGGGTTGCAGGAGAAACTTTTACTCTGGTTTCTCAGTCTGTTTCCTAGTGCCGGTTTGAAGTTCCTGCCGTTTTCACTGTAAAACCGAGTTGGAGCTAGTACCTCCCCATATATATGTATGGAGTTGAGTTTGCACCTGAAAAGAAACTTTGTGTTCCCAACAAGCCAGGTGAAGGACGGCTTACACACACACTTATCTCTCAGAACTGAGCATGTGGAGAGACTTTCGTTCATCTATCACCAAGGAAACGGGTTGCAGGGAAACTTTTACTCTGGTTTCTCAGTCTGTTTCCTAGTGCCGGTTTGAATTTCCTGCAGTTTTCACTGTAAAATCGAGTTGGAGCTTGTACCTCCCCATATATATGTATGGAGTGGAATTTGCACCTGAAAAGAATCTTTGTGTTCCCAACAATGTACGTGAAGGACGGCTTTCACACACACTTATCTCTCAGAACTGAGCATGTGGAGAGACGTTCGTTCATCTAGCACCAAGGGAAAGGTTTGCAGGAGAAAATTTTACTCTGGTTTGTCAGTCTGTTTCCTAGTGCTGGTTTGAAGTTCCTGCAGTTTTCAGTGTAAAAACGAGTTTGAGCTAGTACCTCCCCATATATATGTATGGATTGGAGTTTGCCCCTGAAAAGAAACTTTGTTTTCCCAACAAGCTAGGTGAAGGAAGTCTTTCACACACACTTATCCCTCAGATCTGAGCATGTGGAGAGTCGTTCGTTCATTTGGCACCAAGGGAACGGGTTGCAGGAGAAACTTTTACTCTGGTTTCTCAGTCTGTTTCCTAGTGCCGGTTTGAAGTTCTTGCAGTTTTCACTGTAAAACCGAGTTGGAGCTAGTACCTCCCCATAAATATGTATGGAGTGGAGTTTTCACCTGAAAAGAAACTTTGTGCTCCCAACAAGCTAGGTGAAGGACGGCTTTCACACACACACTTATCTCTCAGAACTGAGCATGTGGAGAGACGTTCGTTCATCTAGCACCAAGGAAACCGGTTGCAGGAGAAACTTTTACTCTGGTTCCTCTGTCTGTTTCCTACTGCCGTTTTGAAGATCCTGCAGTTTTCAATGTAAAACTTATTTGGAGCTAGTACCTCCCCATATATATGTATGGAGTGCAGTTTGCACCTGAATAGAAACTTTGTGCTCCCAACAAGCTAGGTGAAGGACGGCTTTCACACACACTTATCTCTCAGAACTGAGCATGTGGAGAGACGTTCGTTCATCTAGCACCAAGGGAACGGGTTGCAGGAGAAACTTTTACTGTGTTTTCTCAGTCTGTTTCCTAGTGCCGGTTTGAAGTTCCTGCAGTTTTCACTGTAAAACAGATTTGGAGCTTGTACCTCCCCATATATATGTATGGAGTGGATTTTGCACCTGAAAAGAAACTTTGTGTTCCCAACAAGCTAGGTGAAGTACGTCTTTCACACACACTTATATCTCAGAACTGAGCATGTGGAGAGACGTTCGTTCATCTAGCACCAAGGGAACGGGTTGCAGGGGATAATTTTACTCTGTTTTCTCAGTCTGTTTCCTACTGCCGGTTTGAAGTTCCTGCAGATTTCACTGTAAAAGCGAGTTGGAGCTAGTACCTCCCCATATATATGTATGGAGTGGAGTTTGCACCTGAACAGAAACTTTGTGTTCCCAAAAAGCTAGGTGAAGTACGGCTTTCACACACACATATCTCTCAGAACTGAGCATGTGGAGAGACGTTCGTTCATCTAGCACCAAGGGAACGGGTTGCAGGAAAAACTTTTACTCTGGTTTCTCAGTCTGTTTCCTAGTGCCTTTTTGAATTTCCTGCAGTTTTCACTGTAAAACCGAGTTGGAGCTTGTACCACCCCATATATATGTATGGAGTGGAGTTTGCACCTGAAAAGAAACTTTGTGTTCCCAACAAGCTAGGTCAAGAATGGCTTTCACACACACTTATCTCTCAGAACTGAGCATGTGGAGAGACGTTCGTTCATCTAGCACCAAGGGAACGGGTTGCAGGAGAAATTTTTACTTTGTTTTCTCAGTCTGTTTCCTAGTGCCGGATGGAAGTTCCTGCAATTTTCACTGTAAAACCGATTTGGAGCTTGTACCTCCCTATATATATGTATGAAGTGGAGTTTGCACCTGAAAAGAAACTTTGTGCTCCCAACAAGCTAAGTGAAGGACGGCTTTCACACACACTTATCTCTCAGAACTGAGCATGTGGAGAGACGTTCGTTCATCTAGCACCAAGGGAACGGGTTGCAGGAGAAACTTGTACTCTGGTTTCTCAGTCTGTTTCCTAGTGCCGGTTTGAAGTTCCTGCCGTTTTCACTGTAAAATCGAGTTGGAGCTTGTACCTCCCCATATATATGTATGGAGTGGAGTTTGCACCTGAAAACAAACTTTGTGTTCCCAACAAGCTAGGTGAAGGACGGCTTTCACACACACTTATCCCTCAGAACTGAGCATGTGGAGAGACGTTCGTTCATCTAGCACCAAGGGAACGGGTGGCAGGGAAACTTTTACTCTGGTTTCTCAGTCTGTTTCCTACTGCCGTTTTGAAGTTCCTGCAGTTTTCACTGTAAAAGCGAGTTGGAGCTAGTACCTCCCCATATATATGTATGGAGTGGAGTTTGCACCTGAACAGAAACTTTGTGTTCCCAACAAGCTAGGTGAAGTACGGCTTTCACACACACATATCTCTCAGAACTGAGCATGTGGAGAGACGTTCGTTCATCTAGCACCAAGGGAACGGGTTGCAGGAAAAACTTTTACTCTGGTTTCTCAGTCTGTTTCCTAGTGCCTTTTTGAATTTCCTGCAGTTTTCACTGTAAAACCGAGTTGGAGCTTGTACCACCCCATATATATGTATGGAGTGGAGTTTGCACCTGAAAAGAAACTTTGTGTTCCCAACAAGCTAGGTCAAGAATGGCTTTCACACACACTTATCTCTCAGAACTGAGCATGTGGAGAGACGTTCGTTCATCTAGCACCAAGGGAACGGGTTGCAGGAGAAATTTTTACTTTGTTTTCTCAGTCTGTTTCCTAGTGCCGGTTGGAAGTTCCTGCAATTTTCACTGTAAAACCGATTTGGAGCTTGTACCTCCCTATATATATGTATGAAGTGGAGTTTGCACCTGAAAAGAAACTTTGTGCTCCCAACAAGCTAAGTGAAGGACGGCTTTCACACACACTTATCTCTCAGAACTGAGCATGTGGAGAGACGTTCGTTCATCTAGCACCAAGGGAACGGGTTGCAGGAGAAACTTGTACTCTGGTTTCTCAGTCTGTTTCCTAGTGCCGGTTTGAAGTTCCTGCCGTTTTCACTGTAAAATCGAGTTGGAGCTTGTACCTCCCCATATATATGTATGGAGTGGAGTTTGCACCTGAAAAAAAACTTTGTGTTCCCAACAAGCTAGGTGAAGGACGGCTTTCACACACACTTATCCCTCAGAACTGAGCATATGGAGAGACGTTCGTTCATCTAGCACCAAGGGAACGGGTTGCAGGGAAACTTTTACTCTGGTTTCTCAGTCTGTTTCCTACTGCCGTTTTGAAGTTCCTGCAGTTTTCACTGTAAAAGCCAGTTGGAGCTTGTACATCCCCATATATATGTATGGAGTGGAGTTTGCACCTGAAAAGAAACTTTGTGTTCCCAACAAGCTAGGTGAAGGACGGCTTTCACACACACTTATCTCTCAGAACTGAGCATGTGGAGAGACGTTCGTTCATCTAGCACCAAGGGAACGGGTTGCAGGAGAAACTTTTACTCTGGTTCCTCTGTCTGTTTCCTACTGCCGTTTTGAAGATCCTGCAGTTTTCAATGTAAAACTTATTTGGAGCTAGTACCTCCCCATATATATGTATGGAGTGCAGTTTGCACCTGAATAGAAACTTTGTGCTCCCAACAAGCTAGGTGAAGGACGGCTTTCACACACACTTATCTCTCAGAACTGAGCATGTGGAGAGACGTTCGTTCATCTAGCACCAAGGGAACGGGTTGCAGGAGAAACTTTTACTGTGTTTTCTCAGTCTGTTTCCTAGTGCCGGTTTGAAGTTCCTGCAGTTTTCACTGTAAAACAGATTTGGAGCTTGTACCTCCCCATATATATGTATGGAGTGGAGTTTGCACCTGAAAAGAAACTTTGTGTTCCCAACAAGCTAGGTGAAGTACGTCTTTCACACACACTTATATCTCAGAACTGAGCATGTGGAGAGACGTTCGTTCATCTAGCACCAAGGGAACGGGTAGCAGGAGAAACTTTTACTCTGGTTTCTCAGTCTGTTTCCAAGTGCCGGTTTGAAGTTCTTGCAGTTTTCACTGTAAAACCGAGTTGGAGCTAGTACCTCCCCATATATATGTATGGAGTGGAGTTTGCACCTGAAAAGAAACTTTGTGCTCCCAACAAGCTAGGTGAAGGACGGCTTTCACACACACTTATCTCTCAGAACTGAGCATGTGGAGAGACGTTCGTTCATCTAGCACCAAGGGAACGGGCTGCAGGGGATAATTTTACTCTGTTTTCTCAGTCTGTTTCCTACTGCCGGTTTGAAGTTCCTGCAGATTTCACTGTAAAAGCGAGTTGGAGCTAGTACCTCCCCATATATATGTATGGAGTGGATTTTGCACCTGAACAGAAACTTTGTGTTCCCAACAAGCTAGGTGAAGTACGGCTTTCACACACACATATCTCTCAGAACTGAGCATGTGGAGAGACGTTCGTTCATCTAGCACCAAGGGAACGGGTTGCAGGAAAAACTTTTACTCTGGTTTCTCAGTCTGTTTCCTAGTGCCTTTTTGAATTTCCTGCAGTTTTCACTGTAAAACCGAGTTGGAGCTTGTACCACCCCATATATATGTATGGAGTGGAGTTTGCACCTGAAAAGAAACTTTGTGTTCCCAACAAGCTAGGTCAAGAATGGCTTTCACACACACTTATCTCTCAGAACCGAGCATGTGGAGAGACGTTCGTTCATCTAGCACCAAGGGAACGGGTTGCAGGAGAAATTTTTACTTTGTTTTCTCAGTCTGTTTCCTAGTGCCGGTTGGAAGTTCCTGCAATTTTCACTGTAAAACCGATTTGGAACTTGTACCTCCCTATATATATGTATGAAGTGGAGTTTGCACCTGAAAAGAAACTTTGTGCTCCCAACAAGCTAAGTGAAGGACGGCTTTCACACACACTTATCTCTCAGAACTGAGCATGTGGAGAGACGTTCGTTCATCTAGCACCAAGGGAACGGGTTGCAGGAGAAACTTGTACTCTGGTTTCTCAGTCTGTTTCCTAGTGCCGGTTTGAAGTTCCTGCCGTTTTCACTGTAAAATCGAGTTGGAGCTTGTACCTCCCCATATATATGTATGGAGTGGAGTTTGCACCTGAAAACAAACTTTGTGTTCCCAACAAGCTAGGTGAAGGACGGCTTTCACACACACTTATCCCTCAGAACTGAGCATGTGGAGAGACGTTCGTTCATCTAGCACCAAGGGAACGGGTTGCAGGGAAACTTTTACTCTGGTTTCTCAGTCTGTTTCCTACTGCCGTTTTGAAGTTCCTGCAGTTTTCACTGTAAAAGCCAGTTGGAGCTTGTACATCCCCATATATATGTATGGAGTGGAGTTTGCACCTGAAAAGAAACTTTGTGTTCCCAACAAGCTAGGTGAAGGACGGCTTTCACACACACTTATCTCCCAGAACTGAGCATGTGGAGAGACGTTCGTTCATCTAGCACCAAGGGAACGGGTTGCAGGAGAAACTTATACTCTGGTTTCTCAATCTGTTTCCTAGTGCCGGTTTGAAGTTCCTGCAGTTTTCACTGTAAAACCGAGT
Organism: Camelus dromedarius; assembly: GCF_036321535.1. NCBI lineage: Eukaryota > Metazoa > Chordata > Mammalia > Artiodactyla > Camelidae > Camelus > Camelus dromedarius. Next base: position 1,374,537 of record NW_026989809.1, on the reverse strand, counting down.
TGGAGCTTGTACCTCCCCATATATATGTATGGAGTGGAGTTTGCACCTGAAAAGAAACTTTGTGTTCCCAACAAGCTAGGTGAAGGACGGCTTTCACACACACTTATCTCTCAGAACTGAGCATGTGGAGAGACGTTCGTTCATCTAGCACCAAGGGAACGGGTTGCAGGAGAAACTTGTACTCTGGTTTCTCAGTCTGTTTCCTAGTGCCGGTTTGAAGTTCCTGCAGTTTCACTGTAAAAGCGAGTTGGAGCTAGTACCTCCCATATATATGTATGGAGTGGAGTTTGCACCTGAAAACAAACTTTGTGTTCCCAACAAGCTAGGTGAAGGACGGCTTTCACACACACTTATCCCTCAGAACTGAGCATGTGGAGAGACGTTCGTTCATCTAGCACCAAGGGAACGGGTTGCAGGGAAACTTTTACTCTGGTTTCTCAGTTTGTTTCCTACTGCCGTTTTGAAGTTCCTGCAGTTTTCACTGTAAAAGCCAGTTGGAGCTTGTACATCCCCATATATATGTATGGAGTGGAGTTTGCACCTAAAAAGAAACTTTGTGTTCCCAACAAGCTAGGTGAAGGACGGTTTTCACACACACTTATCTCTCAGAACTGAGCATGTGGAGAGACGTTCGTTCATCTAGCACCAAGGGAACGGGTTGCAGGAGAAACTTATACTCTGGTTTCTCAATCTGTTTCCTAGTGCCGGTTTGAAGTTCCTGCAGTTTTCAGTGTAAAACCGAGTTGGAGCTTCTACCTCCCCATATATATGTATGGAGTGGAGTTTGCACCTGAAAAGAAACTTTGTGTTCCCAACAAGCTAGGTGAAGGACGGCTTTCACACACACTTATCTCTCAGAACTGAGCATGTGGAGAGACGTTCGTTCATCTAGCACCAAGGGAACGGGTTGCAGGAGAAACTTGTACTCTGGTTTCTCAGTCTGTTTCCTAGTGCCGGTTTGAAGTTCCTGCAGTTTCACTGTAAAAGCGAGTTGGAGCTAGTACCTCCCATATATATGTATGGAGTGGAGTTTGCACCTGAAAAGAAACTTTGTGTTCCCAACAAGCTAGGTGAAGGACGGCTTTCACACACACTTTTCTCTCAGAAATGAGCATGTGGAGAGACGTTCGTTCATCTAGCACCAAGGGAACGGGTTGCAGGAGAAACTTTTACTCTGGTTTCTCAGTCTGTTTCCTAGTGCCGGTTTGAAGTTCCTGCCGTTTTCACTGTAAAACCGAGTTGGAGCTAGTACCTCCCCATAAATATGTATGGATTTGAGTTTGCACCTGAAAAGAAACTTTGTGCTCCCAACAAGCCAGGTGAAGGACGGCTTTCACACACACTTATCTCTCAGAACTGAGTATGTGGAGAGACTTTCGTTCATCTAGCACCAAGGGAACGGGTTGCAGGGAAACTTTTCCTCTGGTTTCTCAGTCTGTTTCCTAGTGCCGGTTTGAATTTCCTGCAGTTTTCACTGTAAAATCGAGTTGGAGCTTGTACCTCCCCATATATATGTATGGAGTGGAATTTGCACCTGAAAAGAAACTTTGTGTTCCCAACAATGTACGTGAAGGACGGCTTTCACACACACTTATCTCTCAGAACTGAGCATGTGGAGAGACGTTCGTTCATCTAGCACAAAGGGAAAGGTTTGCAGGAGAAAATTTTACTCTGGTTTGTCAGTCTGTTTCCTAGTGCTGGTTTGAAGTTCCTGCAGTTTACAGTGTAAAAACGTGTTGGAGCTAGTACCTCCCCATATATATGTATGGATTGGAGTTTGCCCCTGAAAAGAAACTTTGTTTTCCCAACAAGCTAGGTGAAGGAAGTCTTTCACACACACTTATCCCTCAGATCTGAGCATGTGGAGAGTCGTTCGTTCATCTGGCACCAAGGGAACGGGTTGCAGGAGAAACTTTTACTCTGGTTTCTCAGTCTGTTTCCTAGTGCCGGTTTGAAGTTCTTGCAGTTTTCACTGAAAAACGGGGTTGGAGCTAGTACCTCCCCATAAATATGTATGGAGTGGAGTTTTCACCTGAAAAGAAACTTTGTGCTCCCAACAAGCTAGGTGAAGGACGGCTTTCACACACACACTTATCTCTCAGAACTGAGCATGTGGAGAGACGTTCGTTCATCTAGCACCAAGGAAACCGGTTGCAGGAGAAACTTTTACTCTGGTTCCTCTGTCTGTTTCCTACTGCCGTTTTGAAGATCCTGCAGTTTTCAATGTAAAACTTATTTGGAGCTAGTACCTCCCCATATATATGTATGGAGTGCAGTTTGCACCTGAATAGAAACTTTGTGCTCCCAACAAGCTAGGTGAAGGACGGCTTTCACACACACTTATCTCTCAGAACTGAGCATGTGGAGAGACGTTCGTTCATCTAGCACCAAGGGAACGGGTTGCAGGAGAAACTTTTACTGTGTTTTCTCAGTCTGTTTCCTAGTGCCGGTTTGAAGTTCCTGCAGTTTTCACTGTAAAACAGATTTGGAGCTTGTACCTCCCCATATATATGTATGGAGTGGAGTTTGCACCTGAAAAGAAAATTTGTGTTCCCAACAAGCTAGGTGAAGTACGTCTTTCACACACACTTATATCTCAGAACTGAGCATGTGGAGAGACGTTCGTTCATCTAGCACCAAGGGAATGGGTAGCAGGAGAAACTTTTACTCTGGTTTCTCAGTCTGTTTCCAAGTGCCGGTTTGAAGTTCTTGCAGTTTTCACTGTAAAACCGAGTTGGAGCTAGTACCTCCCCATATATATGTATGGAGTGGAGTTTGCACCTGAAAAGAAACTTTGTGCTCCCAACAAGCTAGGTGAAGGTCGGCTTTCACACACACTTATCTCTCAGAACTGAGCATGTGGAGAGACGTTCGTTCATCTAGCACCAAGGGAACGGGTTGCAGGGGATAATTTTACTCTGGTTTGTCAGTCTGTTTCCTACTGCCGGTTTGAAGTTCCTGCAGATTTCACTGTAAAAGCGAGTTGGAGCTAGTACCTCCCCATATATATGTATGGAGTGGAGTTTGCACCTGAAAAGAAACTTTGTGTTCCCAACAAGCTAGGTCAAGAATGGCTTTCACACACACTTATCTTTCAGAACCGAGCATGTGGAGAGACGTTCGTTCATCTAGCACCAAGGGAACGGGTTGCAGGAGAAATTTTTACTTTGGTATCTCAGTCTGTTTCCTAGTGCCGGTTTGAAGTTCCTGCAATTTTCACTGTAAAACCGATTTGGAGCTTGTACCTCCCCATATATTTGTATGAAGTGGAGTTTGCACCTGAAAAGAAACTTTGTGCTCCCAACAAGCTAAGTGAAGGACGGCTTTCACACACACTTATCTCTCAGAACTGAGCATGTGGAGAGACGTTCGTTCATCTAGCACCAAGGGAACGGGTTGCAGGAGAAACTTGTACTCTGGTTTCTCAGTCTGTTTCCTAGTGCCGGTTTGAAGTTCCTGCCGTTTTCACTGTAAAATCGAGTTGGAGCTTGTACCTCCCCATATATATGTATGGAGTTGAGTTTGCACCTGAAAAGAAACTTTGTGCTCCCAACAAGCTAAGTGAAGGACGGCTTTCACACACACTTATCTCTCAGAACTGAGCATGTGGAGAGACGTTCGTTCATCTAGCACCAAGGGAACGGGTTGCAGGGAAACTTTTACTCTGGTTTCTCAGTCTGTTTCCTACTGCCGGTTTGAAGTTCCTGCAGTTTTCACTGTAAAAGCCAGTTGGAGCTTGTACATCCCCATATATATGTATGGAGTGGAGTTAGCACCTGAAAAGAAACTATGTGTTCCCAACAAGCTAGGTGAAGGACGGCTTTCACACACACTTATCTCTCAGAACTCAGCATGTGGAGAGACGTTCGTTCATCTAGCACCAAGGGAACGGGTTGCAGGAGAAACTTATACTCTGGTTTCTGTCTGTTTCCTAGTGCCGGTTTGAAGTTCCTGCAGTTTTCAGTGTAAAACCGAGTTGGAGCTTCTACCTCCCCATATATATGTATGGAGTGGAGTTTGCACCTGAAAAGAAACTTTGTGTTCCCAACAAGCTAGGTGAAGGACGGCTTTCACACACACTTATCTCTCAGAACTGAGCATGTGGAGAGACGTTCGTTCATCTAGCACCAAGGGAACGGGTTGCAGGAGAAACTTGTACTCTGGTTTCTCAGTCTGTTTCCTAGTGCCGGTTTGAAGTTCCTGCAGTTTCACTGTAAAAGCGAGTTGGAGCTAGTACCTCCCATATATATGTATGGAGTGGAGTTTGCACCTGAAAAGAAACTTTGTGTTCCCAACAAGCTAGGTGAAGGACGGCTTTCACACACACTTTTCTCTCAGAAATGAGCATGTGGAGAGACGTTCGTTCATCTAGCACCAAGGGAACGGGTTGCAGGAGAAACTTTTACTCTGGTTTCTCAGTCTGTTTCCTAGTGCCGGTTTGAAGTTCCTGCCGTTTTCACTGTAAAACCGAGTTGGAGCTAGTACCTCCCCATAAATATGTATGGATTTGAGTTTGCACCTGATAGAAACTTTGTGCTCCCAACAAGCCAGGTGAAGGACGGCTTTCACACACACTTATCTCTCAGAACTGAGTATGTGGAGAGACTTTCGTTCATCTAGCACCAAGGGAACGGGTTGCAGGGAAACTTTTCCTCTGGTTTCTCAGTCTGTTTCCTAGTGCCGGTTTGAATTTCCTGCAGTTTTCACTGTAAAATCGAGTTGGAGCTTGTACCTCCCCATATATATGTATGGAGTGGAATTTGCACCTGAAAAGAAACTTTGTGTTCCCAACAATGTACGTGAAGGACGGCTTTCACACACACTTATCTCTCAGAACTGAGCATGTGGAGAGACGTTCGTTCATCTAGCACAAAGGGAAAGGTTTGCAGGAGAAAATTTTACTCTGGTTTGTCAGTCTGTTTCCTAGTGCTGGTTTGAAGTTCCTGCAGTTTACAGTGTAAAAACGTGTTGGAGCTAGTACCTCCCCATATATATGTATGGATTGGAGTTTGCCCCTGAAAAGAAACTTTGTTTTCCCAACAAGCTAGGTGAAGGAAGTCTTTCACACACACTTATCCCTCAGATCTGAGCATGTGGAGAGTCGTTCGTTCATCTGGCACCAAGGGAACGGGTTGCAGGAGAAACTTTCACTCTGGTTTCTCAGTCTGTTTCCTAGTGCCGGTTTGAAGTTCTTGCAGTTTTCACTGAAAAACGGGGTTGGAGCTAGTACCTCCCCATAAATATGTATGGAGTGGAGTTTTCACCTGAAAAGAAACTTTGTGCTCCCAACAAGCTAGGTGAAGGACGGCTTTCACACACACACTTATCTCTCAGAACTGAGCATGTGGAGAGACGTTCGTTCATCTAGCACCAAGGAAACCGGTTGCAGGAGAAACTTTTACTCTGGTTCCTCTGTCTGTTTCCTACTGCCGTTTTGAAGATCCTGCAGTTTTCAATGTAAAACTTATTTGGAGCTAGTACCTCCCCATATATATGTATGGAGTGCAGTTTGCACCTGAATAGAAACTTTGTGCTCCCAACAAGCTAGGTGAAGGACGGCTTTCACACACACTTATCTCTCAGAACTGAGCATGTGGAGAGACGTTCGTTCATCTAGCACCAAGGGAACGGGTTGCAGGAGAAACTTTTACTGTGTTTTCTCAGTCTGTTTCCTAGTGCCGGTTTGAAGTTCCTTCAGTTTTCACTGTAAAACAGATTTGGAGCTTGTACCTCCCCATATATATGTATGGAGTGGAGTTTGCACCTGAAAAGAAACTTTGTGTTCCCAACAAGCTAGGTGAAGTACGTCTTTCACACACACTTATATCTCAGAACTGAGCATGTGGAGAGACGTTCGTTCATCTAGCACCAAGGGAATGGGTAGCAGGAGAAACTTTTACTCTGGTTTCTCAGTCTGTTTCCAAGTGCCGGTTTGAAGTTCTTGCAGTTTTCACTGTAAAACCGAGTTGGAGCTAGTACCTCCCCATATATATGTATGGAGTGGAGTTTGCACCTGAAAAGAAACTTTGTGCTCCCAACAAGCTAGGTGAAGGTCGGCTTTCACACACACTTATCTCTCAGAACTGAGCATGTGGAGAGACGTTCGTTCATCTAGCACCAAGGGAACGGGTTGCAGGGGAAAATTTTACTCTGGTTTGTCAGTCTGTTTCCTACTGCCGGTTTGAAGTTCCTGCAGATTTCACTGTAAAAGCGAGTTGGAGCTAGTACCTCCCCATATATATGTATGGAGTGGAGTTTGCACCTGAAAAGAAACTTTGTGTTCCCAACAAGCTAGGTGAAGTACGACTTTCACACACACATATCTCTCAGAACTGAGCATGTGGAGAGACGTTCGTTCATCTAGCACCAAGGGAACGGGTAGCAGGAAAAACTTTTACTCTGGTTTCTCAGTCTGTTTTCTAGTGCCTTTTTGAATTTCCTGCAGTTTTCACTGTAAAACCGAGTTGGAGCTTGTACCACCCCATATATATGTATGGAGTGGAGTTTGCACCTGAAAAGAAACTTTGTGTTCCCAACAAGCTAGGTCAAGAATGGCTTTCACACACACTTATCTTTCAGAACCGAGCATGTGGAGAGACGTTCGTTCATCTAGCACCAAGGGAACGGGTTGCAGGAGAAATTTTTACTTTGGTTTCTCAGTCTGTTTCCTAGTGCCGGTTTGAAGTTCCTGCAATTTTCACTGTAAAACCGATTTGGAGCTTGTACCTCCCCATATATTTGTATGAAGTGGAGTTTGCACCTGAAAAGAAACTTTGTGCTCCCAACAAGCTAAGTGAAGGACGGCTTTCACACACACTTATCTCTCAGAACTGAGCATGTGGAGAGACGTTCGTTCATCTAGCACCAAGGGAACGGGTTGCAGGAGAAACTTGTACTCTGGTTTCTCAGTCTGTTTCCTAGTGCCGGTTTGAAGTTCCTGCCGTTTTCACTGTAAAATCGAGTTGGAGCTTGTACCTCCTCATAAATATGTATGGAGTTGAGTTTGCACCTGAAAAGAAACTTTGTGCTCCCAACAAGCTAAGTGAAGGACGGCTTTCACACACACTTATCTCTCAGAACTGAGCATGTGGAGAGACGTTCGTTCATCTAGCACCAAGGGAACGGGTTGCAGGGAAACTTTTACTCTGGTTTCTCAGTCTGTTTCCTACTGCCGGTTTGAAGTTCCTGCAGTTTTCACTGTAAAAGTCAGTTGGAGCTTGTACATCCCCATATATATGTATGGAGTGGAGTTAGCACCTGAAAAGAAACTTTGTGTTCCCAACAAGCTAGGTGAAGGACGGCTTTCACACACACTTATCTCTCAGAACTCAGCATGTGGAGAGACGTTCGTTCATCTAGCACCAAGGGAACGGGTTGCAGGAGAAACTTATACTCTGGTTTCTGTCTGTTTCCTAGTGCCGGTTTGAAGTTCCTGCAGTTTTCAGTGTAAAACCGAGTTGGAGCTTCTACCTCCCCATATATATGTATGGAGTGGAGTTTGCACCTGAAAAGAAACTTTGTGTTCCCAACAAGCTAGGTGAATGACGGCTTTCACACACACTTATCTCTCAGAACTGAGCATGTGGAGAGACGTTCGTTCATCTAGAACCAAGGGAACGGGTTGCAGGAGAAACTTGTACTCTGGTTTCTCAGTCTGTTTCCTAGTGCCGGTTTGAAGTTCCTGCAGTTTCACTGAAAAAGCGAGTTGGAGCTAGTACCTCCCCATATATATGTATGGAGTGGAGTTTGCACCTGAAAAGAAACTTTGTGTTCCCAACAAGCTAGGTGAAGGACGGCTTTCACACACAATTATCTCTCAGAAATGAGCATGTGGAGGGACGTTCGTTCATCTAGCACCAAGGGAACGGTTTGCAGGAGAAACTTTTACTCTGGTTTCTCAGTCTGTTTCCTAGTGCCGGTTTGAAGTTCCTGCCGTTTTCACTGTAAAACCGAGTTGGAGCTAGTACCTCCCCATATATATGTATGGAGTTGAGTTTGCACCTGAAAAGAAACTTTGTGCTCCCAACAAGCCAGGTGAAGGACGGCTTTCACACACACTTATCTCTCAGAACTGAGCATGTGGAGAGACTTTCGTTCATCTAGCACCAAGGAAACGGGTTGCAGGGTAACTTTTACTCTGGTTTCTCAGTCTGTTTCCTAGTGCCGGTTTGAAGTTCCTGCAGTTTTCACTGTAAAATCGAGTTGGAGCTTGTACCTCCCCATATATATGTATGGAGTGGAATTTGTACCTGAAAAGAAACTTTGTGTTCCCAGCAATCTACGTGAAGGACGGCTTTCACACACACTTATCTCTCAGAACTGAGCATGTGGAGAGACGTTCGTTCATCTAGCACAAAGGGAAAGGTTTGCAGGAGAAAATTTTACTCTGGTTTGTCAGTATGTTTCCTAGTGCTGGTTTGAAGTTCCTGCAGTTTTCAGTGTAAAAACAAGTTGGAGCTAGTACCTCCCCATATATATGTATGGATTGGAGTTTGCCCCTGAAAAGAAACTTTGTGTTCCCAACAAGCTAGGTGAAGGACGGCTTTCACACACACTTATCTCTCAGAACTGAGCATGTGGAGAGACGTTCGTTCATCTAGCACCAAGGGAACGGGTTGCAAGAGAAACTTTTACTCTGGTATCTCAGTCTCTTTCCTAGTGCCGGTTTGAAGTTCCTGCAGTTTTCACTGTAAAACCGAGTTGGAGCTAGTACCTCCCCATATATATGTATGGAGTTGAGTTTGCACCTGAAAAGAAACTTTGTGCTCCCAGCAAGCTAGGTGAATAACGGCTTTCACACACACTTATCTCTCAGAACTGAGCATGTGGAGAGACGTTCGTTCATCTAGCACCAAGGGAACGGGTTGCAGGAGAAACTTGTACTCTGGTTTCTCAGTCTGTTTCCTAGTGCCGGTTTGAAGTTCCTGCAGTTTTCACTGTAAAAGAGAGTTGGAGCTAGTACATCCCCATATATATGTATGGAGTGGAGTTTGCACCTGAAAAGAAACTTTGTGTTCCCAAAAAGCTAGGTGAAGGACGGCTTTCACACACACTTATCTCTCAGAACTTAGCATGTGGAGAGACGTTCGTTCATCTAGCACCAAGGGAACGGGTTGCCGGAGAAACTTTTACTCTGGATTCTCCTTCTGTTTCCTAGTGCCGGTTTTAAGTTCCTGCAGTTTTCACTGTAAAAGGGAGTTGGAGCTAGTACCTCCCCATATATATGTATGGAGTGGAGTTTGCACCTGAAAAGAAACTTTGTGTTCCCAACAAGCTAGGTGAAGTACGGCTTTCACACACACTTATCTCTCAGAAATGAGCATGTGGAGAGACGTTCGTTCATCTAGCACCAAGGGAACGGGTTGCAGGAGAAACTTTTACTCTGGTTTCTCAGTCTGTTTCCTAGTGCCGGTTTGAAGTTCCTGCCGTTTTCACTGTAAAACCGAGTTGGAGCTAGTACCTCCCCATATATATGTATGGAGTTGAGTTTGCACCTGAAAAGAAACTTTGTGCTCCCAACAAGCCAGGTGAAGGACGGCTTTCACACACACTTATCTCTCAGAACTGAGCATGTGGAGAGACTTTCGTTCATCTAGCACCAAGGAAACGGGTTGCAGGGAAACTTTTACTATGGTTTCTCAGTCTGTTTCCTAGTGCCGGTTTGAAGTTCCTGCAGTTTTCACTGTGAAATCGAGTTGGAGCTTGTACCTCCCCATATATATGTATGGAGTGGAGTTTGCACCTGAAAAGAAACTTTGTGTTCCCAACAAGCTAGGTGAAGGACGGCTTTCACACACACTTATCTCTCAGAACTGAGCATGTGGAGAGACGTTCGTTCATCTAGCACCAAGGGAACGGGTTGCAGGAGAAACTTGTACTCTGGTTTCTCAGTCTGTTTCCTAGTGCCGGTTTGAAGTTCCTGCAATTTCACTGTTAAACCGAGTTGGAGCTAGTACCTACCCATATATACGTATGTAGTGGAGTTTGCACCTGAAAAGAAACTCTGTGTTCCCAACAAGCTAAGTGAAGGACGGCTTTCACACACACTTACTCTCAGAACTGAGCATGTGGAGAGACGTTCGTTCATCTAGCACCAATGGAACGGGTGGCAGGAGAAACTTTTACTCTGGTTTCTCAGTGTGTTTCCTAGTGCCGGTTTGACGTTCCCGCCGTTTTCACTGTAAAACCTAGTTGGAGCTTGTACCTCCCCATATATATGTATGGAGTGGAGTTTGCACCTGAAAAGAAACTTTGTGTTCCCAACAAGCTAGGTGAAGGACGGCTTTCACACACACTTATCTCTTAGAACTGAGCATGTGGAGAGACTTTCGTTCATCTAGCAACATGGGAACGGTTTGCAGGAGAAACTTTTACTCTGGTTTCTCAGTCTGTTTCCTAGTGCCGGTTTGAAGTTCCTGCCGTTTTCACTGCAAAACCGAGTTGGAGCTAGTACCTCCCCATATGTATGTATGGAGTTGAGTTTGCACCTGAAAAGAAACTTTGTGTTCCCAACAAGCCAGGTGAAGGACGGCTTTCACACACACTTATCTCTCAGAACTGAGCATGTGGAGAGACTTTCGTTCATCTAGCACCAAGGAAACGGGTTGCAGGGAAACTTTTACTCTGGTTTCTCAGTCTGATCCCTAGTGCCGGTTTGAAGTTCCTGCAGTTTTCACTGTAAAATCGAGTTGGAGCTTGTACCTCCCCATATATATGTATGGAGTGGAATTTGCACCTGAAAAGAAACTTTGTGTTCCCAACAATGTACGTGAATGACGGCTTTCACACACACTTATCTCTCAGAACTGAGCATGTGGAGAGACGTTCGTTCATCTAGCACAAAGGGAAAGGTTTGCAGGAGAAAATTTTACTCTGGTTTGTCAGTATGTTTCCTAGTGCTGGTTTGAAGTTCCTGCAGTTTTCAGTGTAAAAACGAGTTGGAGCTAGTACCTCCCCATATATATGTATGGATTGGAGTTTGCCCCTGAAAAGAAACTTTGTGTTCCCAACAAGCTAGGTGAAGGACGGCTTTCACACACACTTATCTCTCAGAACTGAGCATGTGGAGAGACGTTCGTTCATCTAGCACCAAGGGAACGGGTTGCAAGAGAAACTTTTACTCTGGTATCTCAGTCTCTTTCCTAGTGCCGGATTGAAGTTCCTGCAGTTTTCACTGTAAAACCGAGTTGGAGCTAGTACCTCCCCATATATATGTATGGAGTTGAGTTTGCACCTGAAAAGAAACTTTGTGCTCCCAGCAAGCTAGGTGAATAACGGCTTTCACACACACTTATCTCTCAGAACTGAGCATGTGGAGAGACGTTCGTTCATCTAGCACCAAGGGAACGGGTTGCAGGAGAAACTTGTACTCTGGTTTCTCATTCTGTTTAGTAGTGCCGGTTTGAAGTTCCTGCAGTTTTCACTGTAAAAGAGAGTTGGAGCTAGTACATCCCCATATATATGTATGGAGTGGAGTTTGCACCTGAAAAGAAACTTTGTGTTCCCAAAAAGCTAGGTGAAGGACGGCTTTCACACACACTTATCTCTCAGAACTGAGCATGTGGAGAGACTTTCGTTCATCTAGCACCAAGGGAACGGTTTGCCGGAGAAACTTTTACTCTGGATTCTCCGTCTGTTTCCTAGTGCCGGTTTGAAGTTCCTGCAGTTTTCACTGTAAAATCGAGTTGGAGCTTGTACCTCCCCATATATATGTATGGAGTGGAATTTGCACCTGAAAAGAAACTTTGTGTTCCCAACAAGCTAGGTGAAGGACGGCTTTCACACACACTTATCTCTCAGAACTGAGCATGTGGAGAGACGTTCGTTCATCTAGCACAAAGGGAAAGGTTTGCAGGAGAAAATATTACTCTGGTTTGTCAGTCTGTTTACCTGTGCTGGTTTGAAGATCCTGCAGATTTCAGTGTAAAAACGAGTTGGAACTAGTACCTCCCCATATATATGTATGGATTGGAGTTTGCCCCTGAAAAGAAACTTTGTGTTCCCAAAAAGCTAGGTGAAGGAAGGCTTTCACACACACTTATCTCTCAGAACTGAGCATGTGGAGAGACGTTCGTTCATCTTGCACCAAGGGAACGGGTTGCAGGAGAAACTTTTACTCTGGTCTCTCAGTCTGTTTCCTAGTGCCGGTTTGAAGTTCCTGCAATTTCACTGTTAAACCAAGTTGGAGCTAGTACCTACCCATATATACGTATGTAGTGGAGTTTGCACCTGAAAAGAAACTCTGTGTTCCCAACAAGCTAAGTGAAGGACGGCTTTCACACACACTTATCTCTCAGAACTGAGCATGTGGAGAGATGTTCGTTCATCTAGCACCAAGGGAACGGGTTGCAGAAGAAACTTTTACTCTGGTTTCTCAGTGTGTTTCCTAGTGCCGGTTTGAAGTTCCTGCCGTTTTCACTGTAAAACCGAGTTGGAGCTTGTACATCCCCATATATATGTATGGAGTGGAGTTTGCACCTGAAAAGAAACTTTGTGTTCCCAACAAGCTAGGTGAAGGACGGCTTTCACACACACTTATCTCTCAGAACTGAGCATGTGGAGAGACGTTCGTTCATCTAGCACCAAGGGAACGGTTTGCAGGAGAAACTGTTACTCTGGGTTCTCAGTCTGTTTCCTACTGCCGGTTTGAACTTCCTGCAGTTGTCAGTGTAAAACCGAGTTGGAGCTTCTACCTCCCCATATATATGTATGGAGTGGAGTTTGCACCTGAAAAGAAACTTTGTGTTCCCAACAAGCTAGGTGAAGGACGGCTTTCACACACACTTATCTCTCAGAACTGAGCATGTGGAGAGACGTTCGTTCATCTAGCACCAACGGAACGGGTTGCAGGAGAAACTTTTACTCTGGTTTCTCAGTCTGTTTCCTAGTGCCGGTTTGAAGTTCCTGCAGTTTCACTGTAAAAGCGAGTTGGAGCTAGTACCTCCCCATATATATGTATGGAGTGGAGTTTGCACCTGAAAAGAAACTTTGTGTTCCCAACAAGCTAGGTGAAGGACGGCTTTCACACACACTTATCTCTCAGAACTGAGCATGTGGAGAGACTTTCGTTCATCTAGCACCAAGGAAACGGGTTGCAGGGAAACTTTTACTCTGGTTTCTCAGTCTGTTTCCTAGTGCCGGTTTGAAGTTCCTGCAGTTTTCACTGTAAAATCGAGTTGGAGCTTGTACCTCCCCTTATATATGTATGGAGTGGAATTTGCACCTGAAAAGAAACTTTGTGTTCCCAACAATCTACGTGAAGGACGGCTTTCACACACACTTATCTCTCAGAACTGAGCATGTGGAGAGACGTTCGTTCATCTAGCACAAAGGGAACGGTTTGCAGGAGAAAATTTTACTCTGGTTTGTCAGTCTGTTTCCTAGTGCTGGTTTGAAGTTCCTGCAGTTTTCAGTGTAAAAACGAGTTGGAGCTACTACCTCCCCATATATATGTATGGATTGGAGTTTGCCCCTGAAAAGAAACTTTGTGTTCCCAACAAGCTATGTGAAGTAAGTCTTTCACACACACTTATCCCTCAGAACTGAGCATGTGGAGAGACGTTCGTTCATCTGGCACCAAGGAAACGGGTTGCAGGAGAAACTTTTACTCTGGTTTCTCAGTCTGTTTCCTAGTGCCGGTTTGAAGTTCCTGCAGTTTTCACTGTAAAAGGGAGTTGGAGCTAGTACCTCCCCATATATATGTATGGAGTGGAGTTTGCAACTGAAAAGAAACTTTGTGTTCCAAACAAGCTAGGTGAAGGACGGCTTTCACACACACTTATCTCTCAGAACTGAGCATGTGGAGAGACGTTCGTTCATCTAGCACCAAGGGTACGGGTTGCAGGAGAAACTTTTACTCTGGTTTCTCAGTCTGTTTCCTAGTGCCGGTTTGAAGTTCCTGCAATTTCACTGTTAAATCGAGTTGGAGCTAGTACCTACCCATATATACGTATGTAGTGGAGTTTGCACCTGAAAAGAAACTCCGTGTTCCCAACAAGCTAATTGAAGGACGGCTTTCACACACACTTACTCTCAGAACTGAGCATGTGGAGAGACGTTCGTTCATCTAGCACCAATGGAACGGGTGGCAGGAGAAACTTTTACTCTGGTTTCTCAGTGTGTTTCCTAGTGCCGGTTTGAAGTTCCCGACGTTTTCACTGTAAAACCGAGTTGGAGCTTGTACCTCCCCATATATATGTATGGAGTGGAGTTTGCACCTGAAAAGAAACTTTGTGTTCCCAAAAAGCTAGGTGAAGGACGGCTTTCACACTCAATTATCTCTCAGAACTGAGCATGTGGAGAGACGTTCGTTCATCTAGCACCAAGGGAACGGTTTGCAGGAGAAACTTTTACTCTGGTTTGTCAGTCTCTTTCCTAGTGCTGGTTTGAAGTTCCTGCAGTTTTCAGTGTAAAAACGAGTTGGAGCTAGTACCTCCCCATATATATGTATGGATTGGAGTTTGCCCCTGAAAAGAAACTTTGTGTTCCCTACAAGCTGGTGAAGGAAGTCTTTCACACACACTTATCCCTCAGAACTGAGCATGTGGAGAGTCGTTCGTTCATTTGGCACCAAGGGAACGGGTTGCAGGAGAAACTTTTACTCTGGTTTCTCAGTCTGTTTCCTAGTGCCGGTTTTAAGTTCCTGCAGTTTTCACTGTAAAAGGGAGTTGGAGCTAGTACCTCCCCATATATATGTATGGAGTGGAGTTTGCAACTGAAAAGAAACTTTGTGTTCCCAACAAGCTAGGTGAAGGACGGCTTTCACACTCACTTATCTCTCAGAACTGAGCATGTGGAGAGACGTTCGTTCATCTAGCACCAAGGGAACGGGTTGCAGGAGAAACTTGTACCCTGGTTTCTCAGTCTGTTTCCTAGTGCCAGTTTGAAGTTCCTGCAGTTTTCACTGTAAAACCGAGTTGGAGCTTGTACCTCCCCATATATATGTATGGAGTGGAGTTTGCACCTGAAAAGAAACTTTGTGTTCCCAACAAGCTAGGTGAAGGACGGCTTTCACACACACTTATCTCTCAGAACTGAGCATGTGGAGAGACATTCGTTCATCTAGCACCAAGGGAACGGGTTGCAGGAGAAACTTTTACTCTGGTTTCTCATTCTGTTTCCTAGTGCCGGTTTGAAGTTCCTGCAATTTACTGTTATACAGAGTTGGAGCTAGTACCTACCCATATATATGTATGTAGTGGAGTTTGCACCTGAAAAGAAACTTTGTGTTCCCAACAAGCTAGGTGAAGGACGGCTTTCACACACACTTATCTCTCAGAACTGAGCATGTGGAGAGACGTTCGTTCATCTAGCACCAAGGGAACGGATTGCAGGAGAAACTTTTACTCTGGTTTCTCAGTCTGTTTCCTAGTGCCGGTTTGAAGTTCCTGCAATTTCACTGTTAAACCGAGTTGGAGCTAGTACCTACCCATATATACGTATGTAGTGGAGTTTGCACCTGAAAAGAAACTCTGTGTTCCCAACAAGCTAAGTGAAGGACGGCTTTCACACACACTTAACTCTCAGAACTGAGCATGTGGAGAGAAGTTCGTTCATCTAGCACCAATGGAACGGGTTGCAGGAGAAACTTTTACTCTGGTTTCTCAGTCTGTTTCCTAGTGCCGGTTTGAAGTTCCTGCAGTTTCACTGTAAAAGCGAGTTGGAGCTAGTACCTCCCCATATATATGTATGGAGTTGAGTTTGCACCTGAAAAGAAACTTTGTGCTCCCAACAAGCCAGGTGAAGGACGGCTTTCACACACACTTATCTCTCAGAACTGAGCATGTGGAGAGACGTTCGTTCATCTAGCACCAAGGGAACGGGTTGCAGGGAAACTTTTACTCTGGTTTCTCAGTCTGTTTCCTAGTGCCGGATTGAAGTTCCTGCAATTTCACTGTTAAACCGAGTTGGAGCTAGTACCTACCCATATATACGTATGTAGTGGAGTTTGCACCTGAAAAGAAACTCTGTGTTCCCAACAAGCTAAGTGAAGGACGGCTTTCACACACACTTATCTCTCAGAACTGATCATGTGGAGAGACGTTCGTTCATCTAGCACCAATGGAACGTTTTGCAGGAGAAACTTTTACTCTGGTTTCTCAGTGTGTTTCCTAGTGCCGGTTTGAAGATCCAGCCGTTTTCACTGTAAAACCGAGTTGGAGTTTGTACCTCCCCATATATATGTATGGAGTGGAGATTGCACCTGAAAAGAAACTTTGTGTTCCCAACAATCTACGTGAAGGACGGCTTTCACACACACTTATCTCTCAGAACTGAGCATGTGGAGAGACGTTCGTTCATCTAGCACCAAGGGAACGGTTTGCAGGAGAAACTTTTACTCTGGTTTCTCAGACTGTTTCCTACTGCCGGTTTGAACTTCCTGCAGTTTTCTGTGTAAAACCGAGTTGGAGCTTCTACCTCCCCATATATATGTATGGAGTGGAGTTTGCACCTGAAAAGAAACTTTGTGTTCCCAACAAGCTAGGTGAAGGACGGCTTTCACACACACTTATCTCTCAGAACTGAGCATGTGGAGAGACGTTCGTTCATCTAGCACCAAGGGAACGGGTTGCAGGAGAAACTTGTACTCTGGTTTCTCAGTCTGTTTCCTAGTGCCGGTTTGAAGTTCCTGCAGTTTCACTGTAAAAGCGAGTTGGAGCTAGTACCTCCCCATATATATGTATGGAGTGGAGTTTGCACCTGAAAAGAAACTTTGTGTTCCCAACAAGCTAGGTGAAGGACGGCTTTCACACACACTTATCTCTCAGAAATGAGCATGTGGAGAGACGTTCGTTCATCTAGCACCAAGGGAACGGGTTTCAGGAGAAACTTTTACTCTGGTTTCTCAGTCTGTTTCCTAGTGCCTGTTTGAAGTTCCTGCCGTTTTCACTGTAAAACCGAGTTGGAGCTAGTACCTCCCCATATATATGTATGGAGTTGAGTTTGCACCTGAAAAGAAACTTTGTGCTCCCAACAAGCCAGGTGAAGGACGGCTTTCACACACACTTATCTCTCAGAACTGAGCATGTGGAGAGACTTTCGTTCATCTAGCACCAAGGAAACGGGTTGCAGGGAAACTTTTACTCTGGTTTCTCAGTCTGTTTCCTAGTGCCGTTTTGAAGTTCCTGCAGTTTTCACTGTAAAATTGAGTTGGAGCTTGTACCTCCCCATATATATGTATGGAGTGGAATTTGCACCTGAAAAGAAACTTTGTGTTCCCAACAATGTACGTGAAGGACGGCTTTCACACACACTTATCTCTCAGAACTGAGCATGCGGAGAGACGTTCGTTCATCTAGCACAAAGGGAATGGTTTGCAGGAGAAAATTTTACTCTGGTTTGTCAGTCTGTTTCCTAGTGCTGGTTTGAAGTTCCTGCAGTTTTCAGTGTAAAAACGAGTTGGAACTATTTCCTCCCCATATATATGTATGGATTGGAGTTTGCCCCTGAAAAGAAACTTTGTGTTCACAACAAGCTAGGTGAAGGAAGTCTTTCACACAGACTTATCCCTCAGAACTGAGCATGTGGAGAGTCGTTCGTTCATTTGGCACCAAGGGAACGGGTTGCAGGAGAAACTTTTACTCTGGTTTCTCAGTCTGTTTCCTAGTGCCGGTTTAAGGTTCCTGCAGTTTTCACTGTAAAAGGGAGTTGGAGCTAGTACCTCTCCATATATATGTATGGAGTGGAGTTTGCAACTGAAAAGAAACTTTGTTTTCCCAACAAGCTAGGTGAAGGACGGCTTTCACACACACTTATCTCTCAGAACTGAGCATGTGGAGAGACGTTCGTTCATCTAGCACCAAGGGAACGGGTTGCAGGAGAAACTTTTACTCTGGTTTCTCAGTCTGTTTCCTAGTGCCGGTTTGAAGTTCCTGCAGTTTTCACTGTAAAACCGAGTTGGAGCTTTTACCTCCCCACATATATGTATGGAGTGGAGTTTGCACCTAAAAAGAAACTTTGTGCTTCCAACAAGCTAGGTGAAGGACGGCTTTCACACACAATTATCTCTCAGAACTGAACATGTGGAGAGACGTTCGTTCATCCAGCACCAAGGGAACGGGTTGCAGGAGAAAATTTTACTCTGTTTTCTCAGTCTGTTTCCTAGTGCCTGTTTGAAATTCCTGCAATTTCACTGTTAAACCGAGTTGGAGCTTGTACCTACCCATATATACGTATGTATTGGAGTTTGCACGTGAAAAGAAACTCTGTGTTCCCAACAAGCTAAGTGAAGGACAGCTTTCAAACACACTTATCTCTCAGAACTGAGCATGTGGAGAGACGTTCGTTCATCTAGCACCAAGGGAACGGGTTGCAGGAGAAACTTTTACTCTGGTTTCTCAGTGTGTTTCCTAGTGCCGGTTTGAAGTTCCTGCCGTTTTCACTGTAAAACCGAGTTGGAGCTTGTACCTCCCCATATATATGTATGGAGTGGAGTTTGCACCTGAAAAGAAACTTTGTGTTCCCAACAAGCTAGGTGAAGGACGGCTTTCACACTCACTTATCTCTCAGAACTGAGCATGTGTAGAGACTTTCGTTCATCTAGCACCAAGGGAACGGGTTGCAGGGGAAACTTTTACTCTGGTTTCTCAGTCTGTTTCCTACTGCCGGTTTGAAGTTCCTGCAGTTTTCACTGTAAAAGCGAGTTGGAGCTTGTACATCCCCATATATATGTATGGAGTGGAGTTTGCACCTGAAAAGAAACTTTGTGTTCCCAACAAGCTAGGTGAAGGACGGCTTTCACACACACTTATCTCTCAGAACTGAGCATGTGGAGAGACGTTCGTTCATCTAGCACCAAGGGAACGGTTTGCAGGAGAAACTTTTACTCTGGTTTCTCAGTCTGTTTCCTACTGCCGGTTTGAACATCCTGCAGTTTTCAGTGTAAAACCGAGTTGGAGCTTGTACCTCCCCATATATATGTATGGAGTGGAGTTTGCACCTGAAAAGAAACTTTGTGTTCCCAACAAGCTAGGTGAAGGACGGCTTTCACACACACTTATCTCTCAGAAATGAGCATGTGGAGAGACGTTCGTTCATCTAGCACCAAGGGAACGGGTTGCAGGAGAAACTTGTACTCTGGTTTCTCAGTCTGTTTCCTAGTGCCGGTTTGAAGTTCCTGCAGTTTCACTGTAAAAGCGAGTTGGAGCTAGTACCTCCCCATATATATGTATGGAGTGGAGTTTGCACCTGAAAAGAAACTTTGTGTTCCCAACAAGCTAGGTGAAGGACGGCTTTCACACACACTTATCTCTCAGAAATGAGCATGTGGAGAGACGTTCGTTCATCTAGCACCAAGGGAACGGGTTGCAGGAGAAACTTTTACTCTGGTTTCTCAGTCTGTTTCGTAGTGCCGGTTTGAAGTTCCTGCAGTTTTCACTGTAAAACCGAGTTGGAGCCAGTACCTCCCCATATATATGTATGGAGTTGAGTTTGCACCTGAAAAGAAACTTTGTGCTCCCAACAAGCCAGGTGAAGGACGGCTTTCACACACACTTAACTCTCAGAACTGAGCATGTGGAGAGAATTTCGTTCATCTAGCACCAAGGAAACGGGTTGCAGGGAAACTTTTACTCTGGTTTCTCAGTCTGTTTCCTAGTGCCGGTTTGAAGTTCCTGCAGTTTTCACTGTAAAATCGAGTTGGAGCTTGTACCTCCCCATATATATGTATGGAGTGGAGTTTGCACCTGAAAAGAAACTTTGTGTTCCCAACAATCTACGTGAAGGACGGCTTTCACACACACTTATCTCTCAGAACTGAGCATGTGGAGAGACGTTCCTTCATCTAGCACAAAGGGAAAGGTTTGCAGGAGAAACTTTTACTCTGGTTTGTCAGTCTGTTTCCTAGTGCTGGTTTGAAGTTCCTGCAGTTTTCAGTGTAAAAACGAGTTGGAGCTAGTACCTCCCCATATATATGTATGGATTGGAGTTTACCCCTGAAAAGAAACTTTGTGTTCCCAACAAGCTATGTGAAGGAAGTCTTTCACACACACTTATCCCTCAGAACTGAGCATGTGGAGAGTCGTTCGTTCATCTGGCACCAAGGGAACGGGTTGCAGGAGAAACTTTTACTCTGGTTTCTCAGTCTGTTTCCTAGTGCCGGTTTGAAGTTCCTGCAGTTTTCACTGTAAAAGGGAGTTGGAGCTAGTACCTCCCCATATATATGTATGGAGTGGAGTTTGCAACTGAAAAGAAACTTTGTGTTCCCAACAAGCTAGGTGAAGGACGGCTTTCACACACACTTATCTCTCAGAACTGAGCATGTGGAGAGACTTTCGCTCATCTAGCACCAAGGGAACGGGTTGCAGGAGAAACTTTTACTCTGGTTTCTCAGTCTGTTTCCTAGTGCCGGTTTGAAGTTCCTGCAGTTTTCACTGTAAAACCGAGTTGGAGCTTGTACCTCCCCATATATATGTATGGAGTGGAGTTTGCACCTGAAAAGAAACTTTGTGTTCCCAACAAGCTAGGTGAGGGACGGCTTTCACACACACTTATCTCTCAGAACTGAGCATGTGGAGAGACGTTCGTTCATCTAGCACCAAGGGAACGGGTTGCAGGAAAAACTTTTACTCTGGTTTCTCAGTCTGTTTCCTAGTGCCGGTTTGAAGTTCCTGCAAGTTCACTGTTAAACCGAGTTGGAGCTAGTACCTACCCATATATACGTATGTAGTGGAGTTTGCACCTGAAAAGAAACTCTGTGTTCCCAACAAGCTAAGTGAAGGACGGCTTTCACACACACTTACTCTCAGAACTGAGCATGTGGAGAGACGTTCGTTCATCTAGCACCAATGGAACGGGTGGCAGGAGAAACTTTTACTCTGGTTTCTCAGAGTTTTTCCTAGTGCCGGTTTGAAGTTCCCGCCGTTTTCACTGTAAAACCGAGTTGGAGCTTGTACCTCCCCATATATATGTATGGAGTGGAGTTTGCACCTGAAAAGAAACTTTGTGTTCCCAACAAGCTAGGTGAAGGACGGCTTTCACACTCACTTATCTCTCAGAACTGAGCATGTGGGGAGACGTTCGTTCATCTAGCACCAAGGGAACGGTTTGCAGGAGAAACTTTTACTCTGGTTTCTCAGTCTGTTTCCTACTGCCGGTTTGAAGTTCCTGCAGTTTTCACTGTAAAACCGAGTTGGAGCTTGTACCTCCCCATATATATGTATGGAGTGGAATTTGCACCTGAAAAGAAACTTTCTGTTCCCAACAATGTACGTGAAGGACGGCTTTCACACACACTTATCTCTCAGAACTGAGCATGTGGAGAGACGTTCGTTCATGTAGCACCAAGGGAACGGTTTGTAGGAGAAACTTTTACTCTGGTTTCTCAGTCTGTTTCCTACTGCCAGTTTGAACTTCATGCAGTTTTCAGTGTAAAACCGAGTCGGATCTTGTACCTCCCCATATATATGTATGGAGTGGAGTTTGCACCTGAAAAGAAACTTTGTGTTCCCAACAAGCTAGTTGAAGGACGGCTTTCACACACACTTATCTCTCAGAACTGAGCATGTGGAGAGACGTTCGTTCATCTAGCACCAAGGGAACGGGTTGCAGGAGAAACTTGTACTCTGGTTTCTCAGTCTGTTTCCTAGTGCCGGTTTGAAGTTCCTGCAGTTTCACTGTAAAAGCGAGTTGGAGCTAGTACCTCCCCATATATATGTATGGAGTGGAGATTGCACCTGAAAAGAAACTTTGTGTTCCCAACAAGTTAGGTGAAGGACGGCTTTCACACACAATTATCTCTCAGAAATGAGCATGTGGAGAGACGTTCGTTCATCTAGCACCAAGGGAACGGGTTGCAGGAGAAACTTTTACTCTGGTTTCTCAGTCTGTTTCCTAGTGCCGTTTTGAAGTTCCTGCCGTTTTCACTGTAAAACCGAGTTGGAGCTAGTACCTCCCCATATATATGTATGGAGTTGAGTTTGCACCTGAAAAGAAACTTTGTTCTCCCAACAAGCCAGGTGAAGGTCGGCTTTCACACACACTTATCTCTCAGAACTGAGCATGTGGAGAGACTTTCGTTCATCTAGCACCAAGGAAACGGGTTGCAGGAGAAACTTTTACTCTGGTTTCTCAGTCTGTTTAATAGTGCCGGTTTGAAGTTCCTGCAGTTTTCACTGTAAAACCGAGTTGGAGCTTGTACCTCCCCATATATATGTATGGAGTGGAATTTGCACCTGAAAAGAAACTTTGTGTTCCCAACAATGTACGTGAAGGACGGCTTTCACACACACTTATCTCTCATAACTGAGCATGTGGAGAGACGTTCGTTCATCTAGCACAAAGGGAAAGGTTTGCAGGAGAAAATTTTACTCTGGTCTGTCAGTCTGTTTCCTAGTGCCGGTTTGAAGTTCCTGCAGTTTTCAGTGTAAAACCGAGTTGGAGCTAGTACCTCCCCATATATATGTATGGACTGGAGTTTGCCCCTGAAAAAAAACTTTGTGTTCCCAACAAGCTAAGTGAAGGAAGTCTTTCACACACACTTATCCCTCAGAACTGAGCATGTGGAGAGTCGTTCGTTCATCTGGCACCAAGGGAACGGGTTGCAGGAGAAACTTTTACTCTGGTTTCTCAGTCTGTTTCCTAGTGCCGGTTTGAAGTTCATGCTCTTTTCACTGTAAAACCGAGTTGGAGCTAGTACCTCCCCATATATATGTATGGATTGGAGTTTGCACCTGAAAAGAAACTTTGTGTTCCCAACAAGCTAGGTGAAGGACGGCTTTCACACACAATTATCTCTCAGAAATGAGCATGTGGAGAGACGTTCGTTCATCTAGCACCAAGGGAACTGGTTGCAGGAGAAACTTTTACTCTGGTTTCTCTGTCTGTTTCCTAGTGCCGTTTTGAAGTTCCTGCCGTTTTCACTGTAAAACCGAGTTGGAGCTAGTACCTCCCCATATATATGTATGGAGTTGAGTTTGCACCTGAAAAGAAACTTTGTGCTCCCAACAAGCCAGGTGAAGGACGGCTTTCACACACACTTATCTCTCAGAACTGAGCATGTGGAGAGACTTTCGTTCATCTAGCACCAAGGAAACGGGTTGCAGGAGAAACTTTTACTCTGGTTTCTCAGTCTGTTTCCTGGTGCCGGATTGAAGTTCCTGCAGTTTTCACTGTAAAACCGAGTTGGAGCTTGTACCTCCCCATATATATGTATGGAGTGGAATTTGCACCTGAAAAGAAACTTTGTGTTCCCAACAATGTACGTGAAGGACGGCTTTCACACACACTTATCTCTCAGAACTGAGCATGTGGAGAGACGTTCGTTCATCTAGCACAAAGGGAAAGGTTTGCAGGAGAAAATTTTACTCTGGTTTGTCAGTCTGTTTCCTAGTGCCGGTTTGAAGTTCCTGCAGTTTTCAGTGTAAAACCGAGTTGGAGCTAGTACCTCCCCATATATATGTATGGATTGGAGTTTGCCCCTGAAAAGAAACTTTGTGTTCCCAACAAGCTAGGTGAAGGAAGTCTTTCACACACACTTATCCCTCAGAACTGAGCATGTGGAGAGTCGTTCGTTCATCTGGCACCAAGGGAACGGGTTGCAGGAGAAACTTTTACTCTGGTTTCTCAGTCTGTTTCCTAGTGCCGGTTTGAAGTTCATGCTGTTTTCACTGTAAAACCGAGTTGGAGCTAGTACCTCCCCATATATATGTATGGATTGGAGTTTGCACCTGAAAAGAAACTTTGTGTTCCCAACAAGCTAGGTGAAGGACGGCTTTCACACACAATTATCTCTCAGAAATGAGCATGTGGAGAGACGTTCGTTCATCTAGCACCAAGGGAACTGGTTGCAGGAGAAACTTTTACTCTGGTTTCTCTGTCTGTTTCCTAGTGCCGTTTTGAAGTTCCTGCCGTTTTCACTGTAAAACCGAGTTGGAGCTAGTACCTCCCCATATATATGTATGGAGTTGAGTTTGCACCTGAAAAGAAACTTTGTGCTCCCAACAAGCCAGGTGAAGGACGGCATTCACACACACTTATCTCTCAGAACTGAGCATGTGGAGAGACTTTCGTTCATCTAGCACCAAGGAAACGGGTTGCAGGAGAAACTTTTACTCTGGTTTCTCAGTCTGTTTCCTAGTGCCGGTTTGAAGTTCCTGCAGTTTTCACTGTAAAACCGAGTTGGAGCTTGTACCTCCCCATATATATGTATGGAGTGGAATTTGCACCTGAAAAGAAACTTTGTGTTCCCAACAATGTACGTGAAGGACGGCTTTCACACACACTTATCTCTCAGAACTGAGCATGTGGAGAGACGTTCGTTCATCTAGCACAAAGGGAAAGGTTTGCAGGAGAAAATTTTACTCTGGTTTGTCAGTCTGTTTCCTAGTGCCGGTTTGAAGTTCCTGCAGTTTTCAGTGTAAAACGGAGTTGGAGCTAGTACCTCCCCATATATATATATGGATTGGAGTTTGCCCCTGAAAAGAAACTTTGTGTTCCCAACAAGCTAGGTGAAGGAAATCTTTCACACACACTTATCCCTCAGAACTGAGCATGTGGAGAATCGTTCGTTCATCTGGCACCAAGGTAACGGGTTGCAGGAGAAACTTTTACTCTGGTTTCTCAGTCTGTTTCCTAGTGCCGGTTTGAAGTTCATGCCGTTTTCACAGTAAAACCGAGTTGGAGCTAGTACCTCCCCATATATATTTATGGAGTGGAGTTTGCACCTGAAAAGAAACTTTGTGTTCCCAACAATGTACGTGAAGGACGGCTTTCACACACACTTATCTCTCAGAACTGAGCATGTGGAGAGACGTTCGTTCAGCTAGCACAAAGGGAAAGGTTTGCAGGAGAAAATTTTACTCTGGTTTGTCAGTCTGTTTCCTAGTGCCGGTTTGAAGTTCCTGCAGTTTTCAGTGTAAAACGGAGTTGGAGCTAGTACCTCCCCATATATATATATGGATTGGAGTTTGCCCCTGAAAAGAAACTTTGTGTTCCCAACAAGCTAGGTGAAGGAAATCTTTCACACACACTTATCCCTCAGAACTGAGCATGTGGAGAATCGTTCGTTCATCTGGCACCAAGGGAACGGGTTGCAGGAGAAACTTTTACTCTGGTTTCTCAGTCTGTTTCCTAGTGCCGGTATGAAGTTCATGCCGTTTTCACTGTAAAACCGAGTTGGAGCTAGTACCTCCCCATATATATGTATGGATTGGAGTTTGCACCTGAAAAGAAACTTTGTGCTCCCAACAAGCCAGGTGAAGGACGGCTTTCACACACACTTATCTCTCAGAACTGAGCATGTGGAGAGATTTTCGTTCATCTAGCACCAAGGAAACGGGTTGCAGGAGAAACTTTTACTCTGTTTTCTCAGTCTGTTTCCTAGTGCCGGTTTGAATATCCTGCAGTTTTCACTGTAAAACCGAGTTGGAGCTTGTACCTCCCCATATATATGTATGGAGTGGAATTTGCACCTGAAAAGAAACTTTGTGTTCCCAACAATGTACGTGAAGGACGGCTTTCACACACACTTATCTCTCAGAACTGAGCATGTGGAGAGACGTTCGTTCATCTAGCACAAAGGGAAAGGTATGCAGGAGAAAATTTTACTCTGGTTTGTCAGTCTGTTTCCTAGTGCCGGTTTGAATTCCTGCAGTTTTCAGTGTAAAACCGAGTTGGAGCTAGTACCTCCCCATATATATGTATGGATTGGAGTTTGCCCCTGAAAAGAAACTTTGTGTTCCCAACAAGCTAGGTGAAGGACGGCTTTCACACACACTTATATCTCAGAACTGAGCATGTGGAGAGACGTTCGTTCATCTAGCACCAAGGGAACTGTTTGCAGGAGAAACTTTTCTCTGGTTTCTCAGTCTGTTTCCTAGTGCCGGTTTTAAGTTCCTGCAATTTTCACTGTAAAAGCGAGTTGGAGCTAGTACCTCCCCATATATATGTATGGAGTGTAGTTTGCACCTGAAAAGAAACTTTGTGTTCCCAACAAGTTAGTGAAGGACGGCTTTCACACACACTTATCTCTCAGAACTGAGCATGTGGAGAGATGTTCGTTCATCTAGCACCAAGGGAACGGGATGCAGGAAAAACTTGTACTCTGGTTTCTCAGTCTGTTTCCTAGTGCCGGTTTGAAGTTCCTGCAGTTTTCACTGTAAAACCGAGTTGGAGCTAGTACCTCCCCATATATATGTAAGGAGTGGAGTTTGCACCTGAAAAGAAAATTTGTGTTCCCAACAAGCTAGGTGAAGGACGGCTTTCACACACACTTATTTCTCAGAACTGAGCATGTGGAGAGACGTTCGTTCATCTAGCACCAAGGGAACGGTTTGCAGGAGAAACTTTTCTCTTGTTTCTCATTGTGTTTCCTCGTGCCGCTTTGAAGTTCCTGCAGTTTTCACTATAAAACCGAGTTGGAGATTGTACCTCCCCATATATATGTATGGAGTGGAGTTTGCACCTGAAAAGAAACTTTGTGTTACCAACAAGCTAGGTGAAGGACGGCTTTCACACTCACTTTTCTCTCAGAACTGAGCATGTGGAGAGACGTTCGTTCATCTAGCACCAAGGGAACGGTTTGCAGGAGAAACTTTTACTCTGGTTTCTCCGTGTGTTTCCTACTGCCGGTTTGTAGTTCCTGCAGTTTTCAATGTAATACCGAGTTGGTGCTAGTACTTCCCCATATATACGTATGGAGTGGAGTTTGCAACTGAACAGAAACTTTGTGCTCCCAGCAAGCTAGGTGAAGGACGGCTTTCACACACACTTATCTCTCAGAACTGAGCATGTGGAGAGATGTTCGTTCATCTAGCACCAAGGGAAAGGGTTGCAGGAGAAACTTGTACTCTGGTTTCTCAGTCTGTTTCCTAGTGCCGGTTTGAAGTTCCTGCAGTTTTCAGTGTAAAACCGAGTTGGAGCTAGTACCTCCCCATATATATGTATGGATTGGAGTTTGCCCCTGAAAAGAAACTATGTGTTCCCAACAAGCTAGGTGAAGGAAGTCTTTCACACACACTTATCCCTCAGAACTGAGCATGTGGAGAGTCGTTCGTTCATCTGGCACCAAGGGAACGGGTTGCAGGAGAAACTTTTACTCTGGTTTCTCAGTCTGTTTCCTAGTGCCGGTTTGAAGTTCATGCCGTTTTCACTGTAAAACCGAGTTGGAGCTAGTACCTCCCCATATATATGTATGGAGTTGAGTTTGCACCTGAAAAGAAACTTTGTGCTCAAAACAAGCCAGGTGAAGGAAGGCTTTCACACACACTTATCTCTCAGAACTGAGCATGTGGAGAGACATTCGTTCATATAGCACCAAGGAAACGGGTTGCAGGAGAAAATTTTACTCTGTTTTCTCAGTCTGTTTCCTAGTGCCGGTTTGAAGTTCCTGCAGTTTTCACTGTAAAACCGAGTTGGAGCTTGTACCTCCCCATATATATGTATGGAGTGGAATTTGCACCTGAAAAGAAACTTTCTGTTCCCAACAATGTACGTGAAGGACGGCTTTCACACACACTTATCTCTCAGAACTGAGCATGTGGAGAGACGTTCGTTCATCTAGCAAAAAGGGAAAGGTTTGCAGGAGAAAATTTTACTCTGGTTTGTCAGTCTGTTTCCTAGTGCCGGTTTGAAGTTCCTGCAGTTTTCAGTGTAAAACCGAGTTGGAGCTAGTACCTCCCCATATATATGTATGGATTGGAGTTTGCCCCTGAAAAGAAACTTTGTGTTCCCAACAAGCTAGGTGAAGGAAGTCTTTCACACACACATATCCTTCAGAACTGTGCATTTGGAGAGACGTTCGTTCAACTAGCACCAAGGGAACCGGTGGCAGGAGAAACTTTTACTCTTGTTTGTCAGTCTGTTTCCTAGTGCCGGTTTGAAGTTCCTGCAGTTTTCAC
This sequence comes from Camelus dromedarius, assembly GCF_036321535.1. Lineage (NCBI taxonomy): Eukaryota > Metazoa > Chordata > Mammalia > Artiodactyla > Camelidae > Camelus > Camelus dromedarius. The sequence continues at coordinate 1,346,704 of NW_026989809.1, read as the reverse complement.
TGTAAAACTGATTTGGATCTAGTACCTCCCCATATAAATGTATGGAGTGGAGTTAACAAATAAAAAGAAACTTTGTGTTCCCAACAAGCTAGGTGAAGGACGGCTTTCACACACACTTATATCTCAGAACTGAGCATGTGGAGAGACGTTCGTTCATCTAGCACCAAGGGAACGGTTTGCAGGAGAATCTATTCTCTGGTTTCTCAGTGTGTTTCCTAGTGCCGGTTTGAAGTTCCTGCAGTTTTCACTGTAAAACCGAGTTGGAGATTGTACCTCCCCATATATACATATGGAGTGGAGTTTGCACCTGAAAAGAAACTTTGTGCTCCCAGCAAGCTAGGTGAAGGACGGCTTTCACACACACTTATCTCTCAGAACTGAGCATGTGGAGAGATGTTCGTTCATCTATCACCAAGGGAACGGGATGCATGAAAAACTTGTACTCTGGTTTCTCAGTCTGTTTCCTAGTGCCGGTTTGAAGTTCCTGCAGTTTTCACTGTAAAACCGAGTTGGAGCTAGTACCTCCCCATATATATGTAAGGAGTGGAGTTTGCATCTGAAAAGAAAATTTGTGTTCCCAAAAAGCTAGGTGAAGGACGGCTTTCACACACACTTATCTCTCAGAACTGAGCATGTGGAGAGACGTTCGTTCATCTAGCACCAAGGGAACGGTTTGCAGGGGAAACTTTTCTCTGGTTTCTCAGTGTGTTTCCTAGTGCCGGGTTGAAGTTCCTGCAGTTTTCACTGTAAAACCGAGTTGGAGATTGTACCTCCCCATATATATGTATGGAGTGGAGTTTGCACCTGAAAAGAAACTTTGTGTTCCCAACAAGCTAGGTGAAGGATGGCTTTCACACTCACTTTTCTCTCAGAACTGAGCATGTGGAGAGACGTTCGTTCATCTAGCACCAAGGGAACGGGTTGCAGGAGAAACTTTTACTCTGGTTTCTCCGTGTGTTTCCTACTGCCGGTTTGTAGTTCCTGCAGTTTTCAATGTAAAACCGAGTTGGTGCTAGTACCTCCCCATATATACGTATGGAGTGGAGTTTGCAACTGAATAGAAACTTTGTGCTCCCAGCAAGCTAGGTGAAGGACGGCTTTCACACACACTTATCTCTCAGAACTGAGCATGTGGAGAGATGTTCGTTCATCTAGCACCAAGGAAACGGGTTGCAGGAGAACCTTTTACTCTGGTTTCTCAGTCTGTTTCCTAGTGCCGGTTTGAAGTTCCTGCAGTTTTCACTGTAAAACCGAGTTGGAGCTAGTACTTCCCCATATATATGTATGGAGTTGAGTTTGCACCTGAAAAGAAACTTTGTGCTCCCAACAAGCCAGGTGAAGAACGGCTTTCACACACACTTATCTCTCAGAACTGAGCAAGTGGAGAGACTTTCGTTCATCTAGCACCAAGGAAACGGGTTGCAGGAGAAACTTTTACTCTGGTTTCTCAGTCTGTTTCCTAGTGCCAGTTTGAAGTTCCTGCAGTTTTCACTGTAAAACCGAGTTGGAGCTTGTACCTCCCCATATATATGTATGGAGTGGAATTTGCACCTAAAAGAAACTTTCTGTTCCCCACAATGTACGTGAAGGACGGCTTTCACACACACTTATCTCTCAGAACTGAGCATGTGGAGAGACGTTCGTTCATCTAGCACAAAGTGAAAGGTTTGCAGGAGAAAATTTTACTCTGGTTTGTCAGTCTGTTTCCTAGTGCCGGTTTGAAGTTCCTGCAGTTTTCAGTGTAAAACCGAGTTGGAGCTAGTACCTCCCCATATATATGTATGGATTGGAGTTTGCCCCTGAAAAGAAACTTTGTGTTCCCAACAAGCTAGGTGAAGGAAGTCTTTCACACACACTTATCCCTCAGAACTGAGCATGTGGAGAGTCGTTCGTTCATGTGGCACCAAGGGAACGGGTTGCAGGAGAAACTTTTACTCTGGTTTCTCCGTGTGTTTCCTACTGCCGGTTTGTAGTTCCTGCACTTTTCAATGTAAAACCGAGTTGGTGCTGGTACCTCCCCTTATATACGTATGGAGTGGAGTTTGCAACTGAACAGAAACTTAGTGCTCCCAGCAAGCTAGGTGAAGGACGGCTTTCACACACACTTATCTCTCAGAACTTAGCATGTGGAGAGATGTTCGTTCATCTAGCACCAAGGGAACGGGTTGCACGAGAAACTTGTACTCTGGTTTCTCAGTCTGTTTCCTAGTGCCGGTTTGAAGTTCCTGCAGTTTTCACTGTAAAAGCGATTTGGAGCTAGTACCTCCCCATATATATGTATGGAGTGGAGTTTGCACCTGAAAAGAAACTTTGTGTTCCCAACAAGCTAGGTGAAGGACGGCTTTCACACACACTTATCTCTCAGAACTGAGCATGTGGAGAGACGTTCGTTCATCTAGCACCAAGGGAACGGGTTGCAGGAGAAACTTGTACTCTGGTTTCTCAGTCTGTTTCCTAGTGCCGGTTTGAAGTTCCTGCAGTTTTCACTGTAAATCCGAGTTGGAGCTTGTACCTCCCCATATATATGTATGGAGTGGAGTTTTCACCTGAAAAGAAACTTTGTGTTCCCAACAAGCTAGGTGAAGGACGGCTTTCACACACACTTATCTCTCAGAACTGAGCATGTGGAGAGACGTTCGTTCATCTAGCACCAAGGGAACGGGTTGCAGGAGAAACTTATACTCTGGTTTCTCAGTCTGTTTCCTAGTGCCGGTTTAAACTTCCTGCAGTTTTCACTGTAAAACCGAGTTGGAGCTTGTACCTACCCATATATATGTATGGAGTGGAGTTTGCACCTGAAAAGAAACTTTGTGTTCCCAACAAGCTAGGTGAAGGATGGCTTTCACACACACTTATCTCTCAGAACCGAGCATGTGGAGAGACGTTCGTTCATCTAGCACCAAGGGAACGGGTTGCAGGAGAAATTTTTACTCTGGTTTCTCAGTCTGTTTCCTAGTGCCGGTTGGAAGTTCCTGCAATTTTCACTGTAAAACCGAGTTGGAGCTAGTACCTCCCCATATATATGTACGGAGTGGAGTTTGCACATGAAAAGAAACTTTGTGCTCCCAACAAGCTAGGTAAAGGACGGCTTTCACACACACTTATCTCTCAGAACTGAGCATGTGGAGAGACGTTCGTTCATCTAGCACCAAGGAAACGGGTTGCAGGGGAAACTTTTACTCTGGTTTCTCCGTGTGTTTCCTACTGCCGGTTTGTAGTTCCTGCAGTTTTCAATGTAAAAACGAGTTGGTGCTAGTACCTCCCCATATATACGTATGGAGTGGAGTTTGCACCTGAAAAGAAACTTTGTGCTCCCAGCAAGCTAGCTGAAGAACGGCTTTCATACTCACTTATCTCTCAGAACTGAGCATGTGGAGAGACGTTCGTTCATCTAGCACCAAGGGAACGGGTTGCAGGAGAAACTTGTACTCTGGTTTCTCAGTCTGTTTCCTAGTGCCGGTTTGAAGTTCCTGCCGTTTTCACTGTAAAACCGAGTTGGAGCTTGCACATCCCCATATATATGTATGGAGTGGAGTTTGCACCTGAAAAGAAACTTTGTGTTCCCAACAAGCTAGGTGAAGGACGGCTTTCACACACACTTATCTCTCAGAACTGAGCATGTGGAGAGACGTTCGTTCATCTAGCACCAAGGGAACGGGTTGCAGGAGAAACTTTTACTCTGGTTTCTCAGTCTGTTTCCTAGTGCCGGTTTGAAGTTCCTGCAATTTCACTGTTAAACTGAGTTGGAGCTAGTACCTACCCATATATACGTATGTAGTGGATTTTGCACCTGAAAAGAAACTCTGTGTTCCCAACAAGCTAAGTGAAGAACGTCTTTCACACACAATTATCTCTCAGAACTGAGCATGTGGAGAGACGTTCGTTCATCTACCACCAAGGGAACGGTTTGCAGGAGAAACTTTTACTCTGGATTCTCAGTCTGTTTCCTACTGCCGGTTTGAAGTTCCTGCAGTTTTCACTGTAAAACCGAGTTGGAGCTTGTATCTCCCCATATATATGTATGGAGTGGAGTTTGCACCTGAAAAGAAACTTTGTGTTCCCAACAAGCTAGGTGAAGGACGGCTTTCACACACACTTATCTCTCAGAACCGAGCATGTGGAGAGACGTTTGTTCAACTAGCACCAAGGGAACGGTTTGCAGGAGAAACCTTTTCTCTGGTTTCTCAGTGTGTTTCCTACTGCCGGTTTGTCGTTCCTGCAGTTTTCAATGTAAAACCGAGTTGGAGCTAGTACCTCCCCATATATACGTATGGAGTGGACTTTGCACCTGAAATGAAACTTTGTGCTCCCAGCATCTAGGTGAAGGACGGCTTTCACACACAATTATCTCTCAGAACTGAGCATGTGGAGAGATGTTCGTTCATCTAGCACCAAGGGAACGGGTTGCAGGAGAAACTTGTACTCTGTTTTCTCAGTCTGTTTCCTAGTGCTGGTTTGAAGTTCCTGCAGTTTTCACTGTAAAATCGAGTTGGAGTTTGTACCTCCCCATATATATGTATGGAATGGAGTTTGCACCTGAAAAGAAACTTTGTGTTCCCAACAAGCTAGGTGAAGGACGGCTTTCACACACACTTATCTCTCAGAACTGAGCATGTGGAGAGACGTTAGTTCATCTAGCACCAAGGGAACGGGTTGCAGGAGAAACTTTTACTCTGGTTTCTCAGTCTGTTTCCTAGTGCCGGTTTGAAGTTCCTGCAGTTTTCACTGTAAAACCGAGTTGGAGCTTGTACCTACCCATATATTTGTATGGAGTGGAGTTTGCACCTGAAAAGAATGTTTGTGTTCCCAACAAGCTAGGTGAAGGATGGCTTTCACACACACTTATCTCTCAGAACCGAGCATGTGGAGAGACGTTCGTTCATCTAGCACCAATGGAACGGGTTGAAGGAGAAATTTTTACTCTGGTTTCTCAGTCTGTTTCCTAGTGCCGGTAGGAAGTTCCTGCAATTTTCACTGTAAAACCGATTTGGAGCTAGTACCTCCCCATATATATGTACGGAGTGGAGTTTGCACCTGAAAAGAAACTTTGTGCTCCCAACAAGCTAGGTGAAGGACGGCTTTCACACACACTTATCTCTCAGAACTGAGCATGTGGAGAGACGTTCATTCATCTAGCACCAAGGAAACGGGTTGCAGGAGAAACTTTTACTCTGGTTTCTCAGTCTGTTTAATAGTGCCTGTTTGAAGTTCCTGCAGTTTTCACTGTAAAACCGAGTTGGAGCTTGTACCTCCCCATATATATGTATGGAGTTGAGTTTGCACCTGAAAAGAAACTTTGTGCTCCCAGCAAGCTATGTGAAGAACGGCTTTCACACACACTTATCTCTCAGAACTGAGCATGTGGAGAGACGTTCGTTCATCTAGCACCAAGGGAACGGGTTGCAGGAGAAACTTGTACTCTGGTTTCTCAGTCTGTTTCCTAGTGCCGGTTTGAAGTTCCTGCAGTTTTCACTGTAAAAGCGAGTTGGAGCTAGTACCTCCCCATATATATGTATGGAGTGGAGTTTACAAATAAAAAGAAACTTTGTGTTCCCAACAAGCTAGGTGAAGGACGGCTTTCACACACACTTATCTCTCAGAACCGAGCATGTGGAGAGACGTTTGTTCAACTAGCACCAAGGGAACGGTTTGCAGGAGAAAGCTTTTCTCTGGTTTCTCAGTGTGTTTCCTACTGCCGGTTTGTCGTTCCTGCAGTTTTCAATGTAAAACCGAGTTGGAGCTAGTACCTCCCCATATATACGTATGGAGTGGACTTTGCACCTGAAATGAAACTTTGTGCTCCCAGCAAGCTAGGTGAAGTACGGCTTTCACACACACTTATCTCTCAGAACTGAGCATGTGGAGAGATGTTCGTTCATCTAGCACCAAGGGAACGGGTTGCAGGAGAAACTTGTACTCTGTTTTCTCAGTCTGTTTCCTAGTGCTGGTTTGAAGTTCCTGCAGTTTTCACTGTAAAATCGAGTTGGAGTTTGTACCTCCCCATATATATGTATGGAATGGAGTTTGCACCTGAAAAGAAACTTTGTGTTCCCAACAAGCTAGGTGAAGGACGGCTTTCACACACACTTATCTCTCAGAACTGAGCATGTGGAGAGACGTTAGTTCATCTAGCACCAAGGGAACGGGTTGCAGGAGAAACTTTTACTCTGGTTTCTCAGTCTGTTTCCTAGTGCCGGTTTGAAGTTCCTGCAGTTTTCACTGTAAAACCGAGTTGGAGCTTGTACCTACCCATATATTTGTATGGAGTGGAGTTTGCACCTGAAAAGAATGTTTGTGTTCCCAACAAGCTAGGTGAAGGATGGCTTTCACACACACTTATCTCTCAGAACCGAGCATGTGGAGAGACGTTCGTTCATCTAGCACCAATGGAACGGGTTGAAGGAGAAATTTTTACTCTGGTTTCTCAGTCTGTTTCCTAGTGCCGGTAGGAAGTTCCTGCAATTTTCACTGTAAAACCGATTTGGAGCTAGTACCTCCCCATATATATGTACGGAGTGGAGTTTGCACCTGAAAAGAAACTTTGTGCTCCCAACAAGCTAGGTGAAGGACGGCTTTCACACACACTTATCTCTCAGAACTGAGCATGTGGAGAGACGTTCATTCATCTAGCACCAAGGAAACGGGTTGCAGGAGAAACTTTTACTCTGGTTTCTCAGTCTGTTTAATAGTGCCTGTTTGAAATTCCTGCAGTTTTCACTGTAAAACCGAGTTGGAGCTTGTACCTCCCCATATATATGTATGGAGTTGAGTTTGCACCTGAAAAGAAACTTTGTGCTCCCAGCAAGCTATGTGAAGAACGGCTTTCACACACACTTATCTCTCAGAACTGAGCATGTGGAGAGACGATCGTTCATCTAGCACCAAGGGAACGGGTTGCAGGAGAAACTTGTACTCTGGTTTCTCAGTCTGTTTCCTAGTGCCGGTTTGAAGTTCCTGCAGTTTTCACTGTAAAAGCGAGTTGGAGCTAGTACCTCCCCATATATATGTATGGAGTGGAGTTTGCACCTGAAAAGAAACTTTGTATTCCCAACAAGCTAGGTGAAGGACGGCTTTCACACACACTTATCTCTCAGAACTGAGAATGTGGAGAGACGTTCGTTCATCTAACACCAAGGGAACGGGATGCAGGAGAAACTTTTACTCTGGTTTCTCAGTCTGTTTCCTACTGCCGGTTTGAAGTTCCTGCAGTTTTCACTGTAAACCCGAGTTGGAGCTTGTACATCCCCATATATATGTATGGAGTGGAGTTTGCACCTGAAAAGAAACTTTGTGTTCCCAACAAGATAGGTGAAGGACGGCTTTCACACACACTTATCTCTCAGAACTGAGCATGTGGAGAGACGTTCGTTCATCTAGCACCAAGCGAACGGGTTGCAGGAGAAACTTTTACTCTGGTTTCTCATTCTGTTTCCTAGTGCCGGTTTGAAGTTCCTGCAGTTTTCACTGTAAAACCGAGTTGGAGCTAGTACCTCCCCATATATATGTATGGAATGGAGTTTGCACCTGAAAAGAAACTTTGTGTTCCCAACAAGCTAGGTGAAGGACGGCTTTCACACACACTTATCTCTCAGAACTGAGCATGTGGAGAGACGTTCGTTCATCTAGCACCAAGGAAACGGGTTGCAGGAGAAACTTTTACTCTGGTTTCTCAGTCTGTTTAATAGTGCCTGTTTGAAGTTCCTGCAGTTTTCACTGTAAAACCGAGTTGGAGCTTGTACCTCCCCATATATATGTATGGAGTTGAGTTTGCACCTGAAAAGAAACTTTGTGCTCCCAGCAAGCTATGTGAAGAACGGCTTTCACACACACTTATCTCTCAGAACTGAGCATGTGGAGAGACGTTCGTTCATCTAGCACCAAGGGAACGGGTTGCAGGAGAAACGTGTACTCTGGTTTCTCAGTCTGTTTCCTAGTGCCGGTTTGAAGTTCCTGCAGTTTTCACTGTAAAAGCGAGTTGGAGCTAGTACCTCCCCATATATATGTATGGAGTGGAGTTTGCACCTGAAAAGAAACTTTGTGTTCCCAACAAGCTAGGTGAAGGACGGCTTTCACACACACTTATCTCTCAGAACTGAGAATGTGGAGAGACGTTCGTTCATCTAGCACCAAGGGAACGGGATGCAGGAGAAACTTTTACTCTGGTTTCTCAGTCTGATTCCTACTGCCGGTTTGAAGTTCCTGCAGTTTTCACTGTAAACCCGAGTTGGAGCTTGTACATCCCCATATATATGTATGGATTGGAGTTTGCACCTGAAAAGAAACTTTGTGTTCCCAACAAGATAGGTGAAGGACGGCTTTCACACACACTTATCTCTCAGAACTGAGCATGTGGAGAGATGTTCGTTCATCTAGCACCAAGGGAACGGGTTGCAGGAGAAACTTGTACTCTGGTTTCTCAGTCTGTTTCCTAGTGCCGGTTTGAAGTTCCTGCAGTTTTCACTGTAAAAGCGAGTTGGAGCTAGTACCTCCCCATATATATGTATGGAGTGGAGTTTGCACCTGAAAAGAAACTTTGTGTTCCCAACAAGCTAGGTGAAGGATGGCTTTCACAACACAATTATCTCTCAGAACCGAGCATGTGGAGAGACGTTCGTTCATCTAGCACCAAGGGAACGGGTTGCAGGAGAAATTTTTACTCTTGTTTCTCAGTCTGTTTCCTAGTGCCGGTTGGAAGTTCCTGCAATTTTCACTGTAAAACCGAGTTGGAGCTAGTAACTCCCCATATATATGTACGGAGTGGAGTTTGCACCTGAAAAGAAACTCTGTGTTCCCAACAAGCTAAGTGAAGGACGGCTTTCACACACACTTATCTCTCAGAACTGAGCATGTGGAGAGACGTTCGTTCATCTAGCACCAAGGGAACGGTTTGCAGGAGAAACTTTTACCCTGGATTCTCAGTCTGTTTCCTACTGCCGGTTTGAAGTTCCTGCAGTTTTCACTGTAAAACCGAGTTGGAGCTTGTATCTCCCCATATATATGTATGGAGTGGAGTTTGCACCTGAAAAGAAACTTTGTGTTCCCAACAAGCTAGGTGAAGGACGGCTTTCACACACACTTATCTCTCAGAACCGAGCATGTGGAGAGACGTTTGTTCAACTAGCACCAAGGGAACGGTTTGCAAGAGAAACTTTTTCTCTGGTTTCTCAGTGTGTTTCCTACTGCCGGTTTGTAGTTCCTGCAGTTTTCAATGTAAAACCGAGTTGGAGCTAGTACCTCCCCATATATACGTATGGAGTGGACTTTGCACCTGAAATGAAACTTTGTGATCCCAGCAAGCTAGGTGAAGGACGGCTTTCACACACACTTATCTCTCAGAACTGAGCATGTGGAGAGATGTTCGTTCATCTAGCACCAAAGGAACGGGTTGCAGGAGAAACTTGTACTCTGTTTTCTCAGTCTGTTTCCTAGTGCCGGTTTGAAGTTCCTGCAGTTTTCACTGTAAAAGCGAGTTGGAGCTTGTACCTCCCCATATATATGTATGGAATGGAGTTTGCACCTGAAAAGAAACTTTGTGTTCCCAACAACCTAGGTGAAGGACGGCTTTCACACACACTTATCTCTCAGAACTGAGCATGTGGAGAGACGTTCGTTCATCTAGCACCAAGGGAACGGGTTGCAGGAGAAACTTTTACTCTGGTTTCTCAGTCTGTTTCCTAGTGCCGGTTTGAAGTTCCTGCAGTTTTCACTGTAAAACCGAGTTGGAGCTTGTACCTACCCATATATTTGTATGGAGTGGAGTTTGAACCTGAAAAGAAAGTTTGTGTTCCCAACAAGCTAGGTGAAGGATGGCTTTCACACACACTTATCTCTCAGAACCGAGCATGTGGAGAGACGTTCGTTCTTCTAGCACCAAGGGAACGGGTTGAAGGAGAAATTTTTACTCTGGTTTCTCAGTCTGTTTCCTAGTGCCGGTAGGAAGTTCCTGCAATTTTCACTGTAAAACCGATTTGGAGCTAGTACCTCCCCATATATATGTACGGAGTGGAGTTTGCACCTGAAAAGAAACTTTGTGCTCCCAACAAGCTAGGTGAAGGACGGCTTTCACACACACTTATCTCTCAGAACTGAGCATGTGGAGAGACGTTCGTTCATCTAGCACCAAGGAAACGGGTTGCAGGAGAAACTTTTACTCTGGGTTCTCAGTCTGTTTAATAGTGCCTGTTTGAAGTTCCTGCAGTTTTCACTGTAAAACCGAGTTGAAGCTTGTACCTCCACATATATATGTATGGAGTTGAGTTTGCACCTGAAAAGAAACTTTGTGCTCCCAGCAAGCTATGTGAAGAACGGCTTTCACACACACTTATCTCTCAGAACTGAGCATGTGGAGAGACGTTCGTTCATCTAGCACCAAGGGAACGGGTTGCAGGAGAAAGTTGTACTCTGGTTTCCCAGTCTGTTTCCTAGTGCCGGTTTGAAGTTCCTGCAGTTTTCACTGTAAATGCGTGTTGGAGCTAGTACCTCCCCATATATATGTATGGAGTGGAGATTGCACCTGAAAAGAAACTTTGTGTTCCCAACAAGCTAGGTGAAGGACGGCTTTCACACACACTTATCTCTCAGAACTGAGAATGTGGAGAGACGTTCGTTCATCTAGCACCAAGGGAACGGGATGCAGGAGAAACTTTTACTCAGGTTTCTCAGTCTGTTTCCTACTGCCGGTTTGAAGTTCCTGCAGTTTTCACTGTAAACCCGAGTTGGAGCTTGTACATCCCCATATATATGTATGGAGTGGAGTTTGCACCTGAAAAGAAACTTTGTGTTCCCAACAAGATAGGTGAAGGACGGCTTTCACACACAATTATTTCTCAGAACTGAGCATGTGGAGAGACGTTCGTTCATCTAGCACCAAGCGAACGGGTTGCAGGAGAAACTTTTACTCTGGTTTCTCAGTCTGTTTCCTACTGCCGGTTTGAAGTTCCTGCAATTTTCACTGTAAAACCGAGTTGGAGCTTGTACCTCCCCATATATATGTATGGAATGGAGTTTGCACCTGAAAAGAAACTTTGTGTTCCCAACAAGCTAGGTGAAGGACGGCTTTCACACACACTTATCTCTCAGAACCGAGCATGTGGAGAGACGTTCGTTCAACTAGCACCAAGGGAACGGTTTGCAGGAGAAACTTTTTCTCTGGTTTCTCAGTGTGTTTCCTACTGCCGGTTTGTAGTTCCTGCAGTTTTCAATGTAAAACCGAGTTGGAGCTAGTACCTCCCCATATATACGTATGGAGTGGACTTTGCACCTGAAATGAAACTTTGTGCTCCCAGCAAGCTAGGTGAAGGACGGCTTTCACACACACTTATCTCTCAGAACCTAGCATGTGGAGAGATGTTCGTTCATCTAGCACCAAGGGAACGGGTTGCAGGAGAAACTTGTACTCTGGTTTCTCAGTCTGTTTCCTAGTGCCGGTTTGAAGTTCCTGCAGTTTTCACTGTAAAAGCGAGTTGGAGCTTGTACCTCCCCATATATATGTATGGAGTGGAGTTTGCACCTGAAAAGAAACTTTGTGCTCCCAACAAGCTAGGTGAAGGACGGCTTTCACACACACTTATCTCTCAGAACTGAGCATGTGGAGAGACGTTCGTTCATCTAGCACCAAGGAAACGGGTTGCAGGAGAAATTTTACTCTGGTTTCTCAGTCTGTTTAATATTGCCTGTTTGAAGTTCCTGCAGTTTTCACTGTAAAACCGAGTTGGAGCTTGTACCTCCCCATATATATGTATGGAGTGGAGTTTGCACCTGAAAAGAAACTTTGTGTTCCCAACAAGCTAGGTGAAGGACGGCTTTCACACACACTTATCTCTCAGAACTGAGAATGTGGAGAGACGTTCGTTCATCTAGCACCAAGGGAACGGGATTCAGGAGAAACTTTTACTCTGGTTTCTCAGTCTGTTTCCTACTGCCGGTTTGAAGTTCCTGCAGTTTTCACTGTAAACCCGAGTTGGAGCTTGTACATCCCCATATATATGTATGGAGTGGAGTTTGCACCTGAAAAGAAACTTTGTGTTTCCAACAAGATAGTTGAAGGACGGCTTTCACACACACTTATCTCTCAGAACTGAGCATGTGGAGAGACGTTCGTTCATCTAGCACCAAGCGAACGGGTTGCAGGAGAAACTTTTACTCTGGTTTCTCAGTCTGTTTCCTAGTGCCGGTTTGAAGTTCCTGCAGTTTTCACTGTAAAACCGAGTTGGAGCTTGTACCTCCCCATATATATGTATGGAATGGAGTTTGCACCTGAAAAGAAACTTTGTGTTCCCAACAAGCTAGGTGAAGGACGGCTTTCACACACACTTATCTCTCAGAACCGAGCATGTGGAGAGACGTTCGTTCAAGTAGCACCAAGGGAACGGTTTTCAGGAGAAACTTTTTCTCTGGTTTCTCAGTGTGTTTCCTACTGCCGGTTTGTAGTTCCTGCAGTTTTCAATGTAAAACCGAGTTGGAGCTGGTACCTCCCCATATATACGTATGGAGTGGACTTTGCACCTGAAAAGAAACTTTGTGCTCCCAGCAAGCTAGGTGAAGGACGGCTTTCACACACACTTATCTCTCAGAACTGAGTATGTGGAGAGACGTTCGTTCATCTAGCACCAAGGGAACGGGTTGCAGGAGAAACTTGTACTCTGGTTTCTCAATCTGTTTCCTAGTGCCGGTTTGAAGTTCCTGCAGTTTTCACTGTAAAAGCGAGTTGGAGCCAGTACCTCCCCATATATATGTATGGAGTGGAGTTTGCACCTGAAAAGAAACTTTGTGTTCCCAACAAGCTAGGTGAAGGATGGCTTTCACACACACTTATCTCTCAGAACCGAGCATGTGGAGAGACGTTCGTTCATCTAGCACCAAGGGAACGGGTTGCAGGAGAAATTTTTACTCTGGTTTCTCAGTCTGTTTCCTAGTGCCGGTTGGAAGTTCCTGCAATTTTCACTGTAAAACCGAGTTGGAGCTAGTACCTCCCCATATATATGTACGGAGTGGAGTTTGCACCTGAAAAGAAACTTTGTGCTCCCAACAAGCTAGGTGAAGGACGGCTTTCACACACACTTATCTCTCAGAACTGAGCATGTGGAGAGACGTTCGTTCATCTAGCACCAATGAAACGGGTTGCAGGAAAAACTTTTACTCTGGTTTCTCAGTCTGTTTCCTAGTGCCGGTTTGAAGTTCCTGCAGTTTTCACTGTAAAACCGAGTTGGAGCTTGTACCTCCCCATATAAATGTACGGAGTTGAGTTTGCACATGAAAAGAAACTTTGTGCTCCCAGCAACTTAGGTGAAGAACGGCTTTCACACACACTTATCTCTCAGAACTGAGCATGTGTAGAGACGTTCGTTCATGTAGCACCAAGGGAACGGGTTGCAGGAGAAACTTGTACTCTGGTTTCTAAGTCTGTTTCCTACTGCCGGTTTGAAGTTCCTGCAGTTTTCACTGTAAAAGCGAGTTGGAGCTAGTACTTCCCCATATATATGTATGGAGTGGAGTTTGCACCTGAAAAGAAACTTTGTGTTCCCAACAAGCTAGGTGAAGGACGGCTTTCACACACACTTATCTCTCAGAACTGAGCATGTGGAGAGACGTTCGTTCATCTAGCACCAAGGGAACGGGTTGCAGGAGAAACTTTTACTCTGGTTTCTCAGTCTGTTTCCTACTGCCGGTTTGAAGTTCCTGCAGTTTTCACTGTAAAACCGAGTTGGAGCTTGTACATCCCCTTATATATGTATGGAGTGGAGTTTGCACCTGAAAAGAAACTTTGTGTTCCCAACAAGATACGTGAAGGACGGCTTTCACACACACTTATCTCTCAGAACTGAGCATGTGGAGAGACGTTCGTTCATCTAGCACCAAGGGAACGGGTTGCAGGAGAAACTTGTACTCAGGTTTCTCAGTCTGTTTCCTACTGCCGGTTTGAAGTTCCTGCAGTTTTCACTGTAAAACCGAGTTCGAGCTTGTACCTCCCCATATATATATATGGAGTGGAGTTTGCACCTGAAAAGAAACTTTGTGATCCCAACAAGCTAGGTGAAGGACGGCTTTCACACACACTTATCTCTCAGAACTGAGCATGTGGAGAGACGTTCGTTCATCTAGCACCAAGGGAACGGGTTGCAGGAGAAACTTTTACTCTGGTTTCTCAGTCTGTTTCCTAGTGCCGGTTTGAAGTTCCTGCAGTTTTCACTGTAAATCCGAGTTGGAGCTAGTACCTCCCCATATATATGTATGGAGTTGAGTTTGCAACTGAAAAGAAACTTTGTGCTCCCAACAAGCTAGGTGAAGGACGGCTTTCACACACACTTATCTCTCAGAACTGAGCATGTGGAGAGACTTTCGTTCATCTAGCACCAAGGGAACGGGTTGCAGCAGAAACTTTTACTCTGGTTTCTCAGTCTGTTTCCTAGTGCCGGTTTGAAGTTCCTGCCGTTTTCACTGTAAAACAGATTTCGAGCTAGTACCTCCCCATATATATTTATGGAGTTGAGTTTGCACCTGAAAAGAAACTTTGTGCTCCCAGCAAGCTAGGTGAAGAACGGCTTTCACACACACTTATCTCTCAGAGCTGAGCATGTGGAGAGACATTCGTTCATCTAGCACCAAGGGAACGGGTTGCAGGAGAAACTTGTACTTTGGTTTCTCAGTCTGTTTCCTAGTGCCGGTTTGAAGTTCCTGCAGTTTTCACTGTAAAAGCGAGTTGGAGCTAGTAACTCCCCATATATATGTATGGAGTGGATTTTGCACTTGAAAAGAAACTTTGTGTTCCCAACAAGCTAGGTGAAGGACGGCTTTCACACACACTTATCTCTCAGAACTGAGCATGTGGAGAGACGTTCGTTCATCTAGCACCAAGGGAACGGGTTGCAGGAGAAACTTGTACTCTGGTTTCTCAGTCTGTTTCCTACTGCCGGTTTGAAGTTCCTGCAGTTTTCACTGTAAAACCGAGTTCGAGCTTGTACCTCCCCATATATATGTATGGAGTGGAGTTTGCAAATAAAAAGAAACTTTGTGTTCCCAACAAGCTAGGTGAAGGACGGTTTTCACACAGACTTATCTCTCAGAACTGAGCATGTGGAGAGACGTTCGTTCATCTAGCACCAAGGGAACGGGTTGCAGGAGAAACTTTTACTCTGGTTTCTCAGTCTGTTTCCTAGTGCCGGTTTGAAGTTCCTGAAGTTTTCACTGTAAAACCGAGTTGGAGCTTGTACCTCCCCATATATATGTATGGATTGGAGTTTGCACCTGAAAAGAAACTTTGTGTTCCCAACAAGCTAGTTGAAGGACGGCTTTCACACACACTTATTTCTCAGAACTGAGCATGTGGAGAGACGTTCGTTCATCCAGCACCAAGGGAACGGGTTGCAGGAGAAACTTTTACTCTGGTTTCTCAGTCTGTTTCCTAGTGCTGGATTGAAGTTCGTGCAGTTTCACTGTAAAAGCGAGTTGGAACTAGTACCTCCCCATATATATTTATGGAGTGGAGTTTGCACCTGAAAAGAAACTTTGTGTTCCCAACAAGCTAGGTGAAGGACGGCTTTCACACACACTTATCTCTCAGAACTGAGCATGTGGATAGACTTTCGTTCATCTAGCACCAAGGAAACGGGTTGCAGGAGAAACTTTTACTCTGGTTTCTCAGTCTGTTTCCTAGTGCCGGTTTGAAGTTCCTGCAGTTTTCACTGTAAAACCGAGTTGGAGCTAGTACCTCCCCATATATATATATGGAGTGGAGTTTGCAACTAAAAAGAATTTTTGTGTTCCCAAAAAGCTAGGTGAAGGACGGCATTCACACACACTTATCCCTCAGAACTGAGCATGTGGAGAGACATTCGTTCATCTAGCACCAAGGAAACGGGTTGCAGGAGAATCTTTTACTCTGGTTTCTCACTCTGTTTCCTAGTGCCGTTTTGAAGTTCCTGCTGTTTTCACTGTAAAACCGAGTTGGAGCTTGTACCTCCCCATATATATATGTATGGAGTGGAGTTAGCCCCTGAAAAGGAACTTTGTGTTCCCAAAAATCAAGATGGTGTACGGCTTTCACACACACTTATCTCTCAGAACTGAACATGTGGAGAGACGTTCGTTCATCTAGCACCAAGGGAACGGGTTGCAGGGGAAACTTTTACTCTGGATTCTCAGTCTGTTTCTTAGTGCTGGTTTGAAGTTCCTGCAGTTTTCACCGTAAAACAGAGTTGGAGCTAGTACTTCCCCATACATATGTATGGAGTGGAGTTTGCAACTAAAAAGAAACTTTGTGTTCCCAACAAGCTAGTTGAAGGACGGCTTTCACACACACTTATCTCTCAGAACTGAGCATTTGGAGAGACGTTCGTTAATCTAGCACCAAGGGAACGGTTTGCAGGAGAAACTTTTACTCTGGATTCTCAGTCTGTTTCCTAGTGCCGGTTTGAAGTTACTGCAGTTTTCACTGTAAAACCGAGTTGGAGCTAGTCCCTCCCCATATATATGTATGGAGTTGAGTTTGCACCTGAAAAAAAACTTTGTGTTCCCAACAAGCTAGGTGAAGGACGGCTTTCACACACACTTATCTCTCAGAACTGAGCATGTGGAGAGACTTTCGTTCATCTAGCACCAACGGAACGGGTTGCAGGAGAAACTTTTACTCTGGTTTCGCAGTCTGTTTCCTTGTGCCGGTTTGAAGTTCCTGCAGTTTTCACTGTAAAACCGAGTTGGAGCTAGTACCTCCCCATATATATGTATGGAGTGGAGTTTGCAACTAAAAAGAAACTTTGTGTTCCCAACAAGCTAGGTGAAGGACGGCTTTCACACACACTTATCTCTCAGAACTGTGCATGTGGAGAGACGTTCGTTCATCCAGCACCAATGGAACGGGTTGCAGGAGAAACTATTACTCTGGTATCTCAGTCTGTTAACTAGTGCCGGTTTGAAGTTCCAGCAGTTTTCACTGTAAAACCAGGTTTAGATCTAGTTCCTCCCCATATATATGTATGGTGTGGAGTTTGCAAATAAAAAGGAACTTTGTGATCCCAACAAGCTAGGTTAAGGACGGCTTTCACACACATTAATCTCTCAGAACTGAGAATGTGAAGAGACTTTCGTTCATCTAGCACCAAGGGAACGGGTTGCAGGAGAAACTTTTACTCTGGTTTCTCAGTCTGTTTCCTAGTGCCGGTTTGAAATTCCTGCAGTTTTCACTGTAAAACCGAGTTGGAGCTAGTACCTTCCCATACATATGTATGCAGTGGAGTTTGCAACTAAAATTTAACTTTGTGTTCCCAACAAACTAGGTGTAGAACGGCTTTCAAACACACTTATCTCTCAGAACAGATCATGTGGAGAGACGTTCGTTCATGTACCACAAATGGAACGGTTTGCAGCAGAAAATTTTTCTCTGGTTTCTCAGTGTGATTCCTAGTGCCGGTTTGAAGTTCCTGCAGTTTTCACTGTAAAACCGAGTTGGAGCTAGTACCTCCCCATACATATGTAAGGAGTGGAGTTTGCCCATGAAAAGCAACTTTGAGTTCCCAACAAGCTAGGTGAAGAACGGCTTTCACACACACTTATCTCTCAGAACAGAGCATGTGTAGAGACATTCGATCATGTAGCACCAATGGAACGAGTTGCAGCAGAAAATTTTACTCTGGATTCTCAGTCTGTTTCCTAGTGCCGGTTTGAAGTTCCTGCATTTTTCACTGTAAAACCGAGCTGGAGCTAGTACATCCCCTTATATATGTATGGAGTGGAGTCTGCAACTAAAAATAATCTTTGTGTTCCCAACAAGCTAGACTAAGTACGGCTTTCACACACACTTATCTCTCAGAACTGAGCATCTGGAGAGACGTTCGTTCATCTAGCACCAAGGCAACGGGTTGCAGGAGAAACTTTTACTCTGGTTTCTCAGTCTGTTTCCTAGTGCTGGTTTGAAGTTCCTGCAGTTTTCACTGTAAAACCTTGTTGGAGCTTGTACCTCCCCATATATATGTATGGAGTGGAGTTTGCAACTAAAAAGAAACTTTGTGTTCCCAACAAGCTATGTAAAGGACGGCTTTCCCACACACATATCTCTCAGAACTGTGCATGTGGAGAGACGTTCGTTCATCTATCACCAAGGGAACGGGTTGCAGGAGAAACTTTTACTCTGGTTTCTCAGTATGTTTCCTAGTGCCGGTTTGAAGTTCCTGCAGTTTTCACTGTAAAACCGAGTTGGAGCTAGTACCTCCCCATATATATGTATGGTGTGGATTTTGCAAATAAAAAGAAACTTTGTGTTCCCAACAAGCTAGGTGAAGGACGGCTTTCACACACATTAATCTTTCAGAACTGAGCATGTGAAGAGACGATCGTTCATCTAGCACCAAGGGAACGGTTTGCAGGAGAAACCTTTATTCTGGTTTCTCAGTCTGTTTCCTAGTTCCGGTTTGAAGTTCCTGCAGTTTTCACTGTAAAACCGAGTTGGAGCTAGTCCCTCCCCATATATATTTATGGAGTGTAGTTTGCAACTAAAAAGAAACTTTGTCTTCCCATCAAGCTAAATGAAGGACGGCTTTCACACACACTTATCTCCCAGAACTGAGCATGTGGAGACACGTTCGTTAATCTAGCACTAGGGGAACGGGTTGCAGGAGAAACTTTTACTCTGGTTTCTCAGTCTGTTTCCTAGTGCCGGTTTGAAGTTCCTGCAGTTTTCACTGTAAAACTGAGTTGGAGCTAGTACCTCCCCATACATATGTATGGATTGGAGTTTGCTACTACAAAGAAACTTTGTGTTCCCAACAAGCTAGGTGAAGAACGGCTTTCACACACACTTATCTCTCAGAACAGAGCATGTGGAGAGACGTTCGTTCTTGTAGCACCAAAGGAACAGTTTGCAGCAGAAAATTTTACTCTTGTTTCTCAGTCTGTTTCCTAGTGCCGGTTTGAAATTCCTGCAGTTTTCACTGTAAAACCGAGTTGGAGCTAGTCCCTTCATATATATGTATGGAGTGGAGTTTGAAAATAAAAAGAAACTTTGTGTTCCCAACAAGCTAGGTGAAGGACGGCTTTCACACACACTTATCTCTCAGAACTGAGCATGTGGAGAGACGTTCGTTCATCTAGCACCAAGGGAACGGGTTGCAGGAGAAACTTTTACTCTGGTTTCTCAGTCTGTTTCCTAGTGCAGGTTTGAAGTTCCTGCAGTTTTCACTGTAAAACCGAGTTGGAGCTTGTACCACCCCATATATATGTATGGAGTGGAGTTTGCACCTGAAAAGAAACTTTGTGTTCCCAAAAAGCTAGGTGAAGGACGGCTTTCACACACACTTATCTCTCAGAAATGAGCATGTGGAGAGACTTTCGTTCATCTAGCACCAAGGAAACGGGTTGCAGGAGAAACTTTTACTCTGGTTCTCAGTCTGTTTCCTAGTGCCGGTTTGTAGTTCCTGCAGTTTTCACTGTAAAACAGAGTTGGAGCTAGTACCTCCACATACATAAGTATGGAGTGGAGTTTGCATCTAAAAAGAAACTTTGTGTTCCCAACAAGCTAGTTGAAGAACGGCTTTCAAACACACTTATCTCTCAGAACAGAGCATGTGGAGAGACGTTCGTTCATGTAGCACCAATGGAACAGTTTGCAGCAGAAAATTTTACTCTGGTTTCTCAGTCTGTTTCCTAGTGCCGGTTTGAAGTTCCTGCAGTTTTCACTGTAAAACCGAGTTGGAGCTAGTTCCTCCCCATATATATGTATTGATAGGAGTTGGCAACTAAAAAGAATCTTTGTGTTCCCAACAAGCTAGGTGAAGGACGGCTTTCACACACATTTATCTCTCAGAACTGAGCATGTGGAGAGACGTTCTTTCATCTAGCACCAAGGGAACGGGTTGCAGGAGAAACTTTTATTCTGGTTTCTCAGTCTGTTTCCTAGTGCCGGTTTGAAGTTCCTGCAGTTTTCACTGTAAAACAGAGTTGGAGCTTGTCCCTCCCCATATATATGTATGGAGTGGAGTTTGCACCTGAAAAGAAACTTTGTGTTCCCAATAAGCTAGGTGAAGGACGGCTTTCACACACAATTATCTCTCAGAACAGAGCATGTGGAGAGACGTTCGTTAATCTAGCACTAGGGGAACGGGTTGCAGGAGAAACTTTTACTCTGGTTTCTCAGTCTGTTTCCTAGTGCCGGTTTGAAGTTCCTGCAGTTTTCACTGTAAAACCGAGTTGGAGCTAGTACCTCCCCATATATATATATGGAGTGGAGTTTGCAACTAAAAAGAATTTTTGTGTTCCCAAAAAGCTAGGTGAAGGACGGCATTCACACACACTTATCCCTCAGAACTGAGCATGTGGAGAGACATTCGTTCATCTAGCACCAAGGAAACGGGTTGCAGGAGAATCTTTTACTCTGGTTTCTCACTCTGTTTCCTAGTGCCGTTTTGAAGTTCCTGCTGTTTTCACTGTAAAACCGAGTTGGAGCTTGTACCTCCCCATATATATATGTATGGAGTGGAGTTAGCCCCTGAAAAGGAACTTTGTGTTCCCAAAAATCAAGATGGTGTACGGCTTTCACACACACTTATCTCTCAGAACTGAACATGTGGAGAGACGTTCGTTCATCTAGCACCAAGGGAACGGGTTGCAGGGGAAACTTTTACTCTGGATTCTCAGTCTGTTTCTTAGTGCTGGTTTGAAGTTCCTGCAGTTTTCACCGTAAAACAGAGTTGGAGCTAGTACTTCCCCATACATATGTATGGAGTGGAGTTTGCAACTAAAAAGAAACTTTGTGTTCCCAACAAGCTAGTTGAAGGACGGCTTTCACACACACTTATCTCTCAGAACTGAGCATTTGGAGAGACGTTCGTTAATCTAGCACCAAGGGAACGGTTTGCAGGAGAAACTTTTACTCTGGATTCTCAGTCTGTTTCCTAGTGCCGGTTTGAAGTTACTGCAGTTTTCACTGTAAAACCGAGTTGGAGCTAGTCCCTCCCCATATATATGTATGGAGTTGAGTTTGCACCTGAAAAAAAACTTTGTGTTCCCAACAAGCTAGGTGAAGGACGGCTTTCACACACACTTATCTCTCAGAACTGAGCATGTGGAGAGACTTTCGTTCATCTAGCACCAACGGAACGGGTTGCAGGAGAAACTTTTACTCTGGTTTCGCAGTCTGTTTCCTTGTGCCGGTTTGAAGTTCCTGCAGTTTTCACTGTAAAACCGAGTTGGAGCTAGTACCTCCCCATATATATGTATGGAGTGGAGTTTGCAACTAAAAAGAAACTTTGTGTTCCCAACAAGCTAGGTGAAGGACGGCTTTCACACACACTTATCTCTCAGAACTGTGCATGTGGAGAGACGTTCGTTCATCCAGCACCAATGGAACGGGTTGCAGGAGAAACTATTACTCTGGTATCTCAGTCTGTTAACTAGTGCCGGTTTGAAGTTCCAGCAGTTTTCACTGTAAAACCAGGTTTAGATCTAGTTCCTCCCCATATATATGTATGGTGTGGAGTTTGCAAATAAAAAGGAACTTTGTGATCCCAACAAGCTAGGTTAAGGACGGCTTTCACACACATTAATCTCTCAGAACTGAGAATGTGAAGAGACTTTCGTTCATCTAGCACCAAGGGAACGGGTTGCAGGAGAAACTTTTACTCTGGTTTCTCAGTCTGTTTCCTAGTGCCGGTTTGAAATTCCTGCAGTTTTCACTGTAAAACCGAGTTGGAGCTAGTACCTTCCCATACATATGTATGCAGTGGAGTTTGCAACTAAAATTTAACTTTGTGTTCCCAACAAACTAGGTGTAGAACGGCTTTCAAACACACTTATCTCTCAGAACAGATCATGTGGAGAGACGTTCGTTCATGTACCACAAATGGAACGGTTTGCAGCAGAAAATTTTTCTCTGGTTTCTCAGTGTGATTCCTAGTGCCGGTTTGAAGTTCCTGCAGTTTTCACTGTAAAACCGAGTTGGAGCTAGTACCTCCCCATACATATGTAAGGAGTGGAGTTTGCCCATGAAAAGCAACTTTGAGTTCCCAACAAGCTAGGTGAAGAACGGCTTTCACACACACTTATCTCTCAGAACAGAGCATGTGTAGAGACATTCGATCATGTAGCACCAATGGAACGAGTTGCAGCAGAAAATTTTACTCTGGATTCTCAGTCTGTTTCCTAGTGCCGGTTTGAAGTTCCTGCATTTTTCACTGTAAAACCGAGCTGGAGCTAGTACATCCCCTTATATATGTATGGAGTGGAGTCTGCAACTAAAAATAATCTTTGTGTTCCCAACAAGCTAGACTAAGTACGGCTTTCACACACACTTATCTCTCAGAACTGAGCATCTGGAGAGACGTTCGTTCATCTAGCACCAAGGCAACGGGTTGCAGGAGAAACTTTTACTCTGGTTTCTCAGTCTGTTTCCTAGTGCTGGTTTGAAGTTCCTGCAGTTTTCACTGTAAAACCTTGTTGGAGCTTGTACCTCCCCATATATATGTATGGAGTGGAGTTTGCAACTAAAAAGAAACTTTGTGTTCCCAACAAGCTATGTAAAGGACGGCTTTCCCACACACATATCTCTCAGAACTGTGCATGTGGAGAGACGTTCGTTCATCTATCACCAAGGGAACGGGTTGCAGGAGAAACTTTTACTCTGGTTTCTCAGTATGTTTCCTAGTGCCGGTTTGAAGTTCCTGCAGTTTTCACTGTAAAACCGAGTTGGAGCTAGTACCTCCCCATATATATGTATGGTGTGGATTTTGCAAATAAAAAGAAACTTTGTGTTCCCAACAAGCTAGGTGAAGGACGGCTTTCACACACATTAATCTTTCAGAACTGAGCATGTGAAGAGACGATCGTTCATCTAGCACCAAGGGAACGGTTTGCAGGAGAAACCTTTATTCTGGTTTCTCAGTCTGTTTCCTAGTTCCGGTTTGAAGTTCCTGCAGTTTTCACTGTAAAACCGAGTTGGAGCTAGTCCCTCCCCATATATATTTATGGAGTGTAGTTTGCAACTAAAAAGAAACTTTGTCTTCCCATCAAGCTAAATGAAGGACGGCTTTCACACACACTTATCTCCCAGAACTGAGCATGTGGAGACACGTTCGTTAATCTAGCACTAGGGGAACGGGTTGCAGGAGAAACTTTTACTCTGGTTTCTCAGTCTGTTTCCTAGTGCCGGTTTGAAGTTCCTGCAGTTTTCACTGTAAAACTGAGTTGGAGCTAGTACCTCCCCATACATATGTATGGATTGGAGTTTGCTACTACAAAGAAACTTTGTGTTCCCAACAAGCTAGGTGAAGAACGGCTTTCACACACACTTATCTCTCAGAACAGAGCATGTGGAGAGACGTTCGTTCTTGTAGCACCAAAGGAACAGTTTGCAGCAGAAAATTTTACTCTTGTTTCTCAGTCTGTTTCCTAGTGCCGGTTTGAAATTCCTGCAGTTTTCACTGTAAAACCGAGTTGGAGCTAGTCCCTTCATATATATGTATGGAGTGGAGTTTGAAAATAAAAAGAAACTTTGTGTTCCCAACAAGCTAGGTGAAGGACGGCTTTCACACACACTTATCTCTCAGAACTGAGCATGTGGAGAGACGTTCGTTCATCTAGCACCAAGGGAACGGGTTGCAGGAGAAACTTTTACTCTGGTTTCTCAGTCTGTTTCCTAGTGCAGGTTTGAAGTTCCTGCAGTTTTCACTGTAAAACCGAGTTGGAGCTTGTACCACCCCATATATATGTATGGAGTGGAGTTTGCACCTGAAAAGAAACTTTGTGTTCCCAAAAAGCTAGGTGAAGGACGGCTTTCACACACACTTATCTCTCAGAAATGAGCATGTGGAGAGACTTTCGTTCATCTAGCACCAAGGAAACGGGTTGCAGGAGAAACTTTTACTCTGGTTCTCAGTCTGTTTCCTAGTGCCGGTTTGTAGTTCCTGCAGTTTTCACTGTAAAACAGAGTTGGAGCTAGTACCTCCACATACATAAGTATGGAGTGGAGTTTGCATCTAAAAAGAAACTTTGTGTTCCCAACAAGCTAGTTGAAGAACGGCTTTCAAACACACTTATCTCTCAGAACAGAGCATGTGGAGAGACGTTCGTTCATGTAGCACCAATGGAACAGTTTGCAGCAGAAAATTTTACTCTGGTTTCTCAGTCTGTTTCCTAGTGCCGGTTTGAAGTTCCTGCAGTTTTCACTGTAAAACCGAGTTGGAGCTAGTTCCTCCCCATATATATGTATTGATAGGAGTTGGCAACTAAAAAGAATCTTTGTGTTCCCAACAAGCTAGGTGAAGGACGGCTTTCACACACATTTATCTCTCAGAACTGAGCATGTGGAGAGACGTTCTTTCATCTAGCACCAAGGGAACGGGTTGCAGGAGAAACTTTTATTCTGGTTTCTCAGTCTGTTTCCTAGTGCCGGTTTGAAGTTCCTGCAGTTTTCACTGTAAAACAGAGTTGGAGCTTGTCCCTCCCCATATATATGTATGGAGTGGAGTTTGCACCTGAAAAGAAACTTTGTGTTCCCAATAAGCTAGGTGAAGGACGGCTTTCACACACAATTATCTCTCAGAACAGAGCATGTGGAGAGACGTTCGTTAATCTAGCACTAGGGGAACGGGTTGCAGGAGAAACTTATACTCTGGTTTCTCAGTCTGTTTACTAGTGCCGGTTTGAAGTCCCTGCAGTTTTCACTGTAAAACTGAGTTGGAGCTAGTACCTCCCCATACATATGTATGGATTGGAGATTGCAACTACAAAGAAACTTTGTGTTCCCAACAAGCTAGGTGAAGAACGGCTTTCACACACACTTATCTCTCAGAACAGAGCATGTGGAGAGACGTTCGTTCATGTAGCACCAATGGAACAGTTTGCAGCAGAAAATTTTACTCTGGTTTCTCAGTCTGTTTCCTAGTGCCGGTTTGAAGTTCCTGCAGTTTTCACTGTAAAACCGAGTTGGAGCTAGTCACTCCCCATATATATGTATGGAGTGGAGTTTGAAAATAAAAAGAAACTTTGTGTTCCCAACAAGCTAGGTGAAGGACGGCTTTCACACACAATTATCTCTCAGAACTGAGTATGTGGAGAGACGTTCGTTAATCTAGCACCAAGGGAACGGGTTGCAGAAGAAACTTTTACTCTGGTTTCTCAGTCTGTTTCCTAGTGCCGGTTTGAAGTTCCTGTAGTTTTCACTGTAAAACCAAGTTGGAGCTAGAACCTCCCCATATATATGTATGGATTGGAGTTGGCAACTTAAAAGAATCTTTGTGTTCCCAACAAGCTAGGTGAAGGACGGCTTTCACACACAATTATCTCTCAGAACTGAGCATGTGGAGAGACTTTCGTTCATCTAGTACCAAGGGAACGGGTTGCAGGAGAAACTTTTACTCTGGTTTCTCAGTCTGTTTCCTAGTGCCGGTTTGAAGTTCCTGCAGTTTTCAGTGTAAAACCGAGTTGGAGCTAGTACATCCCCATATATATGTATGGAGTGGAGTTTGCAACAAAAAAGAAACTTTGTGTTCCCAACAAGCTAGTTGAAGGACGGCTTTCACACACACTTATCTCTCAGAACTGAGCATCTGGAGAGACGTTCGTTCATCTAGCACCAAGGGAACGGGTTGCAGGAGAAACATTTACTCTGGTTTCTCAGTCTGTTTCTTAGTGCTGGATTGAAGTTCCTGCAGTTTTCACTGTAAAACCGTGTTGGAGCTAGTACCTCCCCATACATATGTATGGATTGGAGTTTACAACTACAAAGAAACTTTGTGTTCCCAACAAGCTAGTTGAAGAACGGCTGTCACACACACTTATCTCTCAGAACAGAGCATGTGGAGAGACGTTCGTTCATGTAGCACCAATGGAACAGTTTGCAGCAGAAAATTTTACTCTGGTTTCTCAGTCTGTTTCCTAGTGCCGGTTTGAAGTTCCTGCAGTTTTCACTGTAAAACCGAGTTGGAGCTAGTCCCTCCCCATATATATGTATGGAGTGGAGTTTGAAAATAAAAAGAAACTTTGTGTTCCCAACAAGCTAGGTGAAGGACGGCTTTCACACACACTTATCTCTCAGAACTGAGCATGTGGAGAGACGTTCGTTAATCTAGCACCAAGGGAACGGGTTGAAGAAGAAACTTTTACTCTGGTTTCTCAGTCTGTTTCCTAGTGCCGGTTTGAAGTTCCTGTAGTTTTCACTGTAAAACCGAGTTGGAGCTAGAACCTCCCCATATATATGTATGGATTGGAGTTGGCAACTAAATAGAATCTTTGTGTTCCCAACAAGCTAGGTGAAGGACGGCTTTCACACACACTTATCTCTCAGAACTGTGCATGTGGAGAGACGTTCGTTCATCCAGCATCAAAGGAACGGGTTGCAGGAGAAACTTTTACTCTGGTATCTCAGTCTGTTTCCTAGTGCCGGTTTGAAGTTCCAGCAGTTTTCACTGTAAAACCAGGTTTGGAGCTAGTTCCTCCCCATATATATGTATGGTGTGGAGTTTGCAAATAAAAAGGAACTTTGTGTTCCCAACAAGCTAGGTGAAGGACGGCTTTCACACACATTAATCTCTCAGAACTGAGAATGTGAAGAGACTTTCGTTCATCTAGCACCAAGGGAACGGGTTGCAGGAGAAACTTTTACTCTGTTTTCTCAGTCTGTTTCCTAGTGCCGGTTTGAAGTTCCTGCAGTTTTCAGTGTAAAACCGAGTTGGAGCTAGTACATCCCCATATATATGTATGGAGTGGAGTTTGCAACAAAAAAGAAACTTTGTGTTCCCAACAAGCTAGTTGAAGGACGGCTTTCACACACACTTATCTCTCAGAACTGAGCATCTGGAGAGACGTTCGTTCATCTAGCACCAAGGGAACGGGTTGCAGGTGAAACATTTACTCTGGTTTCTCAGTCTGTTTCTTAGTGCTGGATTGAAGTTCCTGCAGTTTTCACTGTAAAACCGTGTTGGAGCTAGTACCTCCCCATACATATATATGGATTGGAGTTTGCAACTACAAAGAAACTTTGTGTTCCCAACAAGCTAGTTGAAGAACGGCTGTCACACACACTTATCTCTCAGAACAGAGCATGTGGAGAGACGTTCGTTCATGTAGCACCAATGGAACGGTTTGCAGCAGAAAATTTTACTCTGGTTTCTCAGTCTGTTTCCAAGTGCCGGTTTGAAGTTCCTGCAGTTTTCACTGTAAAACCGAGTTGGAGCTAGTACCTTCCCATACATATATACGGAGTGGAGTTTGCAACTAAAAAGAAACTTTGTGTTCCCAGCAAGCTAGGTGAAGGACGGCTTTCACACACACTTATCTCTCAGAACTGAGCATGTGGAGACACGTTCGTTAATCTAGCACTAGGGGAACGGGTTGCAGGAGAAACTTTTACTCTGGTTTCTCAGTCTGTTTCCTAGTGCCGGTTTGAAATTCCTGCAGTTTTCACTGTAAAACTGAGTTGGAGCTAGTACCTCCCCATACATATGTATGGATTGGAGTTTGCTACTACAAAGAAACTTTGTGTTCCCAACAAGCTAGGTGAAGAACGGCTTTCACACACACTTATCTCTCAGAACAGAGCATGTGGAGAGACGTTCGTTTATGTAGCACCAAAGGAACAGTTTGCAGCAGAAAATTTTACTCTGGTTTCTCAGTCTGTTTCCTAGTGCCGGTTTGAAGTTCCTGCAGTTTTCACTGTAAAACCGAGTTGGAGCTAGTCCCTTCCATATATATGTATGGAGTGGAGTTTGAAAATAAAAAGAAACTTTGTGTTCCCAACAAGCTAGGTGAAGGACGGCTTTCACACACACTTATCTCTCAGAACTGAGCATGTGGAGAGACGTTCGTTCATCTAGCACAATGGGAACAGGTTGCAGGAGAAACTTTTACTCTGGTTTCTCAGTCTGTTTCCTAGTGCCGGTTTGAAGTTCCTGCAGTTTTCACTGTAAAACCGAGTTTGAGCTGGTACCTCCCCATATATATGTATGGAGTGGATTTTGCACCTGAAAAGAAACTTTGTGTTCCCAACAAGCTAGGTGAAGGACGGCTTTCACACACACTAATCTCTCAGAACTGAGCATGTGGAGAGACGTTCGTTCATCTAGCACCAAGGGAACGGGTTGCAGGAGAAACTTGTACTCTGGTTTCTCAGTCTGTTTCCTACTGCCGGTTTGAAGTTCCTGCAGTTTTCACTGTAAAACCGAGTTCGAGCTTGTACCTCCCCATATATATGTATGGAGTGGATTTTGCAAATAAAAAGATACTTTGTGTTCCCAACAAGCTAGGTGAAGGACGGCTTTCACACACACTTATCTCTCAGAACTGAGCATGTGGAGAGACGTTCGTTCATCTAGCACCAAGGGAACGGGTTGCAGGAGAAACTTTTACTCTGGTTTCTCAGTCTGTTTCCTAGTGCAGGTTTGAAGTTCCTGCAGTTTTCACTGTAAAACCGAGTTGGAGCTTGTACCTCCCCATATATATGTATGGAGTGGAGTTTGCACCTGAAAAGAAACTTTGTGTTCCCAACAAGCTAGTTGAAGGACGGCTTTCACACACACTTATCTCTCAGAACTGAGCATGTGGAGAGACGTTCGTTCATCCAGCACCAAGGGAACGGGATGCAGGAGAAACTTTTTCTCTGGTTTCTCAGTCTGTTTCCTAGTGCTGGATTGAAGTTCCTGCAGTTTCACTGTAAAAGCGAGTTGGAGCTAGTACCTCCCCATATATATGTATGGAGTGGAGTTTGCACCTGAAAAGAAACTTTGTGTTCCCAAAAAGCTAGGTGAATTACGGCTTTCACACACACTTATCTCTCAGAAATGAGCATGTGGAGAGACTTTCGTTCATCTAGCACCAAGGAAACGGGTTGCAGGAGAAACTTTTACTCTGGTTCTCAGTCTGTTTCCTAGTGCCGGTTTGTAGTTCCTGCAGTTTTCACTTTAAAACAGAGTTGGAGCTAGTACCTCCACATACATAAGTATGGAGTGGAGTTTGCATCTAAAAAGAAACTTTGTGTTCCCAACAAGCTAGGTGAAGAACGGCTTTCAAACACACTTATCTCTCAGAACAGAGCTTGTGGAGAGACGTTCGTTCATGTAGCACCAATGGAACAGTTTGCAGCAGAAAATTTTACTCTGGATTCTCAGTCTGTTTCCTAGTGCCGGTTTGAAGTTCCTGCATTTTTCACTGTAAAACCGAGTTGGAGCTAGTTCCTCCCCATATATATGTATTGATAGGAGTTGGCAACTAAAAAGAATCTTTGTGTTCCCAACAAGCTAGGTGAAGGACGGCTTTCACACACACTTATCTCTCAGAACTGAGCATGTGGAGAGACTTTCTTTCATCTAGCACCAAGGGAACGGGTTGCAGGAGAAACTTTTATTCTGGTTTCTCAGTCTGTTTCCTAGTGCCGGTTTGAAGTTCCTGCAGTTTTCACTGTAAAACAGAGTTGGAGCTAGTCCCTCCCCATATATATGTATGGAGTGGTGTTTGCACATGAAAAGAAACTTTGTGTTCCCAATAAGCTAGGTGAAGGACGGCTTTCACACACACTTATCTCTCAGAACAGAGCATGTGGAGAGACGTTCGTTAATCTAGCACTAGGGGAACGGGTTGCAGGAGAAACTTATACTCTGGTTTCTCAGTCTGTTTACTAGTGCCGGTTTGAAGTCCCTGCAGTTTTCACTGTAAAACTGAGTTGGAGCTAGTACCTCCCCATACATATGTATGGATTGGAGATTGCAACTACAAAGAAACTTTGTGTTCCCAACAAGCTAGGTGAAGAACGGCTTTCACACACACTTATCTCTCAGAACAGAGCATGTGGAGAGACGTTCGTTCATGTAGCACCAATGGAACAGTTTGCAGCAGAAAATTTTACTCTGGTTTCTCAGTCTGTTTCCTAGTGCCGGTTTGAAGTTCCTGCAGTTTTCACTGTAAAACCGAGTTGGAGCTAGTCACTCCCCATATATATGTATGGAGTGGAGTTTGAAAATAAAAAGAAACTTTGTGTTCCCAACAAGCTAGGTGAAGGACGGCTTTCACACACAATTATCTCTCAGAACTGAGTATGTGGAGAGACGTTCGTTAATCTAGCACCAAGGGAACGGGTTGCAGAAGAAACTTTTACTCTGGTTTCTCAGTCTGTTTCCTAGTGCCGGTTTGAAGTTCCTGTAGTTTTCACTGTAAAACCAAGTTGGAGCTAGAACCTCCCCATATATATGTATGGATTGGAGTTGGCAACTTAAAAGAATCTTTGTGTTCCCAACAAGCTAGGTGAAGGACGGCTTTCACACACTATTATCTCTCAGAACTGAGCATGTGGAGAGACTTTCGTTCATCTAGTACCAAGGGAACGGGTTGCAGGAGAAACTTTTACTCTGGTTTCTCAGTCTGTTTCCTAGTGCCGGTTTGAAGTTCCTGCAGTTTTCAGTGTAAAACCGAGTTGGAGCTAGTACATCCCCATATATATGTATGGAGTGGAGTTTGCAACAAAAAAGAAACTTTGTGTTCCCAACAAGCTAGTTGAAGGACGGCTTTCACACACACTTATCTCTCAGAACTGAGCATCTGGAGAGACGTTCGTTCATCTAGCACCAAGGGAACGGGTTGCAGGAGAAATATTTACTCTGGTTTCTCAGTCTGTTTCTTAGTGCTGGATTGAAGTTCCTGCAGTTTTCACTGTAAAACCGTGTTGGAGCTAGTACCTCCCCATACATATGTATGGATTGGAGTTTACAACTACAAAGAAACTTTGTGTTCCCAACAAGCTAGTTGAAGAACGGCTGTCACACACACTTATCTTTCAGAACAGAGCATGTGGAGAGACGTTCGTTCATGTAGCACCAATGGAACAGTTTGCAGCAGAAAATTTTACTCTGGTTTCTCAGTCTGTTTCCTAGTGCCGGTTTGAAGTTCCTGCAGTTTTCACTGTAAAACCGAGTTGGAGCTAGTCCCTCCCCATATATATGTATGGAGTGGAGTTTGAAAATAAAAAGAAACTTTGTGTTCCCAACAAGCTAGGTGAAGGACGGCTTTCACACACACTTATCTCTCAGAACTGAGCATGTGGAGAGACGTTCGTTAATCTAGCACGAAGGGAACGGGTTGAAGAAGAAACTTTTACTCTGGTTTCTCAGTCTGTTTCCTAGTGCCGGTTTGAAGTTCCTGTAGTTTTCACTGTAAAACCGAGTTGGAGCTAGAACCTCCCCATATATATGTATGGATTGGAGTTGGCAACTAAATAGAATCTTTGTGTTCCCAACAAGCTAGGTGAAGGACGGCTTTCACACACACTTATCTCTCAGAACTGTGCATGTGGAGAGACGTTCGTTCATTCAGCATCAATGGAACGGGTTGCAGGAGAAACTTTTACTCTGGTATCTCAGTCTGTTTCCTAGTGCCGGTTTGAAGTTCCAGCAGTTTTCACTGTAAAACCAGGTTTGGAGCTAGTTCCTCCCCATATATATGTATGGTGTGGAGTTTGCAAATAAAAAGGAACTTTGTGTTCCCAACAAGCTAGGTGAAGGACGGCTTTCACACACATTAATCTCTCAGAACTGAGAATGTGAAGAGACTTTCGTTCATCTAGCACCAATGGAACGGGTTGCAGGAGAAACTTTTAATCTGTTTTCTCAGTCTGTTTCCTAGTGCCGGTTTGAAGTTACTGCAGTTTTCAGTGTAAAACCGAGTTGGAGCTAGTACATCCCCATATATATGTATGGAGTGGAGTTTGCAACAAAAAAGAAACTTTGTGTTCCCAACAAGCTAGTTGAAGGACGGCTTTCACACACAATTATCTCTCAGAACTGAGCATCTGGAGAGACGTTCGTTCATCTAGCACCAAGGGAACGGGTTGCAGGTGAAACATTTACTCTGGATTTCTCAGTCTGTTTCTTAGTGCTGGATTGAAGTTCCTGCAGTTTTCACTGTAAAACCGTGTTGGAGCTAGTACCTCCCCATACATATATATGGATTGGAGTTTGCAACTACAAAGAAACTTTGTGTTCCCAACAAGCTAGTTGAAGAACGGCTGTCACACACACTTATCTCTCAGAACAGAGCATGTGGAGAGACGTTCGTTCATGTAGCACCAATGGAACGGTTTGCAGCAGAAAATTTTACTCTGGTTTCTCAGTCTGTTTCCAAGTGCCGGTTTGAAGTTCCTGCAGTTTTCACTGTAAAACCGAGTTGGAGCTAGTACCTTCCCATACATATATATGGAGTGGAGTTTGCAACTAAAAAGAAACTTTGTGTTCCCAACAAGCTAGGTGAAGGACGGCTTTCACACACACTTATCTCTCAGAACTGAGCATGTGGAAAGACGTTCGTTAATCTAGCACCAAGGGAACGGGTTACAGGAGAAACTTTTACTCTGGTTTATCAGACTGTTTCCTAGTGCCGGTTTGAAGTTGCTGCTGTTTACACTGTAAAACCGAGTTGGAGCTAGTACCTCCCCATATATATATGTATGGGGTGGAGTTAGCACCTGAAAAGAAACTTTGTGTTCCCAACAAGCTAGGTGAAGGACGGCTTTCACACATATTAATCTCTCAGAACTGAGCATGTGAAGAGACGATCGTTCATCTAGCACCAACGGAACGGGTTGCAGGAGAAACTTTTACTCTGGTTTCTCAGTCTGTTTCCTAGTGCCGGTTTGAAGTTCCTGCTGTTTTCACCGTAAACCCGAGTTGGAGCTAGTACCTCCCCATATATATGTATGGAGTGTAGTTGGCAACAAAAAAGAATCTTTGTTTTCCCAACAAGCTAGCTGAAGGACGGCTTTCTCACACACTTATCTCTCAGAACTGAGCATGTGGAGAGACGTTCGTTCATCTAGCACCAAGGGAACGGGTTGCAGGAGAAACTTTTACTCTGGTTTCTCAGGCTGTTTCCTAGTGCCGGTTTGAAGTTCCTGCAGTTTTCACTGTAAAACCGAGTTGGAGCTTGTCCCTCCCCATATATATGTATGGAGTGGAGTTTGCACCTGAAAAGTAACTTTGTGTTCCCAACAAGCTAGGTGAAGGACGGCTTTCACTCACACTTATGTCTCAGAACTGAGCATGTGGAGAGACGTTCGTTAATCTAGCACCAAGGGATCGGTTTGCAGCAGAAACTTTTACTCTGGTTTCTCAGTCTGTTTCCTAGTGCCGGTTTGAAGTTCCTGCAGTTTTCACTGTAAAACCGAGTTGGAGCTAGTCCCTTCCCATATATATGTATGGAGTGGTGTTTGCACCTGAAAAGAAACTTTGTGTTCCCAACAAGCTAGGTGAAGGACGGCTTTCACACACACTTATCTCTCAGAACTCAGCATGTGGAGAGACTTTCGTTAATCTAGCACCAAGGGAACGGGTTGCAGGAGAAACTTTTATTCTGGTTTCTCAGTCTGTTTCCTAGTGCCGGTTTGATGTTCCTGCAGTTTTCACTGTAAAACCGAGTTGGAGCTAGTCCCTCCCCATATATATGTATGGAGTGGAGTTTGCACCTGAAAAGAAACTTTGTGTTCCCAATAAGCTAGGTGAAGGACGGCTTTCACACACACTTATCTCTCAGAACAGAGCATGTGAAGAGACGTTCGTTCATCAAGCACCAATGGAACGGGTTGCAGCAGAAACTTTTACACTGGTTTCTCAGTCTGTTTCCTAGTGCCGGTTTGAAGTTGCTGCTGTTTACACTGTAAAACCGAGTTGGAGCTAGTACCTCCCCATATATATATGTATGGGGGGGAGTTAGCACCTGAAAAGAAACTTTGTGTTCCCAACAAGCTAGTTGAAGGACGGCTTTCACACACACTTATCTCTCAGAACTGAGCATTTGGCGAGACGTTCGTTAATCTAGCACCAACGGAACCGGTTGCAGGAGAAATTTTACTCTGGTTTCTCAGTCTGTTTCCTTGTGCCGGTTTGAAGTTCCTGCAGTTTTCACTGTAAAACCGAGTTCGCGCTAGTACCTCCCCATATATATGTATGGAGTGGAGTTTGCAACTAAAAAGAAACTTTGTTTTTCCAACAACCTAGGTAAAGGACGGCATTCACACACACTTATCTCTCAGAACTGTGCATGTGGAGAGACGTTCGTTCATCTAGCAACAAGGGAACGGGTTGCAGGAGAAACATTTACTCTGGTTTCTCAGTCTGTTTCCTAGTGCCGGTTTGAAGTTCCTGCAGTTTTCACTGTAAAACCGATTTTAGCTAGTTCTTCCCCATATATATGTATGGTGTGGAGTTTGCAAATAAAAAGAAACTTTGTGTTCCCAACAAGCTAGGTGAAGGACGGCTTTCACACATATTAATCTCTCAGAACTGAGCATGTGAAGAGACGATCGTTCATTAGCACCAAGGGAACGGGTTGCAGGAGAAACTTTTACTCTGGTTTCTCAGTCTGTTTCCTAGTGCCGGTTTGAACTTCCTGCAGTTTTCACTGTAAAACCGTGTTGGAGCTAGTCCCTCCCCATATATATGTATGGAGTGTACTTTGCAACTAAAAAGAAACTTTGTCTTCCCATCAAGCTAAGTGAAGAACGGCTTTCACACACACTTATCTCCCAGAACTGAGCATGTGGAGAGACGTTCGTTAATCTAGCACCAAGGGAACGGGTTGCAGGAGAAACTTTTACTCTGGTTTCTCAGTCTGTTTCCTAGTGCCGGTTTGAAGTTCCTGTAGTTTTCACTGTAAAACCGAGTTGGAGCTAGAACCTCCCCATATATATGTATGGATTGGAGTTGGCAACTAAATAGAATCTTTGTGTTCCCAACAAGCTAGGTGAAGGACGGCTTTCACACACACTTATCTCTCAGAACTGTGCATGTGGAGCGACGTTCGTTCATCCAGCATCAATGGAACGGGTTGCAGGAGAAACTTTTACTCTGGTATCTCAGTCTGTTTCCTAGTGCCGGTTTGAAGTTCCAGCAGTTTTCACTGTAAAACCAGGTTTGGAGCTAGTTCCTCCCCATATATATGTATGGTGTGGAGTTTGCAAATAAAAAGGAACTTTGTGTTCCCAACAAGCTAGGTGAAGGACGGCTTTCACCCACATTAATCTCTCAGAACTGAGAATGTGAAGAGACTTTCGTTCATCTAGCACCAAGGGAACGGGTTGCTTGAGAAACTTTTACTCTGGTTTCTCAGTCTGTTTCCTAGTGCCGGTTTGAAGTTCCTGCAGTTTCAGTGTAAAACCGAGTTGGAGCTAGTACATATCCATATATATGTATGGAGTGGAGTTTGCAACAAAAAAGAAACTTTGTGTTCCCAACAAGCTAGTTGAAGGACGGCTTTCACACACACTTATCTCTCAGAACTGAGCATCTGGAGAGACGTTCGTTCATCTAGCACCAAGGGAACGGGTTGCAGGAGAAACATTTACTCTGGTTTCTCAGTCTGTTTCTTAGTGCTGGATTGAAGTTCCTGCAGTTTTCACTGTAAAACCGTGTTGGAGCTAGTACCTCCCCATACATATATATGGATTGGAGTTTGCAACTACAAAGAAACTTTGTGTTCCCAACAAGCTAGTTGAAGAACGGCTGTCACACACACTTATCTCTCAGAACAGAGCATGTGGAGAGACGTTCGTTCATGTAGCAACAATGGAACGGTTTGCAGCAGAAAATTTTACTCTGGTTTCTCAGTCTGTTTCCAAGTGCCGGTTTGAAGTTCCTGCAGTTTTCACTGTAAAACCGAGTTGGAGCTAGTACCTTCCCATACATATATATGGAGTGGAGTTTGCAACTAAAAAAAACTTTGTGTTCCCAACAAGCTAGGTGAAGGACGGGTTTCACACACACTTATCTCTCAGAACTGAGCATGTGGAAAGACGTTCGTTAATCTAGCACCAAGGGAACGGGTTACAGGAGAAACTTTTACTCTGGTTTCTCAGACTGTTTCCTAGTGCCGGTTTGAAGTTGCTGCTGTTTACACTGTAAAACCGAGTTGGAGCTAGTACCTCCCCATATATATATGTATGGGGTGGAGTTAGCACCTGAAAAGAAACTTTGTGTTCCCAACAAGCTAGGTGAAGGACGGCTTTCACACACACTTATCTCTCAGAACTGAGCATTTGGCGAGACTTTCGTTAATCTAGCACCAACGGAACGGGTTGCAGGAGAAACTTTTACTCTGGTTTCTCAGTCTGTTTCCTTGTGCCGGTTTGAAGTTCCTGCAGTTTTCACTGTAAAACCGAGTTCGAGGTAGTACCTCCCCATATATATGTATGGAGTGGAGTTTGCATCTAAAAAGAAACTTTGTGTTTCCAACAACCTAGGTAAAGGACGGCATTCACACACACTTATCTCTCAGAACTGTGCATGTGGAGAGACGTTCGTTCATCTAGCAACAAGGGAACGGGTTGCAGGAGAAACATTTACTCTGGTTTCTCAGTCTGTTTCCTAGTGCCGGTTTGAAGTTCCTGCAGTTTTCACTGTAAAACCGATTTTAGCTAGTTCTTCCCCGTATATATGTATGGTGTGGAGTTTGCAAATAAAAAGAAACTTTGTGTTCCCAACAAGCTAGGTGAAGGACGGCTTTCACACATATTAATCTCTCAGAACTGAGCATGTGAAGAGACGATCGTTCATCTAGCACCAAGGGAACGGGTTGCAGGAGAAACTTTTACTCTGGTTTCTCAGTCTGTTTCCTAGTGCCGGTTTGAAGTTCCTGCTGTTTTCACCGCAAATCCGAGTTGGAGCTAGTACCTCCCCATATATATGTATGGAGTGTAGTTGGCAACAAAAAAGAATCTTTGTTTTCCCAACAAGCTAGCTGAAGGACGGCTTTCTCACACACTTATCTCTCAGAACTGAGCATGTAGAGAGACGTTCGTTCATCTAGCACCAAGGGAACGGGTTGCAGGAGAAACTTTTACTCTGGTTTCTCAGACTGTTTCCTAGTGCCGGTTTGAAGTTCCTGCAGTTTTCACTGTAAAACCGAGTTGGAGCTAGTCCCTCCCCATATATATGTATGGAGTGGAGTTTGCACCTGAAAAGTAACTTTGTGTTCCCAACAAGCTAGGTGAAGGACGGCTTTCACTCACACTTATGTCTCAGAACTGAGCATGTGGAGAGACGTTCGTTAATCTAGCACCAAGGGATCGGTTTGCAGCAGAAACTTTTACTCTGGTTTCTCAGTCTGTTTCCTAGTGCCGGTTTGAAGTTCCTGCAGTTTTCACTGTAAAACCGAGTTGGAGCTAGTCCCTTCCCATATATATGTATGGAGTGGTGTTTGCACCTGAAAAGAAACTTTGTGTTCCCAACAAGCTAGGTGAAGGACGGCTTTCACACACACTTATCTCTCAGAACTGAGCATGTGGAGAGACTTTCGTTCATCTAGCACCAAGGGAACGGGTTGCAGGAGAAACTTTTATTCTGGTTTCTCAGTCTGTTTCCTAGTGCCGGTTTGATGTTCCTGCAGTTTTCACTGTAAAACCGAGTTGGAGCTAGTCCCTCCCCATATATATGTATGGAGTGGAGTTTGCACCTGAAAAGAAACTTTGTGTTCCCAATAAGCTAGGTGAAGGACGGCTTTCACACACACTTATCTCTCAGAACAGAGCATGTGAAGAGACGTTCGTTCATCAAGCACCAATGGAACGGGTTGCAGCAGAAACTTTTACACTGGTTTCTCAGTCTGTTTCCTAGTGCCGGTTTGAAGTTGCTGCTGTTTACACTGTAAAACCGAGTTGGAGCTAGTACCTCCCCATATATATATGTATGGGGGGGAGTTAGCACCTGAAAAGAAACTTTGTGTTCCCAACAAGCTAGTTGAAGGACGGCTTTCACACACACTTATCTCTCAGAACTGAGCATTTGGCGAGACGTTCGTTAATCTAGCACCAACGGAACGGGTTGCAGGAGAAACTTTTACTCTGGTTTCTCAGTCTGTTTCCTTGTGCCGGTTTGAAGTTCCTGCAGTTTTCACTGTAAAACCGAGTTCGCGCTAGGACCTCCCCATATATATGTATGGAGTGGAGTTTGCAACTAAAAAGAAACTTTGTTTTTCCAACAACCTAGGTAAAGGACGGCATTCACACACACTTATCTCTCAGAACTGTGCATGTGGAGAGACGTTCGTTCATCTAGCAACAAGGGAACGGGTTGCAGGAGAAACATTTACTCTGGTTTCTCAGTCTGTTTCCTAGTGCCGGTTTGAAGTTCCTGCAGTTTTCACTGTAAAACCGAGTTGGAGCTAGTCCCTCCCCATATATATGTATGGAGTGGAGTTTGCAAATAAAAAGAAACTTTGTGTTCCCAACAAGCTAGGTGAAGGACGGCTTTCACACATATTAATCTCTCAGAAATGAGCATGTGAAGAGACGATCTTTCATCTAGCACCAAGGGAACGGTTGCAGGAGAAACTTTTACTCTGGTTTCTCAGTCTGTTTCCTAGTGCCGGTTTGAAGTTCCTGCAGTTTTCACCGTAAAACCGAGTTGGAGCTAGTACCTCCCCATATATATGTATGGAGTGCAGTTGGCAACAAAAAAGAATCTTTGTTTTCCCAACAAGCTCGGTGAAGGACGGCTTTCTCACACACTTATCTCTCAGAACTGAGCATGTGGAGAGACGTTCGTTCATCTAGCACCAAGGGAACGGGTTGCAGGAGAAACTTTTACTCTGGTTTCTCAGTCTGTTTCCTAGTGCCGGTTTGAACTTCCTGCAGTTTTCACTGTAAAACCGAGTTGGTTCTAGTCCCTCCCCATATATATGTATGGAGTGTAGTTTGCAACTAAAAAGAAACTTTGTCTTCCCATCAAGCTAAGTGAAGAACGGCTTTCACACACACTTATCTCCCAGAACTGAGCATGTGGAGAGACGTTCGTTAATCTAGCACCAAGGGTACGGGTTGCAGGAGAAACTTTTACTCTGGTTTCTCAGACTGTTTCCTAGTGCCGGTTTGAAGTTCCTGCAGTTTTCACTGTAAAACCGAGTTGGAGCTAGTCCCTCCCCATTTATATGTATGGAGTGGAGTTTGCACCTGAAAAGTAACTTTGTGTTCCCAACAAGCTAGGTGAAGGAAGGCTTTCACACACACTTATGTCTCAGAACTGAGCATGTGGAGAGACGTTCGTTAATCTAGCACCAAGGGATCGGTTTGTAGCAGAAACTTTTACTCTGGTTTCTCAGTCTGTTTCCTAGTGCCGGTTTGAAGTTCCTGCAGTTTTCACTGTAAAACCGAGTTGGAGCTAGTCCCTTCTCATATATATGTATGGAGTGGTGTTTGCACCTGAAAAGAAACTTTGTGTTCCCAACAAGCTAGGTGAAGGACGGCTTTCACACACACTTATCTCTCAGAACTGAGCATGTGGAGAGACTTTCGTTCATCTAGCACCAAGGGAACGGGTTGCAGGAGAAACTTTTATTCTGGTTTCTCAGTCTGTTTCCTAGTGTCGGTTTGAAGTTCCTACAGTTTTCACTGTAAAACCGATTTGGAGCTAGTCCCTCCCCATATATATGTATGGAGTGGAGTTTGCACCTGAAAAGAAACTTTGTGTTCCCAACAAGCTAGGTGAAGGACGGCTTTCACACACACTTATCTCTCAGAACAGAGCATGTGAAGAGACGTTCGTTCATCAAGCACCAATGGAACGGGTTGCAGCAGAAACTTTTACACTGGTTTCTCAGTCTGTTTCCTAGTGCCGGTTTGAAGTTGCTGCTGTTTACACTGTAAAACCGAGTTGGAGCTAGTACCTCCCCATATATATATGTATGGGGTGGAGTTAGCACCTGAAAAAAAACTTTGTGTTCCCAAAAAGCTAGGTGATGTAGGCTTTCACACACAATTATCTCTCAGAACTGAGCATGTGGAGAGACGTTCGTTCAACTAGCACTAAGGGAATGGGTTGCAGGAGAAACTTTTACTCTGGATTCTCAGTCTGTTTCTTAGTGCTGGTTTGAAGTTCCTGCAGTTTTCAATGTAAAACCGATTTGGAGCTAGTACTTCCCCATACATATATATGGGGTGGAGTTTGCAACTAAAAAGAAACTTTGTGTTCCCAACAAGCTAGGTGAAGGACGGCTTTCACACACATTTATCTCTCCGAACTGAGCATGTGGAGAGACGTTCGTTCATCTAGCACCAAGGGAACGGGTTGCTGGAGAAACTTTTACTCTGGTTTCTCAGTCTGTTTCCTAGTGCCTTTTTGAAGTTCCTGCAGTTTTCACTGTAAAACCGTGTTGGAGCTAGTCCCTCCCCATATATATGAATGGAGTGGAGTTTGCACCTGAAAAGAAACTTTGTGTTCCCAACAAGCTTGGTGACGGACGGCTTTCACACACATTTATCTCTCCGAACTGAGCATGTGGAGAGACGTTCTTTCATCAAGCACCAAGTGATCGGTTTGCAGGAGAAACTTTTACTCTGGTTTCTCAGTCTGTTTCCTAGTGCCGGTTTGATGTTCCTGCAGATTTCACTGTAAAATCGAGTTGGAGCTAGTCCCTCCCCATATATATGTATGGAGTGGAGTTTGCACCTGAAAAGAAACTTTGTGTTCCCAACAAGCTAGGTGAAGGACGGCTTTCACACACACTTATCTCTCAGAAATGAGCATGTGGAGAGACGTTCGTTCATCTAGCACCAAGGGAACGGGTTGCAGGAGAAACTTTTACTCTGGTTTCTCAGTCTGTTTCCTAGTGCGGTTTTGAAGTTCCTGCAGTTTTCACTGTAAAACCGAGTTGGAGCTAGTACCTCCCCATATATATATATGGAGTGGAGTTTGCACCTGAAAAGAAACTTTGTGTTCCCAACAATCTAGGTGAAGGACGGCTTTCACACACACTTATCTCTCAGAACTGAGCATGTGGAGAGACTTTCGTTCATCTAGCACCAAGGGAACGGTTTGCAGGAGAAACTTTTACTCTGGTTTCTCAGTCTATTTCCTAGTGCCGATTTGAAGTTCCTGCAGTTTTCACTGTAAAACCGAGTTGGAGCTTTTAACTCCCCATGTATAAATGTATGGAGTGGAGTTTGCACCTGAAAAGAAACTTTGTGTTCCCAACAAGCTAGGTGAAGGACGGCTTTCACACACAATTATCTCTCTGAACTGAGCATGTGGAGAGACGTTCGTTCAACTAGCACTAAGGGAACGGGTTGCAGGAGAAACTTTTACTCTGGATTCTTAGTCTGTTTCCTAGTGCTGGTTTGAATTTCCTGCAGTTTTCACTGTAAAACCGATTTGGAGCTTGTACTTCCCCATACAAATATTTGGGGTGGAGTTTGCAACTAAAAAGAAACTTTGTGTTCCCAAGAAGATAGGTGAAGGACGGCTTTCACACACAATTTTCTCTCAGAACTGAGTATGTGGAGAGACGTTCGTTCATCTAACACCAAGGGAACGGGTTGCAGGAGGAACTTTTACTCTGGTTTCTCAGTCTGTTTCCTAGTGCCGGTTTGAAGTTCCTGCAGCTTTCACTGTAAAACCGAGTTGGAGATAGTCCCTCCCCATATATATTTATGGAGTGGAGTTTGCAACTAAAAAGAAACTTTGTCTTCCCATCAAGCTATGTGAAGGACGGCTTTCACACTCATTTATCTCTCCGAACTGAGCATGTGGAGGGACGTTCGTTCATCTAGCAACAAGGGATCGGGTTTCAGGAGAAACTTTTACTCTGGTTTCTCAGTCTGTTTCCTAGTGCCGTTTTGAAGTTCCTGCAGTTTTCACTGTAAAACCGAATTGGAGCTAGTCCCTCCCCATATATATGTATGGAGTGGAGTTTGCACTTGAAAAGAAACTTTGTGTTCCCAACAAGCTAGGTGAAGGACGGCTTTCACACACACTTATCTCTCAAAACTGAGCATGTGGAGAGACGTTCGTTCATTTAGCACCAAGTGTACGGGTTGCAGGAGAAAGTTTTACTCTGGTTTCTCAGTCTGCTTCCTAGAGCCGGTTAAAAGATCCTGCAGTTTTCACTGTAAAATCGAGTTGGAGCTCGTACATCCCCTTATATATGTATGGAGTGGAGTTGGCAACTAAAAAGAATCTTTGTGTTCCTAACAAGCTAGTTGAAGGAAGGCTTTCACACACACATATCTCTCAGAACTGAGCATGTGGAGATACTTTCGTTCATCAAGCACCAAGGGAACGGGATGCAGGAGAAACTTTTACTCTGGTTTCTCAGTCTGTTTCCTAGTGCCGGTTTGAAGTTCCTGCAGTTTTCACTATAAAACCGAGTTGGAGCTAGTACATCCCCATATATATATATGGAGTGGAGTTGGCAACTAAAAAGAATCTTTGTGTTCCCAACAAGCTAGATGTAGGAAGGCTTTCACACACAATTATCTCTCAGAACTGAGCATTTGGAGAGACATTCGTTCATCTAGCACTAAGGGAACGGGTTGCAGGAGAAACTTTTACTCTGGTTTCTCAGTCTGTTTCCTAGTGCCGGTTTGAAGTTCCTGCTATTTTCACTGTAAAATCGAGTTGGAGCTAGTTCCTCCCCATATATATGTATGGAGTGGTGTTTGCAACTAAAAAAGAACTTTGTGTTCCCAACAAGCTAAGTAAAGGACGGTTTCCACACACACTTATCTCTCAGAACTGAGCATCTTGAGAGACGTTCGTTCATCTAGCATCAAGGGAACGGGTTGCAGGAGAAACTTTTACTCTGGTTTCTC
Organism: Camelus dromedarius; assembly: GCF_036321535.1. NCBI lineage: Eukaryota > Metazoa > Chordata > Mammalia > Artiodactyla > Camelidae > Camelus > Camelus dromedarius. The sequence continues at coordinate 1,304,169 of NW_026989809.1, read as the reverse complement.
AGTCTGTTTCCTAGTGCCGGTTTGAAGTTCCTGCAGTTTTCACTGTAAAACCGAGTTGGAGCTAGTACCTCCCCATATATATGTATGGAGTGGAGTTTGCAACTAAAAAGAAACTTTGTGTTCCCAACAAGCTAGGTGAAGGGCGGCTTTCACACACACATATCTCTCAGAACTGAACATGTGGAGAGACTTTCGTTCATCTAGCACAAGGGAACGGGTTGCAGAGGAAACTTTTACTCTATTTTCTCAGTCTGTTTCCTAGTGCTGTTTTGAATTTCCTGCAGTTTTCACTGTAAAACAGATTTGGAGCTAGTTCCTCCCCATATATATGTATGGAGTGGAGTTTGCAACTAAAAAAAAAATTTGTGTTCCCAACAAGCTTGGTAAATGACGGCTTTCACACACACTTATCTCTCAGAACTGAGCATGTGGAGAGACGTTCGTTCATCTAGCATCAAGGGAACGGGTTGCAGGAGAAACTTTTACTCTGGTTTCTCAGTCTGTTTCCTAGTGCCTGTTTGAAGTTCCTGCAGTTTTCACTGTAAAACCGATTTGGAGCTAATTAATCCACATATATATGTATGGAGTGGAGTTTACAAATAAAAAGAAACTTTGTGTTCCCAACAAGCTAGGTGAAGGACGGCTTTCACACACAATTTTCTCTCAGAACTGAGCATGTGGAGAGACGTTCGTTCATCTAGCACCAAGGGATCGGGTTGCAGGAGAATCTTAACTCTGATTTCTCAGTCTGTTTCCTAGTGCCGGTTTGATGTTCCTGCAGTTTCACTGTAAAACCGAGTTGGAGCTAGTTCGTCTCCATATATATGTATGGAGTGGAGTTTGCAACTAAAAAAAAAATTTGTGTTCCCAACAAGCTAGGTAAAGGACGGCTTTCACACACACTTATCTCTCAGAACTGAGCATGTGGAGAGACGTTCGTTCATCTAGCATCAAGGGAACGGGTTGCAGGAGAAACTTTTACTCTGGTTTCTCAGTCTGTTTCCTAGTGCCGGTTTGAAGTTCCTGCAGTTTTCACTGTAAAACCGAGTTGGAGCTTGTCCCTCCCCATATATATGTATGGAGTGGAGTTTGCACCTGAAAAGGAACTTTGTGTTCCCAACAAGCTAGGTGAAGGACGGCTTTCACACACAATTTTCTCTCAGAACTGAGCATGTGGAGAGACGTTCGTTCATCTAGCACCAAGGGAACGGGTTGCAGGAGAATCTTTACTCCGGTTTCTCAGTCTGTTTCCTAGTGCCGGTTTGATGTTCCTGCAGTTTTCACTGTAAAACCGAGTTGGAGCTAGTACGTCCCCATATATATGTATGGAGTGGAGTTTGCAACCAAAAAGAAACTTTGTGTTACCAACAAGCTAGGTGAAGTACGGCTTTCACACACACTTATCTCTCAGAACTGAGCATGTGGAGAGACGTTCGTTCATCTAGCATCAAGGGAACGGGTTGCAGGAGAAAGTTTTACTCAGGTTTCTCAGTCTGTTTCCTAGTGCCGGTTTGAAGTTCCTGAAGTTTTCACTGTAAAACTGAGTTGGAGCTAGTACCTCCCCATATATATGCATGCAGTGGAGTTGGCAACTAAAAAGTAACTTTGTGTTCCCAACAAGCTAGGTGAAGTACGGCTTTCACACACACTTATCTCTCAGAACTGAGCATGTGGAGAGACGTTCGTTCATTTAGCACCAAGGGACGGGTTGCAGGAGAAACTTTTCTCTGGTTTCTCAGTCTGTTTCCTAGTGCCGTTTGGAAGTTCCTGCAGTTTTCACTGTAAAACCGAGTTGGAGCTAGTACATCCCCATATATTTATACGGAGTGGAGTTGGCAACTAAAAAGAATCTTTGTGTTCCCAACAAGCTAGGTGAAGGAAGGTTTCACACACAATTATCTCTCAGAACTGAGCATTTGGAGAGACGTTCGTTCATCTAGCACTAAGGGAACGGGTTGCAGGAGAAACTTTTACTCTGGTTTCTCAGTCTGTTTCCTAGTGCCGGTATGAAGTTCCTGCTATTTTCACTGTAAAATCGAGTTGGAGCTAGTTCCTCCCCATATGTATGTATGGAGTGGTGTTTGCAACTAAAAAAAAACTTTGTGTTCCCAACAAGCTAGGTAAAGGACGGTTTCCACACACACTTATCTCTCAGAACTGAGCATCTTGAGAGACTTTCGTTCATCTAGCATCAAGGGAACGGGTTGCAGGAGAAACTTTTTCTCTGGTTTCTCAGTCTGTTTCCTAGTGCCGGTTTGAAGTTCCTGCAGTTTTCACTATAAAACCGAGTTGGAGCTAGTACCACCCCATATATATGTATGGAGTGGAGTTTGCAACTAAAAAGAAACTTTGTGTTCCCAACAAGCTAGGTGAAGTTCGGCTTTCACACACACTTATCTCTCAGAACTGAGCATCTTGAGAGACGTTCGTTCATCTAGCACAAGGGAACGGGTTGCAGAGGAAACTTTTTCTCTGGTTTCTCAGTCTGTTTCCTAGTGCTATTTTGAAGTTCCTTCAGTTTTCACTGTAAAACAGATTTGGAGCTAGTTCCTCCCCATATATATGTATGGAGTGGAGTTTGCAACTAAAAAAAAAATTTGTGTTCCCAACAAGCTACATAAAGGACGGCTTTCACACACACTTATCTCTCAGAACTGAGCATGTGGAGAGACGTTCGTTCATCTAGCAACAAGGGAACGGTTTGCAGGAGAAACTTTTACTCTGGTTTCTCAGTCTGTTTCCTAGTGCCGGTTTGAAGTTCCTGCAGTTTTCACTGTAAAATCGAGTTGGAGCTAGTACATCCCCTTATATATATATGGAGTGGAGTTGGCAACTAAAAAGAATCTTTGTGTTCCCAACAAGCTAGGTGAAGGAAGGCTTTCACACACACATATCTCTCAGAACTGAGCATGTGGAGAGACTTTCTTTCATCAAGCAGCAAGGGAACGAGTTGCAGGGAAACTTTTACTCTGGTTTCTCAGTCTGTTTCCTAGTGCCGGTTTGAAGTTCCTGCAGTTTTCACTGTAAAACCGAATTGGAGCTAGTTAATCCACATATATATTTATGGAGTGGAGTTTACATATAAAAAGAAACTTTGTGTTCCCAACAATCTAGGTGAAGGACGGCTTTCACACACTCTTTTCTCTCAGAACTGAGCATGTGGAGAGACGTTCGTTCATCTAGCACCAAGGGAACGGGTTGCAGGAGAAACTTTTACTCTGGTTTCTCAGTCTGTTTCCTAGTGCCGGTTTGAAGTTCCTGCAGTTTTCACTGTAAAACTGAGTTGGAGCTAGTACCTCCCCATATATATGTATGCAGTGGAGTTGGCAACTAAAAAGTAACTTTGTGTTCCCAACAAGCTAGGTGAAGTACGGCTTTCACACACACTTATCTCTCAGAACTGAGCATGTGGAGAGACGTTATTTCATTTAGCACCAAGGGAACGGGTTGCAGGAGAAACTTTTACTCTGGTTTCTCAGTCTGTTTCCTAGTGCCGGCTTGAAGTTCCTGCTATTTTCACTGTAAAATCGAGTTGGAGCTAGATCCTCCCCATATATATGTATGGAGTGGTGTTTGCAACTAAAAAAAATCTTTGTGTTCCCAACAAGCTAGGTAAAGGACGGTTTCCACACACACTTATCTCTCAGAAATGAGCATCTTGAGAGACGTTCGTTCATCTAGCATCAAGGGAACGGGTTGCAGGAGAAACTTTTACTCTGGTTTGTCAGTCTGTTTCCTAGTGCCGGTTTGAAGTTCCTGCAGTTTTCACTGTAAAACCGAGTTGGAGCTAGTACCTCCCCATATATATGTATGGAGTGGAGTTTGCAACTAAAAAGAAACTTTGTGTTCCCAACAAGCTAGGTGAAGGTCGGCTTTCACACACACATATCTCTCAGAACTGAGCATGTTGAGAGACGTTCGTTCATCTAGCACAAGGGAACGTGTTGCAGAGGAAACTTTTACTCTGGTTTCTCAGTCTGTTTCCTAGTGCTATTTTGAAGTTCCTGCAGTTTTCACTGTAAAACAAATTTGGAGCTAGTTCCTCCCCATATATATGTATGGAGTGGGGTTTGCAACTAAAAAAAAAATTTGTTTTCCCAACAAGCTAGGTAAAGGACGGCTTTCACACACAATTATCTCTCAGAACTGAGCATGTGGAGAGACGTTCGTTCATCTAGCAACAAGGGAACGGGTTGCAGGAGAAACTTTTACTCTGGTTTCTCAGTCTGTTTCCTAGTGCCGGTTTGAAGTTCCTGCAGTTTTCACTGTAAAATCGAGTTGGAGCTAGTACATCCCCTTATATATGTATGGAGTGTAGTTGGCAACTAAAAAGAATCTTTGTGTTCCCAACAAGCTAGGTGAAGGAAGGCTTTCACACACACATATCCCTCAGAACTGAGCATGTGGAGACTTTCGTTCATCAAGCACCAAGGGAACGGTTTGCAGGAGAAACTTTTACTCTGGTTTCTCATTCTGTTTCCTAGTGCTGTTTTGAAGTTCCTGCAGTTTTCACTGTAAAACAGATTTGGAGCTAGTTCCTCCCCATATATATGTATTTAGTGGAGTTTGCAACTAAAAAAAAATTTGTGTTACCAACAAGCAAGTTAAAGGACGACTTTCACACACACTTATCTCTCAGAACTGAGCATGTGGAGAGACGTTCGTTCATTCAGCACCAAGGGAACGGGTTTCAGGAGAAACTTTTACTCTGGTTTCTCAGTCTGTTTCCTAGTGCCGGTTTGAAGTTCCTGCAGTTTTCACTGTAAAACCGATTTGGGGCTAGTTAATCCACATATGTATGTATGGATTCGAGTTTACATATAAAAAGAAACTTTGTGTTCCCAACAATCTAGGTGAAGGACGGCTTTCACACACACTTTTCTCTCAGAACTGAGCATGTGGAGAGACGTTCGTTCATCTAGCACAAAGGGAACGGGTTGCAGGGGAATCTTTACTCTGGTTTCTCAGTCTGTTTCCAAGTGCCGGTTTGATGTTCCTGCAGTTTTCACTGTAAAACCGAGTTGGAGCTAGTTCCTCCCCATATATATGTATGGAGTGGAGTTTGCAACTAAAAAAAAAATTTGTGTTCCCAACAAGCTAGGTAAAGGACGGCTTTCACACACACTTATCTCTCAGAACTGAGCATGTGGAGAGACGTTCGTTCATCTAGCATCAAGGGAACGGGTTGCAGGAAAAACTTTTATTCTGGTTTCTCAGTCTGTTTCCTAGTGCCGGTTTGAAGTTCCTGCAGTTTTCACTGTAAAACCGAGTTGGAGCTAGTACCTCCGCATATATATGTATGGAGTGCAGTTTGCAACTAAAAAGAAACTTTGTGTTCCCAACAAGCAAGGTGAAGGGCGGCTTTCACACACACATATCTCTCAGATCTGAGCATGTGGAGAGACGTTCGTTCATCTAGCACAAGGGAACGGGTTGCAGAGGAAACTTTTACTCTGGTTTCTCAGTCTGTTTCCTAGTGCTCTTTTGAAGTTCCTGCAGTTTTCACTGTAAAACAGATTTGGAGCTAGTTCCTCCCCATATATATGTATGGAGTGGAGTTTGCAACTAAAAAAAAAATTTGTTTTCCCAACAAGCTAGGTAAAGGACGGCTTTCACACACACTTATCTCTCAGAACTGAGCATGTGGAGAGACGTTCGTTCATTTAGCACCAAGGGAACGGGTTGCAGGAGAAACTTTTACTCTGATTTCTCAGTATGTTTCCTAGTGCCGGTTTGAAGTTCCTGCAGTTTTCACTGTAAAACCGAGTTGGAGCTAGTACATCCCCATATATATTTATGGAGTGGAGTTTGCAACTAAAAAGAAACTTTGTGTTCCCAACAAGCTAGATGAAGTGCGGCTTTCACACTCACTTATCTCTCAGAACTGAGCATGTGGAGAGACGTTCGTTCATCTAGCACTAAAGGAACGGGTTGCCGGAGAAACTTTTACTCTGGTTTCTCAGTCTGTTTCCTAGTGCCGGTTTGAAGTTCCTGCTATTTTCTCTGTAAAATCGAGTTGGAGCTAGTTCCTCCCCATATATATGTATGGAGTGGTGTTTGCAACTGAAAAAAAACTTTGTGTTCCCAACAAGCTAGGTAAAGGACGGTTTCCACACACACTTATCTCTCAGAACTGAGCATCTTGAGAGACGTTCGTTCATCTAGCATCAAGGGAACGGGTTGCAGGAGAAACTTTTACTCTGGTTTCTCAGTCTGTTTCCTAGTGCCGGTTTGAAGTTCCTGCAGTTTTCACTGTAAAACCGAGTTGGAGCTAGTACCTCCCCATATATATGTATGGAGTGGAGTTTGCAACTAAAAAGAAACTTTGTGTTCCCGACAAGCTAGGTGAAGGGCGGCTTTCACACACACATATCTCTCAGAACTGAGCATGTGGAGAGACGTTCGTTCATATAGCACAAGGGAACGGGTTGCAGAGGAACCTTTTACTCTGGTTTCTCAGTCTGTTTCCAAGTGCTGTTTTGAAGTTCCTGCAGTTTTCACTGTAAAACAGATTTGGAGCTAGTTCCTCCCCATATATATGTATGGATTGGAGTTTGCAACTAAAAAAAAACTTTGTGTTCCCAACAAGCTACATAAAGGACGGCTTTCACACACACTTATCTCTCAGAACTGAGCATGTGGAGAGACGTTCGTTCATCTAGCACCAAGGGATCGGGTTGCAGGAGAATCTTAACTCTGATTTCTCAGTCTGTTTCCTAGTGTCGGTTTGATGTTCCTGCAGTTTCACTGTAAAACCGAGTTGGAGCTAGTTCGTCTCCATATATATGTATGGAGTGGAGTTTGCAACTAAAAAAAAAATTTGTGTTTCCAACAAGCTAGGTAAAGGACGGCTTTCACACACACTTATCTCTCAGAACTGAGCATGTGGAGAGACGTTCGTTCATCTAGCATCAAGGGAACGGGTTGCAGGAGAAACTTTTACTCTGGTTTCTCAGTCTGTTTCCTAGTGCCGGTTTGAAGTTCCTGCAGTTTTCACTGTAAAACCGAGTTGGAGCTAGTACCTCCCCATATATATGTATGGAGTGGAGTTTGCACCTGAAAAGGAACTTTGTGTTCCCAACAAGCTAGGTGAAGGACGGCTTTCACACACAATTTTCTCTCAGAACTGAGCATGTGGAGAGACGTTCGTTCATCTAGCACCAAGGGAACGGGTTGCAGGAGAATCTTTACTCCGGTTTCTCAGTCTGTTTCCTAGTGCCGGTTTGATGTTCCTGCAGTTTTCACTGTAAAACCGAGTTGGAGCTAGTACGTCCCCATATATATGTATGGAGTGGAGTTTGCAACCAAAAAGAAACTTTGTGTTACCAACAAGCTAGGTGAAGTACGGCTTTCACACACACTTATCTCTCAGAACTGAGCATGTGGAGAGACGTTCGTTCATCTAGCATCAAGGGAACGGGTTGCAGGAGAAAGTTTTACTCAGGTTTCTCAGTCTGTTTCCTAGTGCCGGTTTGAAGTTCCTGAAGTTTTCACTGTAAAACTGAGTTGGAGCTAGTACCTCCCCATATATATGCATGCAGTGGAGTTGGCAACTAAAAAGTAACTTTGTGTTCCCAACAAGCTAGGTGAAGTACGGCTTTCACACACACTTATCTCTCAGAACTGAGCATGTGGAGAGACGTTCGTTCATTTAGCACCAAGGGACGGGTTTCAGGAGAAACTTTTCTCTGGTTTCTCAGTCTGTTTCCTAGTGCCGTTTGGAAGTTCCTGCAGTTTTCACTGTAAAACCGAGTTGGAGCTAGTACATCCCCATATATTTATACGGAGTGGAGTTGGCAACTAAAAAGAATCTTTGTGTTCCCAACAAGCTAGGTGAAGGAAGGTTTCACACACAATTATCTCTCAGAACTGAGCATTTGGAGAGACGTTCGTTCATCTAGCACTAAGGGAACGGGTTGCAGGAGAAACTTTTACTCTGGTTTCTCAGTCTGTTTCCTAGTGCCGGTATGAAGTTCCTGCTATTTTCACTGTAAAATCGAGTTGGAGCTAGTTCCTCCCCATATGTATGTATGGAGTGGTGTTTGCAACTAAAAAAAAACTTTGTGTTCCCAACAAGCTAGGTAAAGGACGGTTTCCACACACACTTATCTCTCAGAACTGAGCATCTTGAGAGACTTTCGTTCATCTAGCATCAAGGGAACGGGTTGCAGGAGAAACTTTTACTCTGGTTTCTCAGTCTGTTTCCTAGTGCCGGTTTGAAGTTCCTGCAGTTTTCACTATAAAACCGAGTTGGAGCTAGTACCACCCCATATATATGTATGGAGTGGAGTTTGCAACTAAAAAGAAACTTTGTGTTCCCAACAAGCTAGGTGAAGGTCGGCTTTCACACACACTTATCTCTCAGAACTGAGCATCTTGAGAGACGTTCGTTCATCTAGCACAAGGGAACGGGTTGCAGAGGAAACTTTTTCTCTGGTTTCTCAGTCTGTTTCCTAGTGCTATTTTGAAGTTCCTTCAGTTTTCACTGTAAAACAGATTTGGAGCTAGTTCCTCCCCATATATATGTATGGAGTGGAGTTTGCAACTAAAAAAAAAATTTGTGTTCCCAACAAGCTACATAAAGGACGGCTTTCACACACACTTATCTCTCAGAACTGAGCATGTGGAGAGACGTTCGTTCATCTAGCAACAAGGGAACGGTTTGCAGGAGAAACTTTTACTCTGGTTTCTCAGTCTGTTTCCTAGTGCCGGTTTGAAGTTCCTGCAGTTTTCACTGTAAAATCGAGTTGGAGCTAGTACATCCCCTTATATATATATGGAGTGGAGTTGGCAACTAAAAAGAATCTTTGTGTTCCCAACAAGCTAGGTGAAGGAAGGCTTTCACACACACATATCTCTCAGAACTGAGCATGTGGAGAGACTTTCTTTCATCAAGCAGCAAGGGAACGAGTTGCAGGGAAACTTTTACTCTGGTTTCTCAGTCTGTTTCCTAGTGCCGGTTTGAAGTTCCTGCAGTTTTCACTGTAAAACCGAATTGGAGCTAGTTAATCCACATATATATTTATGGAGTGGAGTTTACATATAAAAAGAAACTTTGTGTTCCCAACAATCTAGGTGAAGGACGGCTTTCACACACTCTTTTCTCTCAGAACTGAGCATGTGGAGAGACGTTCGTTCATCTAGCACCAAGGGAACGGGTTGCAGGAGAAACTTTTACTCTGGTTTCTCAGTCTGTTTCCTAGTGCCGGTTTGAAGTTCCTGCAGTTTTCACTGTAAAACTGAGTTGGAGCTAGTACCTCCCCATATATATGTATGCAGTGGAGTTGGCAACTAAAAAGTAACTTTGTGTTCCCAACAAGCTAGGTGAAGTACGGCTTTCACACACACTTATCTCTCAGAACTGAGCATGTGGAGAGACGTTATTTCATTTAGCACCAAGGGAACGGGTTGCAGGAGAATCTTTTACTCTGGTTTCTCAGTCTGTTTCCTAGTGCCGGCTTGAAGTTCCTGCTATTTTCACTGTAAAATCGAGTTGGAGCTAGATCCTCCCCATATATATGTATGGAGTGGTGTTTGCAACTAAAAAAAATCTTTGTGTTCCCAACAAGCTAGGTAAAGGACGGTTTCCACACACACTTATCTCTCAGAAATGAGCATCTTGAGAGACGTTCGTTCATCTAGCACCAAGGGAACGGGTTGCAGGAGAAACTTTTACTCTGGTTTGTCAGTATGTTTCCTAGTGCCGGTTTGAAGTTCCTGCAGTTTTCACTGTAAAACCGAGTTGGAGCTAGTACATCCCCATATATATGTATGGAGTGGAGTTTGCAACTAAAAAGAAACTTTGTGTTCCCAACAAGCTAGATGAAGTGCGGCTTTCACACTCACTTATCTCTCAGAACTGAGCATGTGGAGAGACGTTCGTTCATCTAGCACTAAAGGAACGGGTTGCCGGAGAAACTTTTACTCTGGTTTCTCAGTCTGTTTCCTAGTGCCGGTTTGAAGTTCCTGCTATTTTCTCTGTAAAATCGAGTTGGAGCTAGTTCCTCCCCATATATATGTATAGAGTGGTGTTTGCAACTGAAAAAAAACTTTGTGTTCCCAACAAGCTAGGTAAAGGACGGTTTCCACACACACTTATCTCTCAGAACTGAGCATCTTGAGAGACGTTCGTTCATCTAGCATCAAGGGAACGGGTTGCAGGAGAAACTTTTACTCTGGTTTCTCAGTCTGTTTCCTAGTGCCGGTTTGAAGTTCCTGCAGTTTTCACTGTAAAACCGAGTTGGAGCTAGTACCTCCCCATATATATGTATGGAGTGGAGTTTGCAACTAAAAAGAAACTTTGTGTTCCCGACAAGCTAGGTGAAGGGCGGCTTTCACACACACATATCTCTCAGAACTGAGCATGTGGAGAGACGTTCGTTCATATAGCACAAGGGAACGGGTTGCAGAGGAAACTTTTACTCTGGTTTCTCAGTCTGTTTCCAAGTGCTGTTTTGAAGTTCCTGCAGTTTTCACTGTAAAACAGATTTGGAGCTAGTTCCTCCCCATATATATGTATGGAGTGGAGTTTGCAACTAAAAAAAAATTTGTGTTCCCAACAAGCTAGGTAAAGGACGGCTTTCACACACACTTATCTCTCAGAACTGAGCATGTGGAGAGACGTTCGTTCATCTAGCATCAAGGGAACGGGTTGCAGGAGAAAATTTTACTCTGGTTTCTCAGTCTGTTTCCTAGTGCCGTTTTGAAGTTCCTGCAGTTTTCACTGTAAAATCGAGTTGGAGCTAGTACATCCCCTTATATATGTATGGAGTGGAGTTGGCAACTAAAAAGAATCTTTGTGTTCCCAACAAGCTAGGTGAAGGGCGGCTTTCAAACACAATTATCTCTCAGAACTGAGCATGTGGAGAGACGTTCGTTCATCTAGCACCAAGGGAACGGGTTGCAGGAGAAACTTTTACTCTGGTTTCTCAGGCTGTTTCCTAGTGCTGGTTTGAATTTCCTGCAGTTTTCACTGTAAAACCGAGTTGGAGCTAGTACATCCCCATATATATGTATGGAGTGGAGTTTACAAATAAAAAGAAACTTTGTGTTCCCAACAAGCTAGATGAAGTGCGGCTTTCACACTCACTTATCTCTCAGAACTGAGCATGTGGAGAGACGTTCGTTCATCTAGCACTAAAGGAACGGGTTGCCGGAGAAACTTTTACTCTGGTTTCTCAGTCTGTTTCCTAGTGCCGGTTTGAAGTTCCTGCTATTTTCTCTGTAAAATCGAGTTGGAGCTAGTTCCTCCCCATATATATGTATGGAGTGGTGTTTGCAACTGAAAAAAAACTTTGTGTTCCCAACAAGCTAGGTAAAGGACGGTTTCCACACACACTTATCTCTCAGAACTGAGCATCTTGAGAGACGTTCGTTCATCTAGCATCAAGGGAACGGGTTGCAGGAGAAACTTTTACTCTGGTTTCTCAGTCTGTTTCCTAGTGCCGGTTTGAAGTTCCTGCAGTTTTCACTGTAAAACCGAGTTGGAGCTAGTACCTCCCCATATATATGTATGGAGTGGAGTTTGCAACTAAAAAGAAACTTTGTGTTCCCGACAAGCTAGGTGAAGGGCGGCTTTCACACACACATATCTCTCAGAACTGGGCATGTGGAGAGACGTTCGTTCATCTAGCACAAGGGAACGGTTTGCAGAGGAAACTTTTACTCTGGTTTCTCAGTCTGTTTCCTAGTGCTGTTTTGAAGTTCCTGCAGTTTTCACTGTAAAACCGAGTTGGAGCTAGTTCCTCCCCATATATATGTAAGGATTGGTGTTTGCAACTAAAAAGAAACTTTGTGTTCCCAACAAGCTAGGTAAAGGACGGTTTCCACACACACTTATCTCTCAGAACTGAGCATCTTGAGAGATGTTCGTTCATCTAGCACCACGGGAACGGTTTGTAGGAGAAACATTTACTCTGGTTTCTCAGTCTGTTTCCTAGTGCCCGTTTGAATTTCCTGCAGTTTTCACTGTAAAACCGAGTTGGAGCTAGTACCTCCCCATACATATGTATGGATTGGGGTTTGCAACTAAAAAGAAACTTTGTGTTCCCAACAAGCTACGTGTAGAAAGGCTTTCACACACACTTATCTCTCAGAACAGAGCATGTGGAGAGACGTTCTTTCATCTAACACCAATGGAACGGGTTGCAGCAGAAACTTTTACTCTGGTTTCTCAGTTTGTTTTCTAGTGCCGGTTTGAAATTCCTGCAGTTTTCACTGTAAAACCGATTTGGAGCTAGTACCTCCCCTTATATATGTATGGATTGGAGTTTGAACCTGAAAAGAAACTTTGTGTTCCCAACAAGCTAGGTGAATGACGGCTTTCAAACACACTTATCTCTCAGAACTGAGCATGTGGAGAGACGTTCGTTCATTTAGCACCAAGGGAACGGGTTGCAGGAGAAACTTTTACTCTGGTTTCTCAATCTGTTTCCTAGTGCCGTTTTGAACTTCCTGCAGTTTTCACTGTAAAACCGAGTTGGAGCTAGAACATCCCCATATATATGTATTGAGAGGAGTTGGCAACTAAAAAGAATCTTTGTGTTCCCAACAAGCTAGGTGAAGGAAGGCTTTCACACACACTTATCGCTCAGAACTGAGCATGTGGAGAGACGTTCGTTCATCTAGCACCAAGGGAACTGTTTGCAGGAGAAACATTTACTCTGGATTCTCAGTATGTTTCCTAGTGCCGGTTTGAAGTTCCTCAGTTTTCACTGTAAAACCGAGTTGGAGCTTGTACCTCCCCATATATATGTATGGAGTGGAGTTTGCACCTGAAAAGAAACTTTGTGTTCCCAACAAGCTAGGTGAAGGGCGGCTTTCACACACACTTATCTCTCAGAACTGAGCATGTGGGGAGACGTTCGTTCATCTAGCACCAAGGGAACGGGTTGCAGGAGAAACTTTTACTCTGGTTTCTCAGTCTGTTTCCTAGTGCTGGTTTGAATTTCCTGCAGTTTTCACTGTAAAACCGAGTTGGAGCTAGTACCTCCCCATACATATGTATGGATTGGGGTTTGCAACTAAAAAGAAACTTTGTGTTCCCAACAAGCTACGTGTAGAACGGCTTTCACACACACTTATCTCTCAGAACAGAGCATGTGGAGAGACGTTCTTTCATCTAACACCAATGGAACGGGTTGCAGCAGAAACTTTTACTCTGGTTTCTCAGTCTGTTTCCTAGTGCCGGTTTGAAATTCCTGCAGTTTTCACTGTAAAACCGATTTGGAGCTAGTACCTCCCCTTATATATTTATGGATTGGAGTTTGAACCTGAAAAGAAACTTTGTGTTCCCAACAAGCTAGGTGAATGACGGCTTTCACACACACTTATCTCTCAGAACTGAGCATGTGGAGAGACGTTCGTTCATTTAGCACCAAGGGAACGGGTTGCAGGAGAAACTTTTACTCTGGTTTCTCAATCTGTTTCCTAGTGCCGTTTTGAACTTCCTGCAGTTTTCACTGTAAAACCGAGTTGGAGCTAGTACATCCCCATATATATGTATTGAGAGGAGTTGGCAACTAAAAAGAATCTTTGTGTTCCCAACAAGCTAGGTGAAGGAAGGCTTTCACACACACTTATCGCTCAGAACTGAGCATGTGGAGAGACGTTCTTTCATCTAGCACCAAGGGAACTGTTTGCAGGAGAAACTTTTACTCTGGATTCTCAGTATGTTTCCTAGTGCCGGTTTGAAGTTCCTGCAGTTTTCACTGTAAAACCGAGTTGGAGCTTGTACCTCCCCATATATATGTATGGAGTGGAGTTTGCAGCTGAAAAGAAACTTTGTGTTCCCAACAAGCTAGGTGAAGGGCGGCTTTCACACACACTTATCTCTCAGAACTGAGCATGTGGGGAGACTTTCGTTCATCTAGCACCAAGGGAACGGGTTGCAGTAGAAACTTTTACTCTGGTTTCTCAGTCTGTTTCCTAGTGCTGGTTTGAATTTCCTGCAATTTTCACTGTAAAACCGAGTTGGAGCTAGTACCTCCCCATATATATGTATGGAGTGGGGTTTACAAATAAAAAGAAACTTTGTGTTCCCAACAAGCTAGGTGAAGGACGGCTTTCACACACACTTATCGCTCAGAACTGAGCATGTGGAGAGACGTTCTTTCATCTAACACCAATGCAACGGGTTGCAGCAGAAACTTTTACTCTGGTTTCTCAGTCTGTTTCCTAGTGCCGGTTTGAAATTCCTGCAGTTTTCACTGTAAAACCGATTTGGAACTAGTACCTCCCCATATATATGTATGGATTGGAGTTTGCACCTGAAAAGAAACTTTGTGTTCCCAACAAGCTAGGTGAATGACGGCTTTCACACACACTTATCTCTCAGAACTGAGCATGTGGAGAGACGTTCGTTCATTTAGCACCAAGGGAACGGGTTGCAGAAAAAACTTTTACTCAGGTTTCTCAGTCTGTTTCCTAGTGCCGGTTTGAATTTCCTGCAGTTTCCACTGTAAAATCGAGTTGGAGCAAGTACATCCCCTTATATATGTATGGAGTGGAGTTGGCAACTAAAAAGAATCTTTGTGTTCCCAACACGCTAGGTGAAGGACGGCTTTCCCACACACTTATCCCTCAGAACTGAGCATGTGGAGAGACATTCATTCATCTAGCACCAAGGGAACGGGTTGCAGGAGAAACTTTTACTCAGGTTTCTCAAACTGTTTCCTAGTGTCGGTTTGAATTTCCTGTAGTTTTCACTGTAAAACCGAGTTGGAGCTAGTACATCCCCATATATATGTATTGAGAGGAGTTGGCAACTAAAAAGAATCTTTGTGTTCCCAACAAGCTAGTTGAAGGAAGGCTTTCACACACACTTATCGCTCAGAACTGAGCATGTGGAGAGACGTTCGTTCATCTAGCACCAAGGGAACTGTTTGCAGGAGAAACTTTTACTCTGGATTCTCAGTATGTTTCCTAGTGCCGGTTTGAATTTCCTGCAGTTTTCACTGTAAAACCGAGTTGGAGCTTGTACCTCCCCATATATATGTATGGAGTGGAGTTTGCACCTGAAAAGAAACTTTGTGTTCCCAACAAGCTAGGTGAAGGGCGGCTTTCACACACACTTATCTCTCAGAACTGAGCATGTGGAGAGACGTTCGTTCATCTAGCACCAAGGGAACGGGTTGCAGGAGAAACTTTTACTCTGGTTTCTCAGTCTGTTTCCTAGTGCTGGTTTGAATTTCCTGCAGTTTTCACTGTAAAACCGAGTTGGAGCTAGTACCTCCCCATATATATGTATGGAGTGGAGTTTACAAATAAAAAGAAACTTTGTGTTCCCAACAAGCTAGGTGAAGGACGGCTTTCACACACACTTATCTCTCAGAACTGAGCATGTGGAGAGACGTTCGTTCATCTAGCACCACGGGAACGGTTTGTAGGAGAAACTTTTACTCTGGTTTCTCAGTCTGTTTCCTAATGCCGGTTTGAAGTTCCTGCAGTTTTCACTGTAAAATCGAGTTGGAGCTAGTACCTCCCCATATATATGTATGGATTGGAGTTTGCAACTAAAAAGAAACTTTGTGTTCCCAACAAGCTACGTGAATAACGGCTTTCACACACACTTATCTCTCAGGACAGAGCATGTGGAGAGACGTTCTTTCATCTAACACCAAGGGAACGGGTTGCAGGAGAAACTTTTACTCTGGTTTCTCAGTCTGTTTCCTACTGACGGTTTGAAGTTCCTGCAGTTTCCACTGTAAAATCGAGTTGGAGCAAGTACATCCCCTTATATATGTATGGAGTGGAGTTGGCAACTAAAAAGAATATTTGTGTTCCCAACAAGCTAGGTGAAGGACGGTTTCCACACACACTTATCTCTCAGAACTGAGCATCTTGAGAGACGTTCGTTCATCTAGCATCAAGGGAACGGGTTGCAGGAGAAACTTTTACTCTGGTTTCTCAGTCTGTTTCCTAGTGCCGGTTTGAAGTTCTTGCAGTTTTCACTGTAAAACCGAGTTGGAGCTAGTACCTCCCCATATATATGTATGGAGTGGGGTTTACAAATAAAAAGAAACTTTGTGTTCCCAACAAGCTAGGTGAAGGACGGCTTTCACACACACTTATATCTCAGAACTGAGCATGTGGAGAGACGTTCGTTCATCTAGCACCACGGGAACGGTTTGTAGGACAAACTTTTACTCTGGTTTCTCAGTCTGTTTCCTAGTGCCGGTTTGATGTTCCTGCAGTTTTCACTGTAAAACCGAGTTGGAGCTAGAACCTCCCCATATATATGTATGGATTGGAGTTTGCAACTAAAAAGAAACTTTGTGTTCCCAACAAGCTACGTGAATAACGGCTTTCACACACACTTATCTCTCAGAACAGAGCATGTGGAGAGACGTTCTTTCATCTAACACCAATGCAACGGGTTGCAGCAGAAACTTTTACTCTGGTTTCTCAGTCTGTTTCCTAGTGCCGGTTTGAAATTCCTGCAGTTTTCACTGTAAAACCGATTTGGAGCTAGTACCTCCCCATATATATGTATGGATTGGAGTTTGAACCTGAAAAGAAACTTTGTGTTCCCAACAAGCTAGGTGAATGACGGCTTTCACACACACTTATCTCTCAGAACTGAGCATGTGGAGAGACGTTCGTTCATTTAGCACCAAGGGACGGGTTGCAGAAAAAACTTTTACTCAGGTTTCTCAGTCTGTTTCCTAGTGCCGGTTTGAATTTCCTGCAGTTTCCACTGTAAAATCGAGTTTGAGCAAGTACATCCCCTTATATATGTATGGAGTGGGGTTGGCAACTAAAAAGAATCTTTGTGTTCCCAACAAGCTAGGTGAAGGACGGCTTTCCCACACACTTATCCCTCAGAACTGAGCATGTGGAGAGACGTTCGTTCATATAGCACAAGGGAACGGGTTGCAGAGGAAACTTTTACTCTGGTTTCTCAGTCTGTTTCCTAGTGCTGTTTTGAAGTTCCTGCAGTTTTCACTGTAAAACAGATTTGGAGCTAGTTCCTCCCCATATATATGTATGGAGTGGAGTTTGCAACTAAAAAAAAAATTTGTGTTCCCAACAAGCTAGTTAAAGGACGGCTTTCACACACACTTATCTCTCAGAACTGAGCATGTGGAGAGACGTTCGTTCATCTAGCATCAAGGGAACGGGTTGCAGGAGAAACTTTTACTCTGGTTTCTCAATCTGTTTCCTAGTGCCGGTTTGAAGTTCCTGCAGTTTTCACTGTAAAATCGAGTTGGAGCTTGTACATCCCCTTATATATGTATGGAGTGGAGTTGGCAACTAAAAAGAATCTTTGTGTTCCCAACAAGCAAGGTGAAGGAAGGCTTTCACACACACATATCTCTCAGAACTGAGCATGTGGAGAGACTTTCGTTCATCAAGCACCAAGGGAACGGGTTGCAGGAGAAACTTTTACTCTGGTTTCTCAGTCTGTTTCCTAGTGCCGGTTTGAAGTTCCTGCAGTTTTCACTGTAAAACCGATTTGCAGCTAGTTAATCCACATATATATGTATGGAGTGGAGTTTACAAATAAAAAGAAACTTTGTGTTCCCAACAATCTAGGTGAAGGACGGCTTTCACACACACTTTTCTCTCAGAACTGAGCATGTGGAGAGACGTTCGTTCATCTAGCACCAAGGGAACGGGTTGCAGGAGAATCTTTACTCTGGTTTCTCAGTCTGTTTCCTAGTGCCGGTTTGATGTTCCTGCAGTTTTCACTGTAAAACCGAGTTGGAGCTAGTTCCTCCCCATATATATGTATGGAGTGGAGTTTGCAACTAAAAAAAAAATTTGTGTTCCCAACAAGCTAGGTAAAGGACGGCTTTCACACACACTTATATCTCAGAACTGAGCATGTGGAGAGACGTTCGTTCATCTAGCATCAAGGGAACTGGTTGCAGGAGAAACTTTTACTCTGGTTTCTCAGTCTGTTTCCTAGTGCCGGTTTGAAGTTCCTGCAGTTTTCACTGTAAAACCGAGTTGGAGCTAGTACCTCCCCATATATATGTATGGAGTGGACTTTGCAACTAAAAAGAAACTTTGTGTTCCCAACAAGCTAGGTGAAGGACGGCTTTCACACAAACATATCTCTCAGAACTGAGCATGTGGAGAGACGTTCGTTCATCTAGCACAAGGGAACGGGTTGCAGAGGAAACTTTTACTCTGGTTTCTCAGTCTGTTTCCTAGTGCCGTTTTGAAGTTCCTGCAGTTTTCACTGTAAAACCGAGTTGGAGCTAGTACATCCCCATATATATGTATGGAGAGGTGTTGGCAAATAAAAAGAATCTTTGTGTTCCCAACAAGCTAGGTGAAGGAAGGCTTTCACACACACTTATCGCTCAGAACTGAGCATGTGGAGAGACGTTCGTTCATCTAGCACCAAGGGAACTGTTTGCAGGAGAAACTTTTACTCTGGATTCTCAGTATGTTTCCTAGTGCCGGTTTGAAGTTCCTGCAGTTTTCACTGTAAAACCGAGTTGGAGCTAGTACATCCACATATATATGTATGGAGTGGAGTTTGCAACTAAAAAGAAACTTTGTGTTCCCAACAAGCTAGGTGAAGGGCGGCTTTCACACACACTTATCTCTCAGAACTGAGCATGTGGAGAGACGTTCGTTCATCTAGTACCAAGGGAACGGGTTGCAGGAGAAACTTTTACTGTGTTTTCTCAGTCTGTTTCCTAGTGCTGGTTTGAATTTCCTGCAGTTTTCACTGTAAAACCGAGTTGGAGCTAGTACCTCCCCATATATATGTATGGAGTGGAGTTTACAAATAAAAAGAAACTTTGTGTTCCCAACAAGCTAGGTGAAGGACGGCTTTCACACACACTTATCACGCAGAACTGAGCATGTGGAGATACTTTCGTTCATCTAGCACCACGGGAACGGTTTGTAGGAGAAACTTTTACTCTGGTTTCTCAGTCTGTTTCCTAGTGCCGGTTTGAAGTTCCTGCAGTTTTCACTGTAAAACCGAGTTGGAGCTAGTACCTCCCCATACATATGTATGGATTGTAGTTTGCAACTAAAAAGAAACTTTGTGTTCCCAACAAGCTACGTGAAGAACGGCTTTCACACACACTTATCTCTCAGAACAGAGCATGTGGAGAGACGTTCTTTCATCTAACACCAATGGAACGGGTTGCAGCAGAAACTTTTACTCTGGTTTCTCAGTCTGTTTCCTAGTGCCTGTTTGAAATTCCTGCAGTTTTCACTGTAAAACCGATTTGGAGCTAGTACCTCCCCATAAATATGTATGGATTGGAGTTTGAACCTGAAAAGAAACTTTGTGTTCCCAACAAGCTAGGTGAATAACGGCTTTCACACACACTTCTCTCAGAACTGAGCATGTGGAGAGACGTTCGTTCATTTAGCACCATGGGAACGGGTTGCAGAAAAAACTTTTACTCAGGTTTCTCAGTCTGTTTCCTAGTGCCGGTTTGATGTTCCTGCAGTTTTCACTGTAAAACCGAGTTGGAGCTAGTTCCTCCCCATATATATGTATGGAGTGGAGTTTACAAATAAAAAGAAACTTTGTGTTCCCAACAATCTAGGTGAAGGACGGCTTTCACACACACTTTTCTCTCAGAACTGAGCATGTGGAGAGACGTTCGTTCATCTAGCACCAAGGGAACGGGTTGCAGGAGAATCTTTACTCTGGTTTCTCAGTCTGTTTCCTAGTGCCGGTTTGATGTTCCTGCAGTTTTCACTGTAAAACCGAGTTGGAGCTAGTTCCTCCCCATATATATGTATGGAGTGGAGTTTGCAACTAAAAAAAAAATTTGTGTTCCCAACAAGCTAGGTAAAGGACGGCTTTCACACACACTTATATCTCAGAACTGAGCATGTGGAGAGACGTTCGTTCATCTAGCATCAAGGGAACTGGTTGCAGGAGAAACTTTTACTCTGGTTTCTCAGTCTGTTACCTAGTGCCGGTTTGAAGTTCCTGCAGTTTTCACTGTAAAACCGAGTTGGAGCTAGTACCTCCCCATATATATGTATGGAGTGGACTTTGCAACTAAAAAGAAACTTTGTGTTCCCAACAAGCTAGGTGAAGGACGGCTTTCACACAAACATATCTCTCAGAACTGAGCATGTGGAGAGACGTTCGTTCATATAGCACAAGGGAACGGGTTGCAGAGGAAACTTTTACTCTGGTTTCTCAGTCTGTTTCCTAGTGCTGTTTTGAAGTTCCTGCAGTTTTCACTGTAAAACAGATTTGGAGCTAGTTCCTCCCCATATATATGTATGGAGTGGAGTTTGCAACTAAAAAAAAAATTTGTGTTCCCAACAAGCTAGTTAAAGGACGGCTTTCACACACACTTATCTCTCAGAACTGAGCATGTGGAGAGACGTTCGTTCATCTAGCATCAAGGGAACGGGTTGCAGGAGAAACTTTTACTCTGGTTTCTCAATCTGTTTCCTAGTGCCGGTTTGAAGTTCCTGCAGTTTTCACTGTAAAATCGAGTTGGAGCTTGTACATCCCCTTATATATGTATGGAGTGGAGTTGGCAACTAAAAAGAATCTTTGTGTTCCCAACAAGCAAGGTGAAGGAAGGCTTTCACACACACATATCTCTCAGAACTGAGCATGTGGAGAGACTTTCGTTCATCAAGCACCAAGGGAACGGGTTGCAGGAGAAACTTTTACTCTGGTTTCTCAGTCTGTTTCCTAGTGCCGGTTTGAAGTTCCTGCAGTTTTCACTGTAAAACCGATTTGCAGCTAGTTAATCCACATATATATGTATGGAGTGGAGTTTACAAATAAAAAGAAACTTTGTGTTCCCAACAATCTAGGTGAAGGACGGCTTTCACACACACTTTTCTCTCAGAACTGAGCATGTGGAGAGACGTTCGTTCATCTAGCACCAAGGGAACGGGTTGCAGGAGAATCTTTACTCTGGTTTCTCAGTCTGTTTCCTAGTGCCGGTTTGATGTTCCTGCAGTTTTCACTGTAAAACCGAGTTGGAGCTAGTTCCTCCCCATATATATGTATGGAGTGGAGTTTGCAACTAAAAAAAAAATTTGTGTTCCCAACAAGCTAGGTAAAGGACGGCTTTCACACACACTTATATCTCAGAACTGAGCATGTGGAGAGACGTTCGTTCATCTAGCATCAAGGGAACTGGTTGCAGGAGAAACTTTTACTCTGGTTTCTCAGTCTGTTTCCTAGTGCCGGTTTGAAGTTCCTGCAGTTTTCACTGTAAAACCGAGTTGGAGCTAGTACCTCCCCATATATATGTATGGAGTGGACTTTGCAACTAAAAAGAAACTTTGTGTTCCCAACAAGCTAGGTGAAGGACGGCTTTCACACAAACATATCTCTCAGAACTGAGCATGTGGAGAGACGTTCGTTCATCTAGCACAAGGGAACGGGTTGCAGAGGAAACTTTTACTCTGGTTTCTCAGTCTGTTTCCTAGTGCCGTTTTGAAGTTCCTGCAGTTTTCACTGTAAAACCGAGTTGGAGCTAGTACATCCCCATATATATGTATGGAGAGGTGTTGGCAACTAAAAAGAATCTTTGTGTTCCCAACAAGCTAGGTGAAGGAAGGCTTTCACACACACTTATCGCTCAGAACTGAGCATGTGGAGAGACGTTCGTTCATCTAGCACCAAGGGAACTGTTTGCAGGAGAAACTTTTACTCTGGATTCTCAGTATGTTTCCTAGTGCCGGTTTGAAGTTCCTGCAGTTTTCACTGTAAAACCGAGTTGGAGCTAGTACATCCACATATATATGTATGGAGTGGAGTTTGCAACTAAAAAGAAACTTTGTGTTCCCAACAAGCTAGGTGAAGGGCGGCTTTCACACACACTTATCTCTCAGAACTGAGCATGTGGAGAGACGTTCGTTCATCTAGTACCAAGGGAACGGGTTGCAGGAGAAACTTTTACTGTGTTTTCTCAGTCTGTTTCCTAGTGCTGGTTTGAATTTCCTGCAGTTTTCACTGTAAAACCGAGTTGGAGCTAGTACCTCCCCATATATATGTATGGAGTGGAGTTTACAAATAAAAAGAAACTTTGTGTTCCCAACAAGCTAGGTGAAGGACGGCTTTCACACACACTTATCACGCAGAACTGAGCATGTGGAGATACTTTCGTTCATCTAGCACCACGGGAACGGTTTGTAGGAGAAACTTTTACTCTGGTTTCTCAGTCTGTTTCCTAGTGCCGGTTTGAAGTTCCTGCAGTTTTCACTGTAAAACCGAGTTGGAGCTAGTACCTCCCCATACATATGTATGGATTGTAGTTTGCAACTAAAAAGAAACTTTGTGTTCCCAACAAGCTACGTGAAGAACGGCTTTCACACACACTTATCTCTCAGAACAGAGCATGTGGAGAGACGTTCTTTCATCTAACACCAATGGAACGGGTTGCAGCAGAAACTTTTACTCTGGTTTCTCAGTCTGTTTCCTAGTGCCTGTTTGAAATTCCTGCAGTTTTCACTGTAAAACCGATTTGGAGCTAGTACCTCCCCATAAATATGTATGGATTGGAGTTTGAACCTGAAAAGAAACTTTGTGTTCCCAACAAGCTAGGTGAATAACGGCTTTCACACACACTTCTCTCAGAACTGAGCATGTGGAGAGACGTTCGTTCATTTAGCACCATGGGAACGGGTTGCAGAAAAAACTTTTACTCAGGTTTCTCAGTCTGTTTCCTAGTGCCGGTTTGAATTTCCTGCAGTTTCCACTGTAAAATCGAGTTGGAGCAAGTACATCCCCTTATATATGTATGGAGTGGAGTTGGCAACTAAAAAGAATATTTGTGTTCCCAACAAGCTAGGTGAAGGACGGTTTCCACACACACTTATCTTTCAGAACTGAGCATGTGGAGAGACGTTCGTTCATCTAGCATCAAGGGAACGGGTTGCAGGAGAAACTTTTACTCTGGTTTCTCAGTCTGTTTCCTAGTGCCGGTTTGAAGTTCCTGCAGTTTTCACTGTAAAATCGAGTTGGAGCTTGTACATCCCCTTATATATGTATGGAGTGGAGTTGGCAACTAAAAAGAATCTTTGTTTTCCCAACAAGCAAGGTGAAGGAAGGCTTTCACACACACATATCTCTCAGAACTGAGCATGTGGAGAGACTTTCGTTCATCAAGCACCAAGGGAATGGGTTGCAGGAGAAACTTTTACTCTGGTTTCTCAGTCTGTTTCCTAGTGCCGGTTTGAAGTTCCTGCAGTTTTCACTGTAAAACCGATTTGGAGCTTGTTAATCCACATATATATGTATGGAGTGGAGTTTACAAATAAAAAGAAACTTTGTGTTCCCAACAATCTAGGTGAAGGACGGCTTTCACACACACTTTTCTCTCAGAACTGAGCATGTGGAGAGACGTTCGTTCATCTAGCACCAAGGGAACGGGTTGCAGGAGAATCTTTACTCTGGTTTCTCAGTCTGTTTCCTAGTGCCGGTTTGATGTTCCTGCAGTTTTCACTGTAAAACCGAGTTGGAGCTAGTTCCTCCCCATATATATGTATGGAGTGGAGTTTGCAACTAAAAAAAAAATTTGTGTTCCCAACAAGCTAGGTAAAGGACGGCTTTCACACACACTTATATCTCAGAACTGAGCATGTGGAGAGACGTTCGTTCATCTAGCATCAAGGGAACTGGTTGCAGGAGAAACTTTTACTCTGGTTTCTCAGTCTGTTACCTAGTGCCGGTTTGAAGTTCCTGCAGTTTTCACTGTAAAACCGAGTTGGAGCTAGTACCTCCCCATATATATGTATGGAGTGGACTTTGCAACTAAAAAGAAACTTTGTGTTCCCAACAAGCTAGGTGAAGGACGGCTTTCACACAAACATATCTCTCAGAACTGAGCATGTGGAGAGACGTTCGTTCATCTAGCACAAGGGAACGGGTTGCAGAGGAAACTTATACTCTGGTTTCTCAGTCTGTTTCCTAGTGCCGTTTTGAAGTTCCTGCAGTTTTCACTGTAAAACCGAGTTGGAGCTAGTACATCCCCATATATATGTATGGAGAGGAGTTGGCAACTAAAAAGAATCTTTGTGTTCCCAACAAGCTAGGTGAAGGAAGGCTTTCACACACACTTATCGCTCAGAACTTAGCATGTGGAGAGACGTTCGTTCATTTAGCACCAAGGGAACGGGTTGCAGAAAAAACTTTTACTCAGGTTTCTCAGTCTGTTTCCTAGTGCCGGTTTGAATTTCCTGCAGTTTCCACTGTAAAATCGAGTTGGAGCAAGTACATCCCCTTATATATGTATGGAGTGGAGTTGGCAACTAAAAAGAATATTTGTGTTCCCAACAAGATAGGTGAAGGACGGTTTCCACACACACTTATCTCTCAGAACTGAGCATGTGGAGAGACGTTCGTTCATCTAGCATCAAGGGAACGGGTTGCAGGAGAAACTTTTACTCTGGTTTCTCAGTCTGTTTCCTAGTGCCGGTTTGAAGTTCCTGCAGTTTTCATTGTAAAACCGAGTAGGAGCTAGTACCTCCCCATATATATGTATGGAGTGGAGTTTGCAACTAAAAAGAAACTTTGTGTTCCCAACAAGCTAGGTGAAGGGCGGCTTTCACACACACATATCTCTCAGAACTGAGCATGTGGAGAGACGTTCGTTCATATAGCACAAGGGAATGGGTTGCAGAGGAAACTTTTACTCTGGTTTCTCAGTCTGTTTCCTAGTGCTGTTTTGAAGTTCCTGCAGTTTTCACTGTAAAACAGATTTGGAGCTAGTTCCTCCCCATATATATGTATGGAGTGGAGTTTGCAACTAAAAAAAAATTTGTTTTCCCAACAAGCTAGGTAAAGGACGGCTTTCACACACACTTATCTCTCAGAACTGAGCATGTGGAGAGACGTTCGTTCATCTAGCATCAAGGGAACGGGTTGCAGGAGAAACTTTTACTCTGGTTTCTCAGTCTGTTTCCTAGTGCCGGTTAGAAGTTCCTGCAGTTTTCACTGTAAAATCGAGTTGGAGCTAGTACATCCCCTTATATATGTATGGAGTGGAGTTGGCAACTAAAAAGAATCTTTGTGTTCCCAACAAGCTAGGTGAAGGAAGGCTTTCACACACACATATCTCTCAGAACTGAGCATGTGGAGAGACTTTCGTTCATCAATCACCAAGGGAACGGGTTGCAGGACAAACTTTTACTCTGGTTTCTCAGTCTGTTTCCTAGTGCCGGTTTGAAGTTCCTGCAGTTTTCACTGTAAAACCGATTTGGAGCTAGTTAATCCACATATATATGTATGGAGTGGAGTTTACAAATTAAAAGAAACTGTGTTCCCAACAATCTATGTGAAGGACGGCTTTCACACACACTTATCTCTCAGAACTGAGCATGTGGAGAGACGTTCGTTCATCTAGCATCAAGGGAACGGGTTGCAGGAGAAACTTTTACTCTGGTTTCTCAGTCTGTTTCCTAGTGCCGGTTTGAAGTTCCTGCAGTTTTCACTGTAAAACCGATTTGGAGCTAGTACCTCCCCATATATATGTATGGAGTGGAGTTTGCAACTAAAAAGAAACTTTGTGTTCCCAACAAGCTAGGTGAAGGGCGGCTTTCACACACACATATCTCTCAGAAATGAGCATGTGGAGAGACGTTCGTTCATCTAGCACAAGGGAACGTGTTGCAGAGGAAACTTTTACTCTGGTTTCTCAGTCTGTTTCCTAGTGCTGTTTTGAAGTTCCTGCAGTTTTCACTGTAAAACAGATTTGGAGCTAGTTCCTCCCCATATATATGTATGGAGTGGAGTTTGCAACTAAAAAATAAATTTGTGTTCCCAACATGCTAGGTAATGGACGGCTTTCACACACACTTATCTCTCAGAACTGAGCATGTGGAGAGACGTTCGTTCATTTAGCACCAAGGGAACGGGTTGCAGGAGAAACTTTTACTCTGGTTCTCAGTCTGTTTCCTAGTGCCGTTTTGAAGTTCCTGCAGTTTTCACTGTAAAACCGAGTTGGAGTTGTACATCCCCATATATATGTATGGAGAGGAGTTGGCAACTAAAAAGAATCTTTGTGTTCCCAACAAGCTAGGTGAAGGAAGGCTTTCACACACACTTATCGCTCAGAACTGAGCATGTGGTTTGACGTTCGTTCATCTAGCACCAAGGGAACTGTTTGCAGGAGAAACTTTTACTCTGGATTCTCAGTATGTTTCCTAGTGCCGGTTTGAAGTTCCTACAGTTTTCACTGTAAAACCGAGTTGGAGCTAGTACATCCCCTTATAAATGTATGGAGTGGAGTTTGCAACTAAAAAGAAACTTTGTGTTCCCAACAAGCTAGGTGAAGGGCGGCTTTCACACACACTTATCTCTCAGAACTGAGCATGTGGAGAGACGTTCGTTCATCTAGCACCAAGGGAACGGGTTGCAGGAGAAACTTTTACTCTGGTTTCTCAGTCTGTTTCCTAGTGCTGGTTTGAATTTCCTGCAGTTTTCACTGTAAAACAGATTTGGAGCTCGTACATCCCCATATATATGTATGGAGTGGAATTTGCAAGTGAAAACAAACTTTGTGTTCCCAACAAGCTAGGTGAAGTACGGCTTTCACACACACTTATCTCTCAGAACTGAGCATTTGGAGAGACGTTCGTTCATCTAGCATCAAGGGAACGGGTTGCAGGAGAAACTTTTACTCTGGTTTCTCAGTCTGTTTCCTAGTGCCGGTTAGAAGTTCCTGCAGTTTTCACTGTAAAATCGAGTTGGAGCTAGTACATCCCCTTATATATGTATGGAGTGGAGTTGGCAACTAAAAAGAATCTTTGTGTTCCCAACAAGCTAGGTGAAGGAAGGCTTTCACACACACATATCTCTCAGAACTGAGCATGTGGAGAGACTTTCGTTCATCAATCACCAAGGGAACGGGTTGCAGGAGAAACTTTTACTCTGGTTTCTCAGTCTGTTTCCTAGTGCCGGTTTGAAGTTCCTGCAGTTTTCACTGTAAAACCGATTTGGAGCTAGTTAATCCACATATATATGTATGGAGTGGAGTTTACAAATTAAAAGAAACTGTGTTCCCAACAATCTATGTGAAGGACGGCTTTCACACACACTTATCTCTCAGAACTGAGCATGTGGAGAGACGTTCGTTCATCTAGCATCAAGGGAACGGGTTGCAGGAGAAACTTTTACTCTGGTTTCTCAGTCTGTTTCCTAGTGCCGGTTTGAAGTTCCTGCAGTTTTCACTGTAAAACCGAGTTGGAGCTAGTACCTCCCCATATATATGTATGGAGTGGAGTTTGCAACTAAAAAGAAACTTTGTGTTCCCAACAAGCTAGGTGAAGGGCGGCTTTCACACACACATATCTCTCAGAAATGAGCATGTGGAGAGACGTTCGTTCATCTAGCACAAGGGAACGTGTTGCAGAGGAAACTTTTACTCTGGTTTCTCAGTCTGTTTCCTAGTGCTGTTTTGAAGTTCCTGCAGTTTTCACTGTAAAACAGATTTGGAGCTAGTTCCTCCCCATATATATGTATGGAATGGAGTTTGCAACTAAAAAATAAATTTGTGTTCCCAACATGCTAGGTAATGGACGGCTTTCACACACACTTATCTCTCAGAACTGAGCATGTGGAGAGACGTTCGTTCATTTAGCACCAAGGGAACGGGTTGCAGGAGAAACTTTTACTCTGGTTCTCAGTCTGTTTCCTAGTGCCGTTTTGAAGTTCCTGCAGTTTTCACTGTAAAACCGAGTTGGAGTTGTACATCCCCATATATATGTATGGAGAGGAGTTGGCAACTAAAAAGAATCTTTGTGTTCCCAACAAGCTAGGTGAAGGAAGGCTTTCACACACACTTATCGCTCAGAACTGAGCATGTGGTTTGACGTTCGTTCATCTAGCACCAAGGGAACTGTTTGCAGGAGAAACTTTTACTCTGGATTCTCAGTATGTTTCCTAGTGCCGGTTTGAAGTTCCTACAGTTTTCACTGTAAAACCGAGTTGGAGCTAGTACATCCCCTTATAAATATATGGAGTGGAGTTTGCAACTAAAAAGAAACTTTGTGTTCCCAACAAGCTAGGTGAAGGGCGGCTTTCACACACACTTATCTCTCAGAACTGAGCATGTGGAGAGACGTTCGTTCATCTAGCACCAAGGGAACGGGTTGCAGGAGAAACTTTTACTCTGGTTTCTCAGTCTGTTTCCTAGTGCTGGTTTGAATTTCCTGCAGTTTTCACTGTAAAACCGAGTTGGAGCTGGTAACTCCCCATACATATGTATGGAGTGGAGTTTACAAATAAAAAGAAACTTTGTGTTCCCAACAAGCTAGGTGAAGGACGGCTTTCACACACACTTATCTCTCAGAACTGAGCATGTGGAGAGACGTTCGTTCATCTAGCACCACGGGAACGGTTTGTAGGAGAAACTTTTACTCTGGTTTCTCAGTCTGTTTCCTAGTGCCGGTTTGAAGTTCCTGCAGTTTTCACTGTAAAACCGAGTTGGAGCTAGTACCTCCCCATACATATGTATGGATTGGAGTTTGCAACTAAAAAGAAACTTTGTGTTCCCAACAAGCTACGTGAAGAACGGCTTTCACACACAATTATCTCTCAGAACAGAGCATGTGGAGAGACGTTCTTTCATCTAACACCAATGGAACGGGTTGCAGCAGAAACTTTTACTCTGGTTTCTCAGTCTGTTTCCTAGTGCCGGTTTGAAATTCCTGCAGTTTTCAGTGTAAAACCGATTTGGAGCTTGTACCTCCCCATATATATGTATGGATTGGAGTTTGAACCTGAAAAGAAACTTTGTGTTCCCAACAAGCTATGTGAATGACGGCTTTCACACACACTTATCTCTCAGAACTGAGCATGTGGGGAGACGTTCGTTCATTTAGCACCAAGGGAACGGGTTGCAGAAAAAACTTTTACTCAGGTTTCTCAGTCTGTTTCCTAGTGCCGGTTTGAATTTCCTGCAGTTTCCACTGTAAAATCGAGTTGGAGCAAGTACATCCCCTTATATATGTATGGAGTGGAGTTGGCAACTAAAAAGAATCTTTGTGTTCCCAACAAGCGAGGTGAAGGACGGCTTTCACACACACATATCCCTCAGAACTGAGCATGTGGAGAGACATTCATTCATCTAGCACCAAGGGAACGGGTTGCAGGAGAAACTTTTACTCTTGTTTCTCAATCTGTTTCCTAGTGTCGGTTTGAAGTTCCTGCAGTTTTCACTGTAAAACCGAGTTGGAGCTAGTACCTCCCCATATATATCTATGGGGTGGAGTTTGCAACTAAAAAGAAACTTTGTGTTCCCAACAAGCTAGGTGAAGGAAGGCTTTCACACACAATTATCTCTCAGAACTGAGCATTTGGAGAGACGTTCGTTCATCTAGCACTAAGGGAACGGGTTGTAGGGGAAACTTTTACTCTGGTTTCTCAATCTGTTTCCTAGTGCCGGTTTGAAGTTCCTGCAGTTTTCACTGTAAAACCGAGTTGGAGCTAGTACATCCCCATATATATGTATGGATTTGAGTTTGCATCTAAAAAGAAACTTTGTGTTCCCAACAAGCTAGTTGAAGGACGGCTTTCACACACACTTATCTCTCAGAACTGAGCATGTGGAGAGACGTTCGTTCATCTTGCACCAAGGGAACGGGTTGCAGGAGAAACTTTTATTCTGGTTTCTCAGTCTGTTTCCTAGTGCCGGTTTGAAGTTCCTGCTATTTTCACTGTAAAACCGAGTTGGAGCTAGTTCCTCCCCATATATATTTATGGAGTGGTGTTTGCAACTAAAAAGAAACTTTGTGTTCCCAACAAGCTACGTGAAGAACGGCTTTCACACACACTTATCTGTCAGAACAGAGCATGTGGAGAGACGTTCTTTCATCTAGCACCAATGGAACGGGTTGCAGCAGAAACTTTTACTCTGGTTTCTCAGTCTGTTTCCTAGTGCCGGTTTGAAATTCCTGCATTTTTCACTGTAAAACCGATTTGGAGCTAGTACCTCCCCATATATATGTATGGATTGGAGTTTGAACCTGAAAAGAAACTTTGTGTTCCCAACAAGCTAGGTGAATGACGCCTTTCACACACACTTATCTCTCAGAACTGAGCATGTGGAGAGACGGTCGTTCATTTAGCACCAAGGGAACGGGTAGCAGAAAAAAATTTTACTCAGGTTTCTCAGTCTGTTTCCTAGTGCCGGTTTGAATTTCCTGCAGTATCCAGTGTAAAATCGAGTTGGAGCATGTACACCCCCTTATATATGTATGGAGTGGTGTTGGCAACTAAAAAGAATCTTTGTGTTCCCAACAAGCTAGGTGAAGGACGGCTTTCACACACACTTATCCCTCAGAACTGAGCATGTGGAGAGACATTCATTCATCTAGCACCAAGGGAACAGGTTGCATGAGAAACTTTTACTCTGGTTTCTCAATCTGTTTCCTAGTGTCGGTTTGAAGTTCCTGCAGTTTTCACTGTAAAACCGAGTTGGAGCTAGTACTTCCCCATATATATATATGGAGTGGAGTTTGCAACTAAAAAGAATTTTTGTGTTCCCAACAAGCTAGGTGAAGGGCGGTTTTCACACACAATTATCTCTCAGAACTGAGCATGTGGATAGACGTTCGTTCATCTAGCACCAAGGGAACGGGTTGCAGGAGAAACTTTTACTCTGGTTTCTCAGTCTGTTTCCTAGTGCTGGTTTGAAGTTCCTGCAGTTTTCACCGTAAAACCGAGTTGGAGCTAGTACCTCCCCATATATATGTATGGAGTGGAGTTTACAAATAAAAAGAAACTTTGTGTTCCCAACAAGCTAGGTGAAGGACGGCTTTCACACACACTTATCTCTCAGAATTGAGCATGTGGAGAGACGTTCGTTCATCTAGCACCACAGGAACGGTTTGTAGGAGAAACATTTACTCTGGTTTCTCAGTCTATTTCCTAGTGCCGGTTTGAAATTCCAGCAGTTTTCAATTTAAAACTGAGTTGGAGCTGGTTAATCCCCATATATATGTATGGATTTGAGTTTGCATCTAAAAAGAAACTTTGTGTTCCCAACAAGCTAGTTGAAGGACGGCTTTCACACACACTTATCTCTCAGAACTGAGCATGTGGAGAGACGTTCGTTCATCTTGCACCAAGGGAACGGGTTGCAGGAGAAACTTTTACTCTGGATTCTCAGTCTGTTTCCTAGTGCCGGTTTGAAGTTCCTGCTATTTTCACTGTAAAACCGAGTTGGAGCTAGTTCCTCCCCATATATATTTATGGAGTGGTGTTTGCAACTAAAAAGAAACTTTGTGTTCCCAACAAGCTACGTGAAGAACGGCTTTCACACACACTTATCTGTCAGAACAGAGCATGTGGAGAGACGTTCTTTCATCTAGCACCAATGGAACGGGTTGCAGCAGAAACTTTTACTCTGGTTTCTCAGTCTGTTTCCTAGTGCCGGTTTGAAATTCCTGCATTTTTCACTGTAAAACCGATTTGGAGCTAGTACCTCCCCATATATATGTATGGATTGGAGTTTGAACCTGAAAAGAAACTTTGTGTTCCCAACAAGCTAGGTGAATGACGGCTTTCACACACACTTATCTCTCAGAACTGAGCATGTGGAGAGACGTTCGTTCATTTAGCACCAAGGGAACGGGTAGCAGAAAAAAATTTTACTCAGGTTTCTCAGTCTGTTTCCTAGTGCCGGTTTGAATTTCCTGCAGTATCCAGTGTAAAATCGAGTTGGAGCATGTACACCCCCTTATATATGTATGGAGTGGAGTTGGCAACTAAAAAGAATCTTTGTGTTCCCAACAAGCTAGGTGAAGGACGGCTTTCACACACACTTATCCCTCAGAACTGAGCATGTGGAGAGACATTCATTCATCTAGCACCAAGGGAACAGGTTGCATGAGAAACTTTTACTCTGGTTTCTCAATCTGTTTCCTAGTGTCGGTTTGAAGTTCCTGCAGTTTTCACTGTAAAACCGAGTTGGAGCTAGTACTTCCCCATATATATGTATGGAGTGGAGTTTGCAACTAAAAAGAATTTTTGTGTTCCCAACAAGCTAGGTGAAGGGCGGTTTTCACACACAATTATCTCTCAGAACTGAGCATGTGGATAGACGTTCGTTAATCTAGCACCAAGGGAACGGGTTGCAGGAGAAACTTTTACTCTGGTTTCTCAGTCTGTTTCCTAGTGCTGGTTTGAAGTTCCTGCAGTTTTCACCGTAAAACCGAGTTGGAGCTAGTACCTCCCCATATATATGTATGGAGTGGAGTTTACAAATAAAAAGAAACTTTGTGTTCCCAACAAGATAGGTGAAGGACGGCTTTCACACACACTTATCTCTCAGAATTGAGCATGTGGAGAGACGTTCGTTCACCTAGCACCACAGGAACGGTTTGTAGGAGAAACATTTACTCTGGTTTCTCAGTCTATTTCCTAGTGCCGGTTTGAAATTCCAGCAGTTTTCAATTTAAAACTGAGTTGGAGCTGGTTAATCCCCATATATAAGTATGGATTGGAATTTACAAATAAAAAGAAATTTTGTGTTCCCAACAAGCTAGGTGAAGGACGGCTTTCACACACAATTATCTCTCAGAAATGAGCATGTGGAGAGACGTTCGTTCATCTAGCACCAAGGGAACGGGTTGCAGGAGAATCTTTACTCTGGTTTCTCAGTCTGTTTCCTAGTGCCGGTTTGAAATTTCTGCAGTTTTCAGTGTAAAACCGAGTTGGAACTAGTAACTCCCCATACGTATGTATGGATTGGAGTTTGCAACTAAAATGTAACTTTGTGTTCCCAACAAGCTACGTGAAGAACGGCTTGCACACACACTTATCTCTCAGAACAGAGCATGTGGAGAGACGTTCTTTCATCTAGCACCAATGGAACGGGTTGCAGCAGAAACTTTTACTCTGGTTTCTCAATCTGTTTCCAAGTTCCGGTTTGAAATTCCTACAGTTTTCACTGTAAAACCGATTTGGAGCTAGTACCTCCCCATATATATGTATGGATTGGAGTTTGAACCTGAAAAGAAACTTTGTGTTCCCAACAAGCTAAGTGAAGGACGGCATTCACACACACTTATCTCTCAGAAATGAGCATGTGGAGAGACGTTCGTTCATCTAGCACCAAGGGAACGGGTTGCAGGTGAATCTTTACTCTGTTTTCTCAGTCTGTTTCCTAGAGCCGGTTTGAAGTTCTTGCAGTTTTAACTGTAAAACAGAGTTGGAGCTAGTACGTCCCCATATGTATGTATGGAGTGGAGTTGGCAACTAAAAAGAATCTTTGTGTTCCCAACAATCTAGGTGAAGGACGGCTTTCACACACAATTATCTCTCAGAACTGAGCATGTGGAGAGACGTTCGTTCATCTAGCACCAAGGGAACCTGCTGCAGGAGAAACTTTTACACTGCTTTCTCAGTCTGTTTCATAGTGCCGTTTTGATGTTCCTGCAGTTTTCACTATAAAAACGAGTTGAAGCTAGTACTTCCCGTATATATGTATGGAGTGGATTTTGCAACTAAAAAGAAACTTTGTGTTCCCAACAAGCTAGGTGAAGGACGGCTTTCACACACACTTATCCCTCAGAACTGAGCATGTGGAGAGACATTCATTCATCTAGCACCAAGGGAACGGGTTGCAGGAGAAACTTGTACTCTGGTTTCTCAGTCTGTTTCCTAGTGCCGGTTTGAAGTTCCTGCAGTTTTCACTGTAAAAACGAGTTGGAGCTAGTACCTCCCCATATATATGTATGGATTGGAGTTTGAAGCTGAAAAGAATCTTTGTGTTCCCAACAAGCTAGTTGAAGGACGGCTTTCACACACACATATCCCTCAGAACTGAGCATGTGGAGAGACGTTCGTTCATCTAGCATCAAGGGAACGGGTTGCAGGAGAAAATTTTACTCTGCTTTCTCAGTCTGTTTCCTAGTGCCGGTTTGAAGTTCCTGCAGTTTCACTGTAAAACCGAGTTGGAGCTAGTACCTCCCCATATATATCTATGGAGTGGAGTTGGCAACTAAAAAGTAACTTTGTGTTCCCAACAAGCTAGGTGAAGTACGTCTTTCACACTCACTTATCTCTCAGAACTGAGCATGTGGAGAGACTTTCGTTCATCTTGCACCACGGGAACGGGTTGCAAGAGAAACTTTTACTCTGGTTTCTCAGTCTGTTTCCTAGTGCCGGTTTGAAATTCCTGCAGTTTTCACTGTAACACAGAGTTGGAGCTAGTACCTCCCCATATAAATGTATGGAGTGGAGTTTCAACCTGAAAAGAAACTTTGTGTTCCCAACAAGCTAGGTGAAGGACGGCTTTCACACACACTTATCTCTCAGAACTGAGCATGTGGAGAGACGTTCGTTCATCTAGCACCAAGGGAACCTGTTGCAGGAGAAACTTTTTCTCTGGTTTCTCAGTCTGTTTCGTAGTGCCGGTTTGATGTTCCTGCAGTTTTCACTATAAAACCGAGTTGGAGCTAGTACCTCCCCATATATAAGTATGGAGTGGATTTTGCAACTAAAAAGAATCTTTGTGTTCCCAACAAGCTAGGTGAAGGACGGCTTTCACACACACTTATCCCTCAGAACTGAGCATGTGGAGAGACATTCATTCATCTAGCACCAAGGGAACGGGTTGCAGGAGAAACTTTTACACTGGTTTCTCAATCTGTTTCCTAGTGCCGGTTTGAAGTTCCTGCAGTTTTTACTGTAAAACAGAGTTGGAGCTAGTACATCCCCATATATATGTATGGAGTGGAGTTTGCAATTAAAAAGAAACTTTGTGTTCCCAAGAAGCTAGGTGAAGGACGGCTTTCACACACAATTATCTCTCAGAACTGAGCATGTGGAGAGACGTTCGTTTATCTAGCACCAAGGGAACGGGTTGCAGGAGAAACTTTTACTCTGGTTTCTCAGTCTGTTTCCTAGTGCCCGTTTGAAGTTCCTGCAGTTTTAACTGTAAAATCGAGTTGGAGCTAGTTCCTCCCCATATATATGTATGGATTGGAGTTTGCAACTAAAAAAAAACTTTGTGTTCCCAACAAGCTAGGTAAAGTGCGGCTTTCACACACACTTATCTCTCAGAACTGAGCATGTGGAGAGACGTTAGTTCATCTAGCATCAAGGGAACGGGATGCATGTGAAAATTTTACTCTGGTTTCTCAGTCTGTTTCCTAGTGCCGGTTTGAAGTTCCTGCAGTTTTTACTGTAAAATCGAGTTGGAGCTAGTACCTCCCCATATATATGTATGGAGTAGAGTTGGCAACTAAAAAGTAACTTTGTGTTCCCAACAAGCTAGGTGAAGTACGGCTTTCACACTCACTTATGCCTCAGAACTTAGCATGTGGAGAGACTTTCGTTCATCTTGCACCACGGGAACGGGTTGCAAGAGAAACTTTTACTCTGGTTTCTCAGTCTGTTTCCTA
The DNA here is from genome assembly GCF_036321535.1 of Camelus dromedarius. Taxonomy (NCBI): domain Eukaryota; kingdom Metazoa; phylum Chordata; class Mammalia; order Artiodactyla; family Camelidae; genus Camelus; species Camelus dromedarius. Next base: position 1,268,856 of record NW_026989809.1, on the reverse strand, counting down.
GTGCCAGTTTGAAGTTCCTGCAGTTTTCACTGTAAAACCGAGTTGGAACTAGTACCTCCCCATATAAATGTATGGAGTGGAGTTTGAACCTTAAAAGAAACTTTGTGTTCCCAACAAGCTAGGTGAAGGACGGCTTTCACACACACTTATCTCTCAGAACTGAGCATGTGGAGAGACGTTCGTTCATCTAGCACCAAGGGAACCTGTTGCAGGAGAAACTTTTTCTCTGGTTTCTCAGTCTGTTTCGTAGTGCCGGTTTGATGTTCCTGCAGTTTTCACTATAAAACCGAGTTGGAGCTAGTACCTCCCCATATATATGTATGGAGTGGATTTTGCAACTAAAAAGAATCTTTGTGTTCCCAACAAGCTAGGTGAAGTACGGCTTTCACACAAACTTATCCCTCAGAACTGAGCATGTGGAGAGACATTCTTTCATCTAGCACCAAGGGAACGGGTTGCAGGAGAAACTTTTACTCTGGATTCTCAATCTGTTTCCTAGTGCCGGTTTGAAGTTCCTGCAGTTTTCACTGTAAAACCGAGTTGGAGCTTGTTCCTCCCCGTATATATGTATGGAGTGGAGTTTGCAACTAAAAAGAATCTTTGTGTTCCCAACAAGCTAGGTGAAGGACGGCTTTCACACACAATTATATCTCAGAACTGAGCATGTGGAGAGACGTTCGTTCATCTAGCACCAAGGGAACGGGTTGCAGGAGAAACTTGTACTCTGGTTTCTCAGTCTGTTTCCTAGTGCCGGTTTGAAGTTCCTGCAGTTTTCACTGTAAAAACGAGTTGGAGCTAGTACCTCCCCATATATATGGATGGATTGGAGTTTGAACCTGAAAAGAATCTTTGTGTTCCCAACAAGCTAGTTGAAGGACAGCTTTCACACACACATATCCCTTAGAACTGAGCATGTGCAGAGACGTTCGTTCATCTAGCATCAAGGGAACGGGTTGTAGGAGAAAATTTTACTCTGGTTTCTCAGTCTTTTTCCTAGTGCCGGTTTGAAGTTCCTACAGTTTTCACTGTAAAACCGAGTTGGAGCTAGTACCTCCCCATATAAATGTATGGAGTGGAGTTTGAACCTTAAAAGAAACTTTGTGTTCCCAACAAGCTAGGTGAAGGACGGCTTTCACACACACTTATCTCTCAGAACTGAGAATGTGGAGAGACGTTCGTTCATCTAGCACCAAGGGAACCTTTTGTAGGAGAAACTTTTTCTCTGGTTTCTCAGACTGTTTCGTAGTGCCGGTTAGATGTTCCTGCAGTTTTCACTATAAAACCGAGTTGGAGCTAGTACCTCCCCATATATATGTATGGAGTGGATTTTGCAACTAAAAAGAATCTTTGTGTTCCCAACAAGCTAGGTGAAGTACGGCTTTCACACAAACTTATCCCTCAGAACTGAGCATGTGGAGAGACATTCTTTAATCTAGCACCAAGGGAACGGGTTGCAGGAGAAACTTTTACTCTGGTTTCTCAATCTGTTTCCTAGTGCCGGTTTGAAGTTCCTGCAGTTTTCACTGTAAAACCGAGTTGGAGCTAGTACATCAACATACATATGTATGGAGTGGAGTTTGCAACTAAAAAGAATCTTTGTGTTCCCAACAAGCTAGGTGAAGGACTTCTTTCACACACAAATATATCTCAGAACTGAGCATGTGGAGAGACGTTCGTTCATCTAGCACCAAGGGAACGGGTTGCAGGAGAAACTTGTAGTCTGTTTTCTCAGTCTGTTTCCTAGTGCCGGTTTGAAGTTCCTGCAGTTTTCACTGTAAAATCGAGTTGCAGCTAGTCCCTCCCCATTTATATGAATGGAGTGGAGTTTGCAACTAAAAAGAAACTTTGTGTTCCCAACAAGCTAGGTGAAGGACGGCTTTCACACACACTTATCTCTTAGAACTGAGCATGTGGAGAGACATTCGTTCATCTAGCACCAAGGGAACGGGTTGCAGGAGAAACTTTTACTCTGGTTTCTCAATCTGTTTCCTAGTGCCGGTTTGAAGTTCCTGCATTTTTCACTGTAAAACCGAGTTGGAGCTAGTACATCCCCATATATATGTATGGAGTGGAGTTTGCAACTAAAAAGAAACTTTGTGTTCCCAACAAGCTAGGTGAAGGACGGCTTTCACACACACATTTCCCTCAAAACTGAGCATGTGGAGAGACATTCGTTCATCTAGCACCAAGGGAACGGGTTGCAGGAGAAACTTTTACTCTGGTTTCTCAGTCTGTTTCCTAGTGCCGGTTTGAAGTTCCTGCAGTTTTCAATGTAAAACCGAGTTGGAGCTAGTTCCTCCCCATCTATATGTATGGAGTGGAGTTTACAAATAAAAAGAAACTTTGTGTTCCCAACATGCTAGGTGAAGGACGGCTTTCACACACACTTATCTCTCAGAACTGAGCATGTGGAGAGTCGTCCGTTCATCTAGCACCAAGGGAACGGGTTGCAGGAGAAACTTTTACTCTGGTTTCTCAATCTGTTTCCTAGTGCCGGTTTGAATTTACTGCAGTTTTCACTGTAAAACCGAGTTGGTGCTAGTACATCCCCATATATATGTATGGAGTGGAGTTTGCAACTAAAAAGAATCTTTGTGTTCCCAACAAGCTAGGTGAAGGACGGCTTTCACACACAATTATATCTCAGAACTGAGCATGTGGAGAGACGTTCGTTCATCTAGCACCAAGGGAACGGGATGCAGGTGAAACTTTTAATCTGGTTTCTCAGTCTGTTTCCTAGTGCCGGTTTGAAGTTCCTGCAGTTTTCACTGTAAAACCGAGTTGGAGCTAGTTCCTCCCCATATATATGTATGGAGTGGAGTTTACAAATAAAAAGAAACTTTGTGTTCCCAACAAGCTAAGTGAAGGACGGCTTTCACACACACTTATCTCTCAGAACTGAGCATGTGTAGAGACGTTCGTTCATCTAGCACCAAGGGAACGAGTTGCAGGAGAAACTTTTACTCTGGTTTCTCAATCTGTTTCCTAGTGCCGGTTTGAAGTTCCTGCAGTTTTCACTGTAAAACCGAGTTGGAGCTAGTACATCCCCATATATATGTATGGAGTGGAGTTTGCAACTAAAAAGAATCTTTGTGTTCCCAACAAGCTAGGTGAAGGACGGCTTTCACACACACTTATATCTCAGAACTGAGCATGTGGAGAGACGTTCGTTCATCTAGCACCAAGGGAACCTGTGGCAGGAGAAACTTTTTCTCTGGTTTCTCAGTCTGTTTCGTAGTGCCGGTTTGATGTTCCTGCAGTTTTCAGTATAAAACCGAGTTGGAGCTAGTACCTCCCCATATATATGTATGGAGTGGATTTTGCAACTAAAAAGAATCTTTGTGTTCCCAACAAGCTATGTGAAGTACGGCTTTCACACAAACTTATCCCTCAGAACTGAGCATGTGGAGAGACATTCTTTCATCTAGCACCAAGGGAACGGGATGCAGGAGAAACTTTTACTCTGGTTTCTCAATCTGTTTCCTAGTGCCGGTTTGAAGTTCCTGCAGTTTTCACTGTAAAACCGAGTTGGAGCTAGTACCTCCCCATATATATGTATGGAGTGGAGTTTACAAATAAAAAGAAACTTTGTGTTCCCAACAAGCTAGGTGAAGGACGGCTTTCACACACACTTTTCCCTCAGAACTGAGCATGTGGAGAGACATTCGTTCATCTAGCACCTAGGGAACGAGTTGCAGGAGAAACTTTTACTCTGGTTTCTCAATCTGTTTCCTAGTGCCGGTTTGAAGTTCCTGCAGTTTTCACTGTAAAACCGAGTTGGAGCTAGTACATCCCCATATATATGTATGGAGTGGAGTTTGCAACTAAAAAGAATCTTTGTGTTCCCAACAAGCTAGTTGAAGGACGGCTTTCACACACAATTATATCTCAGAACTGAGCATGTGGAGAGACGTTCGTTCATCTAGCACCAAGGGAACCTGTTGCAGGAGAAACTTTTTCTCTGGTTTCTCAGTCTGTTTCGTAGTGCCGGTTTGATGTTCCTGCAGTTTTCACTATAAAACCGAGTTGGAGCTAGTACCTCCCCATATATATGTATGGAGTGGATTTTGCAACTAAAAAGAATCTTTGTGTTCCCAACAAGCTATGTGAAGTACGGCTTTCACACAAACTTATCCCTCAGAACTGAGCATGTGGAGAGACATTCTTTCATCTAGCACCAAGGGAACGGGATGCAGGAGAAACTTTTACTCTGGTTTCTCAATCTGTTTCCTAGTGCCGGTTTGAAGTTCCTGCAGTTTTCACTGTAAAACCGAGTTGGAGCTAGTATATCCCCATATATATGTATGGAGTGGAGTTTGCAACTAAAAAGAATCTTTGTGTTCCCAACAAGCTAGGTGAAGGACGGCTTTCACACACACATATCCCTCAGATCTGAGCATGTGGAGAGACATTCGTTCATCTAGCTCCAAGGGAACGGGTTGCAGGAGAAATTTTACTCTGGTTTCTCAGTCTGTTTACTAGTGCCCGTTTGAAGTTCCTGCAGTTTTCACTGTAAAATCGAGTTGGAGCTAGTCCCTCCCCATATAAATGTATGGAGTGGAGTTTGCAACTAAAAAAAACTTTGTGTTCCCAACAAGCTAGGTAAAGGGCGGCTTTCACACACACTTATCTCTCAGAACTGAGCATGTGGAGAGACGTTCGTTCATCTAGCATCAAGGGAACGGGTTGCAGGAGAAACTTGTACTCTGGTTTCTCAGTCTGTTTCCTAGTGCCGGTTTGAAGTTCCTGCAGTTTTCACTGTAAAACCGAGTTGGAGCTAGTTCCTCCCCATATATATGTATGGAGAGGAGTTTGCAACTAAAAAGAATCTTTGTGTTCCCAACAAGCTAGGTGAAGGACGGCTTTCACACACAATTATATCTCAGAACTGAGCATGTGGAGAGACGTTCGTTCATCTAGCACCAAGGGAACGGGTTGCAGGAGAAACTTGTACTCTGGTTTCTCAGTCTGTTTCCTAGTGCCGGTTTGAAGTTCCTGCATTTTTCACTGTAAAAACGCGTTGGAGCTAGTACCTCCCCATATATATGTATGGATTGGAGTTTGAACCTGAAAAGAATCTTTGTGTTCCCAACAAGCTAGGTGAAGGACGGCTTTCACACACACATATCCCTCAGAACTGAGCATGTGGAGAGACATTCGTTCATCTAGCACCAAGGGAACGGGTTGCAGGAGAAACTTTTACTCTTTTTTCTCAATCTGTTTCCTAGTGCCGGTTTGAAGTTCCTGCATTTTTCACTGTAAAACCGAGTTGGAGCTAGTACATCCCCATATATATGTATGGAGTGGAGTTTGCAACTAAAAAGAAACTTTGTGTTCCCAACAAGCTAGTTTAAGGACGGCTTTCACACACACATTTCCCTCAGAACTGAGCATGTGGAGAGACATTCGTTCGTCTAGCACCAAGGGAACGGGTTGCAGGAGAAACTTTTACTCAGGTTTCTCAGTCTGTTTCCTAGTGCCCGTTTGAAGTTCCTGCAGTTTTCACTGTAATATCGAGTTGGAGATTGTTCCTCCCCATATATATGTATGGAGTGGAGTTTGCAACTAAAAAAAAACTTTGTGTTCCCAACAAGCTAGGTAAAGGGCGGCTTTCACACACACTCATCTCTCAGAACTGAGCATGTGGAGAGACGTTCGTTCATCTAGCATCAAGGGAACGGGTTGCAGGAGAAAATTTTCCTCTGTTTTCTCAGTCTGTTTCCTAGTGCCGGTTTGAAGTTCCTGCAGTTTTCACTGTAAAACGGAGTTGGAGCTAGTACCTCCCCATATATATCTATGGAGTGGAGTTGGCAACTAAAAAGTAACTTTGTGTTCCCAACAAGCTAGGTGAAGTACGGCTTTCACACTCACTTATCTCTCAGAACTGAGCATGTGGAGAGACGTTCGTTCATCTTGCACCACGGGAACGGGTTGCAAGAGAAACTTTTACTCTGGTTTCTCAGTCTGTTTCCTAGTGCCGGTTTGAAGTTCCTGCAGTTTTCACTGTAAAACCGAGTTGGAGCTAGTACCTCCCCATATAAATGTATGGAGTGGAGTTTGAACCTGAAAAGAAACTTTGTGTTCCCAACAAGCTAGGTGAAGGACGGCTTTCACACACACTTATCTCTCAGAACTGAGCATGTGGAGAGACGTTCGTTCATCTAGCACGAAGGGAACCTGTTGCAGGAGAAACTTTTTCTCTGGTTTCTCAGTCTGTTTCGTAGTGCCGGTTTGATGTTCCTGCAGTTTTCACTATAAAACCGAGTTGGAGCTAGTACCTCACCATATATATGTATGGAGTGGATTTTGCAACTAAAAAGAATCTTTGTGTTCCCAACAAGATAGGTGAAGTACGGCTTTCACACAAACTTATCCCTGAGATCTGAGCATGTGGAGAGACATTCTTTCATCTAGCACCAAGGGAACGTGTTGCAGGAGAAACTTTTACTCTGGTTTCTCATACTGTTTCCTAGTACCGGTTTGAAGTTCCTGCATTTTTCACTGTAAAACCGAGTTGGAGCTAGTACATCCCCATATATATGTATGGAGTGGAGTTTGCAACTAAAAAGAAACTTTGTGTTCCCAACAAGCTAGGTTAAGGACGGCTTTCACACACACTTTTCCCTCAGAACTGAGCATGTGGAGAGACATTCGTTCATCTAGCACCAAGGGAACGGGTTGCAGGAGAAACTTTTACTCTGGTTTCTCAGTCTGTTTCCTAGTGCCCGTTTGAAGTTCCTGCAGTTTTCACTGTAAAATCGAGTTGGAGCTAGTTCCTCCCCATATATATGTATGGAGTGGAGTTTGCAACTAAAAAAAAATTTGTGTTCCCAACAAGCTAGGTAAAGGGCGGCTTTCACACACACTTATCTCTCAGAACTGAGCATGTGGAGAGACTTTCGTTCATCTTGCACCACGGGAACGGGTTGCAAGAGAAACTTTTACTCTGGTTTCTCAGTCTGTTTCCTAGTGCCGGTTTGAAGTTCCTGCAGTTTTCACTGTAAAACCGAGTTGGAGCTAGTATCTCCCCATATAAATATATGGAGTGTAGTTTGAACCTGAAAAGAAACTTTGTGTTCCCAACAAGCTAGGTGAAGGACGGCTTTCACACACACTTATCTCTCAAAACTGAGCATGTGGAGAGACGTTCGTTCATCTAGCACCAAGGGAACCTGTTGCAGGAGAAACTGTTTCTCTGGTTTCTCAGTCTGTTTCGTATGCCGGTTTGATGTTCCTGCAGTTTTCACTATAAAACCGAGTTGGAGCTAGTACCTCCCCATATATATGTATGGAGTGGATTTTGCAACTAAAAAGAATCTTTGTGTTCCCAACAAGCTAGGTGAAGTACGGATTTCAGACAAACTTATCCCTCAGAACTGAGCATGTGGAGAGACAATCTTTCATCTAGCACCAAGGGAACGGGTTGCAGGAGAAACTTTTACTCTGGTTTCTCAATCTGTTTCCTAGTGCCGGTTTGAAGTTCCTGCAGTTTTCACTGTAAAACCGAGTTGGAGCTAGTACATCCCCATATATATGTATGGAGTGGAGTTTGCAACTAAAAAGAATCTTTGTGTTCCCAACAAGCTAGGTGAAGGACGGCTTTCACACACAATTATATCTCAGAACTGAGCATGTGGAGAGACGTTTGTTCATCTAGCACCAAGGGAACGGGTTGCAGGAGAAACTTGTACTCTGGTTTCTCAGTCTCTTTCCTAGTGCCGGTTTGAAGTTCCTGCAGTTTTGACTGTAAAACCGAGTTGGAGCTAGTTCCTCCCCATATATATGTATGGAGTGGAGTTTACAAATAAAAAGAAACTTTGTGTTCCCAAAAAGCTAGGTGAAGGACGGCTTTCACACACACTTATCTCTCAGAACTGAGCATGTGGAGAGACGTTCGTTCATCTAGCACCACGGGAACGTGTTGTAGGACAAAATTTTACTCTGGTTTCTCAGTCTGTTTCCTAGTGCCGGTTTGAAGTTCCTGCAGTTTTCACTGTAAAACCGAGTTGGAGCTAGTACCTCCCCATATATATGTATGGAGTGGAGTTTGAACCTGAAAAGAAACTTTGTGTTCCCAACAAGCTAGGTGAAGTACGGCTTTCACACACACTTATCTCTCAGAACTGAGCATGTGGAGAGACGTTCGTTCATCTAGCACCAAGGGAACCTGTTGCAGGAGAAACTTTTTCTCTGGTTTCTTAGTCTGTTTAGTTGTGCCGGTTTGATGTTCCTGCAGTTTTCACTATAAAAACGAGTTGGAGCTAGTACCTCCCCATATACATGTATGGAGTGGATTTTGCAACTAAAAAGAATCTTTGTGTTCCCAACAAGCTAGGTGAAGTACGGCTTTCACACAAATTTATCCCTCAGAACTGAGCATGTGGAGAGACATTCTTTCATCTAGCACCAAGGGAACGGGTTGCAGGAGAAACTTTTATTCTGGTTTCTCAATCTGTTTCCTAGTGCCGGTTTGAAGTTCCTGCATTTTTCACTGTAAAACCGAGTTGGAGCTATTACATCGCCATATATATGTATGGATTGGAGTTTGCAACTAATAAGAAACTTTGTGTTCCCAACAAGCTAGGTGAAGGACGGCTTTCACACACACTTTTCCCTCAGAACTGAGCATGTGGATAGACGTTCGTTCATCTAGCACCAAGGGAACGGGTTGCAGGAGAAACTTTTACTCTGGTTTCTCAGTCTGTTTCCTAGTGCCGGTTTGAAGTTCCTGCAGTTTTCACTGTAAAACCGAGTTGGAGCTAGTTCCTCCCCATATATATGTATGGAGTGGAGTTTACATATAAAAAGAAATTTTGTGTTCCCAACAAGCTAGGTGAAGGACGGCTTTCACACACACATATATCTCAGAACTGAGCATGTGGAGAGACGTTCGTTCATCTATCACCACGGGAACGTGTTGCAGGAGAAACTTTTACTCAGTTTTCTAAGTCTGTTTCCTAGTGCCGGTTTGAAGTTCCTGCAGTTTTCACTGGAAAATCGAGTTGGAGCTAGTTCCTCCCCATATAAATGTTTGGAGTGGAGTTTGCAACTAAAAAAAAACTTTGTGTTCCCAACAAGCTAGGTAAAGGGCAGCTTTCACACACACTTATCTCTCAGAACTGAGCATGTGGAGAGACGTTCGTTCATCTAGCATCAAGGGAACGGGTTGCAGGTGAAAATTTTACTCTGGTTTCTCAGTCTGTTTCCTAGTGCCGGTTTGAAGTTCCTGCAGTTTTCACTGTAAAACCGAGTTGGAGCTAGTACCTCCCCATATATATGTATGGAGTGGAGTTGGCAACTAAATGTAACTTTGTGTTCCCAACAAGCTAGGTGAAGTACGGCTTTCACACTCACTTATCTCTCAGAACTGAGCATGTGGAGAGACTTTCGTTCATCTTGCACCACGGGAACGGGTTGCAAGAGAAACTTTTACTCTGGTTTCTCAGTCTGTTTCCTAGTGCCGTTGTGAAGTTCCTGCAGTTTTCAGTGTAAAACCGAGTTGGAGCTAGTACCTCCCCATATAAATGTATGGAGTGGAGTTTGAACCTGAAAAGAAACTTTGTGTTCCCAACAAGCTAGGTGAAGGACGGCTTTCACACACAATTATCTCTCAGAACTGAGAATGTGGAGAGACGTTCGTTCATCTAGCAGCAAGGGAACCTGTTGCAGGAGAAACTTTTTCTCTGTTTTCTCAGTCTGTTTCGTAGTGCCGGTTTGATGTTCATGCAGTTTTCACTATAAAACCGAGTTGGAGCTAGTACCTCCCCATATATATGTATGGAGTGGATTTTGCAACTAAAAAGAATCTTTGTGTTCCCAACAAGCTAGGTGAAGTACGGCTTTCACACAAACTTATCCCTCAGAACTGAGCATGTGGAGAGACATTCTTTCATCTAGCACCAAGGGAACGGGTTGCAGGAGAAACTTTTACTCTGGTTTCTCAATCTGTTTCCTAGTGCCGGTTTGAAGTTCCTGCAGTTTTCACTGTAAAACCGAGTTGGAGCTAGTACATCCCCATATATATGTATGGAGTGGAGTTTGCAACTAAAAAGAATCTTTGTGTTCCCAACAAACTAGGTGAAGGACGGCTTTCACACACAATTATATCTCAGAACTGAGCATGTGGAGAGACGTTCGTTCATCTAGCACCAATGGAACGTGTTGCAGGAGAAACTTGTACTCTGGTTTCTCAGTCTGTTTCCTAGTGCCGGTTTGAAGTTCCTGCAGTTTTCACTGTAAAAACGAGTTGGAGCTAGTACCTCCCCATATATATGTATGGATTGGAGTTTGAACCTGAAAAGAATCTTTGTGTTCCCAACAAGCTAGGTGAAGGACGGCTTTCACACACAGATATCCCTCAGAACTGAGCATGTGGAGAGACGTTCGTTCATCTAGCATCAAGGGAACGGGTTGCAGGAGAAAATTTTACTCAGGTTTCTCAGTCTGTTTCCTTGTGCCGGTTTGAAATTCCTGCAGTTTTCACTGTAAAACCGAGTTGGAGCTAGTACCTCCCCATATATATCTATGGAGTGGAGTTGGCAACTAAAAAGTAACTTTGTGTTCCCAACAAGCTAGGTGAAGTACGGCTTTCACACTCACTTATCTCTCAGAACTGAGCATGTGGAGAGACTTTCGTTCATCTTGCACCACGGGAACGGGTTGCAAGAGAAACTTTTACTCTGGTTTCTCAGTCTGTTTCCTAGTGCCGGTTTGAAGTTCCTGCAGTTTTCACTGTAAAACCGAGTTGGTGCTAGTACCTCCCCATATAAATGTATGGAGTGGAGTTTGACCCTGAAAAGAAACTTTGTGTTCCCAACAAGCTAGGTGAAGGACGGCTTTCACACACACTTATCTCTCAGAACTGAACATGTGGAGAGACGTTCGTTCATCTAGCACCAAGGGAACCTGTTGCAGGAGAAACTTTTTCTCTGGTTTCTCAGTCTGTTTCGTAGTGCCGGTTTGATGTTCCTGCAGTTTTTACTATAAAACCGAGTTGGAGCTAGTACCTCCCCATATATATGTATGGAGTGGATTTTGCAACTAAAAAGAATCTTTGTGTTCCCAAAAAGCTAGGTGAAGTACGGATTTCACACAAACATATCCCTCAGAACTGAGCATGTGGAGAGACATTCTTTCATCTAGCACCAAGGGAACGGGTTGCAGGAGAAAGTTTTACTCTGGATTCTCAATCTGTTTCCTAGTGCCGGTTTGAAGTTCCTGCATTTTTCACTGTAAAACCGAGTTGGAGCTTGTACATCCCCATATATATGTATGGAGTGGAGTTTGCAACTAAAAAGAATCTTTGTGTTCCCAACAAGCTAGGTGAAGGACGGCTTTCACACACAATTATATCTCAAAACTGAGCATGTGGAGAGACGTTCGTTCATCTAGCACCAAGGGAACGGGTTGCAGGAGAAACTATTACTCTGGTTTCTCAGTCTGTTTCCTAGTGCCGGTTTGAAGTTCCTGCAGTTTTCACTGTAAAATCGAGTTGGAGCTAGTCCCTCCCCATATATATGAATGGAGTGGAGTTTGCAACTAAAAAGAAACTTTGTGTTCCCAACAAGCTAGGTGAAGTACGGCTTTCACACACACTTATCTCTCAGAACTGAGCATGTGGAGAGACATTCGTTCATCTAGCACCAAGGGAACGGGTTGCAGGAGAAACTTTTACTCTGGTTTCTCAATCTGTTTCCTAGTGCCGGTTTGAAGTTCCTGCATTTTTCACTGTAAAACCGAATTGGAGCTAGTACATCCCCATATATATGTATGGAGTGTAGTTTGCAACTTAAAAGAAACTTTGTGTTCCCAACAAGCTAGGTTAAGGACGGCTTTCACACACACTTTTCCCTCAGAACTGAGCATGTGGAGAGACATTCGTTCATCTAGCACCAAGGGAACGGGTTGCAGGAGAAACTTTTACTCTTTTTTCTCAGTCTGTTTCCTAGTGCCGGTTTGAAGTTCCTGCAGTTTTCACTGTAAAACCGAGTTGGAGCTAGTTCCTCCCCATATATATGTATGGAGTGGAGTTTACAAATAAAAAGAAACTTTGTGTTCTCAACAAGCTAGGTGAAGGACGGCTTTCACACACACTTATCTCTCAGAACTGAGCATGTGGAGAGACGTTCGTTCATCTAGCATCAATGGAACGGGTTGCAGGTGAAAATTTTACTCTGGTTTATCAGTCTGTTTCCTAGTGCCATTTTGAAGTTCCTGCAGTTTTCACTGTAAAAGCGAGTTGGAGCTAGTACCTCCCCATATATATCTATGGAGTGGAGTTGGCAAATAAATAGTAACTTTGTGTTCCCAACAAGCTACTTGAAGTACGGCTTACACACTCACTTATCTCTCAGAACTGAGCATGTGGAGAGACTTTCGTTCATCTTGCACCACGGGAACGGGTTGCAAGAGAAACTTTTACTCTGGTTTCTCAGTCTGTTTCCTAGTGCCGGTTTGAAATTCCTGCAGTTTCACTGTAAAACCGAGTTGGAGCCTGTACATCCCCATATATATGAATGGAGTGGAGTTTGCAACTAAAAAGAAACTTTGTGTTCCCAACAAGCTAGGTGAAGGACGGCTTTCACACACACTTTTCCCTCAGAACTGAGCATGTGGAGAGACATTCGTTCATCTAGCACCAAGGGAACGGGTTGCAGGAGAAACTTTTACTCTGGTTTCTCAGTCTGTTTCCTAGTGCCCGTTTGAATTTCCTGCAGTTTTCACTGTAAAATCGAGTTGGAGCTATTTCCTCCCCATATATATGTATGGAGTGGAGTTTGCAACTAAAAAGAAACTTTGTGTTCCCAACACGCTAGCTGAAGGACGGCTTTCACACACACTTTTCCCTCAGAACTGAGCATGTGGAGAGACATTCTTTCATCTAGCACCAAGGGAACGGGTTGCAGGAGAAACTTGTACTCTGGTTTCTCAGTCTGTTTCCTAGTGCCCGTTTGAATTTCCTGCAGTTTTCACTGTAAAATCGAGTTGGAGCTATTTCCTCCCCATATATATGTATGGAGTGGAGTTTGCAAATAAAAAAAACCTTTGTGTTCCCAACAAGCTAGGTAAAGGGCGGCTTTCACACACACTTATCTCTCAGAACTGAGCATGTGGAGAGACGTTCGTTCATCTAGCACCAAGGGAACGGGTTGCAGGAGAAACTTGTACTCTGGTTTCTCAGTCTGTTTCCTAGTGCCGGTTTGAAGTTCCTGCAGTTTTCACTGTAAAAACGAGTTGGAGCTAGTCCCTCCCCATATATATGAATGGAGTGGAGTTTCCAACTAAAAAGAAACTTTGTGTTCCCAACAAGCTAGGTGAAGGACGGCTTTCACACACACTTATCTCTCAGAACTGAGCATGTGGAGAGACATTCGTTCATCTAGCACCAAGGGAACGGGTTGCAGGAGAAACTTTTACTCTGGTTTCTCAATCTGTTTCCTAGTGCCGGTTTGAAGTTCCTGCATTTTTCACTGTAAAACCGTGTTGGAGCTAGTACATCCCCATATATATGTATGGAGTGGAGTTTGCAACTAAAAAGAAACTTTGTGTTCCCAACAAGCTAGGTTAAGGACGGCTTTCACACACACTTTTCCCTCAGAACTGAGCATGTGGAGAGACATTCGTTCATCTAGCACCAAGGGAACGGGTTGCAGGAGAAACTTTTACTCTGGTTTCTCAGTCTGTTTCCTAGTGCCGGTTTGAAGTTCCTGCAGTTTTCACTGTAAAACCGAGTTGGAGCTAGTCCCTCCCCATATATATGTATGGAGTGGAGTTTACAAATAAAAAGAAACTTTGTGTTCCCAAAAAGCTAGGTGAAGGACGGCTTTCATACACACTTATCTCTCAGAACTGAGCATGTGGAGAGACGTTCGTTCATCTAGCACAAATGGAACGGGTTGCTGGAGAAACTTGTACTCTGGATTCTCAGTCTGTTTCCTAGTGCCGGTTTGAAGTTCCTGCAGTTTTCACTGTAAAAACGAGTTGGAGCTAGTACCTCCCCATAAATATGTATGGATTGGAGTTTGAACCTGAAAAGTATCTTTGTGTTCCCAACAAGCTAGGTGAAGGACGGCTTTCACACACACTTATCTCTCAGAACTGAGCATGTGGAGAGACGTTCGTTCATCTAGCATCAAGGGAACGGGTTGCAGGAGAAAATTTTACTCTGGTTTCTCAGTCTGTTTCCTAGTGCCGGTTTGATGTTCCTGCAGTTTTCACTATAAAACCGAGTTGGAGCTAGTACCTCCCCATATATATGTATGGAGTGGAGTTGGCAACTAAAAAGAATCTTTGTGTTCCCAACAAGCTAGGTGAAGTACGGCTTTCACACAAACTTTTCCCTCAGAACTGAGCATGTGGAGAGACATTCTTTCATCTAGCACCAAGGGAACGGGTTGCAGGAGAAACTTTTACTCTGGTTTCTCAATCTGTTTCCTAGTGCCGGTTTGAAGTTCCTGCAGTTTTCACTGTAAAACCGAGTTGGAGCTAGTACATCCCCATATATATGTATGGAGTGGAGTTTGCAACTAAAAAGAAACTTTGTGTTCCCAACAAGCTGGTTTAAGGACGGCTTTAACACACACTTTTCCCTCAGAACTTAGCATGTGGAGAGACATTCGTTCATCTAGCACCAAGGGAACTGGTTGCAGGAGAAACTTTTACTCTGGTTTCTCAGTCTGTTTCCTAGTGCCGGTTTGAAGTTCCTGCAGTTTTCACTGTAAAACCGAGTTGGAGCTAGTTCCTCCCTATATATATGTATGGAGTGGAGTTTACAAATAAAAAGAAACTTTGTGTTCCCAACAAGCTAGGTGAAGGACGGCTTTCACACACACTTATCTCTCAGAACTGAGCATGTGGAGAGACGTTCGTTCATCTAGCACCAAGGGAACGGGTTGCAGGAGAAACTTTTACTCTGATTTCTCAATCTGTTTCCTAGTGCCGCTTTGAAGTTCCTTCAGTTTTCACTGTAAAACCGAGTTGGAGCTAGTACATCCCCATATATATGTATGGAGTGGAGTTTGCAACTAAAAAGAATCTTTGTGTTCCCAACAAGCTAGGTGAAGGACGGCTTTCACACACAATTATATCTCAGAAATGAGCATGTGGAGAGACGTTCGTTCATCTAGCACCAAGGGAACCTGCTGCAGGAGAAACTTTTACACTGGTTTCTCAGTCTGTTTCATAGTGCCGGTTTGATGTTCCTGCAGTTTTCACTATAAAAACGAGTTGAAGCTAGTACTTCCCGTATATATGTATGGAGTGGATTTTGCAACTAAAAAGAAACTTTGTGTTCCCAACAAGCTAGGTGAAGGACGGCTTTCACACACACTTATCCCTCAGAACTGAGCATGTGGAGAGACATTCATTCATCTAGCACCAAGGGAACGGGTTGCAGGAGAAACTTTTACTCTGGTTTCTCAATCTGTTTCCTAGTGCCGGTTTGAAGTTCCTGCAGTTTTCACTGTAAAACCGAGTTGGAGCTAGTACATCCCCATATATATGTATGGAGTGTAGTTTGCAACTAAAAAGAAACTTTGTGTTCCCAAGAAGCTAGGTGAAGGACGGCTTTCACACACAATTATCTCTCAGAACTGAGCATGTGGAGAGACGTTCGTTCATCTAGCATCAAGGGAACGGGTTGCAGGAGAAACTTTTACTCTGGTTTCTCAGTCTGTTTCCTAGTGCCGGTTTGAAGTTCCTGCAGTTTTCACTGTAAAACCGAGTTGGAGCTAGTTCTTCCCCATATATATGTATGGAGTGGAGTTGGCAACTAAAAAGTAACTTTGTGTTCCCAACAAGCTAGGTGAAGTACGGCTTTCACACTCACTTAACCCTCAGAACTGAGCATGTGGAGAGACTTTCGTTCATCTTGCACCACGGGAACGGGTTGCAAGAGAAACTTTTACTCTGGTTTCTCAGTCTGTTTCCTAGTGCCAGTTTGAAGTTCCTGCAGTTTTCACTGTAAAACCGAGTTGGAGCAAGTACATCCCCATATAAATGTATGGAGTGGAGTTTGAACCTGAAAAGAAACTTTGTGTTCCCAACAAGCTAGGTGAAGGACGGCTTCCACACACACTTATCTCTCAGAACTGAGCATGTGGAGAGACGTTCGTTCATCTAGCACCAAGGAAACCTGTTGCAGCAGAAACTTTTTCTCTGGTTTCTCAGTCTGTTTCGTAGTGCCGGTTTGATGTTCCTGCAGTTTTCACTATAAAACCGAGTTGGAGCTAGTACCTCCCCATATATATGTATGGAGTGGATTTTGCAACTAAAAAGAATCTTTGTGTTCCCAACAAGCTAGGTGAAGTACGGTTTTCACACAAACTTATCCCTCAGAACTGAGCATGTGGAGAGACATTCTTTCATCTAGCACCAAGGGAACGGGTTGCAGGAGAAACTTTTACTCTGGTTTCTTAATCTGTTTCCTAGTGCCGGTTTGAAGTTCCTGCAGTTTTCACTGTAAAACCGAGTTGGAGCTAGTACATCCCCATATATATGAATGGAGTGGAGTTTGCAATTAAAAAGAATCTTTGTGTTCCCAACAAGCTAGGTGAAGGACGGCTTTCACACACACATATCCCTCAGAACTGAGCATGTGGAGAGACATTCGTTCATCTAGCACCAAGGGAACGGGTTGCAGGAGAAACTTTTACTCTGGTTTCTCAATCTGTTTCCTAGTGCTGGTTTGAAGTTCCTGCATTTTTCACTGTAAAACCGAGTTGGAGCTGGTACATCCCCATATATATGTATGGAGTGGAGTTTGCAACTAAAAAGAAACTTTGTGTTCCCAACAAGCTAGTTGAAGGACGGCTTTCACACACACTTTTCCCTCAGAACTGAGCATGAGGAGAGACATTCGTTCATCTAGCACCAAGGGAACGGGTTGCAGGAGAAACTTTTACTCAGGTTTCTCAGTCTGTTTCCTAGTGCCCGTTTGAATTTCCTGCAGTTTTCACTGTAAAATCGAGTTGGAGCTATTTCTTCCCCATATATATGTATGGAGTGGAGTTTGCAACTAAAAAGAAACTTTGTGTTCCCAACAAGCTAGCTGAAGGACGGCTTTCACACACACTTTTCCCTCAGAACTGAGCATGTGGAGAGACGTTCGTTCATCTAGCACCAAGGGAACGGGTTGCAGGAGAAACTTTTACTCTGGTTTCTCAGTCTGTTTCCTAGTGCCGGTTGAAGTTCCTGCAGTTTTCACTGTAAAATCGAGTTGGAGCTAGTCCCTCCCCATATATATGAATGGAGTGGAGTTTGCAACTAAAAAGAAACTTTGTGTTCCCAACAAGCTAGGTGAAGGACGGCTTTCACACACACTTACTCTCAGAACTGAGCATGTGGAGAGACATTCGTTCATCTAGCACCAAGGGAACGGGTTGCAGGAGAAACTTTTACTCTGGTTTCTCAATCTGTTTCCTAGTGCCGGTTTGAAGTTCCTGCAGTTTTCACTGTAAACCCGAGTTGGAGCTAGTCCCTCCCCATATATATGTATGGAGTGGAGTTTACAAATAAAAAGAAACTTTGGGTTCCCAACAAGCTAGGTGAAGGACGGCTTTCACACACACTTATCTCTCAGAACTGAGCATGTGGAGAGACGTTCGTTCATCTAGCACCAAGGGAACGGTTTGCAGGAGAAACTTTTACTCTGGTTTCTCAATCTGTTTCCTGGTGCCGGTTTGAAGTTCCTGCAGTTTTCACTGTAAAACCGAGTTGGAGCTAGTACATCCCCATATATATGTATGGAGTGGAGTTTGCAACTAAAAAGAATCTTTGTGTTCCCAACAAGCTAGGTGAAGGACGGCTTTCACACACAATTATATCTCAGAACTGAGCATGTGGAGAGACGTTCGTTCATCTAGCACCAAGGGAACGGGTTGCAGGAGAAACTTGTACTCTGGTTTCTCAGTCTGTTTCCTAGTGCCGGTTTGAAGTTCCTGCAGTTTTCACTATAAAAACGAGTTGGAGCTAGTACCTCCCCATAAATATGTATGGATTGGAGTTTGAACCTGAAAAGAATCTTTGTGTTCCCAACAAGCTAGGTGAAGGACGGCTTTCACACACACATATCCCTCAGAACTGAGCATGTGGAGAGACATTCGTTCATCTAGCACCAAGGGAACGGGTTGCAGGAGAAACTTTTTCTCTGGTTTCTCAATCTGTTTCCTAGTGCCGGTTTGAAGTTCCTGCATTTTTCACTGTAAAACCGAGTTGGAGCTTGTACATCCCCATATATATGTATGGAGTGGAGTTTGCAACTAAAAAGAAACTTTGTGTTCCCAACAAGCTAGGTTAAGGACGGCTTTCACACACACTTTTCCCTCAGAACTGAGCATGTGGAGAGACATTCGTTCATCTAGCACCAAAGGAACGGGTTGCAGGAGAAACTTTTACTCTGGTTTCTCAGTCTGTTTCCTAGTGCCCGTTTGAAGTTCCTGCAGTTTTCACTGTAAAATCGAGTTGGAGCTAGTTCCTCCCCATATATATGTATGGAGTGGAGTTTGCAACTAAAAAAAAACTTTGTGTTCCCAACAAGCTAGGTAAAGGGCGGCTTTCACACACACTTATCTCTCAGAACTGAGCATGTGGAGAGACGTTCGTTCATCTAGCACCAAGGGAACGGGTTGCAGGAGAAACTTGTACTCTGGTTTCTCAGTCTGTTTCCTAGTGCCGGTTTGAAGTTCCTGCAGTTTTCACTGTAAAAACGAGTTGGAGCTAGTACCTCCCCATATATATGTATGGATTGGAGTTTGAACCTGAAAAGAATCTTTGTGTTCCCAACAAGCTAGGTGAAGGACGGCTTTCACACACACATATCCCTCAGAACTGAGCATGTGGGGAGACGTTCGTTCATCTAGCATCAAGGGAACGGGTTGCAGGAGAAAATTTTACTCTGGTTTCTCAGTCTGTTTCCTAGTGCCGGTTTGATGTTCCTGCAGTTTTCACTGTAAAACCGAGTTGGAGCTAGTACCTCCCCATATATATCTATGGAGTGGAGTTGGCAACTAAAAAGTAACTTTGTGTTCCCAACAAGCTAGGTGAAGTACGGCTTTCACACTCACTTTTCTCTCAGAACTGAGCATGTGGAGAGACTTTCGTTCATCTTGCACCATGGGAACGGTTTGCAAGAGAAACTTTTACTCTGGTTTCTCAGTCTGTTTCTTAGTGCCGGTTTGAAGTTCCTGCAGTTTTCACTGTAAAACCGAGTTGGAGCTAGTACCTCCCCATATAAATGTATGGAGTGGAGTTTGAACCTGAAAAGAAACTTTGTGTTCCCAACAAGCCAGGTGAAGGACGGCTTTCACACACACTTATCTCTCAGAATTGAGCATGTGGAGACGTTCGTTCATCTAGCACCAAGGGAACCTGTTGCAGGAGAAACTTTTTCTGTGGTTCTCAGTCTGTTTCGTAGTGCCGGTTTGATGTTCCTGCAGTTTTCACTATAAAACCGAGTTGGAGCTAGTACCTCCCCATATATATGTATGGAGTGGATTTTGCAACTAAAAAGAATCTTTGTGTTCCCAACAAGATAGGTGAAGTACGGCTTTCACACAAACTTATCCCTCAGAACTGAGCATGTGGAGAGACATTCTTTCATCTAGCACCAAGGGAACGGGTTGCAGGAGAAACTTTTACTCTGGTTTCTCAATCTGTTTCCTAGTGCCGGTTTGAAGTTCCTGCATTTTTCACTGTAAAACCGAGTTGGAGCTAGTACATCCCCATATATATGTATGGAGTGGAGTTTGCAACTAAAAAGAAACTTTCTGTTCCCAACAAGCTGGGTTAAGGACGGCTTTCACACACACTTTTCCCTCAGAACTGAGCATGTGGAGAGACATTCGTTCATCTAGCACCAAGGGAACGGGTTGCAGGAGAAACTGTTACTCTGGTTTCTCAGTCTGTTTCCTAGTGCCGGTTTGAAGTTCCTGCAGTTTTCACTGTAAAACCGAGTTGGAGCTAGTTCCTCCCTATATATATGTATGGAGTCGAGTTTACAAATAAAAAGAAACTTTGTGTTCCCAACAAGCTAGGTGAAGGACGGCTTTCACACACACTTATCTCTCAGAATTGAGCATGTGGAGAGACGTTCGTTCATCTAGCACCAGGGGAACGGGTTGCAGGAGAAACTTTTACTCTGGTTTCTCAATCTGTTTCCTAGTGCCTCTTTGAAGTTCCTGCAGTTTTCACTGTAAAACCGAGTTGGAGCTAGTACATCCCCATATATATGTATGGAGTGGAGTTTGCAACTAAAAAGAATCTTTGTGTTCCCAACAAGCTAGGTGAAGGACGGCTGTCACACACAATTATATCTCAGAACTGAGAATGTGGAGAGACGTTCGTTCATCTAGCACCAAGGGAATCTGCTGCAGGAGAAACTTTTACACTGGTTTCTCAGTCTGTTTCATAGTGCCGGTTTGATGTTCCTGCAGTTTTCACTATAAAAACGAGTTGAAGCTAGTACTTCCCGTATATATGTATGGAGTGGATTTTGCAACTAAAAAGTAACTTTGTGTTCCCACAAGCTAGGTGAAGGACGGCTTTCACACACACTTATCCCTCAGAACTGAGCATGTGGAGAGACATTCATTCATCTAGCACCAAGGGAACGGGTTGCAGGAGAAACTTTTACTCTGGTTTCTCAATCTGTTTCCTAGTGCCGTTTTGAAGTTCCTGCAGTTTTCACTGTAAAACCGAGTTGGAGCTAGTACATCCCCATGTATATGTATGGAGTGGAGTTTGCAACTAAAAAGAAACTTTGTGTTCCCAAGAAGCTAGGTGAAGGACGGCTTTCACACACAATTATCTCTCAGAACTGAGCATGTGGAGAGACGTTCGTTCATCTAGCACCAAGGGAACGGGTTGCAGGAGAAACTTTTACTCTGGTTTCTCAGTCTGTTTCCTAGTGCCGTTTTGAAGTTCCTGCAGTTTTCACTGTAAAACCGAGTTGGAGCTTGTACTTCCCCATATATATGTATGGATGGAGTTTGCAACTAAAAAGAATCTTTGTGTTCCCAACAAGCTAAGTGAAGGACGGCTTTCACACACAATTATATCTCAGAACTGAGCATGTGGAGAGACGTTCGTTCATCTAGCACCAAGGGAACGTGTTGCAGGAGAAACATGTACTCTGGTTTCTCAGTCTGTTTCCTAGTGCCGGTTTGAAGTTCCTGCAGTTTTCAATGTAAAATCGAGTTGGAGTTAGTCCCTCCCCATATATATGAATGGAGTGGAGTTTGCAACTAAAAAGAATCTTTGTGTTCCCAACAAGCTAGGTGAAGGACGGCTTTCACACACACATATCCCTCAGAACTGAGCATGTGGAGAGACATTCGTTCATCTAGCACCAAGGGAACGGGTTGCAGGAGAAACTTTTACTCTGGTTTCTCAGTCTGTTTCTTAGTGCCCGTTTGAATTTCCTGCAGTTTTCACTGTAAAACCGAGTTGGAGCTAGTACCTCCCCATATATACCTATGGAGTGGAGTTGGCAACTAAAAAGTAACTTTGTGTTCCCAACAAGCTAGGTGAAGTACGGCTTTCACACTCAATTATCTCTCAGAACTGAGCATGTGGAGACAATTTCGTTCATCTTGCACCACGGGAACGGGTTGCATGAGAAACTTTTACTCTGGTTTCTCAGTCTGTTTCCTAGTGCCGGTTTGAAGTTCCTGCAGTTTTCAGTGTAAAACCGAGTTGGAGCTAGTACTTCCCCATATATATGTATGGAGTGGAGTTTGCAACTAAAAAGAATCTTTGTGTTCCCAACAAGCTAGGTGAAGGACGGCTTTCACACACAATTATATCTCAGAACTGAGCATGTGGAGAGACGTTCGTTCATCTAGCACCAAGGGAACGGGTTGCAGGAGAAACTTGTACTCTGGTTTCTCAGTCTGTTTCCTAGTGCCGGTTTGAAGTTCCTGCAGTTTTCACTGTAAAATCGAGTTGGAGCTAGTCCCTCCCCATATATATGAATGAAGTGGAGTTTGCAACTAAAAAGAATCTTTGTGTTCCCAACAAGCTAGGTGAAGGACGGCTTTCACACACATATATCCCTCAGAACTGAGCATGTGGAGAGACATTCGTTCATCTAGCACCAAGGGAACGGGTTGCAGGAGAAACTTTTACTCTGGTTTCTCAATCTGTTTCCTAGTGCCGTTTTGAAGTTCCTGCATTTCTCACTGTAAAACCGAGTTGTAGCTAGTACATCCCCATATATATGTATGGAGTGGAGTTTGCAACTAAAAAGAAAGTTTGTGTTCCCAACAAGCTAGCTTAAGGACGGCTTTCACACACACTTTTCCCTCAGAACTGAGCATGTGGAGAGACATTCGTTCATCTAGCACCAAGGGAACGGGTTGCAGGAGAAACTTTTACTCTGGTTTCTCAGTCTGTTTCTTAGTGCCCGTTTGAATTTCCTGCAGTTTTCACTGTAAAACCGAGTTGGAGCTAGTACCTCCCCATATATACCTATGGAGTGGAGTTGGCAACTAAAAAGTAACTTTGTGTTCCCAACAAGCTAGGTGAAGTACGGCTTTCACACTCAATTATCTCTCAGAACTGAGCATGTGGAGAGAATTTCGTTCATCTTGCACCACGGGAACGGGTTGCATGAGAAACTTTTACTCTGGTTTCTCAGTCTGTTTCCTAGTGCCGGTTTGAAGTTCCTGCAGTTTTCAGTGTAAAACCGAGTTGGAGCTAGTACTTCCCCATATATATGTATGGAGTGGAGTTTGCAACTAAAAAGAATCTTTGTGTTCCCAACATGCTAGGTGAAGGACGGCTTTCACACACAATTATATCTCAGAACTGAGCATGTGGAGAGACGTTCGTTCATCTAGCACCAAGGGAACGGGTTGCAGGAGAAACTTGTACTCTGGTTTCTCAGTCTGTTTCCTAGTGCCGGTTTGATGTTCCTGCAGTTTTCACTGTAAAATCGAGTTGGAGCTAGTCCCTCCCCATATATATGAATGAAGTGGAGTTTGCAACTAAAAAGAATCTTTGTGTTCCCAACAAGCTAGGTGAAGGACGGCTTTCACACACATATATCCCTCAGAACTGAGCATGTGGAGAGACATTCGTTCATCTAGCACCAAGGGAACGGGTTGCAGGAGAAACTTTTACTCTGGATTCTCAATCTGTTTCCTAGTGCCGTTTTGAAGTTCCTGCATTTTTCACTGTAAAACCGAGTTGTAGCTAGTACATCCCCATATATATGTATGGAGTGGAGTTTGCAACTAAAAAGTAAGTTTGTGTTCCCAACAAGCTAGCTTAAGGACGGCTTTCACACACACTTTTCCCTCAGAACTGAGCATGTGGAGAGACATTCGTTCATCTAGCACCAAGGGAACGGGTTGCAGGAGAAACTTTTACTCTGGTTTCTCAGTCTGTTTCTTAGTGCCCGTTTGAATTTCCTGCAGTTTTCACTGTAAAATCGAGTTGGAGCTAGTTCCTCCCCATATATATGTATGGAGTGGAGTTTGCAACTAAAAAAAAACTTTGTGTTCCCAACAAGCTAGGAAAAGGGCGGCTATCACACCCACTTATCTCTCAGAACTGAGCATGTGGAGAGACATTCGTTCATCTAGCACGAAGGGTACGTGTTGCAGGAGCAACTTCTACTCTGGTTTCTCAGTTTGTTTCCTAGTGCCGGTTTGAAGTTCCTGCAGTTTTCACTGTAAAACCGAGTTGGAGCTAGTTCCTCCCCATATATATGTATGGAGTGGAGTTTACAAATAAAAAGAAACTTTGTGTTCCCAACAAGCTAGGTGAAGGACGGCTTTCACACACACTTATCTCTCAGAACTGAGCATGTGGAGAGACGTTCGTTCATCTAGCACCAAGGGAACGGGTTGCAGGAGAAACTTTTACTCTGGTTTCTCAGTCTGTTTCCTAGTGCCGGGTTGAAGTCCTGTAGTTTTCACTGTAAAAACGAGTTGGAGCTAGTACCTCCCCATAAATATGTATGGATTGGAGTTTGAACCTGAAAAGAATCTTTGTGTTCCCAACAAGCTAGGTGAAGGACGGCTTTCACACACACATATCCCTCAGAACTGAGCATGTGGAGAGACATTCGTTCATCTAGCACCAAAGGAACGGGTTGCAGGAGAAACTTTTACTCTGGTTTCTCAATCTGTTTCCTAGTGCCGGTTTGAAGTTCCTGCATTTTTCACTGTATTCCCGAGTTGGAGCTAGTACATCCCCATATATATGTATGGAGTGGAGTTTGCAACTAAAAAGAAACTTTGTGTTCCCAACAAGCTAGGTTAAGGACGGCTTTCACACACACTTTTCCCTCAGAACTGAGCATGTGGAGAGACATTCGTTCATCTAGCACGAAGGGTACGTGTTGCAGGAGAAACTTCTACTCTGGTTTCTCAGTTTGTTTCCTAGTGCCGGTTTGAAGTTCCTGCAGTTTTCACTGTAAAACCGAGTTGGAGCTAGTTCCTCCCCATATATATGTATGGAGTGGAGTTTACAAATAAAAAGAAACTTTGTGTTCCCAACAAGCTAGGTGAAGGACGGCTTTCACACACACTTATCTGTCAGAACTGAGCATGTGGAGAGACGTTCTTTCATCTAGCACCAAGGGAACGGGTTGCAGGAGAAATTTTTACTCTGGTTTCTCAATCTGTTTCCTAGTGCCGGTTTGAAGTTCCTGCAGTTTTCACTGTAAAACCGAGTTGGAGCTAGTACATCCCCATATATATGTATGGAGTGGAGTTTGTAACTAAAAAGAACCTTTGTGTTCCCAACAAGCTAGGTGAAGGACGGCTTTCACACACAATTATATCTCAGATCTGAGCATGTGGAGAGACGTTCGTTCATCTAGCACCAAGGGAACGGGTTGCAGGGGAAACTTGTACTCTGGTTTCTCAGTCTGTTTCCTAGTGCCGGGTTGAAGTCCTGCAGTTTTCACTGTAAAAACGAGTTGGAGCTAGTACCTCCCCATAAATATGTATGGATTGGAGTTTGAACCTAAAAAGAATCTTTGTGTTCCCAACAAGCTAGGTGAAGGACGGCTTTCACACACACATATCCCTCAGAACTGAGCATGTGGAGAGACATTCGTTCATCTAGCACCAAGGGAACGGGTTGCAGGAGAAACTTTTACTCTGGTTTCTCAATCTGTTTCCTAGTGCCGGTTTGAAGTTCCTGCATTTTTCACTGTATTCCCGAGTTGGAGCTAGTACATCCCCATATATATGTATGGAGTGGAGTTTGCAACTAAAAAGAAACTTTGTGTTCCCAACAAGCTAGGTTAAGGAAGGCTTTCACACACACTTTTCCCTCACAACTGAGCATGTGGAGAGACATTCGTTCATCTAGCACCAAGGGAACGGGTTGCAGGAGAAACTTTTACTCTGGTTTCTCAGTCTGTTTCCTAGTGCCCGTTAGAAGTTCCTGCAGTTTTCACTGTAAAATGTAGTTGGAGCTAGTTCCTCCCCATATATATGTATGGATTGGAGTTTGCAAGTAAAAAAAAACTTTGTGTTCCCAACAAGCTAGGTAAAGGGCGGCTTTCACACACACTTATCTCTCAGAACTGAGCATGTGGAGAGACGTTCGTTCATCTAGCATCAAGGGAACGGGTTGCAGGAGAAAATTTTACTCTGGTTTCTCAGTCTGTTTCCTAGTGCCGGTTTAAAGTTCCTGCAGTTTTCACTGTAAAACCGAGTTGGAGCTAGTACCTCCCCATATATATCTATGGAGTGGAGTTGGCAACTATAAAGTAACTTTGTGTTCCCAACAAGCTAGGTGAAGTACGGCTTTCACACTCACTTATCCCTCAGAACTGAGCATGTGGAGAGACTTTCGTTCATCTTGCACCACGGGAACGGGTTGCAAGAGAAACTTTTACTCTGGTTTCTCAGTCTGTTTCCTAGTGCCGGTTTGAAGTTCCTGCAGTTTTCACTGTAAAACCGAGTTGGAGCTAGTACCTCCCCATATAAATGTATGGAGTGGAGTTTGAACCTGAAAAGAAACTTTGTGTTCCCAACAAGCTAGGTGAAGGACGGCTTTCACACACACTTATCTCTCAGAACTGAGCATGTGGAGAGACATTCTTTCATCTAGCACCAAGGGAACGGGTTGCAGGAGAAACTTTTACTCTGGTTTCTCAATCTGTTTCCTAGTGCCGGTTTGAAGTTCCTGCAGTTTTCACTGTAAAACCGAGTTGGAGCTAGTACATACCCATATATATGTATGGAGTGGAGTTTGCAACTAAAAAGAATCTTTGAGTTCCCAACAAGCTAGGTGAAGGACGGCTTTCACACACACTTATCTCTCAGAACTGAGTATGTGGAGAGACGTTCGTTCATCTAGCACCAAGGGAACGGGTTGCAGGAGAAACTTTTACTCTGGTTTCTCAATCTGTTTCCTAGTGCCGGTTTGAAGTTCCTGCAGTTTTCACTGTAAAACCGAGTTGGAGCTAGTACATCCCCATATATATGTATGGAGTGGAGTTTGTAACTAAAAAGAATCTTTGTGTTCCCAACAAGCTAGGTGAAGGACGGCTTTCACACACAATTATATCTCAGAACTGAGCATGTGGAGAGACGTTCGTTCATCTGGCACCAAGGGAACGGGTTGCAGGGGAAACTTGTACTCTGGTTTCTCAGTCTGTTTCCTAGTGCCGGGTTGAAGTCCTGTAGTTTTCACTGTAAAAACGAGTTGGAGCTAGTACCTCCCCATAAATATGTATGGATTGGAGTTTGAACCTGAAAAGAATCTTTGTGTTCCCAACAAGCTAGGTGAAGGACGGCTTTCACACACACATATCCCTCAGAACTGAGCATGTGGAGAGACATTCGTTCATCTAGCACCAAGGGAACGGGTTGCAGGAGAAACTTTTACTCTGGTTTCTCAATCTGTTTCCTAGTGCCGGTTTGAAGTTCCTGCATTTTTCACTGTATTCCCGAGTTGGAGCTAGTACATCCCCATATATATGTATGGAGTGGAGTTTGCAACTAAAAAGAAACTTTGTGTTCCCAACAAGCTAGGTTAAGGACGGCTTTCACACACACTTTTCCCTCAGAACTGAGCATATGGAGAGACATTCGTTTATCTAGCACCAAGGGAACGTGTTGCAGGAGAAACTTTTACTCTGGTTTCTCAGTCTGTTTCCTAGTGCCCGTTTGAATTTCCTGCAGTTTTCACTGTAAAATCGAGTTGGAGCTAGTTCCTCCCCATATATATGTATGGATTGGTGTTTGCAAATAAAAAAAACTTTGTGTTCCCAACAAGCTGTGTAAAGGGCGGCTATCACACACACTTATCTCTCAGAACTGAGCATGTGGAGAGACGTTCGTTCATCTAGCATCAAGGGAACGGGTTGCAGGAGAAAATTTTACTCTGGTTTCTCAGTCTGTTTCCTAGTGCCGGTTTGAAGTTCCTGCAGTTTTCACTGTAAAACCGAGTTGGAGCTAGTACCTCCCCATATATATCTATGGAGTGGAGTTGGCAACTAAAAAGTAACTTTGTGTTCCCAACAAGCTAGGTGAAGTACGGCTTTCACACTCACTTATCCCTCAGAACTGAGCATGTGGAGAGACTTTCGTTCATCTTGCACCACGGGAACGGGTTGCAAGAGAAACTTTTACTCTGGTTTCTCAGTCTGTTTCCTAGTGCCGGTTTGAAGTTCCTGCAGTTTTCACTGTAAAACCGAGTTGGAGCTAGTACCTCCCCATATAAATGTATGGAGTGGAGTTTGAACCTGAAAAGAAACTTTGTGTTCCCAACAAGCTAGGTGAAGGACGGCTTTCACACACACATATCTCTCAGAACTGAGCATGTGGAGAGACATTCTTTCATCTAGCACCAAGGGAACGGGTTGCAGGAGAAACTTTTACTCTGGTTTCTCAATCTGTTTCCTAGTGCCGGTTTGAAGTTCCTGCATTTTTCACTGTAAAACCGAGTTGGAGCTAGTACATCGCCATATATATGTATGGAGTGGAGTTTGCAACTAAAAAGAAACTTTGTGTTCCCAACAAGCTAGGTGAAGGACGGCTTTCACACACACATATCCCTCAGAACTGAGCATGTGGAGAGACGTTCGTTCATCTAGCACCACGGGAACGTGTTGCAGGAGAAACTTTTACTCTGGTTTCTCAGTCTGTTTCCTAGTGCCGGTTTGAAGTTCCTGCAGTTTTCACTGTAAAACCGAGTTGGAGCTAGTACTTCCCCATATATATGTATGGAGTGGAGTTTGCAACTAAAAAGAATCTTTGTGTTCCCAACAAGCTAGGTGAAGTACGGCTTTCACACACAATTATATCTCAGAACTGAGCATGTGGAGAGACGTTCGTTCATCTAGCACCAAGGGAACGGGTTGCAGGAGAAACTTGTACTCTGGTTTCTCAGTCTGTTTCCTCGTGCCGGTTTGAAGTTCCTGCAGTTTTCACTGTAAAATCGAGTTGGAGCTAGTCCCTCCCCATATATATGAATGGAGTGGAGTTTGCAACTAAAAAGAAACTTTGTGTTCCCAACAAGCTAGGTGAAGGACGGCTTTCACACACACTTATCTCTCAGAACTGAGCATGTGGAGAGACATTCGTTCATCTAGCACCAAGGGAACGGGTTGCAGGAGAAACTTTTACTCTGGTTTCTCAATCTGTTTCCTAGTGCCGGTTTGAAGTTCCTGCATTTTTCACTGTAAAACCGTGTTGGAGCTAGTACATCCCCATATATATGTATGGATTGGAGTTTGCAACTAAAAAGAAACTTTGTGTTCCCAACAAGCTAGGTTAAGGACGGCTTTCACACACACTTTTCCCTCAGAACTGAGCATGTGGAGAGACATTCGTTCATCTAGCACGAAGGGTACGTGTTGCAGGAGAAACTTCTACTCTGGTTTCTCAGTCTGTTTCCTAGTGCCGGTTTGAAGTTCCTGCAGTTTTCACTGTAAAACCGAGTTGGAGCTAGTTCCTCCCCATATATATGTATGGAGTGGAGTTTACAAATAAA
Source organism: Camelus dromedarius (assembly GCF_036321535.1). Classification (NCBI taxonomy): domain Eukaryota; kingdom Metazoa; phylum Chordata; class Mammalia; order Artiodactyla; family Camelidae; genus Camelus; species Camelus dromedarius. Next base: position 1,239,897 of record NW_026989809.1, on the reverse strand, counting down.
AAGAAACTTTGTGTTCCCAACAAGCTAGGTGAAGGACGGCTTTCACACACACTTATCTCTCAGAACTGAGCATGTGGAGAGACGTTCTTTCATCTAGCACCAAGGGAACGGGTTGCAGGAGAAATTTTTACTCTGGTTTCTCAATCTGTTTCCTAGTGCCGGTTTGAAGTTCCTGCAGTTTTCACTGTAAAACCGAGTTGGAGCTAGTACATCCCCATATATATGTATGGAGTGGAGTTTGTAACTAAAAAGAACCTTTGTGTTCCCAACAAGCTAGGTGAAGGACGGCTTTCACACACAATTATATCTCAGATCTGAGCATGTGGAGAGACGTTCGTTCATCTAGCACCAAGGGAACGGGTTGCAGGGGAAACTTGTACTCTGGTTTCTCAGTCTGTTTCCTAGTGCCGGGTTGAAGTCCTGCAGTTTTCACTGTAAAAACGAGTTGGAGCTAGTACCTCCCCGTAAATATGTATGGATTGGAGTTTGAACCTAAAAAGAATCTTTGTGTTCCCAACAAGCTAGGTGAAGGACGGCTTTCACACACACATATCCCTCAGAACTGAGCATGTGGAGAGACATTCGTTCATCTAGCACCAAGGGAACGGGTTGCAGGAGAAACTTTTACTCTGGTTTCTCAATCTGTTTCCTAGTGCCGGTTTGAAGTTCCTGCATTTTTCACTGTATTCCCGAGTTGGAGCTAGTACATCCCCATATATATGTATGGAGTGGAGTTTGCAACTAAAAAGAAACTTTGTGTTCCCAACAAGCTAGGTTAAGGAAGGCTTTCACACACACTTTTCCCTCACAACTGAGCATGTGGAGAGACATTCGTTCATCTAGCACCAAGGGAACGGGTTGCAGGAGAAACTTTTACTCTGGTTTCTCAGTCTGTTTCCTAGTGCCCGTTAGAAGTTCCTGCAGTTTTCACTGTAAAATGTAGTTGGAGCTAGTTCCTCCCCATATATATGTATGGATTGGAGTTTGCAAGTAAAAAAAAACTTTGTGTTCCCAACAAGCTAGGTAAAGGGCGGCTTTCACACACACTTATCTCTCAGAACTGAGCATGTGGAGAGACGTTCGTTCATCTAGCATCAAGGGAACGGGTTGCAGGAGAAAATTTTACTCTGGTATCTCAGTCTGTTTCCTAGTGCCGGTTTGAAGTTCCTGCATTTTTCACTGTAAAACCGAGTTGAAGCTAGTACCTCCCCATATAAATGTATGGAGTGGAGTTTGAACATGAAAAGAAACTTTGTGTTCCCAACAAGCTAGGTGAAGTACGGCTTTCACACACACTTATCTCTCAGAACTGAGCATGTGGAGAGACGTTCGTTCATCTAGCACCAAGGGAACCTGTTGCAGGAGAAACTTTTTCTCTGGTTTCTCAGTCTGTTTAGTTGTGCCCGTTTGATGTTCCTGCAGTTTTAACTATAAAAACGAGTTGGAGCTAGTACCTCCCCATATATATGTATGGAGTGGATTTTGCAACTAAAAAGAATCTTTGTGTTCCCAACAAGCTAGGTGAAGTACGGCTTTCACACAAACTTATCCCTCAGAACTGAGCATGTGGAGAGACATTCTTTCATCTAGCACCAAGGGAACAGGTTGCAGGAGAAACTTTTACTCTGGTTTCTCAATCTGTTTCCTAGTGCCGGTTTGAAGTTCCTGCATTTTTCACTGTAAAACCGAGTTGGAGCTAGTACATCGCCATATATATGTATGGAGTGGAGTTTGCAACTAAAAAGAAACTTTGTGTTCCCAACAAGCTAGGTGAAGGACGGCTTTCACACACACATATCCCTCAGAACTGAGCATGTGGAGAGACGTTCGTTCATCTAGCACCACGGGAACGTGTTGCAGGAGAAACTTTTACTCTGGTTTCTCAGTCTGTTTCCTAGTGCCGGTTTGAAGTTCCTGCAGTTTTCACTGTAAAACCGAGTTGGAGCTAGTACTTCCCCATATATATGTATGGAGTGGAGTTTGCAACTAAAAAGAATCTTTGTGTTCCCAACAAGCTAGGTGAATTACGGCTTTCACACACAATTATATCTCAGAACTGAGCATGTGGAGAGACGTTCGTTCATCTAGCACCAAGGGAACGGGTTGCAGGAGAAACTTGTACTCTGGTTTCTCAGTCTGTTTCCTCGTGCCGGTTTGAAGTTCCTGCAGTTTTCACTGTAAAATCGAGTTGGAGCTAGTCCCTCCCCATATATATGAATGGAGTGGAGATTGCAACTAAAAAGAAACTTTGTGTTCCCAACAAGCTAGGTGAAGGACGGCTTTCACACACACTTATCTCTCAGAACTGAGCATGTGGAGAGACATTCGTTCATCTAGCACCAAGGGAACGGGTTGCAGGAGAAACTTTTACTCTGGTTTCTCAATCTGTTTCCTAGTGCCGGTTTGAAGTTCCTGCATTTTTCACTGTAAAACCGTGTTGGAGCTAGTACATCCCCATATATATGTATGGAGTGGAGATTGCAACTAAAAAGAAACTTTGTGTTCCCAACAAGCTAGGTTAAGGACGGCTTTCACACACACTTTTCCCTCAGAACTGAGCATGTGGAGAGACATTCGTTCATCTAGCACGAAGGGTACGTGTTGCAGGAGAAAATTCTACTCTGGTTTCTCAGTTTGTTTCCTAGTGCCGGTTTGAAGTTCCTGCAGTTTTCACTGTAAAACCGAGTTGGAGCTAGTTCCTCCCCATATATATGTATGGAGTGGAGTTTACAAATAAAAAGAAACTTTGTGTTCCCAACAAGCTAGGTGAAGGACGGCTTTCACACACACTTATCTCTCAGAACTGAGCATGTGGAGAGACGTTCGTTCATCTAGCACCAAGGGAACGGGTTGCAGGAGAAATTTTTACTCTGGTTTCTCAATCTGTTTCCTAGTGCCGGTTTGAAGTTCCTGCAGTTTTCACTGTAAAACCGAGTTGGAGCTAGTACATCCCCATATATATGTATGGAGTGGAGTTTGTAACTAAAAAGAACCTTTGTGTTCCCAACAAGCTAGGTGAAGGACGGCTTTCACACACAATTATATCTCAGATCTGAGCATGTGGAGAGACGTTCGTTCATCTAGCACCAAGGGAACGGGTTGCAGGGGAAACTTGTACTCTGGTTTCTCAGTCTGTTTCCTAGTGCCGGGTTGAAGTCCTGCAGTTTTCACTGTAAAAACGAGTTGGAGCTAGTACCTCCCCATAAATATGTATGGATTGGAGTTTGAACCTAAAAAGAATCTTTGTGTTCCCAACAAGCTAGGTGAAGGACGGCTTTCACACACACATATCCCTCAGAACTGAGCATGTGGAGAGACATTCGTTCATCTAGCACCAAGGGAACGGGTTGCAGGAGAAACTTTTACTCTGGTTTCTCAATCTGTTTCCTAGTGCCGGTTTGAAGTTCCTGCATTTTTCACTGTATTCCCGAGTTGGAGCTAGTACATCCCCATATATATGTATGGAGTGGAGTTTGCAACTAAAAAGAAACTTTGTGTTCCCAACAAGCTAGGTTAAGGAAGGCTTTCACACACACTTTTCCCTCACAACTGAGCATGTGGAGAGACATTCGTTCATCTAGCACCAAGGGAACGGGTTGCAGGAGAAACTTTTACTCTGGTTTCTCAGTCTGTTTCCTAGTGCCCGTTAGAAGTTCCTGCAGTTTTCACTGTAAAATGTAGTTGGAGCTAGTTCCTCCCCATATATATGTATGGATTGGAGTTTGCAAGTAAAAAAAAACTTTGTGTTCCCAACAAGCTAGGTAAAGGGCGGCTTTCACACACACTTATCTCTCAGAACTGAGCATGTGGAGAGACGTTCGTTCATCTAGCATCAAGGGAACGGGTTGCAGGAGAAAATTTTACTCTGGTTTCTCAGTCTGTTTCCTAGTGCCGGTTTGAAGTTCCTGCAGTTTTCACTGTAAAACCGAGTTGGAGCTAGTACCTCCCCATATATATCTATGGAGTGGAGTTGGCAACTATAAAGTAACTTTGTGTTCCCAACAAGCTAGGTGAAGTACGGCTTTCACACTCACTTATCCCTCAGAACTGAGCATGTGGAGAGACTTTCGTTCATCTTGCACCACGGGAACGGGTTGCAAGAGAAACTTTTACTCTGGTTTCTCAGTCTGTTTCCTAGTGCCGGTTTGAAGTTCCTGCAGTTTTCACTGTAAAACCGAGTTGGAGCTAGTACCTCCCCATATAAATGTAAGGAGTGGAGTTTGAACCTGAAAAGAAACTTTGTGTTCCCAACAAGCTAGGTGAAGTACGGCTTTCACACACACTTATCTCTCAGAACTGAGCATGTGGAGTGACGTTCGTTCATCTAGCACCAAGGGAACCTGTTGCAGGAGAAACTTTTTCTCTGGTTTCTCAGTCTGTTTAGTTGTGCCGGTTTGATGTTCCTGCAGTTTTAACTATAAAAACGAGTTGGAGCTAGTACCTCCCCATATACATGTATGGAGTGGAGTTTGCAACTAAAAAGAAACTTTGTGTTCCCAACAAGCTAGGTGAAGGACGGCTTTCACACACACATATCCCTCAGAACTGAGCATGTGGAGAGACGTTCGTTCATCTAGCACCAAGGGAACGGGTTGCAGGAGAAACTTTTACTCTGGTTTCTCAGTCTGTTTCCTAGTGCCGGTTTGAAGTTCCTGCAGTTTTCACTGTAAAACCGAGTTGGAGCTAGTTCCTCCCCATATATATGTATGGAGTGGAGTTTACAAATAAAAAGAAACTTTGTATTCCCAACAAGCTAGGTGAAGGACGGCTTTCACACACACTTATCTCTCAGAACTGAGCATGTGGAGAGACGTTCGTTCATCTAGCACCACGGGAACGTGTTGCAGGAGAAACTTTTACTCTGGTTTCTCAGTCTGTTTCCTAGTGCCAGTTTGAAGTTCCTGCAGTTTTCACTGTAAAACCGAGTTGGAGCTTGTACCTCCCCATATATATGTATGGAGTGGAGTTGGCAACTAAAAAGTAACTTTGTGTTCCCAACAAGCTAGGTGAAGTACGGCTTTCACACACACTTATCTCTCAGAACTGAGCATGTGGAGAGACTTTCGTTCATCTTGCACCACGGGAACGGGTTGCAAGAGAAACTTTTACTCTGGTATCTCAGTCTGTTTCCTAGTGCCGGTTTGAAGTTCCTGCATTTTTCACTGTAAAACCGATTTTTAGCTAGTACCTCCCAATATAAATGTATGGAGTGGAGTTTGAACCTGAAAAGAAACTTTGTGTTCCCAACAAGCTAGGTGAAGTAAGGCTTTCACACACACTTATCTCTCAGAACTGAGCATGTGGAGAGACTTTCGTTCATCTTGCACCACGAGAACGGGTTGCAAGAGAAACTTTTACTCTGGTTTCTCAGTCTGTTTCCTAGTGCCGGTTTGAAGTTCCTGCAGTTTTCACTGTAAAACCGAGTTGGAGCTAGTACCTCCCCATATAAATGTATGGAGTGGAGTTTGAACCTGAAAAGAACTTTGTGTTCCCAACAAGCTAGGTGAAGGAAGGCTTTCACACACACTTATCTCTCAGAACTGAGCATGTGGAGAGACGTTCGTTCATCTAGCACCAAGGGAACGGGTTGCAGGAGAAACTTTTACTCTGGTTTCTCAGTCTGTTTCCTAGTGCCGGTTTGAAGTTCCTGCAGTTTTCAATGTAAAACCGAGTTGGAGCTGGTTAATCCCCATATATATGTATGGATTGGAGTTTACAAATAAAAAGAAACTTTGTGTTCCCAACAAGCTAGGTGAAGGACGGCTTTCACACACACTTATCTCTCAGAAATGAGCATGTGGAGAGACTTTCGTTCAACTAGCACAAAGGGAACGGGTTGCAGGAGAATCTTTACTCTGGTTTCTCAGTCTGTTTCCTAGTGCCGGTTTGAATTTCCTGCATTTATCACTGTAAAACCGAGTTGGAGCTAGTACATCGCCATATATATATATGGAGTGGAGTTTGCAACTAACAAGAAACTTTGTGTTCCCAACAAGCTAGGTGAAGGACGGCTTTCACACACAATTTTCCCTCAGAACTGAGCATGTGGAGAGACGTTCATTCATCTAGCACCATGGGAACGGGTTGCAGGAGAAACTTTTACTCTGGTTTCTCAGTCTGTTTCCTAGTGCCGGTTTGAAGTTCCTGCAGTTTTCACTGTAAAACCGAGTTGGAGCTAGTTCCTCCCCATATATATGTATGGAGTGGAGTTTACAAATAAAAAGAAACTTTGTGTTCCCAACAAGCTAGGTGAAGGACGGCTTTCACACACACTTATCTCTCAGAACTGAGCATGTGGAGAGACGTTCGTTCATCTAGCACCACGGGAACGTGTTGCAGGAGAAACTTTTACTCTGGATTCTCAGTCTGTTTCCTAGTGCCGGTTTGAATTTCCTGCAGTTTTCACTGTAAAACTGAGTTGGAGCTTGTACCTCCCCATATATATGTATGGAGTGGAGGTGGCAACTAAAAAGAAACTTTGTGTTCCCAACAAGCTTGGTGAAGTACGGCTTTCACACACACTTATCTCTCAGAACTGAGCATGTGGAGAGACTTTCGTTCATCTTGCACCACGGGAACGGGTTGCAAGAAAAACTTTTACTCTGGTTTCTCAGTCTGTTTCCTAGTGCCGGTTTGAAGTTCCTGCAGTTTTCACTGTAAAACCGAGTTGGAGCTAGTACCTCCCCATATAAATGTATGGAGTGGAGTTTGAACCTGAAAACTAACTTTGTGTTCCCAACAAGCTAGGTGAAGGAAGGCTTTCACACACACTTATCTCTCAGAACTGAACATGTGGAGAGACGTTCGTTCATCTAGCACCAAGGGAACGGGTTGCAGGAGAAACTTTTACTCTGGTTTCTCAGTCTGTTTCCTAGTGCCGGTTTGAAGTTCCTGCAGTTTTCAATGTAAAACCGAGTTGGAGCTGGTTAATCCCCATATATATGTATGGATTGCAGTTTACAAATAAAAAGAAACTTTGTGTTCCCAACAAGCTAGGTGAAGGACGGCTTTCACACACACTTTTCTCTCAGAACTGAGCATGTGGAGAGACGTTCGTTCATCTAGCACCACGGGAACGTGTTGCAGGAGAAACTTTTACTCTGGTTTCTCAGTCTGTTTCCTAGTGCCGGTTTGAAGTTCCTGCAGTTTTCACTGTAAAACCGATTTGGAGCTAGTACCTCCCCATATATATGTATGGAGTGGAGTTTGCAACTAAAAAGTAATTTTTTGTTCCCAACAAGCTAGGTGAAGTACGGCTTTCACACACACTTTTCTCTCAGAACTGAGCATGTGGAGAGACGTTCGTTCATCTAGCACCAAGGGAACCTGTTGCAGGAGAAACTTTTTCTCTGGTTTCTCAGTCTGTTTAGTTGTGCCGGTTAGATGTTCCTGCAGTTTTCACTATAAAACCGAGTTGGAGCTAGTACCTCCCCATATATATGTATGGAGTGGATTTTGCAAGTAAAAAGAATCTTTGTGTTCCCAACAAGCTAGGTGAAGTACGGCTTTCACACAAACTTATCCCACAGAACTGAGCATGTTGAAAGACATTCTTTCATCTACCACCAAGGGAACGGGTTGCAGGAGAAACTTTTACTCTGGTTTCTCAATCTGTTTCCTAGTTCCGGTTTGAAGTTCCTGCATTTTTCACTGTAAAACCGAGTTGGAGCTAGTACATCCCCATATATATGTATGGAGTGGGGTTTGCAACTAAAAAGAAACTTTGTGTTCCCAACAAGCTAGGTTAAGGAAGGCTTTCACACACACTTTTCCCTAAGAAATGAGCATGTGGAGAGACATTCGTTCATCTAGCACCAAGGGAACGGGTTGCAGGAGAAACTTTTACTCTGGTTTCTCAGTCTGTTTCCTAGTGCCGGTTTGAAGTTCCTGCAGTTTTCACTGTAAAACCGAGTTGGAGGTAGTTCCTCCCCATATATATGTATGGAGTGGAGTTTACAAATAAAAAGAAACTTTGTGTTCCCAACAAGCTAGGTGAAGGACGGCTTTCACACACACTTATCTCTCAGAACTGAGCATGGGGAGAGACGTTCGTTCATATAGCACCACGGGAAAGTGTTGCAGGAGAAACTTTTACTCTGGTTTCTCAGTCTGTTTCCTAGTGCCGGTTTGAAGTTCCTGCAGTTTTCACTGTAAAACCGAGTTGGAGCTAGTACCTCCCCATATATATGTATGGAGTGGAGTTGGCAACTAAAAAGTAACTTTGTTTTCCCAACAAGCTAGGTGAAGTACGGCTTTCACACACACTTATCTCTCAGAACTGAGCATGTGGAGAGACGTTCGTTCATCTAGCACCAAGGGAACCTGTTGCAGGAGAAACTTTTTCTCTGGTTTCTCAGTCTGTTTAGTTGTGCCGGTTTGATGTTCCTGCAGTTTTCACTATAAAACCGAGTTGGAGCTAGTACCTCCCCATATATATGTATGGAGTGGATTTTGCAACTAAAAAGAATCTTTGTGTTCCCAACAAGCTAGGTGAAGTACGGCTTTCACACAAACTTATCCCACAGAACTGAGCATGTGGAGAGACATTCTTTCATCTAGCACCAAGGGAACTTGTTGCAGGAGAAACTTTTACTCTGGTTTCTCAATCTGTTTCCTAGTGCCGGTTTGAAGTTCCTGCAGTTTTCACTGTAAAACCGTGTTGGAGCTAGTACCTCCCCATATATATGTATGGAGTGGAGTTGGCAACTAAAAAGTAACTTTGTGTTCCCAACAAGCTAGGTGAAGTACGGCTTTCACACACACTTATCTCTCAGAACTGAGCATGTGGAGAGACTTTCGTTCATCTTGCACCACGGGAACGGGTTGCAAGGGAAACTTTTACTCTGGTTTCTCAGTCTGTTTCCTATTGCCGGTTTGAAGTTCCTGCAGTTTTCACTGTAAAACCGAGTTGGAGCTAGTACCTCCCCATATAAATGTAAGGAGTGGAGTTTGAACCTGAAAAGAAACTTTGTGTTCCCAACAAGCTAGGTGAAGTACGGCTTTCACACACACTTATCTCTCAGAACTGAGCATGTGGAGAGACGTTCGTTCATCTAGCACCAAGGGAACCTGTTGCAGGAGAAACTTTTTCTCTGGTTTCTCAGTCTGTTTAGTTGTGCCGGTTTGATGTTCCTGCAGTTTTCACTATAAAACCGAGTTGGAGCTAGTACCTCCCCATATACATGTATGGAGTGGAGTTTGCAACTAACAAGAAACTTTGTGTTCCCAACAAGCTAGGTGAAGGACGGCTTTCACACACAATTTTCCCTCAGAACTGAGCATGTGGAGAGACGTTCATTCATCTAGCACCATGGGAACGGTTTGCAGGAGAAACTTTTACTCTGGTTTCTCAGTCTGTTTCCTAGTGCCGGTTTGAAGTTCCTGCAGTTTTCACTGTAAAACCGAGTTGGAGCTAGTTCCTCCCCATATATATGTATGGAGTGGAGTTTACAAATAAAAAGAAACTTTGTGTTCCCAACAAGCTAGGTGAAGGACGGCTTTCACACACACTTATCTCTCAGAACTGAGCATGTGGAGAGACGTTCGTTCATCTAGCACCACGGGAACGTGTTGCAGGAGAAACTTTTACTCTGGATTCTCAGTCTGTTTCCTAGTGCCGGTTTGAATTTCCTGCAGTTTTCACTGTAAAACTGAGTTGGAGCTTGTACCTCCCCATATATATGTATGGAGTGGAGGTGGCAACTAAAAAGAAACTTTGTGTTCCCAACAAGCTTGGTGAAGTACGGCTTTCACACACACTTATCTCTCAGAACTGAGCATGTGGAGAGACTTTCGTTCATCTTGCACCACGGGAACGGGTTGCAAGAAAAACTTTTACTCTGGTTTCTCAGTCTGTTTCCTAGTGCCGGTTTGAAGTTCCTGCAGTTTTCACTGTAAAACCGAGTTGGAGCTAGTACCTCCCCATATAAATGTATGGAGTGGAGTTTGAACCTGAAAACTAACTTTGTGTTCCCAACAAGCTAGGTGAAGGAAGGCTTTCACACACACTTATCTCTCAGAACTGAGCATGTGGAGAGACGTTCGTTCATCTAGCACCAAGGGAACGGGTTGCAGGAGAAACTTTTACTCTGGTTTCTCAGTCTGTTTCCTAGTGCCGGTTTGAAGTTCCTGCAGTTTTCAATGTAAAACCGAGTTGGAGCTGGTTAATCCCCATATATATGTATGGATTGCAGTTTACAAATAAAAAGAAACTTTGTGTTCCCAACAAGCTAGGTGAAGGACGGCTTTCACACACACTTTTCTCTCAGAACTGAGCATGTGGAGAGACGTTCGTTCATCTAGCACCACGGGAACGTGTTGCAGGAGAAACTTTTACTCTGGTTTCTCAGTCTGTTTCCTAGTGCCGGTTTGAAGTTCCTGCAGTTTTCACTGTAAAACCGATTTGGAGCTAGTACCTCCCCATATATATGTATGGAGTGGAGTTTGCAACTAAAAAGTAATTTTTTGTTCCCAACAAGCTAGGTGAAGTACGGCTTTCACACACACTTTTCTCTCAGAACTGAGCATGTGGAGAGACGTTCGTTCATCTAGCACCAAGGGAACCTGTTGCAGGAGAAACTTTTTCTCTGGTTTCTCAGTCTGTTTAGTTGTGCCGGTTAGATGTTCCTGCAGTTTTCACTATAAAACCGAGTTGGAGCTAGTACCTCCCCATATATATGTATGGAGTGGATTTTGCAAGTAAAAAGAATCTTTGTGTTCCCAACAAGCTAGGTGAAGTACGGCTTTCACACAAACTTATCCCACAGAACTGAGCATGTTGAAAGACATTCTTTCATCTACCACCAAGGGAACGGGTTGCAGGAGAAACTTTTACTCTGGTTTCTCAATCTGTTTCCTAGTTCCGGTTTGAAGTTCCTGCATTTTTCACTGTAAAACCGAGTTGGAGCTAGTACATCCCCATATATATGTATGGAGTGGGGTTTGCAACTAAAAAGAAACTTTGTGTTCCCAACAAGCTAGGTTAAGGAAGGCTTTCACACACACTTTTCCCTAAGAAATGAGCATGTGGAGAGACATTCGTTCATCTAGCACCAAGGGAACGGGTTGCAGGAGAAACTTTTACTCTGGTTTCTCAGTCTGTTTCCTAGTGCCGGTTTGAAGTTCCTGCAGTTTTCACTGTAAAACCGAGTTGGAGGTAGTTCCTCCCCATATATATGTATGGAGTGGAGTTTACAAATAAAAAGAAACTTTGTGTTCCCAACAAGCTAGGTGAAGGACGGCTTTCACACACACTTATCTCTCAGAACTGAGCATGGGGAGAGACGTTCGTTCATATAGCACCACGGGAAAGTGTTGCAGGAGAAACTTTTACTCTGGTTTCTCAGTCTGTTTCCTAGTGCCGGTTTGAAGTTCCTGCAGTTTTCACTGTAAAACCGAGTTGGAGCTAGTACCTCCCCATATATATGTATGGAGTGGAGTTGGCAACTAAAAAGTAACTTTGTTTTCCCAACAAGCTAGGTGAAGTACGGCTTTCACACACACTTATCTCTCAGAACTGAGCATGTGGAGAGACGTTCGTTCATCTAGCACCAAGGGAACCTGTTGCAGGAGAAACTTTTTCTCTGGTTTCTCAGTCTGTTTAGTTGTGCCGGTTTGATGTTCCTGCAGTTTTCACTATAAAACCGAGTTGGAGCTAGTACCTCCCCATATATATGTATGGAGTGGATTTTGCAACTAAAAAGAATCTTTGTGTTCCCAACAAGCTAGGTGAAGTACGGCTTTCACACAAACTTATCCCACAGAACTGAGCATGTGGAGAGACATTCTTTCATCTAGCACCAAGGGAACTTGTTGCAGGAGAAACTTTTACTCTGGTTTCTCAATCTGTTTCCTAGTGCCGGTTTGAAGTTCCTGCAGTTTTCACTGTAAAACCGTGTTGGAGCTAGTACCTCCCCATATATATGTATGGAGTGGAGTTGGCAACTAAAAAGTAACTTTGTGTTCCCAACAAGCTAGGTGAAGTACGGCTTTCACACACACTTATCTCTCAGAACTGAGCATGTGGAGAGACTTTCGTTCATCTTGCACCACGGGAACGGGTTGCAAGGGAAACTTTTACTCTGGTTTCTCAGTCTGTTTCCTATTGCCGGTTTGAAGTTCCTGCAGTTTTCACTGTAAAACCGAGTTGGAGCTAGTACCTCCCCATATAAATGTAAGGAGTGGAGTTTGAACCTGAAAAGAAACTTTGTGTTCCCAACAAGCTAGGTGAAGTACGGCTTTCACACACACTTATCTCTCAGAACTGAGCATGTGGAGAGACGTTCGTTCATCTAGCACCAAGGGAACCTGTTGCAGGAGAAACTTTTTCTCTGGTTTCTCAGTCTGTTTAGTTGTGCCGGTTTGATGTTCCTGCAGTTTTCACTATAAAACCGAGTTGGAGCTAGTACCTCCCCATATACATGTATGGAGTGGATTTTGCAACTAAAAAGAATCTTTGTGTTCCCAACAAGCTAGGTGAAGTACGGCTTTCACACAAATTATCCCTCAGAACTGAGCATGTGGAGAGACATTCTTTCATCTAGCACCAAGGGAACGGGTTGCAGGAGAAACTTTTACTCTTGTTTCTCAATTTGTTTCCTAGTGCCGGTTTGAAGTTCCTGCATTTTTCACTGTAGAACCGAGTTGGAGCTAGTACATCGCCATATATATGTATGGAGTGGAGTTTGCAACTAAAAAGAAACTTTGTGTTCCCAACAAGCTAGGTGAAGGACGGCTTTCACACACAATTTTCCCTCAGAAGTGAGCATGTGGAGAGACGTTCGTTCATCTAGCACCAAGGGAACGGGTTGCAGGAGAAACTTTTACTCTGGTTTCTCAGTCTGTTTCCTAGTGCCGGTTTGAAGTTCCTGCAGTTTTCACTGTAAAACCGAGTTGGAGCTAGTTCCTCCCCATTTAAATGTATGGAGTGGAGTTTACAAATAAAAAGAAACTTTGTGTTCCCAACAAGCTAGGTGGAGGACGGCTTTCACACACACTTATCTCTCAGAACTGAGCATGTGGAGAGACGTTCGTTCATCTAGCACCACGGGAACGTGTTGCAGGAGAAAATTTTACTCTGGTTTCTCAGTCTGTTTCCTAGTGCCGGTTTGAAGTTCCTGCAGTTTTCACTGTAAAACCGAGTTGGAGCTAGTACCTCCCCATATATATGTATGGAGTGGAGTTGGCAACTAAAAAGTAACTTTGTGTTCCCAACAAGCTAGGTGAAGTACGGCTTTCACACACACTTATCTCTCAGAACTGAGCATGTGGAGAGACTTTCGTTCATCTTGCACCACGGGAACGGGTTGCAAGGGAAACTTTTACTCTGGTTTCTCAGTCTGTTTCCTAGTGCCGGTTTGAAGTTCCTGCAGTTTTCACTGTAAAACCGAGTTGGAGCTAGTACCTCCCCATATAAATGTAAGGAGTGGAGTTTGAACCTGAAAAGAAACTTTGTGTTCCCAACAAGCTAGGTGAAGTACGGCTTTCACACACACTTATCTCTCAGAACTGAGCATGTGGAGAGACATTCGTTCATCTAGCACCAAGGGAACCTGTTGCAGGAGAAACTTTTTCTCTGGTTTCTCAGTCTGTTTAGTTGTGCCGGTTTGATGTTCCTGCAGTTTTCACTATAAAAACGAGTTGGAGCTAGTACCTCCCCATATACATGTATGGAGTGGATTTTGCAACTAAAAAGAATCTTTGTGTTCCCAACAAGCTAGGTGAAGTACGGCTTTCACACAAACTTATCCCTCAGAACTGAGCATGTGGAGAGACATTCTTTCATCTAGCACCAAGGGAACGGGTTGCAGGAGAAACTTTTACTCTTGTTTCTCAATCTGTTTCCTACTGCCGGTTTGAAGTTCCTGCATTTTTCACTGTAGAACCGAGTTGGAGCTAGTTCCTACCCATATATATGTATGGAGTGGAGTTTGCAACTAAAAAGAAACTTTGTGTTCCCAACAAGCTAGGTGAAGGACGGCTTTCACACACACTTTTCCCTCAGAACTGAGCATGTGGAGAGAAGTTCGTTCATCTAGCACCAAGGGAACGGGTTGCAGGAGAAACTTTTACTCTGGTTTCTCAGTCTGTTTCCTAGTGCCGGTTTGAAGTTCCTGCAGTTTTCACTGTAAAACCGAGTTGGAGCTAGTACCTCCCCATATATATGTATGGAGTGGAGTTGGCAACTAAAAAGTAACTTTGTGTTCCCAACAAGCTAGGTGAAGTACGGCTTTCACACACACTTATCTCTCAGAACTGAGCATGTGGAGAGACGTTCGTTCATCTAGCACCAAGGGAACCTGTTGCAGGAGAAACTTTTTCTCTGGTTTCTCAGTCTGTTTAGTTGTGCCGGTTTGATGTTCCTGCAGTTTTCACTATAAAACCGAGTTGGAGCTAGTACCTCCCCATATATATGTATGGAGTGGATTTTGCAACTAAAAAGAATCTTTGTGTTCCCAACAAGCTAGGTGAAGTACGGCTTTCACACAAACTTATCCCACAGAACTGAGCATGTGGAGAGACATTCTTTCATCTAGCACCAAGGGAACTTGTTGCAGGAGAAACTTTTACTCTGGTTTCTCAATCTGTTTCCTAGTGCCGGTTTGAAGTTCCTGCAGTTTTCACTGTAAAACCGTGTTGGAGCTAGTACCTCCCCATATATATGTATGGAGTGGAGTTGGCAACTAAAAAGTAACTTTGTGTTCCCAACAAGCTAGGTGAAGTACGGCTTTCACACACACTTATCTCTCAGAACTGAGCATGTGGAGAGACTTTCGTTCATCTTGCACCACGGGAACGGGTTGCAAGGGAAACTTTTACTCTGGTTTCTCAGTCTGTTTCCTATTGCCGGTTTGAAGTTCCTGCAGTTTTCACTGTAAAACCGAGTTGGAGCTAGTACCTCCCCATATAAATGTAAGGAGTGGAGTTTGAACCTGAAAAGAAACTTTGTGTTCCCAACAAGCTAGGTGAAGTACGGCTTTCACACACACTTATCTCTCAGAACTGAGCATGTGGAGAGACGTTCGTTCATCTAGCACCAAGGGAACCTGTTGCAGGAGAAACTTTTTCTCTGGTTTCTCAGTCTGTTTAGTTGTGCCGGTTTGATGTTCCTGCAGTTTTCACTATAAAACCGAGTTGGAGCTAGTACCTCCCCATATACATGTATGGAGTGGATTTTGCAACTAAAAAGAATCTTTGTGTTCCCAACAAGCTAGGTGAAGTACCGCTTTCACACAAATTATCCCTCAGAACTGAGCATGTGGAGAGACATTCTTTCATCTAGCACCAAGGGAACGGGTTGCAGGAGAAACTTTTACTCTTGTTTCTCAATTTGTTTCCTAGTGCCGGTTTGAAGTTCCTGCATTTTTCACTGTAGAACCGAGTTGGAGCTAGTACATCGCCATATATATGTATGGAGTGGAGTTTGCAACTAAAAAGAAACTTTGTGTTCCCAACAAGCTAGGTGAAGGACGGCTTTCACACACAATTTTCCCTCAGAAGTGAGCATGTGGAGAGACGTTCGTTCATCTAGCACCAAGGGAACGGGTTGCAGGAGAAACTTTTCTCTGGTTTCTCAGTCTGTTTCCTTGTGCCGGTTTGAAGTTCCTGCAGTTTTCACTGTAAAACCGAGTTGGAGCTAGTTCCTCCCCATTTAAATGTATGGAGTGGAGTTTACAAATAAAAAGAAACTTTGTGTTCCCAACAAGCTAGGTGGAGGACGGCTTTCACACACACTTATCTCTCAGAACTGAGCATGTGGAGAGACGTTCGTTCATCTAGCACCACGGGAACGTGTTGCAGGAGAAAATTTTACTCTGGTTTCTCAGTCTGTTTCCTAGTGCCGGTTTGAAGTTCCTGCAGTTTTCACTGTAAAACCGAGTTGGAGCTAGTACCTCCCCATATATATGTATGGAGTGGAGTTGGCAACTAAAAAGTAACTTTGTGTTCCCAACAAGCTAGGTGAAGTACGGCTTTCACACACACTTATCTCTCAGAACTGAGCATGTGGAGAGACTTTCGTTCATCTTGCACCACGGGAACGGGTTGCAAGGGAAACTTTTACTCTGGTTTCTCAGTCTGTTTCCTAGTGCCGGTTTGAAGTTCCTGCAGTTTTCACTGTAAAACCGAGTTGGAGCTAGTACCTCCCCATATAAATGTAAGGAGTGGAGTTTGAACCTGAAAAGAAACTTTGTGTTCCCAACAAGCTAGGTGAAGTACGGCTTTCACACACACTTATCTCTCAGAACTGAGCATGTGGAGAGACATTCGTTCATCTAGCACCAAGGGAACCTGTTGCAGGAGAAACTTTTTCTCTGGTTTCTCAGTCTGTTTAGTTGTGCCGGTTTGATGTTCCTGCAGTTTTCACTATAAAACCGAGTTGGAGCTAGTACCTCCCCATATACATGTATGGAGTGGATTTTGCAACTAAAAAGAATCTTTGTGTTCCCAACAAGCTAGGTGAAGTACGGCTTTCACACAAACTTATCCCTCAGAACTGAGCATGTGGAGAGACATTCTTTCATCTAGCACCAAGGGAACGGGTTGCAGGAGAAACTTTTACTCTTGTTTCTCAATCTGTTTCCTACTGCCGGTTTGAAGTTCCTGCATTTTTCACTGTAGAACCGAGTTGGAGCTAGTTCCTACCCATATATATGTATGGAGTGGAGTTTGCAACTAAAAAGAAACTTTGTGTTCCCAACAAGCTAGGTGAAGGACGGCTTTCACACACACTTTTCCCTCAGAACTGAGCATGTGGAGAGAAGTTCGTTCATCTAGCACCAAGGGAACGGGTTGCAGGAGAAACTTTTACTCTGGTTTCTCAGTCTGTTTCCTAGTGCCGGTTTGAAGTTCCTGCAGTTTTCACTGTAAAACCGAGTTGGAGCTAGTTCCTCCCCATTTAAATGTATGGAGTGGAGTTTACAAATAAAAAGAAACTTTGTGTTCCCAACAAGCTAGGTGAAGGACGGCTTTCACACACACTTATCTCTCAGAACTGAGCATGTGGAGAGACATTCGTTCATCTTGCACCACGGGAACGGGTTGCAAGAGAAACTTTTACTCTGGTTTCTCAGTCTGTTTCCTAGTGCCGGTTTGAAGTTCCTGCAGTTTTCACTGTAAAACCGAGTTGGAGCTAGTACCTCCCCATATATATGTATGGAGTGGAGTTTACAAATAAAAAGAAACTTTGTGTTCCCAACAAGCTACGTGAAGGAAGCTTTCACACACACTTATCTCTGAGAACTGAGCATGTGGAGAGACGTTCGTTCATCTAGCACCAAGGGAACGGGTTGCAGGAGAATCTTTACTCTGGTTTCTCAGTCTGTTTCCTAGTGCCGGTTTGAAGTTCCTGCAGTTTTCACTGTAAAACCGAGTTGGAGCTAGTACCTCCCCATATAAATGTAAGGAGTGGAGTTTGAACCTGAAAAGAAACTTTGTGTTCCCAACAAGCTAGGTGAAGTACGGCTTTCACACACACTTATCTCTCAGAACTGAGCATGTGGAGAGACATTCGTTCATCTAGCACCAAGGGAACCTGTTGCAGGAGAAACTTTTTCTCTGGTTTCTCAGTCTGTTTAGTTGTGCCGGTTTGATGTTCCTGCAGTTTTCACTATAAAACCGAGTTGGAGCTAGTACCTCCCCATATACATGTATGGAGTGGATTTTGCAACTAAAAAGAATCTTTGTGTTCCCAACAAGCTAGGTGAAGTACGGCTTTCACACAAACTTATCCCTCAGAACTGAGCATGTGGAGAGACATTCTTTCATCTAGCACCAAGGGAACGGGTTGCAGGAGAAACTTTTACTCTTGTTTCTCAATCTGTTTCCTACTGCCGGTTTGAAGTTCCTGCATTTTTCACTGTAGAACCGAGTTGGAGCTAGTTCCTACCCATATATATGTATGGAGTGGAGTTTGCAACTAAAAAGAAACTTTGTGTTCCCAACAAGCTAGGTGAAGGACGGCTTTCACACACACTTTTCCCTCAGAACTGAGCATGTGGAGAGAAGTTCGTTCATCTAGCACCAAGGGAACGGGTTGCAGGAGAAACTTTTACTCTGGTTTCTCAGTCTGTTTCCTAGTGCCGGTTTGAAGTTCCTGCAGTTTTCACTGTAAAACCGAGTTGGAGCTAGTACCTCCCCATATATATGTATGGAGTGGAGTTGGCAACTAAAAAGTAACTTTGTGTTCCCAACAAGCTAGGTGAAGTACGGCTTTCACACACACTTATCTCTCAGAACTGAGCATGTGGAGAGACGTTCGTTCATCTAGCACCAAGGGAACCTGTTGCAGGAGAAACTTTTTCTCTGGTTTCTCAGTCTGTTTAGTTGTGCCGGTTTGATGTTCCTGCAGTTTTCACTATAAAACCGAGTTGGAGCTAGTACCTCCCCATATATATGTATGGAGTGGATTTTGCAACTAAAAAGAATCTTTGTGTTCCCAACAAGCTAGGTGAAGTACGGCTTTCACACAAACTTATCCCACAGAACTGAGCATGTGGAGAGACATTCTTTCATCTAGCACCAAGGGAACTTGTTGCAGGAGAAACTTTTACTCTGGTTTCTCAATCTGTTTCCTAGTGCCGGTTTGAAGTTCCTGCAGTTTTCACTGTAAAACCGTGTTGGAGCTAGTACCTCCCCATATATATGTATGGAGTGGAGTTGGCAACTAAAAAGTAACTTTGTGTTCCCAACAAGCTAGGTGAAGTACGGCTTTCACACACACTTATCTCTCAGAACTGAGCATGTGGAGAGACTTTCGTTCATCTTGCACCACGGGAACGGGTTGCAAGGGAAACTTTTACTCTGGTTTCTCAGTCTGTTTCCTATTGCCGGTTTGAAGTTCCTGCAGTTTTCACTGTAAAACCGAGTTGGAGCTAGTACCTCCCCATATAAATGTAAGGAGTGGAGTTTGAACCTGAAAAGAAACTTTGTGTTCCCAACAAGCTAGGTGAAGTACGGCTTTCACACACACTTATCTCTCAGAACTGAGCATGTGGAGAGACGTTCGTTCATCTAGCACCAAGGGAACCTGTTGCAGGAGAAACTTTTTCTCTGGTTTCTCAGTCTGTTTAGTTGTGCCGGTTTGATGTTCCTGCAGTTTTCACTATAAAACCGAGTTGGAGCTAGTACCTCCCCATATACATGTATGGAGTGGATTTTGCAACTAAAAAGAATCTTTGTGTTCCCAACAAGCTAGGTGAAGTACCGCTTTCACACAAATTATCCCTCAGAACTGAGCATGTGGAGAGACATTCTTTCATCTAGCACCAAGGGAACGGGTTGCAGGAGAAACTTTTACTCTTGTTTCTCAATTTGTTTCCTAGTGCCGGTTTGAAGTTCCTGCATTTTTCACTGTAGAACCGAGTTGGAGCTAGTACATCGCCATATATATGTATGGAGTGGAGTTTGCAACTAAAAAGAAACTTTGTGTTCCCAACAAGCTAGGTGAAGGACGGCTTTCACACACAATTTTCCCTCAGAAGTGAGCATGTGGAGAGACGTTCGTTCATCTAGCACCAAGGGAACGGGTTGCAGGAGAAACTTTTCTCTGGTTTCTCAGTCTGTTTCCTAGTGCCGGTTTGAAGTTCCTGCAGTTTTCACTGTAAAACCGAGTTGGAGCTAGTTCCTCCCCATTTAAATGTATGGAGTGGAGTTTACAAATAAAAAGAAACTTTGTGTTCCCAACAAGCTAGGTGGAGGACGGCTTTCACACACACTTATCTCTCAGAACTGAGCATGTGGAGAGACGTTCGTTCATCTAGCACCACGGGAACGTGTTGCAGGAGAAAATTTTACTCTGGTTTCTCAGTCTGTTTCCTAGTGCCGGTTTGAAGTTCCTGCAGTTTTCACTGTAAAACCGAGTTGGAGCTAGTACCTCCCCATATATATGTATGGAGTGGAGTTGGCAACTAAAAAGTAACTTTGTGTTCCCAACAAGCTAGGTGAAGTACGGCTTTCACACACACTTATCTCTCAGAACTGAGCATGTGGAGAGACTTTCGTTCATCTTGCACCACGGGAACGGGTTGCAAGGGAAACTTTTACTCTGGTTTCTCAGTCTGTTTCCTAGTGCCGGTTTGAAGTTCCTGCAGTTTTCACTGTAAAACCGAGTTGGAGCTAGTACCTCCCCATATAAATGTAAGGAGTGGAGTTTGAACCTGAAAAGAAACTTTGTGTTCCCAACAAGCTAGGTGAAGTACGGCTTTCACACACACTTATCTCTCAGAACTGAGCATGTGGAGAGACATTCGTTCATCTAGCACCAAGGGAACCTGTTGCAGGAGAAACTTTTTCTCTGGTTTCTCAGTCTGTTTAGTTGTGCCGGTTTGATGTTCCTGCAGTTTTCACTATAAAACCGAGTTGGAGCTAGTACCTCCCCATATACATGTATGGAGTGGATTTTGCAACTAAAAAGAATCTTTGTGTTCCCAACAAGCTAGGTGAAGTACGGCTTTCACACAAACTTATCCCTCAGAACTGAGCATGTGGAGAGACATTCTTTCATCTAGCACCAAGGGAACGGGTTGCAGGAGAAACTTTTACTCTTGTTTCTCAATCTGTTTCCTACTGCCGGTTTGAAGTTCCTGCATTTTTCACTGTAGAACCGAGTTGGAGCTAGTTCCTACCCATATATATGTATGGAGTGGAGTTTGCAACTAAAAAGAAACTTTGTGTTCCCAACAAGCTAGGTGAAGGACGGCTTTCACACACACTTTTCCCTCAGAACTGAGCATGTGGAGAGAAGTTCGTTCATCTAGCACCAAGGGAACGGGTTGCAGGAGAAACTTTTACTCTGGTTTCTCAGTCTGTTTCCTAGTGCCGGTTTGAAGTTCCTGCAGTTTTCACTGTAAAACCGAGTTGGAGCTAGTTCCTCCCCATATATATGTATGGAGTGGAGTTTACAAATAAAAAGAAACTTTGTGTTCCCAACAAGCTAGGTGAAGGACGGCTTTCACACACACTTATCTCTCAGAACTGAGCATGTGGAGAGACATTCGTTCATCTAGCACCACGGGAACGTGTTGCAGGAGAAACTTTTACTCTGGTTTCCCAGTCTGTTTCCTAGTGCCGGTTTGAAGTTCCTGCAGTTTTCACTGTAAAACCGAGTTGGAGCTAGTACCTCCCCATATATATGTATGGAGTGGAGTTGGCAACTAAATAGAAACTTTGTGTTCCCAACAAGCTAGGTGAAGTACGGCTTTCACACACACTTATCTCTCAGAACTGAGCATGTGGAGAGACTTTCGTTCATCTTGCACCACGGGAACGGGTTGCAAGAGAAACTTTTACTCTGGTTTCTCAGTCTGTTTCCTAGTGCCGGTTTGAAGTTCCTGCAGTTTTCACTGTAAAACCGAGTTGGAGCTAGTACCTCCCCATATATATGTATGGAGTGGAGTTTACAAATAAAAAGAAACTTTGTGTTCCCAACAAGCTACGTGAAGGAAGCTTTCACACACACTTATCTCTGAGAACTGAGCATGTGGAGAGACGTTCGTTCATCTAGCACCAAGGGAACGGGTTGCAGGAGAATCTTTACTCTGGTTTCTCAGTCTGTTTCCTAGTGCCGGTTTGAAGTTCTTGCAGTTTTAACTGTAAAACCGAGTTGGAGCTAGTACCTCCCCATATAAATGTAAGGAGTGGAGTTTGAACCTGAAAAGAAACTTTGTGTTCCCAACAAGCTAGGTGAAGTACGGCTTTCACACACACTTATCTCTCAGAACTGAGCATGTGGAGAGACGTTCGTTCATCTAGCACCAAGGGAACCTGTTGCAGGAGAAACTTTTTCTCTGGTTTCTCAGTCTGTTTAGTTGTGCCGGTTTGATGTTCCTGCAGTTTTCACTATAAAACCGAGTTGGAGCTAGTACCTCCCCATATACATGTATGGAGTGGATTTTGCAACTAAAAAGAATCTTTGTGTTCCCAACAAGCTAGGTGAAGTACGGCTTTCACACAAATTATCCCTCAGAACTGAGCATGTGGAGAGACATTCTTTCATCTAGCACCAAGGGAACGGGTTGCAGGAGAAACTTTTACTCTTGTTTCTCAATTTGTTTCCTAGTGCCGGTTTGAAGTTCCTGCATTTTTCACTGTAGAACCGAGTTGGAGCTAGTACATCGCCATATATATGTATGGAGTGGAGTTTGCAACTAAAAAGAAACTTTGTGTTCCCAACAAGCTAGGTGAAGGACGGCTTTCACACACAATTTTCCCTCAGAACTGAGCATGTGGAGAGACGTTCGTTCATCTAGCACCAAGGGAACGGGTTGCAGGAGAAACTTTTACTCTGGTTTCTCAGTCTGTTTCCTAGTGCCGGTTTGAAGTTCCTGCAGTTTTCACTGTAAAACCGAGTTGGAGCTAGTTCCTCCCCATTTAAATGTATGGAGTGGAGTTTACAAATAAAAAGAAACTTTGTGTTCCCAACAAGCTAGGTGGAGGACGGCTTTCACACACACTTATCTCTCAGAACTGAGCATGTGGAGAGACGTTCGTTCATCTAGCACCACGGGAACGTGTTGCAGGAGAAAATTTTACTCTGGTTTCTCAGTCTGTTTCCTACTGCCGGTTTGAAGTTCCTGCAGTTTTCACTGTAAAACCGAGTTGGAGCTAGTACCTCCCCATATATATGTATGGAGTGGAGTTGGCAACTAAAAAGTAACTTTGTGTTCCCAACAAGCTAGGTGAAGTACGGCTTTCACACACACTTATCTCTCAGAACTGAGCATGTGGAGAGACTTTCGTTCATCTTGCACCACGGGAACGGGTTGCAAGGGAAACTTTTACTCTGGTTTCTCAGTCTGTTTCCTAGTGCCGGTTTGAAGTTCCTGCAGTTTTCACTGTAAAACCGAGTTGGAGCTAGTACCTCCCCATATAAATGTAAGGAGTGGAGTTTGAACCTGAAAAGAAACTTTGTGTTCCCAACAAGCTAGGTGAAGTACGGCTTTCACACACACTTATCTCTCAGAACTGAGCATGTGGAGAGACATTCGTTCATCTAGCACCAAGGGAACCTGTTGCAGGAGAAACTTTTTCTCTGGTTTCTCAGTCTGTTTAGTTGTGCCGGTTTGATGTTCCTGCAGTTTTCACTATAAAACCGAGTTGGAGCTAGTACCTCCCCATATACATGTATGGAGTGGATTTTGCAACTAAAAAGAATCTTTGTGTTCCCAACAAGCTAGGTGAAGTACGGCTTTCACACAAACTTATCCCTCAGAACTGAGCATGTGGAGAGACATTCTTTCATCTAGCACCAAGGGAACGGGTTGCAGGAGAAATTTTTACTCTTGTTTCTCAATCTGTTTCCTACTGCCGGTTTGAAGTTCCTGCATTTTTCACTGTAGAACCGAGTTGGAGCTAGTTCCTACCCATATATATGTATGGAGTGGAGTTTGCAACTAAAAAGAAACTTTGTGTTCCCAACAAGCTAGGTGAAGGACGGCTTTCACACACACTTTTCCCTCAGAACTGAGCATGTGGAGAGAAGTTCGTTCATCTAGCACCAAGGGAACGGGTTGCAGGAGAAACTTTTACTCTGGTTTCTCAGTCTGTTTCCTAGTGCCGGTTTGAAGTTCCTGCAGTTTTCACTGTAAAACCGAGTTGGAGCTAGTTCCTCCCCATATATATGTATGGAGTGGAGTTTACAAATAAAAAGAAACTTTGTGTTCCCAACAAGCTAGGTGAAGGACGGCTTTCACACACACTTATCTCTCAGAACTTAGCATGTGGAGAGACATTCGTTCATCTAGCACCACGGGAACGTGTTGCAGGAGAAACTTTTACTCTGGTTTCCCAGTCTGTTTCCTAGTGCCGGTTTGAAGTTCCTGCAGTTTTCACTGTAAAACCGAGTTGGAGCTAGTACCTCCCCATATATATGTATGGAGTGGAGTTGGCAACTAAATAGAAACTTTGTGTTCCCAACAAGCTAGGTGAAGTACGGCTTTCACACACACTTATCTCTCAGAACTGAGCATGTGGAGAGACTTTCGTTCATCTTGCACCACGGGAACGGGTTGCAAGAGAAACTTTTACTCTGGTTTCTCAGTCTGTTTCCTAGTGCCGGTTTGAAGTTCCTGCAGTTTTCACTGTAAAACCGAGTTGGAGCTAGTACCTCCCCATATATATGTATGGAGTGGAGTTTACAAATAAAAAGAAACTTTGTGTTCCCAACAAGCTACGTGAAGGAAGCTTTCACACACATTTATCTCTGAGAACTGAGCATGTGGAGAGACGTTCGTTCATCTAGCACCAAGGGAACGGGTTGCAGGAGAATCTTTACTCTGGTTTCTCAGTCTGTTTCCTAGTGCCGGTTTGAAGTTCTTGCAGTTTTAACTGTAAAACCGAGTTGGAGCTTGTACGTCCCCATATATATGTATGGAGTGGAGTTGGCTACTAAAAAGAATCTTTGTGTTCCCAACAATCTAGGTGAATGGCGGCTTTCACACACAATTATCTCTCAGAACTAAGCATGTGGAGAGACGTTCGTTCATCTAGCACCAAGGGAACCTGCTGCAGGAGAAACTTTTACACTGGTTTCTCAGTATGTTTCATAGTGCCGGTTTGATGTTCGTGCAGTTTTCAGTATAAAAACGAGTTGGAGCTAGTACTTCCCGTATATATGTATGGAGTGGATTTTGCAACTAAAAAGAAACTTTGTGTTCCCAACAAGCTAGGTGAAGGACGGCTTTCACACACAATTATCCCTCAGAACTGAGCATGTGGAGAGACATTCATTCATCTAGCACCAAGGGAACGGGTTGCAGGAGAAACTTTTACTCTGGTTTCTCAATCTGTTTCCTTGTGCCGGTTTGAAGTTCCTGCAGTTTTCACTGTAAAACAGAGTTGGAGCTAGTACATCCCCATATATATGTATGGAGTGGAGTTTGCAACTAAAAAGAAACTGTGTTCCCAACAAGCTAGGTGAAGTAAGGCTTTCAAACGCAATTATCTCTCAGAACTGAGCATGTGGAGAGACGTTCGTTCATCTAGCACCAAGGGAACGGTTTGCAGGAGAAACTTTTACTCTGGTTTCTCAGTCTGTTTCCTAGTGCCCGTTTGAAGTTCCTGCAGTTTTCACTGTAAAAGCGAGATGGAGCTAGTTCCTCCCCATATATATGTATGGAGTGGAGTTTGCAACTAAAAAAAAACTTTGTGTTCCCAACAAGCTAGGAAAAGGACGGCTTTCACAAACACTTATCTCTCAGAACTGAGCATGTGGAGAGACGTTCGTTCATCTAGCATCAAGGGAAAGGGTTGCAGGAGAAAATTTTACTCTGGTTTCTCAGTCTGTTTCCTAGTGCCGGTTTGAAGTTCCTGCAGTTTTCACTGTAAAACAGAGTTGGAGCTAGTACCTCCCCATATATATGTATGGAGTGGAGTTTGCAACTAAAAAGAAACTTTGTGTTCCCAACAAGCTAGGTTAAGGACGGCTTTCACACACACTTTTCCCTCACAACTGAGCATGTGGAGAGACATTCGTTCATCTAGCACCAAGGGAACGGGTTGCAGGAGAAACTTTTACTCTGGTTTCTCAGTCTGTTTCCTAGTGCCGGTTTGAAGTTCCTGCAGTTTTCACTGTAAAACCGATTTGGAGCTAGTTCCTCCCCATATATATGTATGGAGTGGAGTTTACAAATAAAAAGAATCTTAGTGTTCCCAACAAGCTAGGTGAAGGACGGCTTTCACACACACTTTTCTCTCAGAACTGAGCATGTGGAGAGACGTTCGTTCATCTAGCACCACGGGAACGTGTTGCAGGAGAAACTTTTACTCTGGTTTCTCAGTCTGTTTCCTAGTGCCGGTTTGAAGTTCCTGCAGTTTTCACTGTAAAACCGAGTTGGAGCTTGTACCTCCCCATATATATGTATGGAGTGGAGTTGGCAACTAAAAATTAACTTTGTGTTCCCAACAAGCTAGGTGTAGTACGGCTTTCACACACAGTTATCTCTCAGAACTGAGCATGTGGAGAGACTTTCGTTCATCTTGCACCACGGGAACGGGTTGCAAGAGAAACTTTTACTCTGGTTTCTCAGTCTGTTTCCTAGTGCCGGTTTGAAGTTCCTGCAGTTTTCACTGTAAAACCGAGTTGGAGCTAGTACCTCCCCATATAAATGTATGGAGTGGAGTTTGAACCTGAAAAGAAACTTTGTGTTCCCAACAAGCTAGGTGAAGTACGGCTTTCACACACACTTATCTCTCAGAACTGAGCATGTGGAGAGACGTTCGTTCATCTAGCACCAAGGGAACCTGTTGCAGGAGAAACTTTTTCTCTGGTTTCTCAGTCTGTTTAGTTGTGCCGGTTTGATGTTCCTGCAGTTTTCACTATAAAACCGAGTTGGAGCTAGTACCTCCCCATATATATGTATGGAGTGGATTTTGCAACTAAAAAGAATCTTTGTGTTCCCAACAAGCTAGGTGAAGTACGGCTTTCACACAAACTTTTCCCACAGAACTGAGCATGTGGAGAGACATTCTTTCATCTAGCACCAAGGGAAATTGTTGCAGGAGAAACTTTTACTCTGGTTTCTCAATCTGTTACCTAGTGCCGGTTTGAATTTCCTGCATTTTTCACTGTAAAACCGAGTTGGAGCTAGTACATCGCCATATATATGTATCGAGTGGAGTTTGCAACTAAAAAGAAACTTTGTGTTCCCAACAAGCTAGGTTAAGGACGGCTTTCACACACACTTTTCCCTCAGAACTGAGCATGTGGAGAGACATTCGTTCATCTAGCACCAAGGGAACGGGTTGCAGGAGAAACTTTTACTCTGGTTTCTCAGTCTGTTTCCTAGTGCCGGTTTGAAGTTCCTGCAGTTTTCACTGTAAAACCGAGTTGGAGCTAGTTCTTCCCCGTATATATGTATGGAGTGGAGTTTACAAATAAAAAGAAACTTTGTGTTCCCAACAAGCTAGGTGAAGGACGGCTTTCACACACACTTATCTCTGAGAACTGAGCATGTGGAGAGACGTTCGTTCATCTAGCACCACGGGAACGTGTTGCAGGAGAAATTTTACTCTGGTTTCTCAGTCTGTTTCCTAGTGCCGGTTTGAAGTTCCTGCAGTTTTCACTGTAAAACCGAGTTGGAGCTAGTACCTCCCCATATATATGTAAGGAGTGGAGTTGGCAACTAAAAAGTAACTTTGTGTTCCCAACAAGCTAGGTGAAGTACGGCTTTCACACACACTTATCTCTCAGAACTGAGCATGTGGAGAGACTTTCGTTCATCTTGCACCACGGGAACGGGTTGCAAGAGAAAATTTTACTCTGGTTTCTCAGTCTGTTTCCTAGTGCCGGTTTGAAGTTCCTGCAGTTTTCACTGTAAAACCGAGTTGGAGCTAGTACCTCCCCATATAAATGTATGGAGTGGAGTTTGAAACTGAAAAGAAACTTTGTGTTACCAACAAGCTAGGTGAAGTACGGCTTTCACACACAATTATCTCTCAGAACTGAGCATGTGGAGAGACGTTCGTTCATCTAGCACCAAGGGAACGGGTTGCAGGAGAAACTTTTACTCTGGTTTCTCAGTCTGTTTCCTAGTGCCGGTTTGAAGTTCCTGCAGTTTTCACTGTAAAACCGAGTTGGAGCTAGTTCCTCCCCATATATTTGTATGGAGTGGAGTTTACAAATAAAAAGAAACTTTGTGTTCCCAACAAGCTAGGTGAAGGACGGCTTTCACACACACTTTTCTCTCAGAACTGAGCATGTGGAGAGACGTTCGTTCATCTAGCACCACGGGAACATGTTGCAGGAGAAACTTTTACTCTGGTTTCTCAGTCTGTTTCCTAGTGCCGGTTTGAAGTTCCTGCAGTTTTCACTGTAAAACCGAGTTGGAGCTAGTACCTCCCCATATATATGTATGGAGTGGAGTTGGCAACTAAAAAGTAACTTTGTGTTCCCAACAAGCTAGGTGAAGTACGGCTTTCACACACACTTATCTCTCAGAACTGAGCATGTGGAGAGACTTTCGTTCATCTTGCACCACGGGAACGGGTTGCAAGAGAAACTTTTACTATGGTTTCTCAGTCTGTTTCCTAGTGCCGGTTTGAAGTTCCTGCATTTTTCACTGTAAAACCGAGTTGGAGCTAGTACATCGCCATATATATGTATGGAGTGGAGTTTGCAACTAAAAAGAAACTTTGTGTTCCCAACAAGCTAGGTGAAGGACGGCTTTCACACACACTTATCTCTCAGAACTGAGCATGTGGAGAGACTTTCGTTCATCTTGCACCACGGGAACGGGTTGCAAGAGAAAATTTTACTCTGGTTTCTCAGTCTGTTTCCTAGTGTCGGTTTGAAGTTCCTGCAGTTTTCACTGTAAAACCGAGTTGGAGCTAGTACCTCCCCATATAAATGTATGGAGTGGAGTTTGAACCTGAAAAGAAACTTTGTGTTACCAACAAGCTAGGTGAAGTACGGCTTTCACACACACTTATCTCTCAGAACTGAGCATGTGGAGAGACGTTCGTTCATCTAGCACCAAGGGAACCTGTTGCAGGAGAAACTTTTTCTCTGGTTTCTCAGTCTGTTTAGTTGTGCCGGTTTGATGTTCCTGCAGTTTTCACTATAAAACCGAGTTGGGGCTAGTACCTACCCATATATATGTATGGAGTGGATTTTGCAACTAAAAAGAATCTTTGTGTTCCCAACAAGCTAGGTGAAGTACGGCTTTCACTCAAACTTATCCCTCAGAACTGAGCATTTGGAGAGACATTCTTTCATCTAGCACCAAGGGAACGGGTTGCAGGAGAAACTTTTACTCTGGTTTCTCAGTCTGTTTCCTAGTGCCGGTTTGAAGTTCCTGCAGTTTTCACTGTAAAACCGAGTTGGAGCTAGTTCCTCCCCATATATATGTATGGAGTGGAGTTTACAAATAAAAAGAAACTTTGTGTTCCCAACAAGCTAGGTGAAGGACGGCTTTCACACACACTTATCTCTCAGAACTGAGCATGTGGAGAGACGTTCGTTCATCTAGCACCACGGGAACGTGTTGCAGGAGAAACTTTTACTCTGGTTTCTCAGTCTGTTTCCTAGTGCCGGTTTGAAGTTCCTGCAGTTTTCACTGTAAAACCGAGTTGGAGGTAGTACCTCCCCATATAAATGTATGGAGTGGAGTTTGAACCTGAAAAGAAACTTTGTGTTCCCAACAAGCTAGGTGAAGTACGGCTTTCACACACAATTATCTCTCAGAACTGAGCATGTGGAGAGACGTTCGTTCATCTAGCACCAAGGGAACGGGTTGCAGGAGAAACTTTTACTCTGGTTTCTCAGTCTGTTTCCTAGTGCCGGTTTGAAGTTCCTGCAGTTTTCACTGTAAAACCGAGTTGGAGCTAGTTCCTCCCCATATATTTGTATGGAGTGGAGTTTACAAATAAAAGGAAACTTTGTGTTCCCAACAAGCTAGGTGAAGGACGGCTTTCACACACACTTTTCTCTCAGAACTGAGCATGTGGAGAGACATTCGTTCATCTAGCACCACGGGAACGTGTTGCAGGAGAAACTTTTACTCTGGTTTCTCAGTCTGTTTCCTAGTGCCGGTTTGAAGTTCCTGCAGTTTTCACTGTAAAACCGAGTTGGAGCTAGTACCTCCCCATATATATGTATGGAGTGGAGTTGGCAACTAAAAATTAACTTTGTGTTCCCAACAAGATATGTGTAGTACGGCTTTCACACACAGTTATCTCTCAGAACTGAGCATGTGGAGAGACTTTCGTTCATCTTGCACCACGGGAACGGGTTGCAAGAGAAACTTTTACTCTGGTTTCTCAGTCTGTTTCCTAGTGCCGGTTTGAAGTTCCTGCAGTTTTCACTGTAAAACCGAGTTGGAGCTAGTACCTCCCCATATAAATGTATGGAGTGGAGTTTGAACCTGAAAAGAAACTTTGTGTTCCCAACAAGCTAGGTGAAGTACGGCTTTCACACACACTTATCTCTCAGAACTGAGCATGTGGAGAGACGTTCGTTCATCTAGCACCAAGGGAACCTGTTGCAGGAGAAACTTTTTCTCTGGTTTCTCAGTCTGTTTAGTTGTGCCGGTTTGATGTTCCTGCAGTTTTCACTATAAAACCGAGTTGGGGCTAGTACCTCCCCATATATATGTATGGAGTGGATTTTGCAACTAAAAAGAATCTTTGTGTTCCCAACAAGCTAGGTGAAGTACGGCTTTCACACAAACTTATCCCACAGAACTGAGCATGTGGAGAGACATTCTTTCATCTAGCACCAAGGGAACTTGTTGCAGGAGAAACTTTTACTCTGGTTTCTCAATCTGTTTCCTAGTGCCGGTTTGAAGTTCCTGCATTTTTCACTGTAAAACCGAGTTGGAGCTAGTACATCCCCATATATATGTATCGAGTGGAGTTTGCAACTAAAAAGAAACTTTGTGTTCCCAACAAGCTAGGTTAAGGACGGCTTTCACACACACTTTTCCCTCAGAACTGAGCATGTGGAGAGACATTCGTTCATCTAGCACCAAGGGAACGGGTTGCAGGATAAACTTTTACTCTGGTTTCTCAGTCTGTTTCCTAGTGCCGGTTTGAAGTTCCTGCAGTTTTCACTGTAAAACCGAGTTGGAGCTAGTTCCTCCCCATATATATGTATGGAGTGGAGTTTACAAATAAAAAGAAACTTTGTGTTCCCAACAAGCTAGGTGAAGGACGGCTTTCACACACACTTATCTCTGAGAACTGAGCATGTGGAGAGACGTTCGTTCATCTAGCACCACGGGAACGTGTTGCAGGACAAATTTTACTCTGGTTTCTCAGTCTGTTTCCTAGTGCCGGTTTGAAGTTCCTGCAGTTTTCACTGTAAAACCGAGTTGGAGCTAGTACCTCCCCATATATATGTATGGAGTGGAGTTGGCAACTAAAAAGTAACTTTGTGTTCCCAACAAGCTAGGTGAAGTACGGCTTTCACACACACTTATCTCTCAGAACTGAGCATGTGGAGAGACTTTCGTTCATCTTGCACCACGGGAACGGGTTGCAAGAGAAAATTTTACTCTGGTTTCTCAGTCTGTTTCCTAGTGCCGGTTTGAAGTTCCTGCAGTTTTCACTGTAAAACCGAGTTGGAGCTAGTACCTCCCCATATAAATGTATGGAGTGGAGTTTGAAACTGAAAAGAAACTTTGTGTTACCAACAAGCTAGGTGAAGTACGGCTTTCACACACAATTATCTCTCAGAACTGAGCATGTGGAGAGACGTTCGTTCATCTAGCACCAAGGGAACGGGTTGCAGGAGAAACTTTTACTCTGGTTTCTCAGTCTGTTTCCTAGTGCCGGTTTGAAGTTCCTGCAGTTTTCACTGTAAAACCGAGTTGGAGCTAGTTCCTCCCCATATATTTGTATGGAGTGGAGTTTACAAATAAAAAGAAACTTTGTGTTCCCAACAAGCTAGGTGAAGGACGGCTTTCACACACACTTTTCTCTCAGAACTGAGCATGTGGAGAGACGTTCGTTCATCTAGCACCACGGGAACATGTTGCAGGAGAAACTTTTACTCTGGTTTCTCAGTCTGTTTCCTAGTGCCGGTTTGAAGTTCCTGCAGTTTTCACTGTAAAACCGAGTTGGAGCTAGTACCTCCCCATATATATGTATGGAGTGGAGTTGGCAACTAAAAAGTAACTTTGTTTTCCCAACAAGCTAGGTGAAGTACGGCTTTCACACACACTTATCTCTCAGAACTGAGCATGTGGAGAGACTTTCGTTCATCTTGCACCACGGGAACGGGTTGCAAGAGAAACTTTTACTCTGGTTTCTCAGTCTGTTTCCTAGTGCCGGTTTGAAGTTCCTGCAGTTTTCACTGTAAAACAGAGTTGGAGCTAGTACCGCCCCATATAAATGTATGGAGTGGAGTTTGAACCTGAAAAGAAACATTGTGTTCCCAACAAGCTAGGTGAAGTACGGCTTTAACACACAATTATCTCTCAGAACTGAGCATGTGGAGAGACGTTCGTTCATCTAGCACCAAGGGAACCTGTTGCAGGAGAAACTTTTACTCTGGTTTCTCAGTCTGTTTAGTTGTGCCGGTTTGATGTTCCTGCAGTTTTCACTATAAAACCGAGTTGGAGCTAGTACCTCCCCATATATATGTATGGAGTGGATTTTGCAACTAAAAAGAATCTTTGTGTTCCCAACAAGCTAGGTGAAGTACGGCTTTCACACAAACTTATCCCACAGAACTGAGCATGTGGAGAGACATTCTTTCATCTAGCACCAAGGGAACGGGTAGCAGGAGAAACTTTTACTCTGGTTTCTCAATCTGTTTCCTAGTGCCGGTTTGAAGTTCCTGCATTTTTCACTGTAAAACCGAGTTGGAGCTAGTACATCGCCATATATATGTATGGAGTGGAGTTTGCAACTAAAAAGAAACTTTGTGTTCCCAACAAGCTAGGTTAAGTACGGCTTTCACACACACTTTTCCCTCAGAACTGAGCATGTGGAGAGACATTCGTTCATCTAGCACCAAGGGAACGGGTTTCAGGAGAAACTTTTACTCTGGTTTCTCAGTCTGCTTCCTAGTGCCGGTTTGAAGTTCCTGCAGTTTTCACTGTAAAACCGAGTTGGGGTTAGTTCCTCCCCATATATATGTATGGAGTGGAGTTTACAAATAAAAATAAACTTTGTGTTCCCAACAAGCTAGGTGAAGGACGGCTTTCACACACACTTATCTCTCAGAACTGAGCATGTGGAGAGACTTTCGTTCATCTTGCACCACGGGAACGGGTTGCAAGAGAAAATTTTACTCTGGTTTCTCAGTCTGTTTCCTAGTGTCGGTTTGAAGTTCCTGCAGTTTTCACTGTAAAACCGAGTTGGAGCTAGTACCTCCCCATATAAATGTATGGAGTGGAGTTTGAACCTGAAAAGAAACTTTGTGTTACCAACAAGCTAGGTGAAGTACGGCTTTCACACACACTTATCTCTCAGAACTGAGCATGTGGAGAGACGTTCGTTCATCTAGCACCAAGGGAACCTGTTGCAGGAGAAACTTTTTCTCTGGTTTCTCAGTCTGTTTAGTTGTGCCGGTTTGATGTTCCTGCAGTTTTCACTATAAAACCGAGTTGGGGCTAGTACCTACCCATATATATATTTGGAGTGGATTTTGCAACTAAAAAGAATCTTTGTGTTCCCAACAAGCTAGGTGAAGTACGGCTTTCACTCAAACTTATCCCACAGAACTGAGCATGTGGAGAGACATTCTTTCATCTAGCACCAAGGGAACGGGTTGCAGGAGAAACATTTACTCTGGTTTCTCAATCTGTTTCCTAGTGCCGGTTTAAAGTTCCTGAATTTTTCACTGTAAAACCGAGTTGGAGCTAGTACATCCCCATATATATGTATGGAGTGGAGTTTGCAACTAAAAAGAAACTTTGTGTTCCCAACAATCTAGGTGAAGGACGGCTTTCACACACACTTTTCCCTCAGAACTGAGCATTTGGAGAGACATTCTTTCATCTAGCACCAAGGGAACGGGTTGCAGGAGAAACTTTTACTCTGGTTTCTCAGTCTGTTTCCTAGTGCCGGTTTGAAGTTCCTGCAGTTTTCACTGTAAAACCGAGTTGGAGCTAGTTCCTCCCCATATATATGTATGGAGTGGAGTTTACAAATAAAAAGAAACTTTGTGTTCCCAACAAGCTAGGTGAAGGACGGCTTTCACACACACTTATCTCTCAGAACTGAGCATGTGGAGAGACTTTCGTTCATCTAGCACCACGGGAACGTGTTGCAGGAGAAAATTTTACTCTGGTTTCTCAGTCTGTTTCCTAGTGCCGGTTTGAAGTTCCTGCAGTTTTCACTGTAAAACCGAGTTGGAGCTAGTACCTCCCCATATATATGTATGGAGTGGAGTTGGCAAGTAAAAAGTAACTTTGTGTTCCCAACAAGCTAGGTGAAGTACGGCTTTCACACACACTTATCTCTCAGAACTGATCATGTGGAGAGACTTTCGTTCATCTTGCACCACGGGAACGTGTTGCAAGGGAAACTTTTACTCTAGTTTCTCAGTCTGTTTCCTAGTGCCGGTTTGAAGTTCCTGCAGTTTTCACTGTAAAAGCGAGTTGGAGCTAGTACCTCCCCATATAAATGTAAGGAGTGGAGTTTGAACCTGAAAAGAAACTTTGTGTTCCCAACAAGCTAGGTGAAGTACGGCTTTCACACACACTTATCTATCAGAACTGAGCATGTGGAGAGACGTTCGTTCATCTAGCACCAAGGGAACCTGTTGCAGGAGAAACTTTTTCTCTGGTTTCTCAGTCTGTTTAGTTGTGCCGGTTTGATGTTCCTGCAGTTTTCACTATAAACCGAGTTGGAGCTAGTACCTCCCCATATACATGTATGGAGTGGATTTTGCAACTAAAAAGAATCTTTGTGTTCCCAACAAGCTAGGTGAAGGACGGCATTCACACACACTTTTCCCTCAGAACTGAGCATTTGGAGAGACATTCTTTCATCTAGCACCAAGGGAACGGGTTGCAGGAGAAACTTTTACTCTGGTTTCTCAGTCTGTTTCCTAGTGCCGGTTTGAAGTTCCTGCAGTTTTCACTGTAAAACCGAGTTGGAGCTAGTACCTCCCCATATATATGTATGGAGTGGAGTTTACAAATAAAAAGAAACTTTGTGTTCCCAACAAGCTAGGTGAAGGACGGCTTTCACACACACTTATCTCTCAGAACTGAGCATGTGGAGAGACGTTCGTTCATCTAGCACCACGGGAACGTGTTGCAGGAGAAACTTTTACTCTGGTTTCTCAGTCTGTTTCCTAGTGCCGGTTTGAAGTTCCTGCAGTTTTCACTGTAAAACCGAGTTGGAGCTAGTACCTCCCCATATAAATGTATGGAGTGGAGTTTGAACCTGAAAAGAAACTTTGTGTTACCAACAAGCTAGGTGAAGTATGGCTTTCACACACAATTATCTCTCAGAACTGAGCATGTGGAGAGACGTTCGTTCATCTAGCACCAAGGGAACGGGTTGCAGGAGAAACTTTTACTCTGGTTTCTCAGTCTGTTTCCTAGTGCCGGTTTGAAGTTCCTGCAGTTTTCACTGTAAAACCGAGTTGGAGCTAGTTCCTCCCCATATATATGTATGGAGTGGAGTTTACAAATAAAAAGAAACTTTGTGTTCCCAACAAGCTAGGTGAAGGACGGCTTTCACACACACTTTTCTCTCAGAACTGAGCATGTGGAGAGACATTCGTTCATCTAGCACCACGGGAACGTGTTGCAGGAGAAACTTTTACTCTGGTTTCTCAGTCTGTTTCCTAGTGCCGGTTTGAAGTTCCTGCAGTTTTCACTGTAAAACCGAGTTGGAGCTAGTACCTCCCCATATATATGTATGGAGTGGAGTTGGCAACTAAAAATTAACTTTGTGTTCCCAACAAGCTAGGTGTAGTACGGCTTTCACACACAGTTATCTCTCAGAACTGAGCATGTGGAGAGACTTTCGTTCATCTTGCACCACGGGAACGGGTTGCAAGAGAAACTTGTACTCTGGTTTCTCAGTCTGTTTCCTAGTGCCGGTTTGAAGTTCCTGCAGTTTTCACTGTAAAACCGAGTTGGAGCTAGTACCTCCCCATATAAATGTATGGAGTGGAGTTTGAACCTGAAAAGAAACTTTGTGTTCCCAACAAGCTAGGTGAAGTACGGCTTTCACACACACTTATCTCTCAGAACTGAGCATGTGGAGAGACGTTCGTTCATCTAGCACCAAGGGAACCTGTTGCAGGAGAAACTTTTTCTCTGGTTTCTCAGTCTGTTTAGTTGTGCCGGTTTGATGTTCCTGCAGTTTTCACTATAAAACCGAGTTGGGGCTAGTACCTCCCCATATATATGTATGGAGTGGATTTTGCAACTAAAAAGAATCTTTGTGTTCCCAACAAGCTAGGTGAAGTACGGCTTTCACACAAATTTATCCCACAGAACTGAGCATGTGGAGAGACATTCTTTCATCTAGCACCAAGGGAACTTGTTGCAGGAGAAACTTTTACTCTGGTTTCTCAATCTGTTTCCTAGTGCCGGTTTGAAGTTCCTGCATTTTTCACTGTAAAACCGAGTTGGAGCTAGTACATCCCCATATATAAGTATCGAGTGGAGTTTGCAACTAAAAAGAAACTTTGTGTTCCCAACAAGCTAGGTTAAGGACGGCTTTCACACACACTTTTCCCTCAGAACTGAGCATGTGGAGAGACATTCGTTCATCTAGCACCAAGGGAACGGGTTGCAGGAGAAACTTTTACTCTGGTTTCTCAGTCTGTTTCCTAGTGCCGGTTTGAAGTTCCTGCAGTTTTCACTGTAAAACCGAGTTGGAGCTTGTTCCTCCCCATATATATGTATGGAGTGGAGTTTACAAATAAAAAGAAACTTTGTGTTCCCAACAAGCTAGGTGAAGGACGGCTTTCACACACACTTATCTCTGAGAACTGAGCATGTGGAGAGACGTTCGTTCATCTAGCACCACGGGAACGTGTTGCAGGAGAAATTTTACTCTGGTTTCTCAGTCTGTTTCCTAGTGCCGGTTTGAAGTTCCTGCAGTTTTCACTGTAAAACCGAGTTGGAGCTTGTACCTCCCCATATATATGTATGGAGTGGAGTTGGCAACTAAAAAGTAACTTTGTGTTCCCAACAAGCTAGGTGAAGTACGGCTTTCACACACACTTATCTCTCAGAACTGAGCATGTGGAGAGACTTTCGTTCATCTTGCACCACGGGAACGGGTTGCAAGAGAAAATTTTACTCTGGTTTCTCAGTCTGTTTCCTAGTGCCGGTTTGAAGTTCCTGCAGTTTTCACTGTAAAACCGAGTTGGAGCTAGTACCTCCCCATATAAATGTATGGAGTGGAGTTTGAAACTGAAAAGAAACTTTGTGTTACCAACAAGCTAGGTGAAGTACGGCTTTCACACACAATTATCTCTCAGAACTGAGCATGTGGAGAGACGTTCGTTCATCTAGCACCAAGGGAACGGGTTGCAGGAGAAACTTTTACTCTGGTTTCTCAGTCTGTTTCCTAGTGCCGGTTTGAAGTTCCTGCAGTTTTCACTGTAAAACCGAGTTGGAGCTAGTTCCTCCCCATATATTTGTATGGAGTGGAGTTTACAAATAAAAAGAAACTTTGTGTTCCCAACAAGCTAGGTGAAGGACGGCTTTCACACACACTTTTCTCTCAGAACTGAGCATGTGGAGAGACGTTCGTTCATCTAGCACCACGGGAACATGTTGCAGGAGAAACTTTTACTCTGGTTTCTCAGTCTGTTTCCTAGTGCCGGTTTGAAGTTCCTGCAGTTTTCACTGTAAAACCGAGTTGGAGCTAGTACCTCCCCATATATATGTATGGAGTGGAGTTGGCAACTAAAAAGTAACTTTGTGTTCCCAACAAGCTAGGTGAAGTACGGCTTTCACACACACTTATCTCTCAGAACTGAGCATGTGGAGAGACTTTCGTTCATCTTGCACCACGGGAACGGGTTGCAAGAGAAACTTTTACTCTGGTTTCTCAGTCTGTTTCCTAGTGCCGGTTTGAAGTTCCTGCAGTTTTCACTGTAAAACCGAGTTGGAGCTAGTAACGCCCCATATAAATGTATGGAGTGGAGTTTGAACCTGAAAAGAAACATTGTGTTCCCAACAAGCTAGGTGAAGTACGGCTTTAACACACAATTATTTCTCAGAACCTAGCATGTGGAGAGACGTTCGTTCATCTAGCACCAAGGGAACCTGTTGCAGGAGAAACTTTTTCTCTGGTTTCTGAGTCTGTTTAGTTGTGCCGGTTTGATGTTCCTGCAGTTTTCACTATAAAACCGAGTTGGAGCTAGTACCTCCCCATATATATGTATGGAGTGGATTTTGCAACTAAAAAGAATCTTTGTGTTCCCAACAAGCTAGGTGAAGTACGGCTTTCACACAAACTTATCCCACAGAACTGAGCATGTGGAGAGACATTCTTTCATCTAGCACCAAGGGAACGGGTAGCAGGAGAAACTTTTACTCTGGTTTCTCAATCTGTTTCCTAGTGCCGGTTTGAAGTTCCTGCATTTTTCACTGTAAAACCGAGTTGGAGCTAGTACATCGCCATATATATGTATGGAGTGGAGTTTGCAACTAAAAAGAAACTTTGTGTTCCCAACAAGCTAGGTTAAGGACGGCTTTCACACACACTTTTCCCTCAGAACTGAGCATGTGGAGAGACATTCGTTCATCTAGCACCAAGGGAACGGGTTTCAGGAGAAACTTTTACTCTGGTTTCTCAGTCTGTTTCCTAGTGCCGGTTTGAAGTTCCTGCAGTTTTCACTGTAAAACCGAGTTGGGGCTAGTTCCTCCCCATATATATGTATGGAGTGGAGTTTACAAATAAAAATAAACTTTGTGTTCCCAACAAGCTAGGTGAAGGACGGCTTTCACACACACTTATCTCTCAGAACTGAGCATGTGGAGAGACTTTCGTTCATCTTGCAACGCGGGAACGGGTTGCAAGAGAAAATTTTACTCTGGTTTCTCAGTCTGTTTCCTAGTGTCGGTTTGAAGTTCCTGCAGTTTTCACTGTAAAACCGAGTTGGAGCTAGTACCTCCCCATATAAATGTATGGAGTGGAGTTTGAACCTGAAAAGAAACTTTGTGTTACCAACAAGCTAGGTGAAGTACGGCTTTCACACACACTTATCTCTCAGAACTGAGCATGTGGAGAGACGTTCGTTCATCTAGCACCAAGGGAACCTGTTGCAGGAGAAACTTTTTCTCTGGTTTCTCAGTCTGTTTAGTTGTGCCGGTTTGATGTTCCTGCAGTTTTCACTATAAAACCGAGTTGGGGCTAGTACCTACCCATATATATATTTGGAGTGGATTTTGCAACTAAAAAGAATCTTTGTGTTCCCAACAAGCTAGGTGAAGTACGGCTTTCACTCAAACTTATCCCACAGAACTGAGCATGTGGAGAGACATTCTTTCATCTAGCACCAAGGGAACGGGTTGCAGGAGAAACATTTACTCTGGTTTCTCAATCTGTTTCCTAGTGCCGGTTTAAAGTTCCTGAATTTTTCACTGTAAAACCGAGTTGGAGCTAGTACATCCCCATATATATGTATGGAGTGGAGTTTGCAACTAAAAAGAAACTTTGTGTTCCCAACAATCTAGGTGAAGGACGGCTTTCACACACACTTTTCCCTCAGAACTGAGCATTTGGAGAGACATTCTTTCATCTAGCACCAAGGGAACGGGTTGCAGGAGAAACTTTTACTCTGGTTTCTCAGTCTTTTTCCTAGTGCCGGTTTGAAGTTCCTGCAGTTTTCACTGTAAAACCGAGTTGGAGCTAGTTCCTCCCCATATATATGTATGGAGTGGAGTTTACCAATAAAAGGAAACTTTGTGTTCCCAACAAGCTAGGTGAAGGACGGCTTTCACACACACTTATCTCTCAGAACTGAGCATGTGGAGAGACGTTCGTTCATCTAGCACCACGGGAACGTGTTGCAGGAGAAACTTTTACTCTGGTTTCTCAGTCTGTTTCCTAGTGCCGGTTTGAAGTTCCTGCAGTTTTCACTGTAAAACTGAGTTGGAGATAGTACCTCCCCATATATATGTATGGAGTGGAGTTGGCAACTAAAAAGTAACTTTGTGTTCCCAACAAGCTAGGTGAAGTACGGCTTTCACACACACTTATCTCTCAGAACTGAGCATGTGGAGAGACTTTCGTTCATCTTGCACCACGGGAACGGGTTGCAAGAGAAAATTTTACTCTGGTTTCTCAGTCTGTTTCCTAGTGCCGGTTTGAAGTTCCTGCAGTTTTCACTGTAAAACCGAGTTGGAGCTAGTACCTCCCCTTATAAATGTATGGAGTGGAGTTTGAACCTGAAAAGAAACTTTGTGTTACCAACAAGCTAGGTGAAGTACGGCTTTCACACACAATTATCTCTCAGAACTGAGCATGTGGAGAGACGTTCGTTCATCTAGCATCAAGGGAACGGGTTGCAGGAGAAACTTTTACTCTGGTTTCTCAGTCTGTTTCCTAGTGCCGGTTTGAAGTTCCTGCAGTTTTCACTGTAAAACCGAGTTGGAGCTAGTTCCTCCCCATATATATGTATGGAGTGGAGTTTACAAATAAAAAGAAACTTTGTGTTCCCAACAAGCTAGGTGAAGGACGGCTTTCACACACACTTTTCTCTCAGAACTGAGCATGTGGAGAGACATTCGTTCATCTAGCACCACGGGAACGTGTTGCAGGAGAAACTTTTACTCTGGTTTCTCAGTCTGTTTCCTAGTGCCGGTTTGAAGTTCCTGCAGTTTTCACTGTAAAACCGAGTTGGAGCTAGTACCTCCCCATATATATGTATGGAGTGGAGTTGGCAACTAAAAAGTAACTTTGAGTTCCCAACAAGCTAGGTGAAGTACGGCTTTCACACACACTTATCTCTCAGAACTGAGCATGTGGAGAGACTTTCGTTCATCTTGCACCACGGGAACGCGTTGCAAGAGAAACTTTTACTCTGGTTTCTCAGTCTGTTTCCTAGTGCCGGTTTGAAGTTCCTGCAGTTTTCACTGTAAAACCGAGTTGGAGCTAGTACCTCCCCATATAAATGTATGGATTGGAGTTTGAACCTGAAAAGAATCTTTGTGTTCCCAACAAGCTAAGTGAAGTACGGCTTTAACACACAATTATTTCTCAGAACTGAGCATGTGGAGAGACGTTCGTTCATCTAGCACCAAGGGAACCTGTTGCAGGAGAAACTTTTTCTCTGGTTTCTCAGTCTGTTTAGTTGTGCCGGTTTGATGTTCCTGCAGTTTTCACTATAAAACCGAGTTGGGGCTAGTACCTCCCCATATATATGTATGGAGTGGATTTTGCAACTAAAAAGAATCTTTGTGTTCCCAACAAGCTAGGTGAAGTACGGCTTTCACACAAACTTATCCCACAGAACTGAGCATGTGGAGAGACATTCTTTCATCTAGCA
Source organism: Camelus dromedarius (assembly GCF_036321535.1). NCBI lineage: Eukaryota > Metazoa > Chordata > Mammalia > Artiodactyla > Camelidae > Camelus > Camelus dromedarius. The sequence continues at coordinate 1,198,985 of NW_026989809.1, read as the reverse complement.
CCAAGGGAACGGGTTGCAGGAGAAACTTTTACTCTGGTTTCTCAATCTGTTTCCTAGTGCCGGTTTGAAGTTCCTGCATTTTTCACTGTAAATCCGAGTTGGAGCTAGTACATCCCCATATATATGTATGGAGTGGAGTTTGCAACTAAAAAGAAACTTTGTGTTCCCAACAAGCTAGGTGAAGGACGGCTTTCACACACACTTTTCCCTCAGAACTGAGCATTTATAGAGACATTCTTTCATCTAGCACCAAGGGAACGGGTTGCAGGAGAAACTTTTACTGTGGTTTCTCAGTCTGTTTCCTAGTGCCGTTTTGAATTTCCTGCAGTTTTCACTGTAAAACCGAGTTGGAGCTAGTTCCTCCCCATATATATGTATGGAGTGGAGTTTACAAATAAAAAGAAACTTTGTGTTCCCAACAAGCTAGGTGAAGGACGGCTTTCACACACACTTATCTCTCAGAACTGAGCATGTGGAGAGACTTTCGTTCATCTAGCACCACGGGAACGTGTTGCAGGAGAAAATTTTACTCTGGTTTCTCAGTCTGTTTCCTAGTGCCGGTTTGAAGTTCCTGCAGTTTTCACTGTAAAACCGAGTTGGAGCTAGTACCTCCCCATATATATGTATGGAGTGGAGTTGGCATCTAAAAAGTAACTTTGTGTTCCCAACAAGCTAGGTGAAGTACGGCTTTCACACACACTTATCTCTCAGAACTGAGCATGTGGAGAGACTTTCGTTCATCTTGCACCACGGGAACGTGTTGCAAGGGAAACTTTTACTCTAGTTTCTCAGTCTGTTTCCTAGTGCCGGTTTGAAGTTCCTGCAGTTTTCACTGTAAAAGCGAGTTGGAGCTAGTACCTCCCCATATAAATGTAAGGAGTGGAGTTTGAACCTGAAAAGAAACTTTGTGTTCCCAACAAGCTAGGTGAAGTACGGCTTTCACACACACTTATCTATCAGAACTGAGCATGTGGAGAGACGTTCGTTCATCTAGCACCAAGGGAACCTGTTGCAGGAGAAACTTTTTCTCTGGTTTCTCAGTCTGTTTAGTTGTGCCGGTTTGATGTTCCTGCAGTTTTCACTATAAACCGAGTTGGAGCTAGTACCTCCCCATATACATGTATGGAGTGGATTTTGCAACTAAAAAGAATCTTTGTGTTCCCAACAAGCTAGGTGAAGGACGGCTTTCACACACACTTATCTCTCAGAAATGAGCATGTGGAGAGACATTCGTCCATCTAGCACCAAGGGAACGGGTTGCAGGAGAAACTTTTACTCTGGTTTCTCAATCTGTTTCCTAGTGCCGGTTTGAAGTTCCTGCATTTTTCACTGTAAAACCGAGTTGGAGCTAGAACATCCCCATATATATGTATGGAGTGGAGTTTGCAACTAAAAAGAAACTTTGTGTTCCCAACAAGCTAGGTTAAGGACGGCTTTCACACACACTTTTCCCTCAGAACTGAGCTTGTGGAGACACATTTGTTCATCTAGCACCAAGGGAACGGGTTGCAGGAGAAACTTTTTCTCTGGTTTCTCAGTCTGTTTCCTAGTGCCGGTTTGAAGTTCCTGCAGTTTTCACTGTAAAACCGAGTTGGAGCTAGTTCCTCCCCATATATATGTATGGAGTGGAGTTTACAAATAAAAAGAAACTTTGTGTTCCCAACAAGCTAGTTGAAGGACGGCTTTCACACACACTTATCTCTCAGAAATGAGCATGTGGAGAGACGTTCGTTCATCTAGCACCAAGGGAACGGGTTGAAGGAGAATCTTTACTCTGGTTTCTCAGTCTGTTTCCTAGTGCCGGTTTGAAGTTCCTGCAGTTTTCACTGTAAAACCGAGTTGGAGCTAGTACCTCCCCATATATATGTATGGAGTGGAGTTGGCAACTAAAAAGTAACTTTGTGTTCCCAACAAGCTAGGTGAAGTACGGCTTTCACACACACTTAACTCTCAGAACTGAGCATGTGGAGAGACGTTCGTTCATCTAGCACCAAGGGAACGGGTTGCAGGAGAAACTTTTACTCTGGTTTCTCAGTCTGTTTCCTAGTGCCCGTTTGAAATTCCTGCAGTTTTCACTGTAAAATCGAGTTGGAGCTAGTTCCTACCCATATATATGTATGGAGTGGAGTTTGCAACTAAAAAAAAACTTTGTGTTCCCAACAAGCTAGGTAAAGGACGGCTTTCACACACACTTATCTCTCAGAACTGAGCATGTGGAGAGACCTTCGTTCATCTAGCATCAAGGGAACGGGTTGCCGGAGAAAATTTTACTCTGGTTTCTCAGTCTGTTTCCTAGTGCCGGTTTGAAGTTCCTGCAGTTTCACTGTAAAACCGAGTTGGAGCTTGTACCTCCCCATATATATGTATGGAGTGGTGTTGGCAACTAAAAAGTAACTTTGTGTTCCCAACAAGCTAGGTGAAGTTCGGCTTTCACACTCACTTATCTCTCAGAACTGAGCATGTGGAGAGACTTTCGTTCATCTTGCACCACGGGAACGGGTTGCAAGAGAAACTTTTACTCTGGTTTCTCAGTCTGTTTCCTAGTGCCGGTTTGAAGTTCCTGCAGTTTTCACTGTAAAACCGAGTTGGAGCTAGTACCTCCCCATATAAATGTATGGAGTGGAGTTTGAACTTGAAAAGAAACTTTGTGTTCCCAACAAGCTAGGTGAAGCACGGCTTTCACACACACTTATCTCTCAGAACTGAGCATGTGGAGAGACATTCGTTCATCTAGCACCAAGGGAACGGGTTGCAGGAGAAACTTTTACTCTGGTTTCTCAATCTGTTTCCTAGTGCCGGTTTGAAGTTCCTGCATTTTTCACTGTAAAACCGTGTTGGAGCTAGTACATCCCCATATATATGTATGGAGTGGAGTTTGCAACGAAAAAGAAACTTTGTGTTCCCAACAAGCTAGGTTAAGGACGGCTTTCACACACACTTTTCCCTCACAACTGAGCATGTGGAGAGACATTCGTTCATCTAGCACCAAGGGAACGGGTTGCAGGAGAAACTTTTACTCTGGTTTCTCAGTCTGTTTCCTAGTGCCGGTTTGAAGTTCCTGCAGTTTTCACTGTAAAACCGAGTTGGAGCTAGTTCCTCCCCATATATATGTATGCATTGGAGTTTACAAATAAAAAGAAACTTTGTGTTCCCAACAAGCTAGGTGAAGGACGGCTTTCACACACACTTATCCCTCAGAACTGAGCATGTGGAGAGACGTTCGTTCATCTAGCACCACGGGAACGTGTCGCAGGAGAAACTTTTACTCTGGTTTCTCAGTCTGTTTCCTAGTGCCGGTTTGAAGTTCCTGCATTTTTCACTGTAAAACCGAGTTGGAGCAAGTACATCCCCATATATATGTATGGAGTGGAGTTGGCAACTAAAAAGTAACTTTGTGTTCCCAACAAGCTAGGTGAAGTACGGCTTTCACACACACTTATCTCTCAGAACTGAGCATGTGGAGAGACTTTCGTTCATCTTGCACCACGGGAACGGGTTGCAAGAGAAACTTTTACTCTGGTTTCTCAGTCTGTTTCCTAGTGCCGGTTTGAAGTTCCTGCAGTTTTCACTGTAAAACCGAGTTGGAGCTAGTAACTCCCCATATAAATGTATGGAGTGGAGTTTGAACCTGAAAAGAAACTTTGTGTTCCCAACAAGCTAGGTGAAGTACGGCTTTCACACACACTTATCTCTCAAAAATGAGCATGTGGAGAGACGTTCGTTCATCTAGCACCAAGGGAACCTGTTGCAGGAGAAACTTTTTATCTGGTTTCTCAGTCTGTTTAGTTGTGCCGGTTTGATGTTCCTGCAGTTTTCACTATAAAACCGAGTTGGAGCTAGTACCTCCCCATATATATGTATGGAGTGGATTTTGCAACTAAAAAGAATCTTTGTGTTCCCAACAAGCTAGGTGAAGTACGGCTTTCACACAAACTTATCCCTCAGAACTGAGCATGTGGAGAGACATTCTTTCATCTAGCACCAAGGGAACGGGTTGCAGGAGAAACTTTTACTCTGGTTTCTCAATCTGTTTCCTAGTGCCGGATTGAAGTTCATGCATTTTTCACTGTAAAACCGAGTTGGAGCTAGTACATCGCCATATATATGTATGGAGTGGAGATTGCAACTAAAAAGAAACTTTGTGTTCCCAACAATCTAGGTTAAGGACGGCTTTCACACACACTTTTCCCTCAGAACTGAGCATGTGGAGAGACATTCGTTCATCTAGCACCAAGGGAACGGGTTGCAGGAGAAACTTTTACTCTGGTTTCTCTGTCTGTTTCCTAGTGCCGGTTTGAAGTTCCTGCAGTTTTCACTGTAAAACCGAGTTGGAGCTAGTTCCTCCGCATATATATGTATGGAGTGGAGTTTACAAATAAAAAGAAACTTTGTGTTCCCAACAAGCTAGGTGAAGTACGGCTTTCACACACACTTATCTCTCAGAACTGAGCATGTGGAGAGACTTTCGTTCATCTAGCACAAAGGGAACCTGTTGCAGGAGAAACTTTTACTCTGGTTTCTCAGTCTGTTTCGTAGTGCCGGTTTGATGTTCCTGCAGTTTTCACTATAAAACCGAGTTGGAGCTAGTACCTCCCCATATATATGTATGAAGTGCATTTTGCAACTAAAAAGAATCTTTGTGTTCCCAACAAGCTAGGTGAAGGACGGCTTTCACACACACATATCCCTCAGAACTGAGCATGTGGAGAGACATTCTTTCATCTAGCACCAAGGGAACGGGTTGCAGGAGAAACTTTTACTCTGGTTTCTCAATCTGTTTCTTAGTGCCGGTTTGAAGTTCCTGCATTTTTCACTGTAAAACAGAGTTGGAGCTTGTACATCCCCGTATATATGTATGGAGTGGAGTTTGCAACTAAAAAGAAACTTTGTGTTCCCAACAAGCTAGGTTATGACGGCTTTCACACACACTTATCCCTCAGAACTGAGCATGTGGAGAGACATTCATTCATCTAGCACCAAGGGAACGGGTTGCAGGAGAAACTTTTTCTCTGGTTTCTCAGTCTGTTTCCTAGTGCCGGTTTGAAGTTCCAACAGTTTTCTCTGTAAAACCGAGTTGGAGCTATTACATCCCCATATATTTGTATGGAGTGGAGTTGGCAAGTAAAAAGAATCTTTGTGTTCCATACAAGCTAGGTGAAGAACGGCTTTCACACACACTTATCTCTCAGAACTGAGCATGTGGAGAGACTTTCGTTCATCTAGCACCAATGGAACGGTTTGCAGGAGAAACTTTTACTCTGTTTTGTCAGTCTGTTTCCTAGTGCCGGTTTGAAGTTCCTGCATTTTTCACTGTAAAACCGAGTTGGAGCTAGTAACTACCCATATATATGTATGGAGTGGAGTTTACAATTAAAAAGAAAATTTGTGTTCCCAACAAGCTAGGTGAAGGACGGCTTTCACACACACTTATCCTCAGAACTGAGCATGTGGAGAGACTTTCTTTCATCTAGCACCAAGGGAACGGGTTGCAGGAGAAAATTTTACTCTGCTTTCTCAGTCTGTTTCCTAGTGCCGGTTGAAGTTCCTGCAGTTTTCACTGTAAAACCGAGTTGGAGCTAGTACATCCCCATATATATTTATGGAGTGGAGTTGGCAACTAAAAAGAATCTTTGTGTTCCCAACAAGCTAGGTGAAGTACGGCTTTCACACACACTTATCTCTCAGAACTGAGCATGTGGAGAGACGTTCGTTCATCTAGCACCAAGGGAACGGTTTGCAGGAGAAACTTTTACTCTGGATTCTCAGTATGTTTCCTAGTGACGGTTTAAAGTTCCTGCAGTTTTCATTGTAAAACCGAGTTGGAGCTAGTACCTCCCCATATATATGTATGGATTGGAGTTTGCAACTAAAAAGAAACTTTGTGTTCCCAACAAGCTAGATGAAGGACGGCTTTCACACACACTTATCTCTCAGAACTGAGGATGTGGAGAGACGTTCGTTCATCTAGCACGAAGGGAACGGTTTGCAGGAGAAACATTTACTCTGGTTTCTCAGTCTGTTTCCTAGATCCGGTTTGAAGTTCCTGCAGTTTTCACTGTAAAACCGAGTTGGAGCTTGTTCCTCCCTATATATATGTATGGAGTGGAGTTTAAAATAATAAGAAACTTTGTGTTCCCAACAAACTAGGGGAAGGACGGAATTCACACACACTTATCTCTCAGAACTGAGCATGTGGAGAGACGTTCGTTCATCTAGCACCAAGGGAAAGGGTTGCAGGAGAATCTTTACTCTGGTTTCTCAGTCTGTTTCCTAGTGCCGGCTTGAATTTCCTGCAGTTTTCACTGTAAAAGCGAATTGGAGCTAGTACTTCCCCATATATATTTATGGAGTGGAGTTTGAACCTGAAAAGAAACTTTGTGTTCCCAACAAGCGAGGTGAAGGACGGCTTTCACACACACTTATCTCTCAGAACTGAGGATGTGGAGAGACGTTCGTTCATCTAGCACGAAAGGAACGGTTTGCAGGAGAAACATTTACTCTGGTTTCTCAGTCTGTTTCCTAGATCCGGTTTGAAGTTCCTGCAGTTTTCACTGTAAAACCGAGTTGGAGCTTGTTCCTCCCTATATATATGTATGGAGTGGAGTTTAAAATAAAAAGAAACTTTGTGTTCCCAACAAACTAGGGGAAGGACGTATTTCACACACACTTATCTCTCAGAACTGAGCATGTGGAGAGACGTTCGTTGATCTAACAACAAGGGAACGGGTTGCAGGGGAAACATTTACTCTGGTTTCTCAGTCTGTTTCCTAGTGCCGGTTTGAAGTTCCTGCAGTTTTCACTGTAAAACCGAGTTGGAGCTAGTACCTCCCCATACATATGTATGGATTGAAGTTTGCAACTAAAAAGAAACTTTGAGTTCCCAACAAGCTACGTGAAGAACGGCTTTCACACACACTTATCTCTCAGATCAGAGCATGTGGAGAGACGTTCGTTCATCTAGCACCAAGGGAACGGGTTTCAGGAGAATCTTTACTCTGGTTTCTCAGTCTGTTTCCTAGTGCCGGTTTGAAGTTCCTGCAGTTTTCCCTGTAAAATCGAGTTGGAGCTAGTACGTCCCCATATATATGTATGGAGTGTACTTGGCCACTAAAAAGAATCTTTGTGTTCCCAACAAGCTAGGTGAAGGACGGCTTTCACATACACATATCTCTCAGAACTGAGCATGTGGAGAGACGTTCGTTCATTTAGCACCACGGGAACGGGTTGCAGGAGGAACTTTTAGTCTGGTTTCTCAGTCTGTTTCCTTGTGCCAGTTTGAAGTTCCTGCAGTTTTCACTGTAAAACCGAGTTGGATCTAGACCTCCCCATATATATTTATGGAGTGGAGTTTGAACCTGAAAAGAACTTTGTGTTCCCAACAAGCTAGGTGAAAAACGGCTTTCACACACACTTATTTCTCAGAACTGAGCATGTGGAGAGACGTTCGTTCATCTAGCACCAAGGGAACGGGTTGCAGGAGAAACTTTTACCCTGGTTTCTCAGTCTGTTTCCTAGTGCCGGTTTGAAGTTCCTGCAGTTTTCACTGTAAAATCGAGTTGGAGCTATTACATCCCCATATATTTGTAGGGAGTGGAGTTGGCAACTAAAAAGAATCTTTGTGTTCCATACAAGCTAGGTGAAGAACGGCTTTCACACACACTTATCTCTCAGAACTGAGCATGTGGAGAGACGTTCGTTCATCTAGCACAAAGGGAACCTGTTGCAGGAGAAACTTTTACTCTGGTTTCTCAGTCTGTTTCGTAGTGCCGGTTTTATGTTCCTGCAGTTTTCACTATAAAACCTGGTTGGAGCTAGTACCTCCGCATATATATGTATGGAGTGGATTTTTCAACTAAAAAGAATCTTTGTGTTCCCAACAAGCTAGGTGAAGGACGGCATTCAGACACACATATCCCTCAGAACTGAGCATGTGGAGAGACTTTCTTTCATCTAGCACCAAGGGAACGGGTTGCAGGAGAAACTTTTAGTCTGGTTTCTTAGTCTGTTTCCTAGTGCCGGTTTGAAGTTACTGCAGTTTTCACTGTAAAACAGAGTTGGAGATAGTACATCCCCATATATTTGTATGGAGTGGAGTTGGCAACTAAAAACTATCTTTGTGTTCCCAACAAGCTAGGTGAAGTACGGCTTTCACACACACTTATCTCTCAGAACTGAGCATGTGGAGAGACGATCGTTCACCTAGCACCAATGGAACGGTTTGCAGGAGAAACTTTTACTCTGGTTTGTCAGTCTGTTTCCTAGTGCCGGTTTGAAGTTCCTGCAGTTTTCACTGTAAAACCGAGTTGGAGCTTGTTCCTCCACATATGTATGGAGTGGTGTTTACAAATAAAAAAAAACTTTGTGTTCCCAACAAGCTAGGTGAAAGACGGCTTTCACACACACTTATCTCTCAGAACTGAGCATGTGGAGAGACGTTCGTTCATCTAGCACCAAGGGAACGGGTTGCAGGAGAATCTTTACTCTGGTTTCTCAGTCTGTTTCTTAGTGCCGGTTTGAAGTTCCTGCAGTTTTCCCTGTAAAAGCGAGATGGAGCTAGTACCTCCCCATATATATTTATGGAGTGGAGTTTGAACCTGAAAAGAAACTTTGTGTTCCCAACAAGCTAGGTGAAAGACGGCTTTCACACACACTTATCTCTCAGAACTGAGCATGTGGAGAGACGTTCGTTCATCTAGCACAAAGGGAAACTGTTGCTGGAGAAACTTTTACTCTGATTTCTCAGTCTGTTTCGTAGTGCCGGTTTGATGTTCCTGCAGTTTTCACTATAAAACCTGGTTGGAGCTTGTACCTCCGCATATATATGTATGGAGTGGATTTTTCAACTAAAAAGAATCTTTGTGTTCCCAACAAGCTAGGTGAAGGACGGCTTTCACACACACATATCCCTCAGAACTTAGCATGTGGAGAGACTTTCTTTCATCTAGCACCAAGGGAACGGGTTGCAGGAGAAACTTTTTGTCTGGATTCTTAGTCTGTTTCCTAGTGCCGGTTTGAAGTTACTGCAGTTTTCACTGTAAAACAGAGTTGGAGATAGTACATCCCCATATATTTGTATGGAGTGGAGTTGGCAACTAAAAACTATCTTTGTGTTCCCAACAAGCTAGGTGAAGGACGGCTTTCACACACACTTATCTCTCAGAACTGAGCATGTGGAGAGACGTTCGTTCACCTAGCACCAATGGAACGGTTTGCAGGAGAAACTTTTACTCTGGTTTGTCAGTCTGTTTCCTAGTGCCGGTTTGAAGTTCCTGCAGTTTTCACTGTAAAACCGAGTTGGAACTAGTACCTACCCATATATATGTATGGAGTGGAGTTTACAAATAAAAAGAAACTTTGTGTTCCCAACAAGCTAGGTGAAGGACGGCTTTCACACACACTTATCTCTCAGAACTGAGCATGTGGAGAGACGTTCGTTCATCTAGCACCAAGGGAACGGGTTGCAGGAGAATCTTTACTCTGGTTTCTCAGTTTGTTTCCTAGTGCCGGTTTGAAGTTCCTGCAGTTTTCACTGTAAAACCGAGTTGGAGCTAGTTCCTCCACATATGTATGGAGTGGTGTTCACAAATAAAAAAAAACTTTGTGTTCCCAACAAGCAAGGTGAAGGACGGCTTTCACACACACTTATCTCTCAGAACTGAGCATGTGGAGAGACGTTCGTTCATCTAGCACCACGGGAACGGGTTGCAGGAGGAACTTTTACTCTAGATTCTCAGTCTGTTTCCTAGTGCCGGTTTGAAGTTCCTGCAGTTTTCACTGTAAAACCGAGTTGGAGCTAGTACCTACCCATATATATGTATGGAGTGGATTTTACAAATAAAAAGAAACTTTGTGTTCCCAACAAGCTAGGTGAAGGACGGCTTTCACACACACTTATCTCTCAGAACTGAGCATGTGGAGAGACGTTCGTTCTTCTAGCACCAAGGGAACGGGTTGCAGGAGAAACTTTTACTCTGGTTTCTCAGTCTGTTTCCTAATACGGTTTGATTTTCCTGTAGTTTTCACTGTAAAACCGAGTTGGAGCTATTACATCCCCATATATTTGTATGGAGTGGAGTTGGCATCTAAAAAGAATATTTGTGTTCCATACAAGCTAGGTGAAGAACGGCTTTCACACACACTAATCTCTCAGAACTGAGCATGTGGAGAGACGTTCGTTCATCTAGCACCAATGGAACGGTTTGCAGGAGAAACTTTTACTCTGGTTTGTCAGTCTGTTTCCTAGTGCCGGTTTGAAGTTCCTGCAGTTTTCACTGTAAAACCGAGTTGGAGCTAGTACCTACCCATATAAATGTATGGAGTGGAGTTTACAAATAAAAAGAAACTTTGTGTTCCCAACAAGCTAGGTGAAGGACGGCTTTCACACACAATTATCTCTCAGAACTGAGCATGTGGAGAGACGTTCGTTCATCTAGCACCAATTTAACGGGTTGCAGGAGAATCTTTACTCTGGTTTCTCAGTCTGTTTCCTAGTGCCGGTTTGAAGTTCCTGCAGTTTACACTGTAAAACCGAGTTGGAGCTAGTTCCTCCCCAAATGTATGGAGTGGTGTTTACAAATAAAAAGAAACTTTGTGTTCCCAACAAGCTAGGTGAAAGACGGCTTTCACACACACTTATCTCTCAGAACTGAGCATGTGGAGAGACGTTCGTTCATCTAGCACCACGGGAACTGGTTGCAGGAGGAACTTTTACTCTGGTTTCTCAGTCTGTTTCCTAGTGCCGGTTTGAATTTCCTGCAGTTTTCCCTGTAAAACCGAGTTGGAGCTAGTACGTCCCCATATATATTTATGGAGTGGAGTTTGAACCTGAAAAGAAACTTTGTGTTCCCAACAAGCTAGGTGAAAATCGGCTTTCACACACACTTATCACTCAGAACTGAGCATGTGGAGAGACGTTCGTTCATCTAGCACCAAGGGAACGGGTTGCAGGGGAAACTTTTACTCTGGGTTCTCAGTCTGTTTCCTAGTGCCGGTTTGATCTTCCTGCAGTTTTCACTGTAAACCGAGTTGGAGCTATTACATCCCCATATATTTGTATGGAGTGGAGTTGGCAACTAAAAAGTATCTTTGTGTTCCATACAAGCTAGGTGAAGAACGGCTTTCACACACACTTATCTCTCAGAACTGAGCATGTGGAGAGACGTTCGTTCATGTAGCACCAATGGAACGGTTTGCAGGAGAAACTTTTACTCTGGTTTCTCAGTCTGTTTCCTAGTGCCGGTTTGAAGTTCCTGCAGTTTTCACTGTAAAACCGAGTTGGAGCTAGTACCTACACATATATATGTATGGAGTGGAGTTTACAAATAAAAAGAAACTTTGTGTTCCCAACAAGCTAGGTGAAGGACGGCTTTCACACACACATATCTCTCAGAACTGAGTATGTGGAGAGACGTTCGTTCATCTAGCACCAAGGGAACGGGTTGCAGTAGTATCTTTACTCTGGTTTCTCAGTCTGTTTCCTAGTGCCGGTTTGAATTTCCTGCAGTTTTCACTGTAAAACCGAGTTGGAGCTAGGTCCTCCACATATGTATGGAGTGGTGTTTACAAATAAAAAAAAACTTTGTGTTCCCAACAAGCTAGGTGAAGGACGGCTTTCACACACACTTATCTCTCAGAACTGAGCATGTGGAGAGACGTTCGTTCATCTAGCACCACGGGAACGGGTTGCAGGAGTAACTTTTACTCTAGATTCTCAGTCTGTTTCCTAGTGCCGGTTTGAAGTTCCTGCAGTTTTTACTGTAAAACCGAGTTGGAGCTAGTACCTACCCATATATATGTATGGAGTGGAGTTTACAAATAAAAAGAAACTTTGTGTTCCAAACAAGCTAGGTGAAGGACGGCTTTCACACACACTTATCTCTCAGAACTGAGCATGTGGAGAGACGTTCGTTCATCTAGCATCAAGGGAACGGGTTGCAGGAGAAACTTTTACTCTGGTTTCTCAGTCTGTTTCCTAGTGCCGGTTTGATTTTCCTGCAGTTTTCACTGTAAAACCGATTTGGAGCTATTACATCCCCATATATTTGTATGGAGTGGAGTTGGCAACTAAAAAGAATATTTGTGTTCCATACAAGCTAGGTGAAGAACGGCTTTCACACACACTTATCTCTCAGAACTGAGCATGTGGAGAGACGTTCGTTCATCTAGCACCAATGGAACGGTTTGCAGGAGAAACTTTTACTCTGGTTTGTCAGTCTGTTTCCTAGTGCCGGTTTGAAGTTCCTGCAGTTTTCACTATAAAACCGAGTTGGAGCTAGTACCTACCCATATATATGTATGGAGTGGAGTTTACAAATAAGAAACTTTGTGTTCCCAACAAGCTAGGTGAAGGACGGCTTTCACACACACTTATCTCTCAGAACTGAGCATGTGGAGAGACGTTCGTTCATCTAGCACCAAGGGAACGGGTTGCAGGAGAATCTTTACTCTGGTTTCTCAGTCTTTTTCCTAGTGCCGTTTTGAAGTTCCTGCAGTTTTCACTGTAAAACCGAGTTGGAACTAGTACGTCCCCATATATATTTATGGAGTGGAGTTTGAACCTGAAAAGAAACATTGTGTTCCCAACAAGTTGGTGAAAAACGGCTTTCACACACACTTATCACTCAGAACTGAGCATGTGGAGAGACGTTCGTTCATATAGCACCAAGGGAACGGGTTGCAGGAGAAACTTTTACTCTGGTTTCTCAGTCTGTTTCCTAGTGCCGGTTTGATCTTCCTGCAGTTTTCACTGTAAAACCGATTTGGAGCTATTACATCCCCATATATTTGTATGGAGTGGAGTTGGCAACTAAAAAATATCTTTGTGTTCCATACAAGCTATGTGAAGAACGGCTTTCACACACACTTATCTCTCAGAACTGAGCATGTGGAAAGACGTTCGTTCATCTAGCACCAATGGAACGGTTTGCAGGAGAAACTTTTACTCTGGTTTGTCAGTCTGTTTCCTAGTGCCGGTTTGAAGTTCCTGCAGTTTTCAGTGTAAAATCGAGTTGGAGCTAGTACCTACACATATATATGTATGGAGTGGAGTTTACAAATAAAAAGAAACTTTGTGTTCCCATCAAGCTAGGTGAAGGACGGCTTTCACACACAATTATCTCTCAGAACTGAGCATGTGGAGAGACGTTCGTTCATCTAGCACCAACGAAACGGGTTGCAGGAGAATCTTTACTCTGGTTTCTCAGTCTGTTTCCTAGTGCCGGTTTGAAGTTCCTGCAGTTTTCACTGTAAAACCGAGTTGGAGCTAGTTCCTCCACATATGTATGGAGTGGTGTTTACAAATAAAAAAAAACTTTGTGTTCCCAACAAGCTAGGTGAAGGACGGCTTTCACACACACTTATCTCTCAGAACTGAGCATGTGGAGAGACGTTCGTTCATCTAGCAACACGGGAACGGGTTGCAGGAGGAACTTTTACTCTGGTTTCTCAGTCTGTTTACTAGAGCCGGTTTGATTTTTCTGCAGTTTTCACTGTAAAACCGAGTTGGAGCTATTACATCCCCATATATTTGTATGGAGTGGAGTTGGCAACTAAAAAGAATCTTTGTGTTCCATAAAAGCTAGGTGAAGAACGGCTTTCACACACAATTATCTCTCAGAACTGAGCATGTGGAGAGACGTTCGTTCATCTAGCACCAAGGGAACGGGTTGCAGGAGAATCTTTACTCTGGTTTCTCAGTCTGTTTCCTAGTGCCGGTTTGAAGTTCCTGCAGTTTTCACTGTAAAACCGAGTTGGAGCTAGTTCCTCCCCAAATGTATGGAGTGGTGTTTACAAATAAAAAGAAACTATGTGTTCCCAACAAGCTAGGTGAAAGACGGCTTTCACACACACTTATCTCTCAGAACTGAGCATGTGGAGAGACGTTCGTTCATCTAGCACCAAGGGAACGGGTTGCAGGAGAATCTTTACTCTGGTTTCTCAGTCTTTTTCCTAGTGCCGGTTTGAAGTTCCTGCAGTTTTCCCTGTAAAACCGAGTTGGAGCTAGTACGTCCCCATATATATTTATGGAGTGGAGTTTGAACCTGAAAAGAAACTTTGTGTTCCCAACAAGTTGGTGAAAAACGGCTTTCACACACACTTATCACTCAGAACTGAGCATGTGGAGAGACGTTCGTTCACCTAGCACCAAGGGAACGGGTTGCAGGAGAAATTTTTACTCTGGTTTCTCAGTCTGTTTCCTAGTGCCTTTTGATCTTCCTGCAGCTTTCACTGTAAAACCGAGTTGGAGCTATTACATCCCCATATATTTGTATGGAGTGGAGTTGGCAACTAAAAAATATCTTTGTGTTCCATACAAGCTATGTGAAGAACGGCTTTCACACACACTTATCTCTCAGAACTGAGCATGTGGAAAGACGTTCGTTCATCTAGCACCAATGGAACGGTTTGCAGGAGAAACTTTTACTCTGGTTTGTCAGTCTGTTTCCTAGTGCCGGTTTGAAATTCCTGCAGTTTTCAGTGTAAAATCGAGTTGGAGCTAGTACCTACACATATATATGTATGGAGTGGAGTTTACAAATAAAAAGAAACTTTGTGTTCCCAACAAGCTAGGTGAAGGACGGCTTTCACACACAATTATCTCTCAGAACTGAGCATGTGGAGAGACGTTCGTTCATCTAGCACCAACGAAACGGGTTGCAGGAGAATCTTTACTCTGGTTTCTCAGTCTGTTTCCTAGTGCCGGTTTGAAGTTCCTGCAGTTTTCACTGTAAAACCGAGTTGGAGCTAGTTCCTCCACATATGTATGGAGTGGTGTTTACAAATAAAAAAAAACTTTGTGTTCCCAACAAGCTAGGTGAAGGACGGCTTTCACACACACTTATCTCTCAGAACTGAGCATGTGGAGAGACGTTCGTTCATCTAGCAACACGGGAACGGGTTGCAGGAGGAACTTTTACTCTGGTTTCTCAGTCTGTTTACTAGTGCCGGTTTGATTTTTCTGCAGTTTTCACTGTAAAACCGAGTTGGAGCTAGTACATCCCCATATATTTGTATGGAGTGGAGTTGGCAACTAAAAAGAATCTTTGTGTTCCATAAAAGCTAGGTGAAGAACGGCTTTCACACACACTTATCTCTCAGAACTGAGCATGTGGAGAGACGTTCGTTCATCTAGCACCAAGGGAACGGGTTGCAGGAGAAACTTTTACTCTGGTTTCTCAGTCTGTTTCCTAGTGCCGGTTTGAAGTTCCTGCAGTTTTCACTGTAAAACCGAGTTGGAGCTAGTTCCTCCACATATGTATGGAGTGGTGTTTACAAATAAAAAAAAATTTGTGTTCCCAACAAGCTAGGTGAAGGACGGCTTTCACACACACTTATCTCTCAGAAATGAGCATGTGGAGAGACGTTCGTTCATCTAGCACCACGGGAACGGGTTGCATGAGGAACATTTACTCTGGTTTCTCAGTCTGTTTCCTAGTGCCGGTTTGAAGTTCCTGCAGTTTTCACTGTAAAACCGAGTTGGAGCTAGTACCTCCCCATACATATGTATGGATTGAAGTTTGCAACTAAAAAGAAACTTTGAGTTCCCAACAAGCTACGTGAAGAACGGCATTCACACACACATATCTCTCAGAACAGAGCATGTGGAGAGACGTTCTTTCATCTAGCACCAGTGGAACGGTTTGCAGCAGAAACTTTTACTATGGTTTCTCAGTCTGTTTCCTAGTGCCGGTTTGAAGTTCCTGCAGTTTTCACTGTAAAACCGAGTTGGAGCTAGTACCTACCCATATATATGTATGGAGTGGAGTTTGAACCTGAAAAGAAACTTTGTGTTCCCAACAAGCTAGGTGAAGGACGGCTTTCACACACAGTTATCCCTCACAACTGAGCATGTGGAGAGACATTCGTTCATCCAGCACAAAGGGAACGGGTTGCAGGAGAAACTTTTTCTCTGGTTTCTCAATCTGTTTCCTAGTGCCGGTTTGAAGTTCCTGCAGTTTTCAATGTAAAACCGAGTTCGAGCTAGTACATCCCCATAGATATATATGGAGTGGAGTTTGCAACTAAAAAGAAACTTTGTGTTCCCAACAAGCTAGGTGAAGTACGGCATTCACACACACTTATCCATCAGAAATGAGCATGTGGAGAGACATTCGTTCATCTAGCACCAAGGGAACGGGTTGCAGGAGAAACTTTTACTCTGTTTCTCAGTCTGTTTCCTAGTGCCGGTTTGAAGTTCCTGCAGTTTTCACTGTAAAACCGAGTGTGAGCTAGTTCATCCCCATATATATGTATGGAGTGGAGTTGGCAACTAAAAAGAATCTTTGTGTTCCCAACAAGCTAGGTGAAGGACGGCTTTCACACACACTAATCTCTCAGAACTGATCATGTGGAGAGACGTTCGTTCATCTAGCACCAAGGGAACGGTATTCAGGAGAAACTTTTACACTGGTTTCTCAGTATTTTTCCTAGTGCCGGTTTGAATTCCTGCAGTTTTCACTGTAAAACCGAGTTGGAGCTAGTACCTCACCATATATATGTATGGATTGGAGTTTGCAACTAAAAAGAAACTTTGTTTTCCCAACAAGCTAGGTGAAGTACGGCTTTCACACACACTTATCTCTCAGAACTGAGCATGTGGAGAGACTTTCGATCATCTAGCACCAAGGGAAAGGGTTGCAGGAGAAACATTTACTCTGGTTTCTCAGTCTGTTTCCTAGTGCCGGTTTGAAGTTCCTGCAGTTTTCACTGTAAAACCGAGTTGGAATTAGTTCCTCCCCATATATATGTATGGATTAGAGTTTACAATTAAAAAGAAACTTTGTGTTCCCAGCAAACTAGGGGAAGGACGGATTTCACACACACTTATCTCTCAGAACTGAGCATGTGGAGAGACTTTCGTTCATCTAGCACCAAGGGAACGGGTTGCAGGAGAAACTTTTACTCTGGTTTCTCAGTCTGTTTCCTAGTGCCGGTTTCAAGTTCCTGCAGTTTTCACTGTAAAACCGAGTTGGGGCTAGTACCTATCCATATATATGTATGGAATGGAGTTTGCAACTAAAAAGAATCTTTGTGTTCCCAACAAGCTAGGTGAAGGACGGCTTTCACACACACTTATCTCTCAGAACTGAGCATGTGGAGAGAATTTCGTTCATCTAGCACCAAGGAACGGGTTGCAGGAGAAACTTTTACTCTGGTTTCTCAGTCTGTTTCCTAGTGCCAGTTTGAAATTCCTGCAGTTTTCACTTTAAAACCGAGGTGGAGCTAGTTCCTCCCCATATATATGTATGGATTAGAGTTTACAATTAAAAAGAAACTTTGTGTTCCCAGCAAACTAGGGGAAGGACGGATTTCACACACACTTATCTCTCAGAACTGAGCATGTGGAGAGACGTTCGTTCATCTAGCACCAAGGGAACGGGTTGCAGGAGAAACTTTTACTCTGGTTTCTCAGTCTGTTTCCTAGTGCCGGTTTCAAGTTCCTGCAGTTTTCACTGTAAAACCGAGTTGGGGCTAGTACCTCTCCATATATATGTATGGAATGGAGTTTGCAACTAAAAAGAATCTTTGTGTTCCCAACAAGCTAGGTGAAGGACGGCTTTCACACACACTTATCTCTCAGAACTGAGCATGTGGAGAGACTTTCGTTCATCTAGCACCAAGGGAACGGGTTGCAGGAGAAACTTTTACTCTGGTTTCTCAGTCTGTTTCCTAGTGCCAGTTTGAAATTCCTGCAGTTTTCACTGTAAAATCGAGTTGGAGGTAGTCCCTCCCCATATATATGTATGGAGTGGAGTTTGCAACTAAAAAAAACTTTGTGTTCCCAACAACCTAGGTAAAGGACGGCTTTGACACACACTTATCTCTCAGAACTGAGCATGTGTTGAGACGTTCATTCATCTAGCATCAAGGGAACGGGTTGCAGGAGAAACTTTTACTCTGGTTTCTCAGTCTGTTTCCTAGTGCCGGTATGAAGTTCCTGCAGTTTTCACTGTAAAACCGAGTTGGAGCTAGTACCTCCCCATACATATGTATGGATTGAAGTTTGCAACTAAAAAGAAACTTTGAGTTCCCAACAAGCTACGTGAAGAACGGCTTTCACACACACATATCTCTCAGAACAGAGCATGTGGAGAGACGTTCTTTCATCTAGCACCAGTGGAACGGTTTGCAGCAGAAACTTTTATTATGGTTTCTCAGTCTGTTTCCTAGTGCCGGTTTGAATTTCCTGCAGTTTTCACTGTAAAACCGAGTTGGAGCTAGTAACTACCCATATATATGTTTGGAGTGGAGTTTGAACCTGAAAAGAAAATTTGTGTTCCCAACAAGCTAGGTGAAGGACGGCTTTCACACACAGTTATCCCTCAGAACTGAGCATGTGGAGAGACATTCGTTCATCAAGCACAAAGGGAACGGGTTGCAGGAGAAACTTTTTCTCTGGTTTCTCAATCTGTTTCCTAGTGCCGGTTTGATGTTCCTGCAGTTTTCACTGTAAAACCGAGTTGGAGCTAGTACATCCCCATAGATATATATGGAGTGGATTTTGCAACTAAAAAGAAACTTTGTGTTCCCAACAACCTAGGTGAAGTACGGCATTCACACACACTTATCCATCAGAAATGAGCATGTGGAGAGACATTCGTTCATCTAGCACCAAGGGAACGGGTTGCAGGAGAAACTTTTACTCTGTTTCTCAGTCTGTTTCCTAGTGCCGGTTTGAAGTTCCTGCAGTTTTCACTGTAAAACCGAGTGGGAGCTAGTACATCCCCATATATATGTATGGAGTGGAGTTGGCAACTAAAAGGAATCTTTGTGTTCCCAACAAGCTAGGTGAAGGGCGGCTTTCACACACACTTATCTCTCAGAACTGATCATGTGGAGAGACGTTCGTTCATCTAGCACCAAGGGAACGGTATTCAGGAGAAACTTTTACACTGGTTTCCCAGTATGTTTCCTAGTGCCGGTTTGAAGTTCCTGCAGTTTTCACTGTAAAACCGAGTTGGAGCTAGGACCTCCCCATATATATGTATGGATTGGAGTTTGCAACTAAAAAGAAACTTTGTGTTCCCAATAAGCTAGGTGAAGGACGGCTTTCACACACACTTATCTCTCAGAACTGAGCATGTGGAGAGACGTTCGTTCATCTAGCACCATGGGAACGGGTTGTAGGAGAAACATTTACTCTGGTTTCTCAGTCTGTTTCCTAGTGCCGGTTTGAAGTTCCTGCAGTTTTCACTGTAAAACCGAGTTGGAGCTAGTTCCTCCCCATATATATGTATGGAGTGGAGTTTACAATTAAAAAGAAACATTGTGTTCCCAGCAAACTTGGGGAAGGACGGATTTCACACACACTTATCTCTCAGAACTGAGCATGTGGAGAGACGTTCGTTCATCTAGCACCAAGGGAACGGGTTGCAGGAGAAACTTTTACTCTGGTTTGTCAGTCTGTTTCCTAGTGCCGGTTTGAATTTCCTGCAGTTTTCACTGTAAAACCGAGTTGGAGCTAGTACATCCCCATATATATATATGGATTGGAGTTGGCAAATAAAAAGAATCTTTGTGTTCCCAACAAGCTAGGTGAAGTACGGCTTTCACACACACTTATCTCTCAGAACTGAGCATGTGGAGAGACGTTCGTTCATCTAGCACCAAGGGAACGGGTTGCAGGAGAAACTTTTACTCTGGTTTCTCAGTCTGTTTCCTAGTGCCGGTTTGAAGTTCCTGCAGTTTTCACTGTAAAATCGAGTTGGAGCTAGTTCCTCCCCATATATATGTATGGATTAGAGTTTACAATTAAAAAGAAACTTTGTGTTCCCAGCAAACAAGGGGAAGGACGGATTTCACACACACTTATCTCTCAGAACTGAGCATGTTGAGAGACGTTCGTTCATTTAGCACCAAGGGAACGGGTTGCAGGAGAAACTTTTACTCTGGTTTCTCAGTCTGTTTCCTAGTGCCGGTTTCAAGTTCCTGCAGTTTTCACTGTAAAACCGAGTTGGGGCTAGTACCTCTCCATATATATGTATGGAATGGAGTTTCCAACTAAATAGAATCTTTGTGTTCCCAACAAGCTAGGTGAAGGACGGCTTTCACACACACTTATCTCTCAGAACTGAGCATGTGGAGAGACGTTCATTCATCTAGCATCAAGGGAACGGGTTGCAGGAGAAACTTTTACTCTGGTTTCTCAGTCTGTTTCCTAGTGCCGGTTTGAAGTTCCTGCAGTTTTCACTGTAAAACCGATTTGGAGCTAGTACGTCCCCATACATATGTATGGATTGAAGTTTGCAACTAAAAAGAAACTTTGAGTTCCCAACAAGCTACGTGAAGAACGGCTTTCACACACACATATCTCTCAGAACAGAGCATGTGGAGAGACGTTCTTTCATCTAGCACCAGTGGAACCGTTTGCAGCAGAAACTTTTACTATGGTTTCTCATTCTGTTTCCTAGTGCCGGTTTGAAGTTCCTGCAGTTTTCACTGTAAAACCGAGTTGGAGCTAGTACCTACCCATATATATGTTTGGAGTGGAGTTTGAACCTGAAAAGAAACTTTGTGTTCCCAACAAGCTAGGTGAAGGACGGCTTTCACACACAGTTATCCCTCAGAACTGAGCATGTGGAGAGACATTCGTTCATCCAGCACAAAGGGAACGGGTTGCAGGAGAAACTTTTTCTCTGGTTTCTCAATCTGTTTCCTAGTGCCGGTTTGAAGTTCCTGCAGTTTTCACTGTAAAACCGAGTTGGAGCTAGTACATCCCCATAGATATATATGGAGTGGATTTTGCAACTAAAAAGAAACTTTGTGTTCCCAACAAGCTAGGTGAAGTACGGCATTCACACACACTTATCCATCAGAAATGAGCATGTGGAGAGACATTCGTTCATCTAGCACCAAGTGAACGGGTTGCAGGAGAAACTTTTACTCTGTTTCTCAGTCTGTTTCCTAGTGCCGGTTTGAAGTTCCTGCAGTTTTCACTGTAAAACCGAGTGGGAGCTAGTACATCCCCATATATATGTATGGAGTGGAGTTGGCAACTAAAAAGAATCTTTGTGTTCCCAACAAGCTAGGTGAAGGACGGCTTTCACACACAATTATCTCTCAGAACTGATCATGTGGAGAGACGTTCGTTCATCTAGCACCAAGGGAACGGTATTCAGGAGAAACTTTTACACTGGTTTCTTAGTATGTTTCCTAGTGCCGGTTTGAAGTTCCTGCAGTTTTCACTGTAAAACCGAGTTGGAGCTAGGACCTCCCCATATATATGTATGGATTGGAGTTTGCAACTAAAAAGAAACTTTGTGTTCCCAATAAGCTAGGTGAAGGACGGCTTTCACACACACTTATCTCTCAGAACTGAGCATGTGGAGAGACGTTCGTTCATCTAGCACCAAGGGAACGTGTTGTAGGAGGAACATTTACTCTGGTTTCTCAGTCTGTTTCCTAGTGCCGGTTTGAAGTTCCTGCAGTTATCACTGTAAAACCGAGTTGGAGCTAGTTCTTCCCCATATATATGTATGGAGTGGAGTTTACAATTAAAAAGAAACGTTGTGTTCCCAGCAAACTAGGGGAAGGACGGATTTCACACACACTTATCTCTCAGAACTGAGCATGTGGAGAGACGTTCGTTCATCTAGCACCAAGGGAACGGGTTGCAGGAGAAACTTTTACTCTGGTTTGTCAGTCTGTTTCCTAGTGCCGGTTTGAAGTTCCTGCAGTTTTCACTGTAAAACCGAGTTGGAGCTAGTACATCCCCATATATATGTATGGATAGGAGTTGGCAACTAAAAAGAATCTTTGTGTTCCCAACAAGCTAGGTGAAGTACGGCTTTCACACACACTTATCTCTCAGAACTGAGCATGTGGAGAGACGTTCGTTCATCTAGCACCAAGGGAACGGGTTGCAGGAGAAACATTTACTCTGGTTTCTCAGTCTGTTTCCTAGTGCCGGTTTGAAGTTCCTGCAGTTTTCACTGTAAAACCGAGTTGGAGCTAGTTCCTCCCCATATATATGTATGGATTAGAGTTTACAATTAAAAAGAAACTTTGTGTTCCCAGCAAACTAGGGGAAGGACGGATTTCACACACAGTTATCTCTCAGAACTGAGCATGTGGAGAGACGTTCGTTCATCTAGCACCAAGGGAACGGGTTGCAGGAGAAACTTTTACTCTGGTTTCTCAGTCTGTTTCCTAGTGCCGGTTTCAAGTTCCTGCAGTTTTCACTGTAAAATCGAGTTGGAGCTAGTACCTCCTCATACATATGTATGGAGTGGAGTTTGCAACTAAATAGAAACTATGTGTTCCCAAAAAGCTAGGTGAAGGACGGCTTTCACACACACTTATCTCTCAGAACTGAGCATGTGGAGAGACTTTCGTTCATCTAGAACCAAAGGAACGGGTTGCAGGGGAAACTTTTACTCTGGTTTCTCAGTCTGTTTCCTAGTGCCGGTTTGAAGTTCCTGCAGTTTTCACAGTAAAAGCGATTTGGAGCTAGTTCCTCCCCATATATATGTATGGAGTGGAGTTTGCAACTAAAAAGAAACTTTGTTTTTCCAACAAGCTAGGTGAACGACGGCTTTCACACACATTTATCTCTCAGAACTGAGCATGTGGAGAGGCGTTCGTTCATGTAGCACCAAGGGAACGGGTTGCAGGTGAATCTTTTACTATGGTTTCTCAGTCTGTTTCCTAGTGCCGGTTTGAAGTTAATGCAATTTTCACTGTAAAACCGAGTTGGAGCTAGTACCGCCCCATATATATGTATTTAGTGGAGTTTGCAACTAAAAAGAATCTTTGTGTTCCCAACAAGCTACGTGAAGGACGGCTTTCACACACACATATCTCTCAGAACTGAGCATGTGGAGAGACGTTCATTCATCTAGCACCAAGGGAACGGGTTGCAGGAGAAACTTTTACTCTGGTTTCTCAGTCTGTTTCCTAGTGCCGGTTTGAAGTTCCTGCAGTTTTCACTGTAAAACCGAGTTGGAGCTAGTCCCTACCCATATATATGTATGTAGTGGAGTTGGCAACTAAAAAGAATCTTTGTGTTCCCAACAAGCTAGGTGAAGTACGGCTTTCACACTCACTTATCTCTCAGAACTGATCATGTGGAGAGACGTTCGTTCATCTAGCACCAAGGGAACGGTTTGCAAGAGAAACTTTTACTCTGGTTTCTCAGTATGTTTCCTAGTGCCGGTTTGAAGTTCCTGCAGTTTTCACTGTAAAACCGAGTTGGAGCTAGTACCTCCCCATACATATGTATGGAGTGGAGTTTGCAACTAAAAAGAAATTTTGTGTTCCCAACAAGCTAGGTGAAGGACGGCTTTCACACACACATATCCCTCAGAACTGAGCATGTGGAGAGACATTCGTTCATCTAGCACCACGGGAACGGGTTGCAAGAGAAACTTTTACTCTGGTTTCTCAATCTGTTTCCTAGTGCCGGTTTGAAGTTCCTGCAGTTTTCAATGTAAAACCGAGTTCGAGCTAGTACATCCCCATAGATATATATGGAGTGGAGTTTGCAACTAAAAAGAAATATTGTGTTCACAACAAGCTAGGTGAAGTAAGTTTTTCACACACACTTATCTCTCAGAACTGAGCATGTGGAGAGGCATTCGTTCATCTAGCACCAAGGGAACGGGTTGCAGGAGAAACTTTTAATCTGTTTCTCAGTCTGTTTCCTAGTGCCGGTTTGAAGTTCCTGCAGTTTTCACTATAAAACCGAGTTGGAGCTAGGACCTCCCCATATATATGTATGGATTGGAGTTTGCAACTAAAAAGAAACTTTGTGTTCCCAATAAGCTAGGTGAAGTACGGCTTTCACACACACTTATCTCTCAGAACTGATCATGTGGAGAGACGTTCGTTCATCTAGCACCAAGGGAACGGTTTGCAGGAGAAACTTTTACTCTGGTTTCTCAGTATGTTTCCTAGTGCCGGTTTGAAGTTCCTGCAGTTTTCACTGTAAAACCGAGTTGGAGCTAGTACCTCCCCATATATATGTATGGAGTGGAGTTTGCAACTAAAAAGAAACTTTGTGTTCCCAATAAGCTAGGTGAAGGACGGCTTTCACACACAATTATCTCTCAGAACTGAGCATGTGGAGAGAGGTTCTTTCATCTAGCACCAAGGGAACGGGTTGCAGTAGAAACTTTTACTCTGGTTTCTCAGTCTGTTTCCTAGTGCCGTTTTGAAGTTCCCGCAGTTTTCACTGTAAAACCGAGTTGGAGCTAGTACATCCCCATATATATGTATGGAGTGGAGTTGGCAACTAAAAAGTATCTTTGTATTCCCAACAAGCTATGTGAAGGACGGCTTTCACACACATTTATCTCTCAGAACTGAGCATGTGGAGAGGCGTTCGTTCATGTAGCACCAAGGGAACGGGTTGCAGGTGAATCTTTTACTCTGGTTTCTCAGTCTGTTTCCTAGTGCCGGTTTGAAGTTAATGCAGTTTTCACTGTAAAACCGAGTTGGAGTTAGTACCGCCCCATATATATGTATTTAGTGGAGTTTGCAACTAAAAAGAATCTTTGTGTTCCCAACAAGCTACGTGAAGGACGGCTTTCACACACACTTATCTCTCAGAACTGAGCATGTGTAGAGACGTTCGTTCATCTAGCACCAAGGGAACGGGTTGCAGGAGAAACTTTTACTCTGGTTTCTCAGTCTGTTTCCTAGTGCCGGTTTGAAGTTCCTGCAGTTTTCACTGTAAAACCGAGTTGGAGCTAGTCCCTACCCATATATATGTATGGAGTGGAGTTGGCAACTAAAAAGAATCTTTGTGTTCCCAACAAGCTAGGTGAAGTACGGCTTTCACACTCACTTATCTCTCAGAACTGATCATGTGGAGAGACGTTCGTTCATCTAGCACCAAGGGAACGGTTTGCAAGAGAAACTTTTACTCTGGTTTCTCAGTATGTTTCCTAGTGCCAGTTTGAAGTTCCTGCAGTTTTCACTGTAAAACCGAGTTGGAGCTAGTACCTCCCCATACATATGTATGGAGTGGAGTTTGCAACTAAAAAGAAATTTTGTGTTCTCAACAAGCTAGGTGAAGGACGGCTTTCACACACACATATCCCTCAGAACTGAGCATGTGGAGAGACATTCGTTCATCTAGCACCAAGGGAACGGGTTGCAAGAGAAACTTTTACTCTGGTTTCTCAATCTGTTTCCTAGTGCCGGTTTGAAGTTCCTGCAGTTTTCAATGTAAAACCGAGTTCGAGCTAGTACATCCCCATAGATATATATGGAGTGGAGTTTGCAACTAAAAAGAAACATTGTGTTCACAACAAGCTAGGTGAAGTAAGTTTTTCACACACACTTATCTCTCAGAACTGAGCATGTGGAGAGACATTCGTTCATCTAGCACCAAGGGAACGGGTTGCATGAGAAACTTTTAATCTGTTTCTCAGTCTGTTTCCTAGTGCCGGTTTGAAGTTCCTGCAGTTTTCACTGTAAAACCGAGTGGGAGCTAGTACATCCCCATATATATGTATGGAGTGGAGTTGGCAACTAAAAAGAATCTTTGTGTTCCCAACAAGCTAGGTGAAGGACGGCTTTCACACACACTTATCTCTCAGAACTGATCATGTGGAGAGACGTTCGTTCATCTAGCACCAAGGGAACGGTATTCAGGAGAAACTTTACACTGGTTTCTCAGTATGTTTCCTAGTGCCGGTTTGAAGTTCCTGCAGTTTTCACTATAAAACCGAGTTGGAGCTAGGACCTCCCCATATATATGTATGGATTGGAGTTTGCAACTAAAAAGAAACTTTGTGTTCCCAATAAGCTAGGTGAAGGTCGGCTTTCACACACACTTATCTCTCAGAACTGAGCATGTGGAGAGACGTTCGTTCATCTAGCACCAAGGGAACGGGTTGTAGGAGAAACATTTACTCTGGTTTCTCAGTCTGTTTCCTAGTGCCGGTTTGAAGTTCCTGCAGTTTTCACTGTAAAACCGAGTTGGAGCTAGTTCCTCCCCATATATATGTATGGAGTGGAGTTTACAATTAAAAAGAAACGTTGTGTTCCCAGCAAATTAGGGGAAGGACGGATTTCACACACACTTATCTCTCAGAACTGAGCATGTGGAGAGACGTTCGTTCATCTAGCACCAAGGGAACGGGTTGCAGGAGAAACTTTTACTCTGGTTTGTCAGTCTGTTTCCTAGTGCCGGTTTGAAGTTCCTGCAGTTTTCACTGTAAAACCGAGTTGGAGCTAGTACATCCCCATATATATGTATGGATTATAGTTGGCAACTAAAAAGAATCTTTGTGTTCCCAACAACCTAGGTGAAGTACGGCTTTCACACACACTTATCTCTCAGAACTGAGCATGTGGAGAGACGTTCGTTCATCTAGCACCAAGGGAACGGGTTGCAGGAGAAACTTGTACTGTGGTTTCTCAGTCTGTTTCCTAGTGCCGGTTTGAAGTTCCTGCAGTTTTCACTGTAAAACCGAGTTGGAGCTAGTTCCTCCCCATATATATGTATGGATTAGAGTTTACAATTAAAAAGAAACTTTGTGTTCCCAGCAAACTAGGGGAAGGACGGATTTCATACACACTTATCTCTCAGAACTGAGCATGTGGAAGACGTTCGTTCATCTAGCACCAAGGGAACGGGTTGCAGGAGAAACTTTTACTCTGGTTTCTCAGTCTGTTTCCTAGTGCCGGTTTCAAGTTCCTGCAGTTTTCACTTTAAAACCGAGTTGGAGCTAGTACCTCCCCATACATATGTATGGAGTGGAGTTTGCAACTAAATAGAAACTATGTGTTCCCAAAAAGCTAGGTGAAGGACGGCTTTCACACACACTTATCTCTCAGAACTGAGCATGTGGAGAGACTTTCGTTCATCTAGAACCAAGGGAACGGGTTGCAAGAGAAACTTTTACTCTGGTTTCTCAGTCTGTTTCCTAGTGCCGGATTGTAGTTCCTGCAGTTTTCACAGTAAAAGCGAGTTGGAGCTAGTTCCTCCCCATATATATGTATGGAGTGGAGTTTGCAACTAAAAAGAAACTTTGTGTTCCCAACAAGCTAGGTGAATGACGGCTATCACACACACTTATCTCTCAGAACTGAGCATGTGGAGAGACGTTCGTTCATCTACCACCAAGGGAACGGGTTGCAGGGGAAACTTTTACTCTGGTTTATCAGTCTGTTTCCTAGTGCTGGTTTGAAGTTCCTGCAGATTTCACTGTAAAACCGAGTTGGAGCTAGTACATCCCCATATATATGTATGGAGTGGAGTCTGCAACTAAAAAGAAACTTTGTGTTCCCAACAAGCTACGTGAAGGACGGCTTTCAAACACACGTATTTCTCAGAACTGAGCATGTGGAGAGATGTTCGTTCATCTTGCACCAAGGGAACGGGTTACAGTAGCAACATTTACTCTGGTTTCTCAGTCTGTTTCCTAGTGCCAGTTTGAAGTTCCTGCAGTTTTCACTGTAAAACCGAGTTAGAGATAGTACCTCCCCATACATATGTATGGAATGGAGTTAGCAACTAAAAAGAAATTTTGTGTTCCCAACAAGCAAGGTGAAGTACGGCTTTCACACACACTTATCCCTCAGAACTGAGCATGTGGAGAGACATTCGTTCATCTAGCACCAAGGGAACGGGTTGCAAGAGAAACTTTTACTCTGGTTTCTCAGTATGTTTCCTAGTGCCGGTTTGAAGTTCCTGCAGTTTTCACTGTAAAACCGAGTTCGAGCTAGTACATCCCCATAGATATATATGGAGTGGAGTTTGCAACTACAAAGAAACATTGTGTTCACAACAAGCTAGGTGAAGTAAATTTTTCACACACACTTATCTCTCAGAACTGAGCATGTGGAGAGACATTCGTTCATCTAGCACCAAGGGAACGGGTTGCATGAGAAACTTTTAATCTGTTTCTCAGTCTGTTTCCTAGTGCCGGTTTGAAGTTCCTGCAGTTTTCACTGTAAAACCGAGTGGGAGCTAGTACATCCCCATATATATGTATGGAGTGGAGTTGGCAACTAAAAAGAATCTTTGTGTTCCCAACAAGCTAGGTGAAGGACGGCTTTCACACACACTTATCTCTCAGAACTGATCATGTGGAGAGACGTTCGTTCATCTAGCACCAAGGGAACGGTATTCAGGAGAAACTTTACACTGGTTTCTCAGTATGTTTCCTAGTGCCGGTTTGAAGTTCCTGCAGTTTTCACTATAAAACCGAGTTGGAGCTAGGACCTCCCCATATATATGTATGGATTGGAGTTTGCAACTAAAAAGAAACTTTGTGTTCCCAATAAGCTAGGTGAAGGTCGGCTTTCACACACACTTATCTCTCAGAACTGAGCATGTGGAGAGACGTTCGTTCATCTAGCACCAAGGGAACGGGTTGTAGGAGAAACATTTACTCTGGTTTCTCAGTCTGTTTCCTAGTGCCGGTTTGAAGTTCCTGCAGTTTTCACTGTAAAACCGAGTTGGAGCTAGTTCCTCCCCATATATATGTATGGAGTGGAGTTTACAATTAAAAAGAAACGTTGTGTTCCCAGCAAATTAGGGGAAGGACGGATTTCACACACACTTATCTCTCAGAACTGAGCATGTGGAGAGACGTTCGTTCATCTAGCACCAAGGGAACGGGTTGCAGGAGAAACTTTTACTCTGGTTTGTCAGTCTGTTTCCTAGTGCCGGTTTGAAGTTCCTGCAGTTTTCACTGTAAAACCGAGTTGGAGCTAGTACATCCCCATATATATGTATGGATTATAGTTGGCAACTAAAAAGAATCTTTGTGTTCCCAACAACCTAGGTGAAGTACGGCTTTCACACACACTTATCTCTCAGAACTGAGCATGTGGAGAGACGTTCGTTCATCTAGCACCAAGGGAACGGGTTGCAGGAGAAACTTGTACTGTGGTTTCTCAGTCTGTTTCCTAGTGCCGGTTTGAAGTTCCTGCAGTTTTCACTGTAAAACCGAGTTGGAGCTAGTTCCTCCCCATATATATGTATGGATTAGAGTTTACAATTAAAAAGAAACTTTGTGTTCCCAGCAAACTAGGGGAAGGACGGATTTCATACACACTTATCTCTCAGAACTGAGCATGTGGAAGACGTTCGTTCATCTAGCACCAAGGGAACGGGTTGCAGGAGAAACTTTTACTCTGGTTTCTCAGTCTGTTTCCTAGTGCCGGTTTCAAGTTCCTGCAGTTTTCACTTTAAAACCGAGTTGGAGCTAGTACCTCCCCATACATATGTATGGAGTGGAGTTTGCAACTAAATAGAAACTATGTGTTCCCAAAAAGCTAGGTGAAGGACGGCTTTCACACACACTTATCTCTCAGAACTGAGCATGTGGAGAGACTTTCGTTCATCTAGAACCAAGGGAACGGGTTGCAAGAGAAACTTTTACTCTGGTTTCTCAGTCTGTTTCCTAGTGCCGGATTGTAGTTCCTGCAGTTTTCACAGTAAAAGCGAGTTGGAGCTAGTTCCTCCCCATATATATGTATGGAGTGGAGTTTGCAACTAAAAAGAAACTTTGTGTTCCCAACAAGCTAGGTGAATGACGGCTATCACACACACTTATCTCTCAGAACTGAGCATGTGGAGAGACGTTCGTTCATCTACCACCATGGGAACGGGTTGCAGGGGAAACTTTTACTCTGGTTTATCAGTCTGTTTCCTAGTGCTGGTTTGAAGTTCCTGCAGATTTCACTGTAAAACCGAGTTGGAGCTAGTACATCCCCATATATATGTATGGAGTGGAGTCTGCAACTAAAAAGAAACTTTGTGTTCCCAACAAGCTACGTGAAGGACGGCTTTCAAACACACGTATTTCTCAGAACTGAGCATGTGGAGAGATGTTCGTTCATCTTGCACCAAGGGAACGGGTTACAGTAGCAACATTTACTCTGGTTTCTCAGTCTGTTTCCTAGTGCCAGTTTGAAGTTCCTGCAGTTTTCACTGTAAAACCGAGTTAGAGATAGTACCTCCCCATACATATGTATGGAATGGAGTTAGCAACTAAAAAGAAATTTTGTGTTCCCAACAAGCAAGGTGAAGTACGGCTTTCACACACACTTATCCCTCAGAACTGAGCATGTGGAGAGACATTCGTTCATCTAGCACCAAGGGAACGGGTTGCAAGAGAAACTTTTACTCTGGTTTCTCAGTATGTTTCCTAGTGCCGGTTTGAAGTTCCTGCAGTTTTCACTGTAAAACCGAGTTCGAGCTAGTACATCCCCATAGATATATATGGAGTGGAGTTTGCAACTACAAAGAAACATTGTGTTCACAACAAGCTAGGTGAAGTAAGTTTTTCACACACACTTATCCCTCAGAAATGAGCATGTTGAGAGACATTCGTTCATTTAGCACCAAGGGAACGGGTTGCAGGAGAAAATTTTACTCTGCTTTCTCAGTCTGTTTCCTAGTGCCGGTTTGAAGTTCCTGCAGTTTTCACTGTAAAACCGAGTAGGAGCTAGTACATCCCCATATATATGTATGGAGTGGAGTTGGCAACTAAAAAGAATCATTGTGTTCCCAACAAGCTAGGTGAAGTACGGCTTTCACACTCACTTATCTCTCAGAACTGATCATGTGGAGAGACGTTCGTTCATCTAGCACCAAGGGAACGGTTTGCAGGGAAACTTTTACTCTGGGTTCTAAGTATGTTTCTTAGTGCCGGTTTGAAGTTCCTGCAGTTTTCACTGTAAAACCGAGTTGGAGCTATTACCTCCCCATACATAAGTATGCAGTGGAGTTTGCAACTAAAAAGAAACATTGTGTTCACAACAAGCTAGGTGAAGTAAGTTTTTCACACACACTTATCCCTCAGAACTGAGCATGTGGAGAGGCGTTCGTTCATGTAGCACCAAGGGAACGGGTTGCAGGTGAATCTTTTACTATGGTTTCTCAGTCTGTTTCCTAGTGCCGGTTTGAAGTTAATGCAATTTTCACTGTAAAACCGAGTTGGAGCTAGTACCGCCCCATATATATGTATTTAGTGGAGTTTGCAACTAAAAAGAATCTTTGTGTTCCCAACAAGCTACGTGAAGGACGGCTTTCACACACACATATCTCTCAGAACTGAGCATGTGGAGAGACGTTCATTCATCTAGCACCAAGGGAACGGGTTGCAGGAGAAACTTTTACTCTGGTTTCTCAGTCTGTTTCCTAGTGCCGGTTTGAAGTTCCTGCAGTTTTCACTGTAAAACCGAGTTGGAGCTAGTCCCTACCCATATATATGTATGTAGTGGAGTTGGCAACTAAAAAGAATCTTTGTGTTCCCAACAAGCTAGGTGAAGTACGGCTTTCACACTCACTTATCTCTCAGAACTGATCATGTGGAGAGACGTTCGTTCATCTAGCACCAAGGGAACGGTTTGCAAGAGAAACTTTTACTCTGGTTTCTCAGTATGTTTCCTAGTGCCGGTTTGAAGTTCCTGCAGTTTTCACTGTAAAACCGAGTTGGAGCTAGTACCTCCCCATACATATGTATGGAGTGGAGTTTGCAACTAAAAAGAAATTTTGTGTTCCCAACAAGCTAGGTGAAGGACGGCTTTCACACACACATATCCCTCAGAACTGAGCATGTGGAGAGACATTCGTTCATCTAGCACCAAGGGAACGGGTTGCAAGAGAAACTTTTACTCTGGTTTCTCAATCTGTTTCCTAGTGCCGGTTTGAAGTTCCTGCAGTTTTCAATGTAAAACCGAGTTCGAGCTAGTACATCCCCATAGATATATATGGAGTGGAGTTTGCAACTAAAAAGAAATATTGTGTTCACAACAAGCTAGGTGAAGTAAGTTTTTCACACACACTTATCTCTCAGAACTGAGCATGTGGAGAGGCATTCGTTCATCTAGCACCAAGGGAACGGGTTGCAGGAGAAACTTTTAATCTGTTTCTCAGTCTGTTTCCTAGTGCCGGTTTGAAGTTCCTGCAGTTTTCACTATAAAACCGAGTTGGAGCTAGGACCTCCCCATATATATGTATGGATTGGAGTTTGCAACTAAAAAGAAACTTTGTGTTCCCAATAAGCTAGGTGAAGTACGGCTTTCACACACACTTATCTCTCAGAACTGATCATGTGGAGAGACGTTCGTTCATCTAGCACCAAGGGAACGGTTTGCAGGAGAAACTTTTACTCTGGTTTCTCAGTATGTTTCCTAGTGCCGGTTTGAAGTTCCTGCAGTTTTCACTGTAAAACCGAGTTGGAGCTAGTACCTCCCCATATATATGTATGGAGTGGAGTTTGCAACTAAAAAGAAACTTTGTGTTCCCAATAAGCTAGGTGAAGGACGGCTTTCACACACAATTATCTCTCAGAACTGAGCATGTGGAGAGAGGTTCTTTCATCTAGCACCAAGGGAACGGGTTGCAGTAGAAACTTTTACTCTGGTTTCTCAGTCTGTTTCCTAGTGCCGTTTTGAAGTTCCCGCAGTTTTCACTGTAAAACCGAGTTGGAGCTAGTACATCCCCATATATATGTATGGAGTGGAGTTGGCAACTAAAAAGTATCTTTGTATTCCCAACAAGCTATGTGAAGGACGGCTTTCACACACATTTATCTCTCAGAACTGAGCATGTGGAGAGGCGTTCGTTCATGTAGCACCAAGGGAACGGGTTGCAGGTGAATCTTTTACTCTGGTTTCTCAGTCTGTTTCCTAGTGCCGGTTTGAAGTTAATGCAGTTTTCACTGTAAAACCGAGTTGGAGTTAGTACCGCCCCATATATATGTATTTAGTGGAGTTTGCAACTAAAAAGAATCTTTGTGTTCCCAACAAGCTACGTGAAGGACGGCTTTCACACACACTTATCTCTCAGAACTGAGCATGTGTAGAGACGTTCGTTCATCTAGCACCAAGGGAACGGGTTGCAGGAGAAACTTTTACTCTGGTTTCTCAGTCTGTTTCCTAGTGCCGGTTTGAAGTTCCTGCAGTTTTCACTGTAAAACCGAGTTGGAGCTAGTCCCTACCCATATATATGTATGGAGTGGAGTTGGCAACTAAAAAGAATCTTTGTGTTCCCAACAAGCTAGGTGAAGTACGGCTTTCACACTCACTTATCTCTCAGAACTGATCATGTGGAGAGACGTTCGTTCATCTAGCACCAAGGGAACGGTTTGCAAGAGAAACTTTTACTCTGGTTTCTCAGTATGTTTCCTAGTGCCAGTTTGAAGTTCCTGCAGTTTTCACTGTAAAACCGAGTTGGAGCTAGTACCTCCCCATACATATGTATGGAGTGGAGTTTGCAACTAAAAAGAAATTTTGTGTTCTCAACAAGCTAGGTGAAGGACGGCTTTCACACACACATATCCCTCAGAACTGAGCATGTGGAGAGACATTCGTTCATCTAGCACCAAGGGAACGGGTTGCAAGAGAAACTTTTACTCTGGTTTCTCAATCTGTTTCCTAGTGCCGGTTTGAAGTTCCTGCAGTTTTCAATGTAAAACCGAGTTCGAGCTAGTACATCCCCATAGATATATATGGAGTGGAGTTTGCAACTAAAAAGAAACATTGTGTTCACAACAAGCTAGGTGAAGTAAGTTTTTCACACACACTTATCTCTCAGAACTGAGCATGTGGAGAGACATTCGTTCATCTAGCACCAAGGGAACGGGTTGCATGAGAAACTTTTAATCTGTTTCTCAGTCTGTTTCCTAGTGCCGGTTTGAAGTTCCTGCAGTTTTCACTGTAAAACCGAGTGGGAGCTAGTACATCCCCATATATATGTATGGAGTGGAGTTGGCAACTAAAAAGAATCTTTGTGTTCCCAACAAGCTAGGTGAAGGACGGCTTTCACACACACTTATCTCTCAGAACTGATCATGTGGAGAGACGTTCGTTCATCTAGCACCAAGGGAACGGTATTCAGGAGAAACTTTACACTGGTTTCTCAGTATGTTTCCTAGTGCCGGTTTGAAGTTCCTGCAGTTTTCACTATAAAACCGAGTTGGAGCTAGGACCTCCCCATATATATGTATGGATTGGAGTTTGCAACTAAAAAGAAACTTTGTGTTCCCAATAAGCTAGGTGAAGGTCGGCTTTCACACACACTTATCTCTCAGAACTGAGCATGTGGAGAGACGTTCGTTCATCTAGCACCAAGGGAACGGGTTGTAGGAGAAACATTTACTCTGGTTTCTCAGTCTGTTTCCTAGTGCCGGTTTGAAGTTCCTGCAGTTTTCACTGTAAAACCGAGTTGGAGCTAGTTCCTCCCCATATATATGTATGGAGTGGAGTTTACAATTAAAAAGAAACGTTGTGTTCCCAGCAAATTAGGGGAAGGACGGATTTCACACACACTTATCTCTCAGAACTGAGCATGTGGAGAGACGTTCGTTCATCTAGCACCAAGGGAACGGGTTGCAGGAGAAACTTTTACTCTGGTTTGTCAGTCTGTTTCCTAGTGCCGGTTTGAAGTTCCTGCAGTTTTCACTGTAAAACCGAGTTGGAGCTAGTACATCCCCATATATATGTATGGATTATAGTTGGCAACTAAAAAGAATCTTTGTGTTCCCAACAACCTAGGTGAAGTACGGCTTTCACACACACTTATCTCTCAGAACTGAGCATGTGGAGAGACGTTCGTTCATCTAGCACCAAGGGAACGGGTTGCAGGAGAAACTTGTACTGTGGTTTCTCAGTCTGTTTCCTAGTGCCGGTTTGAAGTTCCTGCAGTTTTCACTGTAAAACCGAGTTGGAGCTAGTTCCTCCCCATATATATGTATGGATTAGAGTTTACAATTAAAAAGAAACTTTGTGTTCCCAGCAAACTAGGGGAAGGACGGATTTCATACACACTTATCTCTCAGAACTGAGCATGTGGAAGACGTTCGTTCATCTAGCACCAAGGGAACGGGTTGCAGGAGAAACTTTTACTCTGGTTTCTCAGTCTGTTTCCTAGTGCCGGTTTCAAGTTCCTGCAGTTTTCACTTTAAAACCGAGTTGGAGCTAGTACCTCCCCATACATATGTATGGAGTGGAGTTTGCAACTAAATAGAAACTATGTGTTCCCAAAAAGCTAGGTGAAGGACGGCTTTCACACACAC
Organism: Camelus dromedarius; assembly: GCF_036321535.1. Classification (NCBI taxonomy): domain Eukaryota; kingdom Metazoa; phylum Chordata; class Mammalia; order Artiodactyla; family Camelidae; genus Camelus; species Camelus dromedarius. Next base: position 1,164,003 of record NW_026989809.1, on the reverse strand, counting down.
TTATCTCTCAGAACTGAGCATGTGGAGAGACTTTCGTTCATCTAGAACCAAGGGAACGGGTTGCAAGAGAAACTTTTACTCTGGTTTCTCAGTCTGTTTCCTAGTGCCGGATTGTAGTTCCTGCAGTTTTCACAGTAAAAGCGAGTTGGAGCTAGTTCCTCCCCATATATATGTATGGAGTGGAGTTTGCAACTAAAAAGAAACTTTGTGTTCCCAACAAGCTAGGTGAATGACGGCTATCACACACACTTATCTCTCAGAACTGAGCATGTGGAGAGACGTTCGTTCATCTACCACCAAGGGAACGGGTTGCAGGGGAAACTTTTACTCTGGTTTATCAGTCTGTTTCCTAGTGCTGGTTTGAAGTTCCTGCAGATTTCACTGTAAAACCGAGTTGGAGCTAGTACATCCCCATATATATGTATGGAGTGGAGTCTGCAACTAAAAAGAAACTTTGTGTTCCCAACAAGCTACGTGAAGGACGGCTTTCAAACACACGTATTTCTCAGAACTGAGCATGTGGAGAGATGTTCGTTCATCTTGCACCAAGGGAACGGGTTACAGTAGCAACATTTACTCTGGTTTCTCAGTCTGTTTCCTAGTGCCAGTTTGAAGTTCCTGCAGTTTTCACTGTAAAACCGAGTTAGAGATAGTACCTCCCCATACATATGTATGGAATGGAGTTAGCAACTAAAAAGAAATTTTGTGTTCCCAACAAGCAAGGTGAAGTACGGCTTTCACACACACTTATCCCTCAGAACTGAGCATGTGGAGAGACATTCGTTCATCTAGCACCAAGGGAACGGGTTGCAAGAGAAACTTTTACTCTGGTTTCTCAGTATGTTTCCTAGTGCCGGTTTGAAGTTCCTGCAGTTTTCACTGTAAAACCGAGTTCGAGCTAGTACATCCCCATAGATATATATGGAGTGGAGTTTGCAACTACAAAGAAACATTGTGTTCACAACAAGCTAGGTGAAGTAAGTTTTTCACACACACTTATCCCTCAGAAATGAGCATGTTGAGAGACATTCGTTCATTTAGCACCAAGGGAACGGGTTGCAGGAGAAAATTTTACTCTGCTTTCTCAGTCTGTTTCCTAGTGCCGGTTTGAAGTTCCTGCAGTTTTCACTGTAAAACCGAGTAGGAGCTAGTACATCCCCATATATATGTATGGAGTGGAGTTGGCAACTAAAAAGAATCATTGTGTTCCCAACAAGCTAGGTGAAGTACGGCTTTCACACTCACTTATCTCTCAGAACTGATCATGTGGAGAGACGTTCGTTCATCTAGCACCAAGGGAACGGTTTGCAGGGAAACTTTTACTCTGGGTTCTAAGTATGTTTCTTAGTGCCGGTTTGAAGTTCCTGCAGTTTTCACTGTAAAACCGAGTTGGAGCTATTACCTCCCCATACATAAGTATGCAGTGGAGTTTGCAACTAAAAAGAAACATTGTGTTCACAACAAGCTAGGTGAAGTAAGTTTTTCACACACACTTATCCCTCAGAACTGAGCATGTGGAGAGACATTCGTTCATGTAGCACCAAGGGAACGGGTTGCAGGAGAAACTTTTACTCTGGTTTATCAATCTGTTTCCTAGTGCTGGTTTGAAGTTCCTGCAGTTTTCAATGTAAAACCGAGTTCGAGCTAGTACATCCCCATAGATATATATGGAGTGGAGTTTGCAACTAAAAAGAATCATTGTGTTCACAACAAGCTATGTGAAGTAAGTTTTTCACACACACTTATCCCTCAGAACTGAGCATGTGGAGAGACATTCGTTCATCTAGCACCAAGGGAAAGGGTTGCAGGAGAAACTTTTACTCTGCTTTCTCAGTCTGTTTCCTAGTGCCAGTTTGAAGTTCCAGCAGTTTTCACTGTAAAACCGAGTTGGAGCTAGTACATCCCCATATATAAGTATGGAGTGGAGTTGGCAACTAAAAAGAATCTTTGTGTTCCCAACAAGCTAGGTGAAGTACGGCTTTCACACACACTTATCCCTCAGAACTGAGCATGTGGAGAGACTTTCGTTCACCTAGCACCAAGGGAACGGGTTGCAAGAGAAACTTTTTCTCTGGTTTCTCAATCTGTTTCCTAGTGCCGGTTTGAAGTTCCTGCAGTTTTCAATGTAAAACCGAGTTCGAGCTAGTACATCCCCATAGATATATATGGAGTGGAGTTTGCAACTAAAAAGAATCATTGTGTTCACAACAAGCTATGTGAAGTAAGTTTTTCACACACACTTATCCCTCAGAACTGAGCATGTGGAGAGACATTCGCTCATCTAGCACCAAGGGAAAGGGTTGCAGGAGAAACTTTTACTCTGCTTTCTCAGTCTGTTTCCTAGTGCCAGTTTGAAGTTCCAGCAGTTTTCACTGTAAAACCGAGTTGGAGCTAGTACATCCCCATATATAAGTATGGAGTGGAGTTGGCAACTAAAAAGAATCTTTGTGTTCCCAACAAGCTAGGTGAAGTACGGCTTTCACACACACTTATCTCTCAGAACTGATCATGTGGAGAGACGTTCGTTCATCTAGCACCAAGGGAACGGTTTGCAGGAGAAACTTTTACTCTGGTTTCTCCGTATGTTTCCTAGTGCCGGTTTGAAGTTCCTGTAGTTTTCACTGTAAAACCGAGTTGGAGCTAGTACCTCCCCATATATATGTATGGAGTGGAGTTTGCAACTAAAAAGAAACTTTGTGTTCCCAATAAGCTAGGTGAAGGACGGCTTTCACACACACTTATCTCTCAGAACTGAGCATGTGGAGAGACGTTCGTTCATCTAGCACCAAGGGAACGGGTTGCAGGAGAAACATTTACTGTGGTTTCTCAGTCTGTTTCCTAGTGCCGGTTTGAAGTTCTTGCAGTTTTCAATGTAAAACCGAGTTGGAGCTAGTTCCTCCCCATATATATGTATGGAGTGGAGTTTGCAACTAAAAAGAATCTTTGTGTTCCCAACAAGCTAGGTGAAGGACGGCTTTCACACACACTTTTCTCTCAGAACTGAGCATGTGGAGAGACGTTCGTTCATGTAGCACCAAGGGAACGGGTTGCAGGAGAAACTTTTACTCTGGTTTCTCAGTCTGTTTCCTAGTGCCCGTTTGAAGTTCCTGCAGTTTTCACTGTAAAATCGAGTTGGAGCTAGTTCCTCCCCATTTATATGTATGGAGTGGAGTTTGCAACTAAAAAAAACTTTGTGTTCCCAACAAGCTAGGTAAAGGGCGGCTTTCACACACACTTATCTCTCAAAACTGAGCATGTGGAGAGACGTTCATTCATCTAGCATCAAGGGAACGGGTTGCAGGAGAAACTTGTACTCTGGTTTCTCAGTCTGTTTCCTAGTGCCGGTTTGAAGTTCCTGCAGTTTTCACTGTAAAACCGAGTTGGAGCTAGTTCCTCCCCATATATATGTATGGAGTGGAGTTTGCAACTAAAAAGAATCTTTGTGTTCCCAACAAGCTAGGTGAAGGACGGCTTTCACACACAATTATATCTCAGAACTGAGCATGTGGAGAGACGTTCGTTCATCTAGCACCAAGGGAACGGGTTGCAGGAGAAACTTGTACTCTGGTTTCTCAGTCTGTTTCCTAGTGCCGGTTTGAAGTTCCTGCAGTTTTCACTGTAAAAACGCGTTGGAGCTAGTACCTCCCCATATATATGTATGGATTGGAGTTTGAACCTGAAAAGAATCTTTGTGTTCCCAACAAGCTAGGTGAAGGACGGCTTTCACACACACATATCCCTCAGAACTGAGCATGTGGAGAGACATTCGTTCATCTAGCACCAAGGGAACGGGTTGCAGGAGAAACTTTTACTCTTTTTTCTCAAACTGTTTCCTAGTGCCGGTTTGAAGTTCCTGCATTTTTCACTGTAAAACAGTGTTGGAGCTAGTACATCCCCATATATATGTATGGAGTGGAGTTTGCAACTAAAAAGAAACTTTGTGTTCCCAACAAGCTAGTTTAAGGACGGCTTTCACACACACATTTCCCTCAGAACTGAGCATGTGGAGAGACATTCGTTCATCTAGCACCAAGGGAACGGGTTGCAGGAGAAACTTTTACTCTGGTTTCTCAGTCTGTTTCCTAGTGCCCGTTTGAAGTTCCTGCAGTTTTCACTGTAAAATCGAGTTGGAGCTTGTTCCTCCCCATATATATGTATGGAGTGGAGTTTGCAACTAAAAAAAAACTTTGTGTTCCCAACAAGCTAGGTAAAGGGCGGCTTTCACACACACTCATCTCTCAGAACTGAGCATGTGGAGAGACGTTCGTTCATCTAGCATCAAGGGAACGGGTTGCAGGAGAAAATTTTACTCTGTTTTCTCATTATGTTTCCTAGTGCCGGTTTGAATTTCCTGCAGTTTTCACTGTAAAACGGAGTTGGAGCTAGTACCTCCCCATATATATCTATGGAGTGGAGTTGGCAACTAAAAAGTAACTTTGTGTTCCCAACAAGCTAGGTGAAGTACGGCTTTCACACTCACTTATCTCTCAGAACTGAGCATGTGGAGAGACGTTCGTTCATCTTGCACCACGGGAACGGGTTGCAAGAGAAACTTTTACTCTGGTTTCTCAGTCTGTTTCCTAGTGCCGGTTTGAAGTTCCTGCAGTTTTCACTGTAAAACAGAGTTGGAGCTAGTACCTCCCCATATAAATGTATGGAGTGGAGTTTGAACCTGAAAAGAAACTTTGTGTTCCCAACAAGCTAGGTGAAGATCGGCTTTCACACACACTTATCTCTCAGAACTGAGCATGTGGAGAGACGTTCGTTCATCTAGCACCAAGGGAACCTGTTGCAGGAGAAACTTTTTCTCTGGTTTCTCAGTCTGTTTCGTAGTGCCGGTTTGATGTTCCTGCAGTTTTCACTATAAAACCGAGTTGGAGCTAGTACCTCACCATATATATGTATGGAGTGGATTTTGCAACTAAAGAGAATCTTTGTGTTCCCAACAAGCTAGGTGAAGTACGGCTTTCACACAAACTTATCCCTCAGAACTGAGCATGTGGAGAGACATTCTTTCATCTAGCACCAAGGGAACGTGTTGCAGGAGAAACTTTTACTCTGGTTTCTCAATCTGTTTCCTAGTACCGGTTTGAAGTTCCTGCATTTTTCACTGTAAAACCGAGTTGGAGCTAGTACATCCCCATATATATGTATGGAGTGGAGTTTGCAACTTAAAGGAAACTTTGTGTTCCCAACAAGCTAGGTTAAGGACGGCTTTCACACACACTTTTCCCTCAGAACTGAGCATGTGGAGAGACATTCGTTCATCTAGCACCAAGGGAACGGGTTGCAGGAGAAACTTTTACTCTGGTTTCTCAGTCTGTTTCCTAGTGCCCGTTTGAAGTTCCTGCAGTTTTCACTGTAAAATCGAGTTGGAGCTAGTTCCTCCCCATATATATGTATGGAGTGGAGTTTGCAACTAAAAAGAATCTTTGTGTTCCCAACAAGCTAGGTAAAGGGCGGCTTTCACACACACTTATCTCTCAGAACTGAGCATGTGGAGAGACGTTCGTTCATCTAGCATCAAGGGAACGGGTTGCAGGAGAAAATTTTACTCTGGTTTCTCAGTCTGTTTCCTAGAGCCGGTTTGAAGTTCCTGCAGTTTTCACGGTAAAACCGAGTTGGAGCTAGTACCTCCCGATATATATCTATGGAGTGGAGTTGGCAACTAAAAAGTAACTTTGTGTTCCCAACAAGCTAGGTGAAGGACGGCTTTCACACTCACTTATCTCTCAGAACTGAGCATGTGGAGAGACTTTCGTTCATCTTGCACCACGGGAACGGGTTGCAAGAGAAACTTTTACTCTGGTTTCTCAGTCTGTTTCCTAGTGCCGGTTTGAAGTTCCTGCAGTTTTCACTGTAAAACCGAGTTGGAGCTAGTATCTCCCCATATATATATATGGAGTGTAGTTTGAACCTGAAAAGAAACTTTGTGTTCCCAACAAGCTAGGTGAAGGACGGCTTTCACACACACTTATCTCTCAGAACTGAGCATGTGGAGAGACGTTCGTTCATCTAGCACCAAGGCAACCTGTTGCAGGAGAAACTGTTTCTCTGGTTTCTCAGTCTGTTTCCTAGTGCCGGTTTGAAGTTCCTGCAGTTTTCACTGTAAAACCGAGTTGGAGCTAGTACCTCCCCATATAAATGTATGGAGTGAAGTTTGAACCTGAAAAGAAACTTTGTGTTCCCAACAAGCTAGGTGAAGTACGGCTTTCACACACACTTATCTCTCAGAACTGAGCATGTGGAGAGACGTTCGTTCATCTAGCACCAAGGGAACGGTTTGCAGGAGAAACTTTTACTCTGGTTTCTCCGTATGTTTCCTAGTGCCGGTTTGAAGTTCCTGTAGTTTTCACTGTAAAACCGAGTTGGAGCTAGTACCTCCCCATATATATGTATGGAGTGGAGTTTGCAACTAAAAAGAAACTTTGTGTTCCCAATAAGCTAGGTGAAGGACGGCTTTCACACACACTTATCTCTCAGAACTGAGCATGTGGAGAGACGTTCGTTCATCTAGCACCAAGGGAACGGGTTGCAGGAGAAACATTTACTGTGGTTTCTCAGTCTGTTTCCTAGTGCCGGTTTGAAGTTCTTGCAGTTTTCAATGTAAAACCGAGTTGGAGCTAGTTCCTCCCCATATATATGTATGGAGTGGAGTTTGCAACTAAAAAGAATCTTTGTGTTCCCAACAAGCTAGGTGAAGTACGGCTTTCACACACACTTTTCTCTCAGAACTGAGCATGTGGAGAGACGTTCGTTCATGTAGCACCAAGGGAACGGGTTGCAGGAGAAACTTTTACTCTGGTTTCTCAGTCTGTTTCCTAGTGCCCGTTTGAAGTTCCTGCAGTTTTCACTGTAAAATCGAGTTGGAGCTAGTTCCTCCCCATTTATATGTATGGAGTGGAGTTTGCAACTAAAAAAAACTTTGTGTTCCCAACAAGCTAGGTAAAGGGCGGCTTTCACACACACTTATCTCTCAAAACTGAGCATGTGGAGAGACGTTCATTCATCTAGCATCAAGGGAACGGGTTGCAGGAGAAACTTGTACTCTGGTTTCTCAGTCTGTTTCCTAGTGCCGGTTTGAAGTTCCTGCAGTTTTCACTGTAAAACCGAGTTGGAGCTAGTTCCTCCCCATATATATGTATGGAGTGGAGTTTGCAACTAAAAAGAATCTTTGTGTTCCCAACAAGCTAGGTGAAGGACGGCTTTCACACACAATTATATCTCAGAACTGAGCATGTGGAGAGACGTTCGTTCATCTAGCACCAAGGGAACGGGTTGCAGGAGAAACTTGTACTCTGGTTTCTCAGTCTGTTTCCTAGTGCCGGTTTGAAGTTCCTGCAGTTTTCACTGTAAAAACGCGTTGGAGCTAGTACCTCCCCATATATATGTATGGATTGGAGTTTGAACCTGAAAAGAATCTTTGTGTTCCCAACAAGCTAGGTGAAGGACGGCTTTCACACACACATATCCCTCAGAACTGAGCATGTGGAGAGACATTCGTTCATCTAGCACCAAGGGAACGGGTTGCAGGAGAAACTTTTACTCTTTTTTCTCAAACTGTTTCCTAGTGCCGGTTTGAAGTTCCTGCATTTTTCACTGTAAAACAGAGTTGGAGCTAGTACATCCCCATATATATGTATGGAGTGGAGTTTGCAACTAAAAAGAAACTTTGTGTTCCCAACAAGCTAGTTTAAGGACGGCTTTCACACACACATTTCCCTCAGAACTGAGCATGTGGAGAGACATTCGTTCATCTAGCACCAAGGGAACGGGTTGCAGGAGAAACTTTTACTCTGGTTTCTCAGTCTGTTTCCTAGTGCCCGTTTGAAGTTCCTGCAGTTTTCACTGTAAAATCGAGTTGGAGCTTGTTCCTCCCCATATATATGTATGGAGTGGAGTTTGCAACTAAAAAAAAACTTTGTGTTCCCAACAAGCTAGGTAAAGGGCGGCTTTCACACACACTCATCTCTCAGAACTGAGCATGTGGAGAGACGTTCGTTCATCTAGCATCAAGGGAACGGGTTGCAGGAGAAAATTTTACTCTGTTTTCTCAGTCTGTTTCCTAGTGCCGGTTTGAAGTTCCTGCAGTTTTCACTGTAAAACGGAGTTGGAGCTAGTACCTCCCCATATATATCTATGGAGTGGAGTTGGCAACTAAAAAGTAACTTTGTGTTCCCAACAAGCTAGGTGAAGTACGGCTTTCACACTCACTTATCTCTCAGAACTGAGCATGTGGAGAGACGTTCGTTCATCTTGCACCACGGGAACGGGTTGCAAGAGAAACTTTTACTCTGGTTTCTCAGTCTGTTTCCTAGTGCCGTTTTGAAGTTCCTGCAGTTTTCACTGTAAAACCGAGTTGGAGCTAGTACCTCCCCATATAAATGTATGGAGTGGAGTTTGAACCTGAAAAGAAACTTTGTGTTCCCAACAAGCTAGGTGAAGGACGGCTTTCACACACACTTATCTCTCAGAACTGAGCATGTGGAGAGACGTTCGTTCATCTAGCACCAAGGGAACCTGTTGCAGGAGAAACTTTTTCTCTGGTTTCTCAGTCTGTTTCGTAGTGCCGGTTTGATGTTCCTGCAGTTTTCACTATAAAACCGAGTTGGAGCTAGTACCTCACCATATATATGTATGGAGTGGATTTTGCAACTAAAAAGAATCTTTGTGTTCCCAACAAGCTAGGTGAAGTACGGCTTTCACACAAACTTATCCCTCAGAACTGAGCATGTGGAGAGACATTCTTTCATCTAGCACCAAGGGAACGTGTTGCAGGAGAAACTTTTACTCTGGTTTCTCAATCTGTTTCCTAGTACCGGTTTGAAGTTCCTGCATTTTTCACTGTAAAACCGAGTTGGAGCTAGTACATCCCCATATATATGTATGGAGTGGAGTTTGCAACTTAAAGGAAACTTTGTGTTCCCAACAAGCTAGGTTAAGGACGGCTTTCACACACACTTTTCCCTCAGAACTGAGCATGTGGAGAGACATTCGTTCATCTAGCACCAAGGGAACGGGTTGCAGGAGAAACTTTTACTCTGGTTTCTCAGTCTGTTTCCTAGTGCCCGTTTGAAGTTCCTGCAGTTTTCACTGTAAAATCGAGTTGGAGCTAGTTCCTCCCCATATATATGTATGGAGTGGAGTTTGCAACTAAAAAGAATCTTTGTGTTCCCAACAAGCTAGGTAAAGGGCGGCTTTCACACACACTTATCTCTCAGAACTGAGCATGTGGAGAGACGTTCGTTCATCTAGCATCAAGGGAACGGGTTGCAGGAGAAAATTTTACTCTGGTTTCTCAGTCTGTTTCCTAGAGCCGGTTTGAAGTTCCTGCAGTTTTCACGGTAAAACCGAGTTGGAGCTAGTACCTCCCGATATATATCTATGGAGTGGAGTTGGCAACTAAAAAGTAACTTTGTGTTCCCAACAAGCTAGGTGAAGTACGGCTTTCACACTCACTTATCTCTCAGAACTGAGCATGTGGAGAGACTTTCGTTCATCTTGCACCACGGGAACGGGTTGCAAGAGAAACTTTTACTCTGGTTTCTCAGTCTGTTTCCTAGTGCCGGTTTGAAGTTCCTGCAGTTTTCACTGTAAAACCGAGTTGGAGCTAGTATCTCCCCATATATATATATGGAGTGTAGTTTGAACCTGAAAAGAAACTTTGTGTTCCCAACAAGCTAGGTGAAGGACGGCTTTCACACACACTTATCTCTCAGAACTGAGCATGTGGAGAGACTTTCGTTCATCTAGCACCAATGCAACCTGTTGCAGGAGAAACTGTTTCTCTGGTTTCTCAGTCTGTTTCGTATGCCGGTTTGATGTTCCTGCAGTTTTCACTATAAAACCGAGTTGGAGCTAGCACCTCCCCATATATATGTATGGAGTGGATTTTGCAACTAAAAAGAATCTTTGTGTTCCCAACAAGCTAGGTGAAGTACGGATTTCACACAAAGTTATCCCTCAGAACTGAGCATGTGGAGAGACATTCTTTCATCTAGCACCAAGGGAACGGGTTGCAGGAGAAACTTTTACTCTGGTTTCTCAATCTGTTTCCTAGTGCCGGTTTGAAGTTCCTGCAGTTTTCACTGTAAAACCGAGTTGGAGCTAGTACATCCCCATATATATGTATGGAGTGGAGTTTGCAACTAAAAAGAATCTTTGTGTTCCCAACAAGCTAAGTGAAGGACGGCTTTCACACACAATTATATCTCAGAACTGAGCATGTGGAGAGACGTTTGTTCATCTAGCACCAAGGGAACGGGTTGCAGGAGAAACTTGTACTCTGGTTTCTCAGTCTCTTTCCTAGTGCCGGTTTGAAGTTCCTGCAGTTTTGACTGTAAAACCGAGTTGGAGCTAGTTCCTCCCCATATATATGTATTTAGTGGATTTTACAAATAAAAAGAAACTTTGTGTTCCCAACAAGCTAGGTGAAGGACGGCTTTCACACACACTTATCTCTCAGAACTGAGCATGTGGAGAGACGTTCGTTCATCTAGCACCACGGGAACGTGTTGCAGGTCAAAATTTTACTCTGGTTTCTCAGTCTGTTTCCTAGTGCCGGTTTGAAGTTCCTGCAGTTTTCACTGTAAAACCGAGTTGGAGCTAGTACCTCCCCATATATATGTATGGAGTGGAGTTGGCAACTAAAAAGTAACTTTGTGTTCCCAACAAGCTAGGTGAAGTACGGCTTTCACACACACTTATCTCTCAGAACTGAGCATGTGGAGAAACTTTCGTTCATCTTGCACCACGGGAACGGGTTGCAAGGGTAACTTTTACTCTGGTTTCTCAGTCTGTTTCCTAGTGCCGGTTTGAAGTTCCTGCAGTTTTCACTGTAAAACCGAGTTGGAGCTAGTACCTCCCCATATAAATGTATGGAGTGAAGTTTGAACCTGAAAAGAAACTTTGTGTTCCCAACAAGCTAGGTGAAGTACGGCTTTCACACACACTTATCTCTCAGAACTGAGCATGTGGAGAGACGTTCGTTCATCTAGCACCAAGGGAACCTGTTGCAGGAGAAACTTTTTCTCTGGTTTCTTAGTCTGTTTAGTTGTGCCGGTTTGATGTTCCTGCAGTTTTCACTATAAAACCGAGTTGGAGCTAGTACCTCCCCATATACATGTATGGAGTGGATTTTGCAACTAAAAAGAATCTTTGTGTTCCCAACAAGCTAGGTGAAGTACGGCTTTCACACAAATTGATCCCTCAGAACTGAGCATGTGGAGAGACATTTTTTCATCTAGCACCAAGGGAACGGGTTGCAGGAGAAACTTTTACTCTGGTTTCTCAATCTGTTTCCTAGTGCCGGTTTGAAGTTCCTTCATTTTTCACTGTAAAACCGAGTTGGAGCTATTACATCGCCATATATATGTATGGAGTGGAGTTTGCAACTAATAAGAAACTTTGTGTTCCCAACAAGCTAGGTGAAGGACGGCTTTCACACACACTTTTCCCTCAGAACTGAGCATGTGGAGAGACGTTCGTTCATCTAGCACCAAGGGAACGGGTTGCAGGAGAAACTTTTACTCTGGTTTCTCAGTCTGTTTCCTAATGCAGGTTTGAAGTTCCTGCAGTTTTCACTGTAAAACCGAGTTGGAGCTAGTTCCTCCCCATATATATGTATGGAGTGGAGTTTACATATAAAAAGAAATTTTGTGTTCCCAACAAGCTAGGTGAAGGACGGCTTTCACACACACATATCTCTCAAAACTGAGCATGTGGAGAGACGTTCGTTCATCTAGCACCACGGGAACGTGTTGCAGGAGAATCTTTTACTCAGGTTTCTCAGTCTGTTTCCTAGTGCCGGTTTGAAGTTCCTGCAGTTTTCACTGTAAAATCGAGTTGGAGCTAGTTCCTCCCCATATATATGTATGGAGTGGAGTTTGCAACTAAAAAAAAACTTTGTGTTCCCAACAAGCTAGGTAAAGGGCAGCTTTCACACACACTTATCTATCAGAACTGAGCATGTGGAGAGACGTTCTTTCATCTAGCATCAAGGGAACGGGTTGCAGGTGAAAATTTTACTCTGGTTTCTCAGTCTGTTTCCTAGTGTCGGTTTGAAGTTCCTGCAGTTTTCAGTGTAAAACCGAGTTGGAGCTAGTACCTCCCCATATAAATGTATGGAGTGGAGTTTGAACCTGAAAAGAAACTTTGTGTTCCCAACAAGCTAGGTGAAGGACGGCTTTCACACAAACTTATCCGTCAGAACTGAGCATGTGGAGAGACATTCTTTCATCTAGCACCAAGGGAACGTGTTGCAGGAGAAACTTTTACTCTGGTTTCTCAATCTGTTTCCTAGTGCCGGTTTGAAATTCCTGCAGTTTTCACTGTAAAACCGAGTTGGAGCTAGTACATCCCCATATATATGTATGGAGTGGAGTTTGCAACTAAAAAGAATCTTTGTGTTCCCAACAAGCTAGGTGAAGGACGGCTTTCACACACAATTATATCTCAGAACTGAGCATGTGGAGAGACGTTCGTTCATCTAGCACCAAGGGAACGGGTTGCAGGAGAAACTTGTACTCTGGTTTCTCAATCTGTTTCCTAGTGCCGGTTTGAAGTTCCTGCATTTTTCACTGTAAAACCGAGTTGGAGCTATTACATCGCCATATATATGTATGGATTGGAGTTTGCAACTAATAAGAAACTTTGTGTTCCCAACAAGCTAGGTGAAGGACGGCTTTCACACACACTTTTCCCTCAGAACTGAGCATGTGGAGAGACGTTCGTTCATCTAGCATCAAGGGAACGGGTTGCAGGAGAAACTTTTACTCTGGTTTCTCAGTCTGTTTCCTAGTGCCGGTTTGAAGTTCCTGCAGTTTTCACTGTAAAACCGAGTTGGAGCTAGTTCCTCCCCATATATATGTATGGAGTGGAGTTTACATATAAAAAGAAATTTTGTGTTCCCAACAAGCTAGGTGAAGGACGGCTTTCACACACACATATCTCTCAGAACTGAGCATGTGGAGAGACGTTCGTTCATCTAGCACCACGGGAACGTGTTGCAGGAGAAACTTTTACTCAGGTTTCTCAGTCTGTTTCCTAGTGCCGGTTTGAAGTTCCTGCAGTTTTCACTGGAAAATCGAGTTGGAGCTAGTTCCTCCCCATATATATGTATGGAGTGGAGTTTGCAACTAAAAAAAAACTTTGTGTTCCCAACAAGCTAGGTAAAGGGCAGCTTTCACATACACTTATCTCTCAGAACTGAGCATGTGGAGAGACGTTCGTTCATCTAGCATCAAGGGAACGGGTTGCAGGTGAAAATTTTACTCTGGTTTCTCATTCTGTTTCCTAGTGCCGGTATGAAGTTCCTGCAGTTTTCACTGTAAAACCGAGTTGGAGCTAGTACCTCCCCATATATATGTATGGAGTGGAGTTGGCAACTAAAAAGTAACTTTGTGTTCCCAACAAGCTAGGTGAAGTACGGCTTTCACACTCACTTATCTCTCAGAACTGAGCATGTGGAGAGACTTTCGTTCATCTTGCACCACGGGAACGGGTTGCAAGAGAAACTTTTACTCTGGTTTCTCAGTCTGTTTCCTAGTGCCGGTTTGAAGTTCCTGCAGTTTTCAGTGTAAAACCGAGTTGGATCTAGTACCTCCCCATATAAATGTATGGAGTGGAGTTTGAACCTGAAAAGAAACTTTGTGTTCCCAACAAGCTAGGTGAAGGACGGCTTTCACACACAATTATCTCTCAGAACTGAGAATGTGGAGAGACGTTCGTTCATCTAGCACCAAGTGAACATGTTGCAGGAGAAACTTGTACTCTGGTTTCTCAGTCTGTTTCCTAGTGCCGGTTTGAAGTTCCTGCAGTTTTCACTGTAAAAACGAGTTGGAGCTAGTACCTCCCCATATATATGTATGGATTGGAGTTTGAACCTGAAAAGAATCTTTGTGTTCCCAACAAGCTAGGTGAAGGACGGCTTTCACACACAGATATCCCTCAGAACTGAGCATGTGTAGAGACTTTCGTTCATCTAGCATCAAGGGAACGGGTTGCAGGAGAAAATTTTACTCTGGTTTCTCAGTCTGTTTCCTAGTGCCGGTTTGAAGTTCCTGCAGTTTTCACTGTAAAACCGAGTTGGAGCTAGTACCTCCCCATATATATCTATGGAGTGGAGTTGGCAACTAAAAAGTAACTTTGTGTTCCCAACAAGCTAGGTGAAGTACGGCTTTCACACTCACTTATCTCTCAGAACTGAGCATGTGGAGAGACTTTCGTTCATCTTGCACCACGGGAACGGGTTGCAAGAGAAACTTTTACTCTGGTTTCTCAGTCTGTTTCCTAGTGCCGGTTTGAAGTTCCTGCAGTTTTCACTGTAAAACCGAGTTGGTGCTAGTACCTCCCCATACAAATGTATGGAGTGGAGTTTGATCCTGAGAAGAAACTTTGTGTTCCCAACAAGCTAGGTGAAGGACGGCTTTCACACACACTTATCTCTCAGAACTGAGCATGTGGAGAGACGTTCGTTCATCTAGCACCAAGGGAACCTGTTGCAGGGGAAACTTTTTCTCTGGTTTCTCAGTCTGTTTCGTAGTGCCGGTTTGATGTTCCTGCAGTTTTTACTATAAAACCGAGTTGGAGCTAGTACCTCCCCATATATATGTATGGAGTGGATTTTGCAACTAAAAAGAATCTTTGTGTTCCCAAAAAGCTAGGTGAAGTACGGCTTTCACACAAACATATCCCTCAGAACTGAGCATGTGGAGAGACATTCTTTCATCTAGCACCAAGGGAACGGGTTGCAGGAGAAAGTTTTACTCTGGATTCTCAATCTGTTTCCTAGTGCCGGTTTGAAGTTCCTGCAGTTTTCACTGTAAAACCGAGTTGGAGCTAGTACATCCCCATATATATGTATGGAGTGGAGTTTGCAACTAAAAAGAATCTTTGTGTTCCCAACAAGCTAGGTGAAGGACGGCTTTCACACACAATTATATCTCAAAACTGAGCATGTGGAGAGACGTTCGTTCATCTAGCACCAAGGGAACGGGTTGCAGGAGAAACTATTACTCTGGTTTCTCAGTCTGTTTCCTAGTGCCGGTTTGAAGTTCCTGCAGTTTTCACTGTAAAATCGAGTTGGAGCTAGTCCCTCCCCATATATATGAATGGAGTGGAGTTTGCAACTAAAAAGAAACTTTGTGTTCCCAACAAGCTAGGTGAAGTACGGCTTTCACACACACTTATCTCTCAGAACTGAGCATGTGGAGAGACTTTCGTTCATCTTGCACCACGGGAACGGGTTGCAAGAGAAACTTTTACTCTGGTTTCTCAGTCTGTTTCCTATTGCCGGTTTGAAGTTCCTGCAGTTTTCACTGTAAAACCGAGTTGGTGCTAGTACCTCCCCATATAAATGTATGGAGTGGAGTTTGAACCTGAAAAGAAACTTTGTGTTCCCAACAAGCTAGGTGAAGGTCGGCTTTCACACACACTTATCTCTCAGAACTGAGCATGTGGAGAGACGTTCGTTCATCTAGCACCAAGGGAACCTGTTGCAGGAGAAACTTTTACTCTGGTTTCTCAATCTGTTTCCTAGTGCCGGTTTGAAGTTCCTGCATTTTTCACTGTAAAACCGAATTGGAGCTAGTACATCCCCATATATATGTATGGAGTGTAGTTTGCAACTAAAAAGAAACTTTGTGTTCCCAACAAGCTAGGTTAAGGACGGCTTTCACAAACAACTTTCCCTCAGAACTGAGCATGTGGAGAGACATTCGTTCATCTAGCACCAAGGGAACGGGTTGCAGGAGAAACTTTTACTCTTTTTTCTCAGTCTGTTTCCTAGTGCCGGTTTGAAGTTCCTGCAGTTTTCACTGTAAAACCGAGTTGGAGCTAGTTCCTCCCCATATATATGTATGGAGTGGAGTTTACAAATAAAAAGAAACTTTGTGTTCCCAACAAGCTAGGTGAAGGACGGCTTTCACACACACTTATCTCTCAGAACTGAGCATGTGGAGAGACGTTCGTTCATCTAGCACCAAGGGAACGGTTTGCAGGAAAAACTTTTACTCTCGTTTCTCAGTCTGTTTCCTAGTGCCGGTTTGAAGTTCCTGCAGTTTTCACTGTAAAACCGAGTTGGAGCTAGTACATCCCCATATATATGTATGGAGTGGAGTTTGCATCTAAAAAGAATCTTTGTGTTCCCAACAAGCTAGGTGAAGGACGGCTTTCACACACAATTATATCTCAGAACTGAGCATGTGGAGAGACGTTCGTTCATCTAGCACCAGGGGAACCTGCTGCAGGAGAAACTTTTACACTGGTTTCTCAGTCTGTTTCATAGTGCCGGTTTGATGTTCCTGCAGTTTTCACTATAAAATCGAGTTGAAGCTAGGACTTCCCGTTTATATGTATGGAGTGGATTTTGCAACTAAAAAGAAACTTTGTGTTCCCAACAAGCTAGGTGAAGGACGGCTTTCACACACACTTATCCCTCAGAACTGAGCATGTGGAGAGACATTCATTCATCTAGCACCAAGGGAACGGGTTGCAGGAGAAACTTTTACTCTGGTTTCTAAATCTGTTTCCTAGTGCCGGTTTGAATTTCCTGCAGTTTTCACTGTAAAACAGAGTTGGAGCTAGTACATCCCCATATATATGTATGGAGTGGAGTTTGCAACTAAAAAGAAACTTTGTGTTCCCAAGAAGCTAGGTGAAGGACGGCTTTCACACACAATTATCTCTCAGAACTGAGCATGTGGAGAGACGTTCGTTCATCTAGCATCAAGGGAACGGGTTGCAGGAGAAACTTTTACTCTGGTTTCTCAGTCTGTTTCCTAGTGCTGGTTTGAAGTTCCTGCAATTTTCACTGTAAAACCGAGTTGGAGCTAGTACTTCCCCATATATATGTATGGAGTGGAGTTGGCAACTAAAAAGTAACTTTGTGTTCCCAACAAGCTAGGTGAAGTACGGCTTTCACACTCACTTATCTCTCAGAACTGAGCATGTGGAGAGACGTTCGTTCATCTTGCACCACGGGAACGGGTTGCAAGAGAAACTTTTACTCTGGTTTCTCAGTCTGTTTCCTAGTGCCGGTTTGAATTTCCTGCAGTTTTCACTGTAAAACCGAGTTGGAGCAAGTACCTCCCCATATAAATGTATGGAGTGGAGTTTGAACCTGAAAAGAAACTTTGTCTTCCCAACAAGCTAGGTGAAGGACGGCTTTCACACACACTTATCTCTCAGAACTGAGCATGTGGAGAGACGTTCGTTCATCTAGCACCAAGGGAACCTGATGCAGGAGAAACTTTTTCTCTGGTTTCTCAGTCTGTTTCGTAGTGCCGGTTTGATGTTCCTGCAGTTTTCACTATAAAACCGAGTTGGAGCTAGTACCTCCCCATATATATGTATGGAGTGGATTTTGCAACTAAAAAGAAACTTTGTGTTCCCAACAAGCTAGGTGAAGGACGGCTTTCACACACACTTTTCCCTCAGAACTGAGCATGTGGAGAGACATTCGTTCATCTAGCACCAAGGGAACGGGTTGCAGGAGAAACTTTTACTCTTTTTTCTCAGTCTGTTTCCTAGTGCCGGTTTGAAGTTCCTGCAGTTTTCACTGTAAAACCGAGTTGGAGCTAGTTCCTCCCCATATATATGTATGGAGTGGAGTTTACAAATAAAAAGAAACTTTGTGTTCCCAACAAGCTAGGTGAAGTACGGCTTTCACACACACTTATCTCTCAGAACTGAGCATGTGGAGAGACGTTCGTTCATCTAGCACCAAGGGAACGGTTTGCAGGAAAAACTTTTACTCTGGTTTCTCAGTCTGTTTCCTAGTGCCGGTTTGAAGTTCCTGCAGTTTTCACTGTAAAACCGAGTTGGAGCTAGTACATCCCCATATATATGTATGGAGTGGAGTTTGCAACTAAAAAGAATCTTTGTGTTCCCAACAAGCTAGGTGAAGGACGGCTTTCACACACAATTATATCTCAGAACTGAGCATGTGGAGAGACGTTCGTTCATCTAGCACCAAGGGAACCTGCTGCAGGAGAAACTTTTACACTGGTTTCTCAGTCTGTTTCATAGTGCCGGTTTGATGTTCCTGCAGTTTTCACTATAAAAACGAGTTGAAGCTAGTACTTCCCGTATATATGTATGGAGTGGATTTTGCAACTAAAAAGAAACTTTGTGTTCCCAACAAGCTAGGTGAAGTACGGCTTTCACACACACTTATCCCTCAGAACTGAGCATGTGGAGAGACATTCATTCATCTAGCACCAAGGGAACGGGTTGCAGGAGAAACTTTTACTCTGGTTTCTAAATCTGTTTCCTAGTGCCGGTTTGAAGTTCCTGCAGTTTTCACTGTAAAACAGAGTTGGAGCTAGTACATCCCCATATATATGTATGGAGTGGAGTTTGCAATTAAAAGAAACTTTGTGTTCCCAAGAAGCTAGGTGAAGGACGGCTTTCACACACAATTATCTCTCAGAACTGAGCATGTGGAGAGACGTTCGTTCATCTAGCATCAAGGGAACGGGTTGCAGGAGAAACTTTTACTCTGGTTTCTCAGTCTGTTTCCTAGTGCTGGTTTGAAGTTCCTGCAGTTTTCACTGTAAAACCGAGTTGGAGCTAGTACTTCCCCATATATATGTATGGAGTGGAGTTGACAACTAAAAAGTAACTTTGTGTTCCCAACAAGCTAGGTGAAGTACGGCTTTCACACTCACTTATCTCTCAGAACTGAGCATGTGGAGAGACGTTCGTTCATCTTGCACCACGGGAACGGGTTGCAAGAGAAACTTTTACTCTGGTTTATCAGTCTGTTTCCTAGTGCCGGTTTGAAGTTCCTGCAGTTTTCACTGTAAAACCGAGTTGGAGCAAGTACCTCCCCATATAAATGTATGGAGTGGAGTTTGAACCTGAAAAGAAATGTTGTCTTCCCAACAAGCTAGGTGAAGGACGGCTTTCACACACACTTATCTCTCAGAACTGAGCATGTGGAGAGACGTTCGTTCATCTAGCACCAAGGGAACCTGTTGCAGGAGAAACTTTTTCTCTGGTTTCTCAGTCTGTTTCGTATTGCCGGTTTGATGTTCCTGCAGTTTTCACTATGAAACCGAGTTGGAGCTAGTACCTCCCCATATATATGTATGGAGTGGATTTTGCAACTAAAAAGAAACTTTGTGTTCCCAACAAGCTAGGTGAAGGACGGCTTTCACACACACATTTCCCTCAGAACTGAGCATGTGGAGAGACGTTCGTTCACCTAGCACCAAGGGAACGAGTTGCAGGAGAAACTTTTACTCTGGTTTCTCAGTCTGTTTCCTAGTGCCGGTTTGAAGTTCCTGCAGTTTTCACTGTAAAACCGAGTTGGAGCTAGTTCCTCCCCATATATATGTATGGATTGGAGTTTGCAACTAAAAAGAAACTTTGTGTTCCCAACAAGCTAGGTGAAGGACGGCTTTCACACACACTTATCTCTCAAAACTGAGCATGTGGAGAGACTTTCGTTCATCTTGCACCACGGGAACGGGTTGCAAGAGAAACTTTTACTCTGGTTTCTCAGTCTGTTTCCTAGTGCCGGTTTGAAGTTCCTGCAGTTTTCACTGTAAAACAGAGTTGGAGCTAGTACCTCCCCATATAAATGTATGGAGTGGAGTTTGAACCTGAAAAGAAACTTTGTGTTCCCAACAAGGTAGGTGAAGGACGGCTTTCACACACACTTATCTCTCAGAACTGAGCATGTGGAGAGACGTTCGTTCATCTAGCACCAAGGGAACCTGTTGCAGGGGAAACTTTATCTCTGGTTTCTCAGTCTGTTTCGTAGTGCCGGTTTGATGTTCCTGCAGTTTTCACTATAAAACCGAGTTGGAGCTAGTACCTCCCCATATATATGTATGGAGTGTATTTTGCAACTAAAAAGAATCTTTGTGTTCCCAACAAGCTAGGTGAAGTACGGCTTTCACACAAACTTATCCCTCAGAACAGAGCATGTGGAGAGACATTCTTTCATGTAGCACCAAGGGAACGGGTTGCAGAGAAACTTTTACTCTGGTTTCTCAATCTGTTTCCTAGTGCCGGTTTGAAGTTCCTGCAGTTTTCACTGTAAAAACGAGTTGGAGCTAGTACCTCCCCATATATATGTATGGATTGGAGTTTGAACCTGAAAAGAATCTTTGTGTTCCCAACAAGCTAGGTGAAGGACGGCTTTCACACACACATATCCCTCAGAACTGAGCATGTGGAGAGACGTTCGTTCATCTAGCATCAAGGGAACGGGTTGCAGGAGAAAATTTTACTCTGGTTTCTCAGTCTGTTTCCTAGTGCCATTTTGAAGTTCCTGCAGTTTTCACTGTAAAAGCGAGTTGGAGCTAGTACCTCCCCATATATATCTATGGAGTGGAGTTGGCAAGTAAATAGTAACTTTGTGTTCCCAACAAGCTAGTTGAAGTACGGCTTACACACTCACTTATCTCTCAGAACTGAGCATGTGGAGAGACTTTCGTTCATCTTGCACTACGGGAACGGGTTGCAAGAGAAACTTTTACTCTGGTTTCTCAGTCTGTTTCGTAGTGCCGGTTTGAAGTTCCTGCAGTTTCACTGTAAAACCGAGTTGGAGCCTGTACATCCCCATATATAAGTATGGAGTGGAGTTTGCAACTAAAAAGAAACTTTGTGTTCCCAACAAGCTAGCTTAAGGACGGCTTTCACACACACTTTTCCCTCAGAACTGAGCATGTGGAGAGACATTCGTTCATCTAGCACCAAGGGAACGGGTTGCAGGAGAAACTTTTACTCTGGTTTCTCAGTCTGTTTCTTAGTGCCCGTTTGAATTTCCTGCAGTTTTCACTGTAAAATCGAGTTGGAGCTGGTTCCTCCCCATATATATGTATGGAGTGGAGTTTGCAACTAAAAAAATACTTTGTGTTCCCAACAAGCTAGGTAAAGGGCGGCTTTCACACCCACTTATCTCTCAGAACTGAGTATGTGGAGAGACGTTCGTTCATCTAGCATCAAGGGAACGGGTTGCAGGAGAAAATTTTGCTCTGTTTTCTCAGTGTGTTTCCTAGTGCCGGTTTGAAGTTCCTGCAGTTTTCACTGTAAAACCGAGTTGGAGCTAGTACCTCCCCATATATACCTATGGAGTGGAGTTGGCAACTAAAAAGTAACATTGTGTTCCCAACAAGCTAGGTGAAGTACGGCTTTCACACTCAATTATCTCTCAGAACTGAGCATGTGGAGAGAATTTCGTTCATCTTGCACCACGGGAACGGGTTACAAGAGAAACTTTTACTCTGGTTTCTCAGTCTGTTTCCTAGTGCCGGTTTGAAGTTCCTGCAGTTTTCACTGTAAAACCGAGTTGGAGCTAGTACTTCCCCATATATATGTATGGAGTGGAGTTTGCAACTAAAAAGAATCTTTGTGTTCCCCACAAGCTAGGTGAAGGACGGCTTTCACACACAATTATATCTCAGAACTGAGCATGTGGAGAGACTTTCGTTCATCTAGCACCAAGGGAACGGGTTGCAGGAGAAACTTGTACTCTGGTTTCTCAGTGTGTTTCCTAGTGCCGGTTTGAAGTTCCTGCATTTTTCACTGTAAAATCGAGTTGGAGCTAGTCCCTCCCCATATATATGAATGGAGTGGAGTTGGCAACTAAAAAGAAACTTTGTGTTCCCAACAAGCTAGGTGAAGGACGGCTTTCACACACACTTATCTCTCAGAACTGAGCATGTGGAGAGACATTCGTTCATCTAGCACCAAGGGAACGGGTTGCAGGAGAAACTTTTACACTGGTTTCTCAATCTGTTTCCTAGTGCCGGTTTGAAGTTCCTGCATTTTTCACTGTAAAACCGTGTTGGAGCTAGTACATTACCATATATATGTATGGAGTGGAGTTTGCAACTAAAAAGAACCTTTGTGTTCCCAACAAGCTAGGTGAAGGACGGCTTTCACACACAATTATATCTCAGAACTGAGCATGTGGAGAGACGTTCGTTCATCTAGCACCAAGGGAACGGGTTGCAGGGGAAACTTGTACTCTGGTTTCTCAGTCTGTTTCCTAGTGCCGGGTTGAAGTCCTGCAGTTTTCACTGTAAAAACGAGTTGGAGCTAGTACCTCCCCATAAATATGTATGGATTGGAGTTTGAACCTGAAAAGAATCTTTGTGTTCCCAACAAGCTAGGTGAAGGACGGCTTTCACACACACATATCCCTCAGAACTGAGCATGTGGAGAGACATTCGTTCATCTAGCACCAAGGGAACGGGTTGCAGGAGAAACTTTTACTCTGGTTTCTCAATCTGTTTCCTAGTGCCGGTTTGAAGTTCCTGCATTTTTCACTGTATACCCGAGTTGGAGCTAGTACATCCCCATATATATGTATGGAGTGGAGTTTGCAACTAAAAAGAAACTTTGTGTTCCCAACAAGCTAGGTTAAGGACGGCTTTCACACACACTTTTCCCTCAGAACTGAGCATGTGGAGAGACATTCGTTCATCTAGCACCAAGGGAACGTGTTGCAGGAGAAACTTTTACTCTGGTTTCTCAGTCTGTTTCCTAGTGCCCGTTTGAAGTTCCTGCAGTTTTCACTGTAAAATCGAGTTGGAGCTAGTTCCTCCCCATATATATGTATGGATTGGAGTTTGCAACTAAAAAGAATCTTTGTGTTCCCAACAAGCTAGGTAAAGGGCGGCTTTCACACACACTTATCTCTCAGAACTGAGCATGTGGAGAGACGTTCGTTCATCTAGCATCAAGGGAACGGGTTGCAGGAGAAACTTTTACTCTGGTTTCTCAGTCTGTTTCCTAGTGCTGGTTTGAAGTTCCTGCAGTTTTCACTGTAAAACCGAGTTGGAGCTAGTACATCCCCATATATATGTATGGAGTGGATTTGGCAACTAAAAAGTAACTTTGTGTTCCCAACAAGCTAGGTGAAGTACGGCTTTCACACTCACTTATCTCTCAGAACTGAGCATGTGGAGAGACGTTCGTTCATCTTGCACCACGGGAACGGGTTGCAAGAGAAACTTTTACTCTGGTTTCTCAGTCTGTTTCCTAGTGCCGGTTTGAAGTTCCTGCAGTTTTCACTGTAAAACCGAGTTGGAGCAAGTACCTCCCCATATAAATGTATGGAGTGGAGTTTGAACCTGAAAAGAAACTTTGTCTTCCCAACAAGCTAGGTGAAGGACGGCTTTCACACACACTTATCTCTCAGAACTGAGCATGTGGAGAGACGTTCGTTCATCTAGCACCAAGGGAACCTGATGCAGGAGAAACTTTTTCTCTGGTTTCTCAGTCTGTTTCGTAGTGCCGGTTTGATGTTCCTGCAGTTTTCACTATAAAACCGAGTTGGAGCTAGTACCTCCCCATATATATGTATGGAGTTGATTTTGCAACTAAAAAGAAACTTTGTGTTCCCAACAAGCTAGCTGAAGGACGGCTTTCACACACACTTTTCCCTCAGAACTGAGCATGTGGAGAGACGTTCGTTCATCTAGCACCAAGGGAACGGGTTGCAGGAGAAACTTTTACTCTGGTTTCTCAGTCTGTTTCCTAGTGCCGGTTTGAAGTTCCTGCAGTTTTCACTGTAAAACCGAGTTGGAGCTAGTTCCTCCCCATATATATGTATGGATTGGAGTTTGCAACTAAAAAGAAACTTTGTGTTCCCAACAAGCTAGGTGAAGTACGGCTTTCACACACACATATCTCTCAGAACTGAGCATGTGGAGAGACGTTCGTTCATCTAGCACCAAGGGAACGGGTTGCAGGAGAAACTTTTACTCTGGTTTCTCAATCTGTTTCCTAGTGCCGGTTTGAAGTTCCTGCATTTTTCACTGTAAAACCGAATTGGAGCTAGTACATCCCCATATATATGTATGGAGTGTAGTTTGCAACTAAAAAGAAACTTTGTGTTCCCAACAAGCTAGGTTAAGGACGGCTTTCACACACACTTTTCCCTCAAAACTGAGCATGTGGAGAGACATTCGTTCATCTAGCACCAAGGGAACGGGTTGCAGGAGAAAATTTTACTCTTGTTTCTCAGTCTGTTTCGTAGTGCCGGTTTGAAGTTCCTGCAGTTTCACTGTAAAACCGAGTTGGAGCCTGTACATCCCCATATATATGAATGGAGTGGAGTTTGCAACTAAAAAGAATCTTTGTGTTCCCAACAAGCTAGTTGAAGTACGGCTTACACACTCACTTATCTCTCAGAACTGAGCATGTGGAGAGACTTTCGTTCATCTTGCACTACGGGATCGGGTTGCAAGAGAAACTTTTACTCTGGTTTCTCAGTCTGTTTCGTAGTGCCGGTTTGAAGTTCCTGCAGTTTCACTGTAAAACCGAGTTGGAGCCTGTACATCCCCATATATATGAATGGAGTGGAGTTTGCAACTAAAAAGAATCTTTGTGTTCCCAACAAGCTAGGTGAAGGACGGCTTTCACACACACATATCCCTCAGAACTGAGCATGTGGAGAGACATTCGTTCATCTAGCACCAAGGGAACGGGTTGCAGGAGAAACTTTTACTCTTGTTTCTCAGTCTGTTTCCTAGTGCCCGTTTGAATTTCCTGCAGTTTTCCCTGTAAAATCGAGTTGGAGCTAGTTCCTCCCCATATATATGTATGGAGTGGAGTTTGCAACTAAAAAAAAACTTTGTGTTCCCAACAAGCTAGGTAAAGGGCGGCTTTCACACACACTTATCTCTCAGAACTGAGCATGTGGAGAGACGTTCGTTCATCTAGCATCAAGGGAACGGGTTGCAGGAGAAACTTTTACTCTGGTTTCTCAGTCTGTTTCCTAGTGCCGGTTTGAAGTTCCTGCATTTTTCACTGTAAAACCGAGTTGGAGCAAGTACCTCCCCATATAAATGTATGGAGTGGAGTTTGAACCTGAAAAGAAACTTTGTCTTCCCAACAAGCTAGGTGAAGTACGGCTTTCACACACACTTATCTCTCAGAACTGAGCATGTGGAGAGACGTTCGTTCATCTAGCACCAAGGGAATCTGTTGCAGGAGAACCTTTTTCTCTGGTTTCTCAGTCTGTTTCGTATTGCCGGTTTGATGTTCCTGCAGTTTTCACTATAAAACCGAGTTGGAGCTAGTACCTCCCCATATATATGTATGGAGTGGATTTTGCAACTAAAAAGAAACTTTGTGTTCCCAACAAGCTAGGTGAAGGACGGCTTTCACACACACTTTTCCCTCAGAACTGAGCATGTGGAGAGACGTTCGTTCATCTAGCACCAAGGGAACGGGTTGCAGGAGAAACTTTTACTCTGGTTTCTCAGTCTGTTTCCTAGTGCCGGTTTGAAGTTCCTGCAGTTTTCACTGTAAAACCGAGTTGGAGCTAGTTCCTCCCCATATATATGTATGGATTGGAGTTTGCAACTAAAAAGAAACTTTGTGTTCCCAACAAGCTAGGTGAAGGACGGCTTTCACACACACTTATCTCTCAAAACTGAGCATGTGGAGAGACTTTCGTTCATCTTGCACCACGGGAACGGGTTGCAAGAGAAACTTTTACTCTGGTTTCTCAGTCTGTTTCCTAGTGCCGGTTTGAAGTTCCTGCAGTTTTCACTGTAAAACAGAGTTGGAGCAAGTACCTCCCCATATAAATGTATGGAGTGGAGTTTGAACCTGAAAAGAAACTTTGTGTTCCCAACAAGGTAGGTTAAGGACGGCTTTCACACACACTTATCTCTCAGAACTGAGCATGTGGAGAGACGTTCGTTCATCTAGCACCATGGGAACCTGTTGCAGGGGAAACTTTTTCTCTGGTTTCTCAGTCTGTTTCGTAGTGCCGGTTTGATGTTCCTGCAGTTTTCACTATAAAACCGAGTTGGAGCTAGTACCTCCCCATATATATGTATGGAGTGTATTTTGCAACTAAAAAGAATCTTTGTGTTCCCAACAAGCTAGGTGAAGTACGGCTTTCACACAAACTTATCCCTCAGAACTGAGCATGTGGAGAGACTTTCTTTCATGTAGCACCAAGGGAACGGGTTGCAGAGAAACTTTTACTCTGGTTTCTCAATCTGTTTCCTAGTGCCGGTTTGAAGTTCCTGCAGTTTTCACTGTAAAACCGAGTTGGAGCTAGTACCTCCCCATATATATCTATGGAGTGGAGTTGGCAAGTAAATAGTAACTTTGTGTTCCCAACAAGCTAGTTGAAGTACGGCTTACACACTCACTTATCTCTCAGAACTGAGCATGTGGAGAGACTTTCGTTCATCTTGCACTACGGGAACGGGTTGCAAGAGAAACTTTTACTCTGGTTTCTCAGTCTGTTTCGTAGTGCCGGTTTGAAGTTCCTGCAGTTTCACTGTAAAACCGAGTTGGAGCCTGTACATCCCCATATATATGAATGGAGTGGAGTTTGCAACTAAAAAGAATCTTTGTGTTCCCAACAACTAGGTGAAGGACGGCTTTCACACACACATATCCCTCAGAACTGAGCATGTGGAGAGACATTCGTTCATCTAGCACCAAGGGAACGGGTTGCAGGAGAAACTTTTACTCTGGTTTCTCAGTCTGTTTCCTAGTGCCCGTTTGAATTTCCTGCAGTTTTCCCTGTAAAATCGAGTTGGAGCTAGTTCCTCCCCATATATATGTATGGAGTGGAGTTTGCAACTAAAAAAAAATTTGTGTTCCCAACAAGCTAGGTAAAGGGCGGCTTTCACACACACTTATCTCTCAGAACTGAGCATGTGGAGAGACGTTCGTTCATCTAGCATCAAGGGAACGGGTTGCAGTAGAAAATTTTACTCTGGTTTCTCAGTCTGTTTCCTAGTGCCGGTTTGAAGTTCCTGCAGTTTTCACTGTAAAACCGAGTTGGAGCTAGTACCTCCCCATATATACCTATGGAGTGGAGTTGGCAACTAAAAAGTAACTTTGTGTTCCCAACAAGCTAGGTGAAGTACGGCTTTCACACTCACTTATCTCTCAGAACTGAGCATGTGGAGAGAATTTCGTTCATCTTGCACCACGGGAACGGGTTGCAAGAGAAACTTTTACTCTGGTTTCTCAGTCTGTTTCCTAGTGCCGGTTTGAAGTTCCTGCAGTTTTCACTGTAAAACCGATTTGGAGCTAGTACCTCCCCATATATATGTATGGAGTGGATTTTGCAACTAAAAAGAATCTTTGTGTTCCCAACAAGCTAGGTGAAGTACGGCTTTCACACACAATTATATCTCAGAACTGAGCATGTGGAGAGACGTTCGTTCATCTAGCACCAAGGGAACGGGTTGCAGGAGAAACTTGTACTCTGGATTCTCAGTCTGTTTCCTAGTGCCGGTTTGAAGTTCCTGCAGTTTTCACTGTAAAACCGAGTTGGAGCTAGTTCCTCCCCTTATATATGTATGGAGTGGAGTTTACAAATAAAAAGAAACTTTGTGTTCCCAACAAGCTAGGTGAAGGACGGCTTTCACACACACTTATCTCTCAGAACTGAGCATGTGGAGAGACGTTCGTTCATCTAGCACCAAGGGAACGGGTTGCAGGAGAAACTTTTACTCTGGTTTCTCAATCTGTTTCCTAGTGCCGGTTTGAAGTTCCTGCAGTTTTCACTGTAATACCGAGTTGAAGCTAGTACATCCCCATATATATGTATGGAGTGGAGTTTGCAACTAAAAAGAATCTTTGTGTTCCCAACAAGCTAGGTGAAGGACGGCTTTCACACACAATTATATCTCAGAACTGGGCATGTGGAGAGACGTTCGTTCATCTAGCACCAAGGGAACGGGTTGCAGGAGAAACTTGTACTCTGGTTTCTCAGTCTGTTTCCTAGTGCCGGTTTGAAGTTCCTGCAGTTTTCACTGTAAAAACGAGTTGGAGCTAGTACCTCCCCATAAATATGTATGGATTGGAGTTTGAACCTGAAAAGAATCTTTGTGTTCCCAACAAGCTAGGTGAAGGACGGCTTTCACACACACATATCCCTCAGAACTGAGCATGTGGAGAGACATTCGTTCATCTAGCACCAAGGGAACGTGTTGCAGGGGAAAATTTTACTCTGGTTTCTCAGTCTGTTTCCTAGTGCCGGTTTGAATTTCCTGCAGTTTTCACTGTAAAATCGAGTTGGAGCTAGTACCTCCCCATATATATGTATGGAGTGGATTTGGCAACTAAAAAGTAACTTTGTGTTCCCAACAAGCTAGGTGAAGTACGGCTTTCACACACACTTATCTCTCAGAACTGAGAATGTGGAGAAACTTTCGTTCATCTTGCACCACGGGAACGGGTTGCATGAGAAACTTTTACTCTGGTTTCTCAGTCTGTTTCCTAGTGCCGGTTTGAAGTTCCTGCAGTTTTCACTGTAAAACCGAGTTGGAGCTAGTACCTCCCCATATAAATGTATGGAGTGGAGTTTGAACCTGAAAAGAAACTTTGTGTTCCCAACAAGCTAGGTGAAGAACGGCTTTCACACACACTTATCTATCAGAACTGAGCATGTGGAGAGACGTTCGTTCATCTAGCACCAAGGGAACGGGTTGCAGGAGAAATTTGTACTCTGGTTTCTCAGTCTGTTTCCTTGTGCCGGTTTGAAGTTCCTGCAGTTTTCACTGTAAAATCGAGTTGGAGCTAGTCCCTCCCCATATATATGAATGGAGTGGAGTTTGCAACTAAAAAGAAACTTTGTGTTCCCAACAAGCTAGTTGAAGGACGGCTTTCACACACACTTATCTCTCAGAACTGAGCATGAGGAGAGACATTCGTTCATCTAGCACCAAGGGAACGGGTTGCAGGAGAAACTTTTACTCTGGTTTCTCAATCTGTTTCCTAGTGCCGGTTTGAAGTTCCTGCATTTTTCACTGTAAAACCGTGTTCGAGCTAGACCATCCCCATATATATGTATGGAGTGGAGTTTGCAACTAAAAAGAAACTTTGTGTTCCCAACAAGCTAGGTTAAGGACGGCTTTCACACACACTTTTCCCTCAGAACTGAGCATGTGGAGAGACATTCGTTCATCTAGCACCAAGGGAACGGGTTGCAGGAGAAACTTTTACTCTGGTTTCTCAGTCTGTTTCCTAGTGCCGGTTTGAAGTTCCTGCAGTTTTCACTGTAAAACCGAGTTGGAGCTAGTCCCTTCCCATATATATGTATGGAGTGGAGTTTACAAATAAAAAGAATCTTTGTGTTCCCAAAAAGCTAGGTGAAGGACGGCTTTCACACACACTTATCTCTCAGAACTGAGCATGTGGAGAGACGTTCGTTCATCTAGCACCAAGGGAACGGGTTGCAGGAGAAACTTGTACTCTGGTTTCTCAGTCTGTTTTCTAGTGCCGGTTTGAAGTTCCTGCAGTTTTCACTGTAAAAACGAGTTGGAGCTAGTACCTCCCCATAAATATGTATGGATTGGAGTTTGAACCTGAAAAGAATCTTTGTGTTCCCAACAAGCTAGGTGAAGGACGGCTTTCACACACACATATCCCTCAGAACTGAGCATGTGGAGAGACGTTCGTTCATCTAGCATCAAGGGAACGGGTTGCAGGAGAAAATTTTACTCTGGTTTCTCAGTCTGTTTCCTAGTGCCGGTTTGAAGTTCCTGCAGTTTTCACTGTAAAACAGAGTTGGAGCTAGTACCTCCCCATATATATCTATGGAGTGGAGTTGGCAACTAAAAAGTAACTTTGTGTTCCCAACAAGCTAGGTGAAGTACGGCTTTCACACTCACTTATCTCTCAGAACTGAGCATGTGGAGAGACTTTCGTTCATCTTGCACCATGGGAACGGGTTGCAAGAGAAACTTTTACTCTGGTTTCTCAATCTGTTTCCTAGTGCCGGTTTGAAGTTCCTGCAGTTTTCACTGTAAAACCGAGTTGGAGCTAGTACCTCCCCATATAAATGTATGGAGTGGAGTTTGAAACTGAAAAGAAACTTTGTGTTCCCAACAAGCTAGGTGAAGGACGGCTTTCACACACACTTATCTCTCAGAACTGAGCATGTGGAGAGACGTTCGTTCATCTAGCACCAAGGGAACCTGTTGCAGGAGAAACTTTTTCTGTGGTTTCTCAGTCTGTTTCGTAGTGCCGGTTTGATGTTCCTGCAGTTTTCACTATAAAACCGAGTTGGAGCTAGTACCTCCCCATATATATGTATGGAGTGGATTTTGCAACTAAAAAGAATCTTTGTGTTCCCAACAAGCTAGGTGAAGGACGGCTTTCACACACAATTATATCTCAGAACTGAGCATGTGGAGAGACGTTCGTTCATCTAGCACCAAGGGAACGGGTTGCAGGAGAAACTTGTACTCTGGTTTCTCAGTCTGTTTCCTAGTGCCGGTTTGAAGTTCCTGCAGTTTTCACTGTAAAACCGAGTTGGAGCTAGTACATCCCCATATATATGTATGGAGTGGAGTTTGCAACTAAAAAGAAACTTTGTGTTCCCAAAAAGCTGGGTTAAGGACGGCTTTCACACACACTTTTCCCTCAGAACTGAGCATGTGGAGAGACATTCGTTCATCTAGCACCATGGGAACGGGTTGCAGGAGAAACTTTTACTCTGGTTTCTCAGTCTGTTTCCTAGTGCCGGTTTGAAGTTCCTGCAGTTTTCACTGTAAAACCGAGTTGGAGCTAGTACCTCCCCATATAAATGTATGGAGTGGAGTTTGAACCTGAAAAGAAACTTTGTGTTCCCAACAAGCTAGGTGAAGAACGGCTTTCACACACACTTATCTCTCAGAACTGAGCATGTGGAGAGACGTTCGTTCATCTAGCACCAAGGGAACGGGTTGCAGGAGAAATTTGTACTCTGGTTTCTCAGTCTGTTTCCTTGTGCCGGTTTGAAGTTCCTGCAGTTTTCACTGTAAAATCGAGTTGGAGCTAGTCCCTCCCCATATGTATGAATGGAGTGGAGTTTGCAACTAAAAAGAAACTTTGTGTTCCCAACAAGCTAGTTGAAGGACGGCTTTCACACACACTTATCTCTCAGAACTGAGCATGAGGAGAGACATTCGTTCATCTAGCACCAAGGGAACGGGTTGCAGGAGAAACTTTTACTCTGGTTTCTCAATCTGTTTCCTAGTGCCGGTTTGAAGTTCCTGCATTTTTCACTGTAAAACCGTGTTCGAGCTAGACCATCCCCATATATATGTATGGAGTGGAGTTTGCAACTAAAAAGAAACTTTGTGTTCCCAACAATCTAGGTTAAGGACGGCTTTCACACACACTTTTCCCTCAGAACTGAGCATGTGGAGAGACATTCGTTCATCTAGCACCAAGGGAACGGGTTGCAGGAGAAACTTTTACTCTGGTTTCTCAGTCTGTTTCCTAGTGCCGGTTTGAAGTTCCTGCAGTTTTCACTGTAAAACCGAGTTGGAGCTAGTCCCTTCCCATATATATGTATGGAGTGGAGTTTACAAATAAAAAGAATCTTTGTGTTCCCAAAAAGCTAGGTGAAGGACGGCTTTCACACACACTTATCTCTCAGAACTGAGCATGTGGAGAGACGTTCGTTCATCTAGCACCAAGGGAACGGGTTGCAGGAGAAACTTGTACTCTGGTTTCTCAGTCTGTTTCCTAGTGCCGGTTTGAAGTTCCTGCAGTTTTCACTGTAAAAACGAGTTGGAGCTAGTACCTCCCCATAAATATGTATGGATTGGAGTTTGAACCTGAAAAGAATCTTTGTGTTCCCAACAAGCTAGGTGAAGGACGGCTTTCACACACACATATCCCTCAGAACTGAGCATGTGGAGAGACGTTCGTTCATCTAGCATCAAGGGAACGGGTTGCAGGAGAAAATTTTACTCTGGTTTCTCAGTCTGTTTCCTAGTGCCGGTTTGAAGTTCCTGCAGTTTTCACTGTAAAACAGAGTTGGAGCTAGTACCTCCCCATATATATCTATGGAGTGGAGTTGGCAACTAAAAAGTAACTTTGTGTTCCCAACAAGCTAGGTGAAGTACGGCTTTCACACTCACTTATCTCTCAGAACTGAGCATGTGGAGAGACTTTCGTTCATCTTGCACCATGGGAACGGGTTGCAAGAGAAACTTTTACTCTGGTTTCTCAATCTGTTTCCTAGTGCCGGTTTGAAGTTCCTGCAGTTTTCACTGTAAAACCGAGTTGGAGCTAGTACCTCCCCATATAAATGTATGGAGTGGAGTTTGAAACTGAAAAGAAACTTTGTGTTCCCAACAAGCTAGGTGAAGGACGGCTTTCACACACACTTATCTCTCAGAACTGAGCATGTGGAGAGACGTTCGTTCATCTAGCACCAAGGGAACCTGTTGCAGGAGAAACTTTTTCTGTGGTTTCTCAGTCTGTTTCGTAGTGCCGGTTTGATGTTCCTGCAGTTTTCACTATAAAACCGAGTTGGAGCTAGTACCTCCCCATATATATGTATGGAGTGGATTTTGCAACTAAAAAGAATCTTTGTGTTCCCAACAAGCTAGGTGAAGGACGGCTTTCACACACAATTATATCTCAGAACTGAGCATGTGGAGAGACGTTCGTTCATCTAGCACCAAGGGAACGGGTTGCAGGAGAAACTTGTACTCTGGTTTCTCAGTCTGTTTCCTAGTGCCGGTTTGAAGTTCCTGCAGTTTTCAGTGTAAAACCGAGTTGGAGCTAGTACATCCCCATATATATGTATGGAGTGGAGTTTGCAACTAAAAAGAAACTTTGTGTTCCCAATAAGCTGGGTTAAGGACGGCTTTCACACACACTTTTCCCTCAGAACTGAGCATGTGGAGAGACATTCGTTCATCTAGCACCATGGGAACGGGTTGCAGGAGAAACTTTTACTCTGGTTTCTCAGTCTGTTTCCTAGTGCCGGTTTGAAGTTCCTGCAGTTTTCACTGTAAAACCGAGTTGGAGCTAGGTCCTCCCTATATATATGTATGGAGTGGAGTTTACAAATAAAAAGAAACTTTGTGTTCCCAACAACTAGGTGAAGGACGGCTTTCACACACACTTATCTCTCAGAACTGAGCATGTGGAGAGACGTTCGTTCATCTAGCACCACGGGAACGGGTTGCAGGAGAAACTTTTACTCTGGTTTCTCAATCTGTTTCCTAGTGCCGCTTTGAAGTTCCTTCAGTTTTCACTGTAAAACCGAGTTGGAGCTAGTACATCCCCATATATATGTATGGAGTTGAGTTTGCAACTAAAAAGAATCTTTGTGTTCCCAACAAGCTAGGTGAAGGACGGCTTTCACACACAATTATATCTCAGAACTGAGCATGTGGAGAGACGTTCGTTCATCTAGCACCAAGGGAACCTGCTGCAGGAGAAACTTTTACACTGGTTTCTCAGTCTGTTTCATAGTGCCGGTTTGATGTTCCTGCAGTTTTCACTATAAAAACGAGTTGAAGCTAGTACTTCCCGTATATATGTATGGAGTGGATTTTGCAACTAAAAAGAAACTTTGTGTTCCCAACAAGCTAGGTGAAGGACGGCTTTCACACACACTTATCCCTCAGAACTGAGCATGTGGAGAGACATTCATTCATCTAGCACCAAGGGAACGGGTTGCAGGAGAAACTTTTACTCTGGTTTCTCAATCTGTTACCTAGTGCCGGTTTGAAGTTCCTGCAGTTTTCACTGTAAAACCGAGTTGGAGCTAGTACATCCCCATATATATGTATGGAGTGTAGTTTGCAAATAAAAAGAAACTTTGTGTTCCCAAGAAGCTAGGTGAAGGACGGCTTTCACACACAATTATCTCTCAGAACTGAGCATGTGGAGAGACGTTCGTTCATCTAGCATCAAGGGAACGGGTTGCAGGAGAAACTTTTACTCTGGTTTCTCAGTCTGTTTTCTAGTGCCGGTTTGAAGTTCCTGCAGTTTTCACTGTAAAAACGAGTTGGAGCTAGTACCTCCCCATATATATGTATGGACTGGAGTTTGAACCTGAAAAGAATCTTTTTGTTCCCAACAAGCTAGGTGAAGGACGGCTTTCACACACACATATCCCTCAGAACTGAGCATGTGGAGAGACGTTCGTTCATCTAGCATCAAGGGAACGGGTTGCAGGAGAAAATTTTACTCTGGTTTCTCAGTCTGATTCCTAGTGCCATTTTGAAGTTCCTGCAGTTTTCACTGTAAAAGCGAGTTGGAGCTAGTACCTCCCCATATATATCTATGGAGTGGAGTTGGCAAGTAAATAGTAACTTTGTGTTCCCAACAAGCTAGTTGAAGTACGGCTTACACACTCACTTATCTCTCAGAACTGAGCATGTGGAGAGACTTTCGTTCATCTTGCACTACGGGAACGGGTTGCAAGAGAAACTTTTACTCTGGTTTCTCAGTCTGTTTCGTAGTGCCGGTTTGAAGTTCCTGCAGTTTCACTGTAAAACCGAGTTGGAGCCTGTACATCCCCATATATATGAATGGAGTGGAGTTTGCAACTAAAAAGAATCTTTGTGTTCCCAACAACTAGGTGAAGGACGGCTTTCACACACACATATCCCTCAGAACTGAGCATGTGGAGAGACATTCGTTCATCTAGCACCACGGGAACGGGTTGCAGGAGAAACTTTTACTCTGGTTTCTCAGTCTGTTTCCTAGTGCCCGTTTGAATTTCCTGCAGTTTTCCCTGTAAAATCGAGTTGGAGCTAGTTCCTCCCCATATATATGTATGGAGTGGAGTTTGCAACTAAAAAAAAACTTTGTGTTCCCAACAAGCTAGGTAAAGGGCGGCTTTCACACACACTTATCTCTCAGAACTGAGCATGTGGAGAGACGTTCGTTCATCTAGCATCAATGGAACGGGTTGCAGTAGAAAATTTTACTCTGGTTTCTCAGTCTGTTTCCTAGTGCCGGTTTGAAGTTCCTGCAGTTTTCACTGTAAAACCGAGTTGGAGCTAGTACCTCCCCATATATACCTATGGAGTGGAGTTTGCAACTAAAAAGTAACTTTGTGTTCCCAACAAGCTAGGTGAAGTACGGCTTTCACACTCACTTATCTCTCAGAACTGAGCAAGTGGAGAGAATTTCGTTCATCTTGCACCACGGGAACGGGTTGCAAGAGAAACTTTTACTCTGGTTTCTCAGTCTGTTTCCTAGTGCCGGTTTGAAGTTCCTGCAGTTTTCACTGTAAAACCGATTTGGAGCTAGTACCTCCCCATATATATGTATGGAGTGGATTTTGCAACTAAAAAGAATCTTTGTGTTCCCAACAATCTAGGTGAAGTACGGCTTTCACACACAATTATATCTCAGAACTGAGCATGTGGAGAGACGTTCGTTCATCTAGCACCAAGGGAACGGGTTGCAGGAGAAACTTGTACTCTGGTTTCTCAGTCTGTTTCCTAGTGCCGGTTTGAAGTTCCTGCAGTTTTCACTGTAAAACCGAGTTGGAGCTAGTTCCTCCCCTTATATATGTATGGAGTGGAGTTTACAAATAAAAAGAAACTTTGTGTTCCCAACAAGCTAGGTGAAGGACGGCTTTCACACCCACTTATCTCTCAGAACTGAGCATGTGGAGAGACGTTCGTTCATCTAGCACCAAGGGAACGGGTTGCAGGAGAAACTTTTACTCTGGTTTCTCAATCTGTTTCCTAGTGCCGGTTTGAAGTTCCTGCAGTTTTCACTGTAATACCGAGTTGAAGCTAGTACATCCCCATATATATGTATGGAGTGGAGTTTGCAACTAAAAAGAATCTTTGTGTTCCCAACAAGCTAGGTGAAGGACGGCTTTCACACACAATTATATCTCAGAACTGGGCATGTGGAGAGACGTTCGTTCATCTAGCACCAAGGGAACGGGTTGCAGGAGAAACTTGTACTCTGGTTTCTCAGTCTGTTTCCTAGTGCCGGTTTGAAGTTCCTGCAGTTTTCACTGTAAAAACGAGTTGGAGCTAGTACCTCCCCATAAATATGTATGGATTGGAGTTTGAACCTGAAAAGAATCTTTGTGTTCCCAACAAGCTAGGTGAAGGACGGCTTTCACACACACATATCCCTCAGAACTGAGCATGTGGAGAGACATTCGTTCATCTAGCACCAAGGGAACGTGTTGCAGGGGAAAATTTTACTCTGGTTTCTCAGTCTGTTTCCTAGTGCCGGTTTGAAGTTCCTGCAGTTTTCTCTGTAAAACCGAGTTGGAGCTAGTACCTCCCCATATATATGTATGGAGTGGATTTGGCAACTAAAAAGTAACTTTGTGTTCCCAACAAGCTAGGTGAAGTACGGCTTTCACACACACTTATCTCTCAGAACTGAGAATGTGGAGAAACTTTCGTTCATCTTGCACCACGGGAACGGGTTGCATGAGAAACTTTTACTCTGGTTTCTCAGTCTGTTTCCTAGTGCCGGTTTGAAGTTCCTGCAGTTTTCACTGTAAAACCGAGTTGGAGCTAGTACCTCCCCATATAAATGTATGGAGTGGAGTTTGAACCTGAAAAGAAACTTTGTGTTCCCAACAAGCTAGGTGAAGAACGGCTTTCACACACACTTATCTCTCAGAACTGAGCATGTGGAGAGACGTTCGTTCATCTAGCACCAAGGGAACGGGTTGCAGGAGAAATTTGTACTCTGGTTTCTCAGTCTGTTTCCTTGTGCCGGTTTGAAGTTCCTGCAGTTTTCACTGTAAAATCGAGTTGGAGCTAGTCCCTCCCCATATATATGAATGGAGTGGAGTTTGCAACTAAAAAGAAACTTTGTGTTCCCAACAAGCTAGTTGAAGGACGGCTTTCACACACACTTATCTCTCAGAACTGAGCATGAGGAGAGACATTCGTTCATCTAGCACCAAGGGAACGGGTTGCAGGAGAAACTTTTACTCTGGTTTCTCAATCTGTTTCCTAGTGCCGGTTTGAAGTTCCTGCATTTTTCACTGTAAAACCGTGTTCGAGCTAGACCATCCCCATATATATGTATGGAGTGGAGTTTGCAACTAAAAAGAAACTTTGTGTTCCCAACAAGCTAGGTTAAGGACGGCTTTCACACACACTTTTCCCTCAGAACTGAGCATGTGGAGAGACATTCGTTCATCTAGCACCAAGGGAACGGGTTGCAGGAGAAACTTTTACTCTGGTTTCTCAGTCTGTTTCCTAGTGCCGGTTTGAAGTTCCTGCAGTTTTCACTGTAAACCCGAGTTGGAGCTAGTCCCTTCCCATATATATGTATGGAGTGGAGTTTACAAATAAAAAGAATCTTTGTGTTCCCAAAAAGCTAGGTGAAGGACGGCTTTCACACACACTTATCTCTCAGAACTGAGCATGTGGAGAGACGTTCGTTCATCTAGCACCAAGGGAACGGGTTGCAGGAGAAACTTGTACTCTGTTTTCTCAGTCTGTTTCCTAGTGCCGGTTTGAAGTTCCTGCAGTTTTCACTGTAAAAACGAGTTGGAGCTAGTACCTCCCCATAAATATGTATGGATTGGAGTTTGAACCTGAAAAGAATCTTTGTGTTCCCAACAAGCTAGGTGAAGGACGGCTTTCACACACACATATCCCTCAGAACTGAGCATGTGGAGAGACGTTCGTTCATCTAGCATCAAGGGAACGGGTTGCAGGAGAAAATTTTACTCTGGTTTCTCAGTCTGTTTCCTAGTGCCGGTTTGAAGTTCCTGCAGTTTTCACTGTAAAACAGAGTTGGAGCTAGTACCTCCCCATATATATCTATGGAGTGGAGTTGGCAACTAAAAAGTAACTTTGTGTTCCCAACAAGCTAGGTGAAGTACGGCTTTCACACTCACTTATCTCTCAGAACTGAGCATGTGGAGAGACTTTCGTTCATCTTGCACCATGGGAACGGGTTGCAAGAGAAACTTTTACTCTGGTTTCTCAATCTGTTTCCTAGTGCCGGTTTGAAGTTCCTGCAGTTTTCACTGTAAAACTGAGTTGGAGCTAGTACCTCCCCATATAAATGTATGGAGTGGAGTTTGAAACTGAAAAGAAACTTTGTGTTCCCAACAAGCTAGGTGAAGGACGGCTTTCACACACACTTATCTCTCAGAACTGAGCATGTGGAGAGACGTTCGTTCATCTAGCACCAAGGGAACCTGTTGCAGGAGAAACTTTTTCTGTGGTTTCTCAGTCTGTTTCGTAGTGCCGGTTTGATGTTCCTGCAGTTTTCACTATAAAACCGAGTTGGAGCTAGTACCTCCCCATATATATGTATGGAGTGGATTTTGCAACTAAAAAGAATCTTTGTGTTCCCAACAAGCTAGGTGAAGTACGGCTTTCACACAAACTTATCCCTCAGAACTGAGCATGTGGAGAGACATTCTTTCATCTAGCACCAAGGGAACGGGTTGCAGGAGAAACTTTTACTCTGGTTTCTCAATCTGTTTCCTAGTGCCGGTTTGAAGTTCCTGCAGTTTTCACTGTAAAACCGAGTTGGAGATAGTACATCCCCATATATATGTATGGAGTGGAGTTTGCAACTAAAAAGAATCTTTGTGTTCCCAACAAGCTAGGTGAAGGACGGCTTTCACACACAATTATATCTCAGAACTGAGCATGTGGAGAGACGTTCGTTCATCTAGCACCAAGGGAACGGGTTGCAGGAGAAACTTGTACTCTGGTTTCTCAGTCTGTTTCCTAGTGCCGGTTTGAAGTTCCTGCAGTTTTCACTGTAAAACCGAGTTGGAGCTAGTACATCCCCATATATATGTATGGAGTGGAGTTTGCAACTAAAAAGAAACTTTGTGTTCCCAATAAGCTGGGTTAAGGACGGCTTTCACACACACTTTTCCCTCAGAACTGAGCATGTGGAGAGACATTCGTTCAACTAGCACCATGGGAACGGGTTGCAGGAGAAACTTTTACTCTGGTTTCTCAGTCTGTTTCCTAGTGCCGGTTTGAAGTTCCTGCAGTTTTCACTGTAAAACCGAGTTGGAGCTAGGTCCTCCCTATATATATGTATGGAGTGGAGTTTACAAATAAAAAGAAACTTTGTGTTCCCAACAACTAGGTGAAGGACGGCTTTCACACACACTTATCTCTCAGAACTGAGCATGTGGAGAGACGTTCGTTCATCTAGCACCACGGGAACGGGTTGCAGGAGAAACTTTTACTCTGGTTTCTCAATCTGTTTCCTAGTGCCGCTTTGAAGTTCCTTCAGTTTTCACTGTAAAACCGAGTTGGAGCTAGTACATCCCCATATATATGTATGGAGTTGAGTTTGCAACTAAAAAGAATCTTTGTGTTCCCAACAAGCTAGGTGAAGGACGGCTTTCACACACAATTATATCTCAGAACTGAGCATGTGGAGAGACGTTCGTTCATCTAGCACCAAGGGAACCTGCTGCAGGAGAAACTTTTACACTGGTTTCTCAGTCTGTTTCATAGTGCCGGTTTGATGTTCCTGCAGTTTTCACTATAAAAACGAGTTGAAGCTAGTACTTCCCGTATATATGTATGGAGTGGATTTTGCAACTAAAAAGAAACTTTGTGTTCCCAACAAGCTAGGTGAATGACGGCTTTCACACACACTTATCCCTCAGAACTGAGCATGTGGAGAGACATTCATTCATCTAGCACCAAGGGAACGGGTTGCAGGAGAAACTTTTACTCTGGTTTCTCAATCTGTTACCTAGTGCCGGTTTGAAGTTCCTGCAGTTTTCACTGTAAAACCGAGTTGGAGCTAGTACATCCCCATATATATGTATGGAGTGTAGTTTGCAACTAAAAAGAAACTTTGTGTTCCCAAGAAGCTAGGTGAAGGACGGCTTTCACACACAATTATCTCTCAGAACTGAGCATGTGGAGAGACGTTCGTTCATCTAGCATCAAGGGAACGGGTTGCAGGAGAAACTTTTACTCTGGTTTCTCAGTCTGTTTCCTAGTGCCAGTTTGAAGTTCCTGCAGTTTTCACTGTAAAACCGAGTTGGAGCAAGTACATCCCCATATAAATGTATGGAGTGGAGTTTGAACCTGAAAAGAAACTTTGTGTTCCCAACAAGCTAGGTGAAGGACGGCTTTCACACACACTTATATCTCAGAACTGAGCATGTGGAGAGACGTTCGTTCATCTAGCACCAAGGGAACCTGTTGCAGCAGAAACTTTTTCTCTGGTTTCTCAGTCTGTTTCGTAGTGCCGGTTTGATGTTCCTGCAGTTTTCACTATAAAACCGAGTTGGAGCTAGTACCTCCCCATATATATGTATGGAGTGGATTTTGCAACTAAAAAGAATCTTTGTGTTCCCAACAAGCTAGGTGAAGGACGGCTTTCACACAAACTTATCCCTCAGAACTGAGCATGTGGAGAGACATTCTTTCATCTAGCAACAAGGGAACGGGTTGCAGGAGAAACTTTTACTCTGGATTCTCAATCTGTTTCCTAGTGCCGGTTTGATGTTCCTGCAGTTTTCACTGTAAAACCGAGTTGGAGCTAGTTCCTCCCCATATATATGAATGGAGTGGAGTTTGCAACTAAAAAGAATCTTTGTGTTCCCAACAAGCTAGGTGAAGGACGGCTTTCACACACACATATCCCTCAGAACTGAGCATGTGGAGAGACATTCGTTCATCTAGCACCAAGGGAACGGGTTGCAGGAGAAACTTTTACTCTGGTTTCTCAATCTGTTTCCTAGTGCCGGTTTGAAGTTCCTGCATTTTTCACTGTAAAACCGAGTTGGAGCTAGTACATCCCCATATATATGTATGGAGTGGAGTTTGCAACTAAAAAGAAACTTTGTGTTCCCAACAAGCTAGGTGAAGGACGGCTTTCACACACAATTTTCCCTCAGAACTGAGCATGTGGAGAGACATTCGTTCATCTAGCACCAAGGGAACGGGTTGCAGGAGAAACTTTTACTCTGGTTTCTCAGTCTGTTTCCTAGTGCCCGTTTGAATTTCCTGCAGTTTTCACTGTAAAATCGAGTTGGAGCTATTTCCTCCCCATATATATGTATGGAGTGGAGTTTGCAACTAAAAAGAAACTTTGTGTTCCCAACAAGCTAGCTGAAGGACGGCTTTCACACACACTTTTCCCTCAGAACTGAGCATGTGGAGAGACATTCTTTCATCTAGCACCAAGGGAACGGGTTGCAGGAGAAACTTGTACTCTGGTTTCTCAGTCTGTTTCCTAGTCCCCGTTTGAATTTCCTGCAGTTTTCACTGTAAAATCGAGTTGGAGCTATTTCCTCCCCATATATATGTATGGAGTGGAGTTTGCAACTAAAAAAAAACTTTGTGTTCCCAACAAGCTAGGTAAAGCGCGGCTTTCACACACATTTATCTCTCAGAAATGAGCATGTGGAGAGACGTTCGTTCATCTAGCACCAAGGGAACGGGTTGCAGGAGAAACTTGTACTCTGGTTTCTCAGTCTGTTTCCTAGTGCCGGTTTGAAGTTCCTGCAGTTTTCACTGTAAAATCGAGTTGGAGCTAGTCCCTCCCCATATATATGAATGGAGTGGAGTTTGCAACTAAAATAAACTTTGTGTTCCCAACAAGCTAGGTGAAGGACGGCTTTCACACACACTTATCTCTCAGAACTGAGCATGTGGAGAGACATTCGTTCATCTAGCACCAAGGGAACGGGTTGCAGGAGAAACTTTTACTCTGGTTTCTCAATCTGTTTCCTAGTGCCGGTTTGAAGTTCCTGCATTTTTCACTGTAAAACAGTGTTGGAGCTAGTACATCCCCATATATATGTATGGAGTGGAGTTTGCAACTAAAAAGAAACTTTGTGTTCCCAACAAGCTAGGTTAAGGACGGCTTTCACACACACTTTTCCCTCAGAACTGAGAATGTGGAGAGACATTCGTTCATCTAGCACCAAGGGAACGGGTTGCAGGAGAAACTTTTACTCTGGTTTCTCAGTCTGTTTCCTAGTGCCGGTTTGAAGTTCCTGCAGTTTTCACTGTAAAACCGAGTTGGAGCTAGTCCCTCCCCATATATATGTATGGAGTGGAGTTTACAAATAAAAAGAAACTTTGTGTTCCCAAAAAGCTAGGTGAAGGACGGCTTTCATACACACTTATCTCTCAGAACTGAGCATGTGGAGAGACGTTCGTTCATCTAGCACCAAGGGAACGGGTTGCAGGAGAAACTTGTACTCTGGTTTCTCAGTCTGTTTCCTAGTGCCGGTTTGAATTTCCTGCAGTTTTCACTGTAAAAACGAGTTGGAGCTAGTACCTCCCCATAAATATGTATGGATTGGAGTTTGAACCTGAAAAGAATCTTTGTGTTCCCAACAAGCTAGGTGAAGGTTGGCTTTCACACACACATATCCCTCAGAACTGAGCATGTGGAGAGACGTTCGTTCATCTAGCATCAAGGGAACTTGTTGCAGGAGAAAATTTTACTCTGGTTTCTCAGTCTGTTTCCTAGTGCCGGTTTGAAGTTCCTGCAGTTTTCACTGTAAAACCGAGTTGGAGATATTACCTCCCCATATATATCTATGGAGTGGAGTTGGCAACTAAAAAGTAACTTTGTGTTCCCAACAAGCTAGGTGAAGTACGGCTTTCACACTCACTTATCTCTCAGAACTGAGCATGTGGAGAGACTTTCGTTCATCTTGCACCATGGGAACGGGTTGCAAGAGAAACTTTTACTCTGGTTTCTCAGTCTGTTTCCTAGTGCCGGTTTGAAGTTCCTGCAGTTTTCACTGTAAAACCGAGTTGGAGCTAGTCCCTCCCCATATATATGTATGGAGTGGAGTTTACAAATAAAAAGATACTTTGTGTTCCCAAAAAGCTAGGTGAAGGACGGCTTTCATACACACTTATCTCTCAGAACTGAGCATGTGGAGAGACGTTCGTTCATCTAGCACCAAGGGAACGGGTTGCAGGAGAAACTTGTACTCTGGTTTCTCAGTCTGTTTCCTAGTGCCGGTTTGAAGTTCCTGCAGTTTTCACTGTAAAAACGAGTTGGAGCTAGTACCTCCCCATAAATATGTATGGATTGGAGTTTGAACCTGAAAAGAATCTTTGTGTTCCCAACAAGCTAGGTGAAGGACGGCTTTCACACACACATATCCCTCAGAACTGAGCATGTGGAGAGACGTTCGTTCATCTAGCATCAAGGGAACGGGTTGCAGGAGAAAATTTTACTCTGGTTTCTCAGTCTGTTTCCTAGTGCCGGTTTGAAGTTCCTGCAGTTTTCACTGTAAAACCGAGTTGGAGCTAGTACCTCCCCATATATATCTATGGAGTGGAGTTGGCAACTAAAAAGTAACTTTGTGTTCCCAACAAGCTAGGTGAAGTACGGCTTTCACACTCACTTATCTCTCAGAACTGAGCATGTGGAGATACTTTCGTTCATCTTGCACCATGGGAACGGGTTGCAAGAGAAACTTTTACTCTGGTTTCTCAGTCTGTTTCCTAGTGCCGGTTTGAAGTTCCTGCAGTTTTCACTGTAAAACCGAGTTGGATCTAGTCCCTCCCCATATAAATGTATGGAGTGGAGTTAGAACCTGAAAAGAAACTTTGTGTTCCCAACAAGCTTGGTGAAGGACGGCTTTCACACACACTTATCTCTCAGAACTGAGCATGTGGAGAGACGTTCGTTCATCTAGCACCAACGGAACCTGTTGCAGGAGAAACTTTTTCTGTGGTTTCTCAGTCTGTTTCGTAGTGCCGGTTTGATGTTCCTGCAGTTTTCACTATAAAACCGAGTTGGAGCTAGTACCTCCCCATATATATGTATGGAGTGGATTTTGCAACTAAAAAGAATCTTTGTGTTCCCAACAAGCTAGGTGAAGGACGGCTTTCACACAAACTTATCCCTCAGAACTGAGCATGTGGAGAGACATTCTTTCATCTAGCACCAAGGGACGGGTTGCAGGAGAAACTTTTTCTCTGGTTTCTCAATCTGTTTCCTAGTGCCGGTTTGAAGTTCCTGCAGTTTTCACTGTAAAACCGAGTTGGAGCTAGTACATCCCCATATATATGTATGGAGTGGAGTTTTCAACTAAAAAGAATCTTTGTGTTCCCAACAAGCTAGGTGAAGGACGGCTTTCACACACAATTATATCTCAGAACTGAGCATGTGGAGAGACGTTCGTTCATCTAGCACCAAGGGAACGTGTTGCAGGAGAAACTTTTACTCTGGTTTCTCAGTCTGTTTCCTAGTTCCGGTTTGAAGTTCCTGCAGTTTTCACTGTAAAACCGATTTGGAGCTAGTTCCTCCCTATATATATGTATGGAGTGGAGTTTACAAATAAAAAGAAACTCTGTGTTCCCAACAAGCTAGGTGAAGGACGGCTTTCACACACACTTATCTCTCAGAACTGAGCATGTGGAGAGACGTTCGTTCATCTAGCACCAAGGGAACGGGTTGCAGGAGAAACTTTTACTCTGGTTTCTCAATCTGTTTCCTAGTGCCGCTTTGAAGTTCCTTCAGTTTTCACTGTAAAACCGAGTTGGAGCTAGTACATCCCCATATATATGTATGGAGTGGAGTTTGCAACTAAAAAGAATCTTTGTGTTCCCAACAAGCTAGGTGAAGAACGGCTTTCACACACAATTATATCTCAGAACTGAGCATGTGGAGAGACGTTCGT
Organism: Camelus dromedarius; assembly: GCF_036321535.1. Taxonomy (NCBI): domain Eukaryota; kingdom Metazoa; phylum Chordata; class Mammalia; order Artiodactyla; family Camelidae; genus Camelus; species Camelus dromedarius. The sequence goes on along the minus strand of NW_026989809.1, from coordinate 1,119,668 downwards.
TCATCTAGCACCAAGGGAACCTGCTGCAGGAGAAACTTTTACACTGGTTTCTCAGTCTGTTTCATAGTGCCGGTTTGATGTTCCTGCAGTTTTCACTATAAAAACGAGTTGAAGCTAGTACTTCCCGTATATATGTATGGAGTGGATTTTGCAACTAAAAAGAAACTTTGTGTTCCCAACAAGCTAGGTGAAGGACGGCTTTCACACACACTTATCCCTCAGAACTGAGCATGTGGAGAGACATTCATTCATCTAGCACCAAGGGAACGGGTTGCAGGAGAAACTTTTACTCTTGTTTCTCAATCTGTTTCCTAGTGCCGGTTTGAAGTTCCTGCAGTTTTCACTGTAAAACCGAGTTGGAGCTAGTACATCCCCATATATATGTATGGAGTGTAGTTTGCAACTAAAAAGAAACTTTGTGTTCCCAAGAAGCTATGTGAAGGACGGCTTTCACACACAATTATCTCTCAGAACTGAGCATGTGGAGAGACGTTCGTTCATCTAGCATCAAGGGAACGGGTTGCAGGAGAAACTTTTACTCTGGTATCTCAGTCTGTTTCCTAGTGCCGGTTTGAAGTTCCTGCAGTTTTCACTGTAAAACCGAGTTGGAGCTAGTACTTCCCCATATATATGTATGGAGTGGAGTTGGCAACTAAAAAGTAACTTTGTGTTCCCAACAAGCTAGGTGAAGTACGGCTTTCACACTCATTTATCCCTCAGAACTGAGCATGTGGAGAGACTTTCGTTCATCTTGCACCACGGGAACGGGTTGCAAGAGAAACTTTTACTCTGGTTTCTCAGTCTGTTTCCTAGTGCCAGTTTGAAGTTCCTGCAGTTTTCACTGTAAAACCGAGTTGGAGCAAGTACATCCCCATATAAATATATGGAGTGGAGTTTGAACCTGAAAAGAAACTTTGTGTTCCCAACAAGCTAGGTGAAGGACGGCTTTCACACACACTTATCTCTCAGAACTGAGCATGTGGAGAGACGTTCGTTCATCTAGCACCAAGGAAACCTGTTGCAGCAGAAACTTTTTCTCTGGTTTTTCAGTCTGTTTCGTAGTGCCGGTTTGATGTTCCTGCAGTTTTCACTATAAAACCGAGTTGGAGCTAGTACCTACCCATATATATGTATGGAGTGGATTTTGCAACTAAAAAGAATCTTTGTGTTCCCAACAAGCTAGGTGAAGTACGGCTTTCACACAAACTTATCCCTCAGAACTGAGCATGTGGAGAGACATTCTTTCATCTAGCACCAAGGGAACGGATTGCAGGAGAAACTTTTACTCTGGTTTCTCAATCTGTTTCCTAGTGCCGGTTTGAAGTTCCTGCAGTTTTCACTGTAAAACCGAGTTGGAGCTAGTACATCCCCATATATATGAATGGAGTGGAGTTTGCAACTAAAAAGAATCTTTGTGTTCCCAACAAGCTAGGTGAAGGACGGCTTTCACACACACATATCCCTCAGAACTGAGCATGTGGAGAGACATTCGTTCATCTAGCACCAAGGGAACGGGTTGCAGGAGAAACTTTTACTCTGGTTTCTCAATCTGTTTCCTAGTGCCGGTTTGAAGTTCCTGCATTTTTCACTGTAAAACCGAGTTGGAGCTAGTACATCCCCATATATATGTATGGAGTGGAGTTTGCAACTAAAAAGAAACTTTGTGTTCCCAACAAGCTAGGTGAAGGACGGCTTTCACACACACTTTTCCCTCAGAACTGAGCATGAGGAGAGACATTCGTTCATCAAACACCAAGGGAACGGGTTGCAGGAGAAACTTTTACTCAGGTTTCTCAGTCTGTTTCCTAGTGCCCGTTTGAATTTCCTGCTGTTTTCACTGTAAAATCGAGTTGGAGCTATTTCCTCCCCATATATATGTATGGAGTGGAGTTTGCAACTAAAAAGAAACTTTGTGTTCCCAACAAGCTAGCTGAAGGACGGCTTTCACACACACTTTTCCCTCAGAACTGAGCATGTGGAGAGACATTCGTTCATCTAGCACCAAGGGAACGGGTTGCAGGAGAAACTTTTACTCTGGTTTCTCAGTCTGTTTCCTAGTGCCCGTTTGAATTTCCTGCAGTTTTCACTGTAAAATCGAGTTGGAGCTATTTCCTCCCCATATATATGTATGGAGTGGAGTTTGCAACTAAAAAAAAACTTTGTGTTCCCAACAAGCTAGGTAAAGGGCGGCTTTCACACACACTTATCTCTCAAAACTGAGCATGTGGAGAGACGTTCGTTCATCTAGCACCAAGGGAACGGGTTGCAGGAGAAACTTGTACTCTGGTTTCTCAGTCTGTTTCCTAGTGCCGGTTGAAGTTCCTGCAGTTTTCACTGTAAAATCGAGTTGGAGCTAGTCCCTCCCCATATATATGAATGGAGTGGAGTTTGCAACTAAAAAGAAACTTTGTGTTCCCAACAAGCTAGGTGAAGGACGGCTTTCACACACACTTATCTCTCAGAACTGAGCATGTGGAGAGACATTCGTTCATCTAGCACCAAGGGAACGGGTTGCAGGAGAAACTTTTACTCTGGTTTCTCAATCTGTTTCCTAGTGCCGGTTTGAAGTTCCTGCAGTTTTCACTGTAAAACCGTGTTGGAGCTAGTACATCCCCATATATATGTATGGAGTGGAGTTTGCAACTAAAAAGAAACTTTGTGTTCCCAATAAGCTAGGTTAAGGACGGCTTTCACACACACTTTTCCCTCAGAACTGAGCATGTGGAGAGACATTCGTTCATCTAGCACCAAGGGAACGGGTTGCAGGAGAAACTTTTACTCTGGTTTCTCAGTCTGTTTCCTAGTGCCGGTTTGAAGTTCCTGCAGTTTTCACTGTAAAACCGAGTTGGAGCTAGTCCTTCCCCATATATATGTATGGAGTGGAGTTTACAAATAAAAAGAAACTTTGTGTTCCCAACAAGCTAGGTGAAGGACGGCTTTCACACACACTTATCTCTCAGAACTGAGCATGTGGAGAGACGTTCGTTCATTTAGCACCAAGGGAACGGGTTGCAGGAGAAACTTTTACTCTGGTTTCTCAATCTGTTTCCTAGTGCCGGTTTGAAGTTCCTGCAGTTTTCACTGTAAAACCGAGTTGGAGCTAGTACATCCCCATATATATGTATGGAGTGGAGTTTGCAACTAAAAAGAATCTTTGTGTTCCCAACAAGCTAGGTGAAGGACGGCTTTCACACACAATTATATCTCAGAACTGAGCATGTGGAGAGACGTTCGTTCATCTAGCACCAAGGGAACGGGTTGCAGGAGAAACTTGTACTCTGGATTCTCAGTCTGTTTCCTAGTGCCGGTTTGAAGTTCCTGCAGTTTTCACTGTAAAAACGAGTTGGAGCTAGTACCTCCCCATAAATATGTATGGATTGGAGTTTGAACCTGAAAAGAATCTTTGTGTTCCCAACAAGCTAGGTGAAGGACGGCTTTCACACACACATATCCCTCAGAACTGAGCATGTGGAGAGACATTCGTTCATCTAGCACCAAGGGAACGGGTTGCAGGAGAAACTTTTTCTCTGGTTTCTCAATCTGTTTCCTAGTGCCGGTTTGAAGTTCCTGCATTTTTCACTGTAAAACCGAGTTGGAGCTTGTACATCCCCATATATATGTATGGAGTGGAGTTTGCAACTAAAAAGAAACTTTGTGTTCCCAACAAGCTAGGTTAAGGACGGCTTTCACACACACTTTTCCCTCAGAACTGAGCATGTGGAGAGACATTCGTTCATCTAGCACCAAGGGAACGGGTTGCAGGAGAAACTTTTACTCTGGTTTCTCAGTCTGTTTCCTAGTGCCCGTTTGAAGTTCCTGCAGTTTTCACTGTAAAATCGAGTTGGAGCTAGTTCCTCCCCATATATATGTATGGAGTGGAGTTTGCAACTAAAAAAAAACTTTGTGTTCCCAACAAGCTATGTAAAGTGCGGCTTTCACACACACTTTTCTCTCAGAACTGAGCATGTGGAGAGACGTTCGTTCATCTAGCACCAAGGGAACGGGTTGCAGGAGAAACTTGTACTCTGGTTTCTCAGTCTGTTTCCTAGTGCCGGTTTGAAGTTCCTGCAGTTTTCACTGTAAAAACGAGTTGGAGCTAGTAACTCCCCATATATATGTATGGATTGGAGTTTGAACCTGAAAAGAATCTTTGTGTTCCCAACAAGCTAGGTGAAGGACGGCTTTCACACACACATATCCCTCAGAACTGAGAATGTGGGGAGACGTTCGTTCATCTAGCATCAAGGGAACGGGTTGCAGGAGAAAATTTTACTCTGGTTTCTCAGTCTGTTTCCTAGTGCCGGTTTGATGTTCCTGCAGTTTTCACTGTAAAACCGAGTTGGAGCTAGTACCTCCCAATATATATCTATGGAGTGGAGTTGGCAACTAAAAAGTAACTTTGTGTTCCCAACAAGCTAGGTGAAGTACGGCTTTCACACTCACTTTTCTCTCAGAACTGAGCATGTGGAGAGACTTTCGTTCATCTTGCACCATGGGAACGGTTTGCAAGAGAAACTTTTACTCTGGTTTCTCAGTCTGTTTCCTAGTGCCGGGTTGAAGTTCCTGCAGTTTTCACTGTAAAACCGAGTTGGAGCTAGTACCTCCCCATATAAATGTATGGAGTGGAGTTTGAACCTGAAAAGAAACTTTGTGTTCCCAACAAGCTAGGTGAAGGACGGCTTTCACACAAACATATCCCTCAGAACTGAGCATGTGGAGAGACATTCTTTCATCTAGCACCAAGGGAACGGGTTGCAGGAGAAACTTTTACTCTGGTTTCTCAATCTGTTTCCTAGTGCCGGTTTGAAGTTAATGCAGTTTTCACTGTAAAACCGAGTTGGAGCTAGTACTTCCCCATATATATGTATGGAGTGGAGTTTGCAACTAAAAAGAATCTTTGTGTTCCCAACAAGCTAAGTGAAGGACGGCTTTCACACACAATTATATCTCAGAACTGAGCATGTGGAGAGACGTTCGTTCATCTAGCACCAAGGGAAATGGTTGCAGGAGAAACTTGTACTCTGGTATCTCAGTCTGTTTCCTAGTGCCGGTTTGAAGTTCCTGCAGTTTTCACTGTAAAATCGAGTTGGAGCTAGTCCCTCCCCATATATATGAATGGAGTGGAGTTTGCAACTAAAAAGAAACTTTGTGTTCCCAACAAGCTAGGTGAAGGACGGCTTTCACCCACACTTATCTCTCAGAACTGAGCATGTGGAGAGACATTCGTTCATCTAGCACCAAGGGAACGGGTTGCAGGAGAAACTTTTACTCTGGTTTCTCAATCTGTTTCCTAGTGCCGGTTTGAAGTTCCTGCATTTTTCACTGTAAAACCGAGTTGGAGCTAGTACATCCCCATATATATGTATGGAGTGGAGTTTGCAACTAAAAAGAAACTTTGTGTTCCCAACAAGCTGGGTTAAGGACGGCTTTCACACACACTTTTCCCTCAGAACTGAGCATGTGGAGAGACATTCGTTCATCTAGCACCAAGGGAACGGGTTGCAGGAGAAACTGTTACTCTGGTTTCTCAGTCTGTTTCCTAGTGCCGGTTTGAAGTTCTTGCAGTTTTCACTGTAAAACCGTGTTGGAGCTAGTTCCACCCTATATATATGTATGGAGTGGAGTTTACAAATAAAAAGAAACTTTGTGTTCCCAACAAGCTAGGTGAAGGACGGCTTTCACACACACTTATCTCTCAGAACTGAGCCTGTGGAGAGACGTTCGTTCATCTAGCACCAAGGGAACGGGTTGCAGGAGAAACTTTTACTCTGGTTTCTCAATCTGTTTCCTAGTGCCGCTTTGAAGTTCCTGCAGTTTTCACTGTAAAACCGAGTTGGAGCTAGTACATCCCCATATATATGTATGGAGTGGAGTTTGCAACTAAAAAGAATCTTTGTGTTCCCAACAAGTTAGGTGAAGGACGGCTGTCACACACAATTATATCTCAGAACTGAGCATGTGGAGAGACGTTCGTTCATCTAGCACCAAGGGAACCTGCTGCAGGAGAAACTTTTACACTGGTTTCTCAGTCTGTTTCATAGTGCCGGTTTGATGTTCCTGCAGTTTTCACTATAAAAACGAGTTGAAGCTAGTACTTCCCGTATATATGTATGGAGTGGATTTTGCAACTAAAAAGAAACTTTGTGTTCCCAACAAGCTAGGTGAAGGACGGCTTTCACACACACTTATCCCTCAGAACTGAGCATGTGGAGAGACATTCATTCATCTAGCACCAAGGGAACGGGTTGCAGGAGAAACTTTTACTCTGGTTTCTCAATCTGTTTCCTAGTGCCGGTTTGAAGTTCCTGCAGTTTTCACTGTAAAACCGAGTTGGAGCTAGTACATCCCCATGTATATGTATGGAGTGGAGTTTGCAACTAAAAAGAAACTTTGTGTTCCCAAGAAGCTAGGTGAAGGACGGCTTTCACACACAATTATCTCTCAGAACTGAGCATGTGGAGAGACGTTCGTTCATCTAGCATCAAGGGAACGGGTTGCAGGAGAAACTTTTACTCTGGATTCTCAGTCTGTATCCTAGTGCCGGTTTGAAGTTCCTGCAGTTTTCACTGTAAAACCGAGTTGGAGCTAGTACTTCCCCATATATATGTATGGAGTGGAGTTGGCAACTAAAAAGTAACTTTGTGTTCCCAACAAGCCAGGTGAAGTACGGCTTTCACACTCACTTATCTCTCAGAACTGAGCATGTGGAGAGACTTTCGTTCATCTAGCACCACGGGAACGGGTTGCAAGAGAAACTTTTACTCTGGTTTCTCAGTCTGTTTCCTAGTGCCAGTTTGAAGTTCCTGCAGTTTTCACTGTAAAACCGAGTTGGAGCAAGTACCTCCCCATATAAATGTATGGAGTGGAGTTTGAACCTGAAAAGAAACTTTGGGTTCCCAACAAGCTAGGTGAAGGACGGCTTTCACACACACTTATCTCTCAGAACTGAGCATGTGGAGAGACGTTCGTTCATCTAGCACCAAGGGAACCTGTTGCAGGAGAAACTATTTCTCTGGATTCTCAGTCTGTTTCGTAGTGTCGGTTTGATGTTCCTGCAGTTTTCACTATAAAACCGAGTTGGAGCTAGTACCTCCCCATATATATGTATGGAGTGGATTTTGCAACTAAAAAGAATCTTTGTGTTCCCAACAAGCTAGGTGAAGTACGGCTTTCACACAAACTTATCCCTCAGAACTGAGCATGTGGAGAGACATTCTTTCATCTAGCACCAAGGGAACGGGTTGCAGGAGAAACTTTTACTCTGGTTTCTCAATCTGTTTCCTAGTGCCGGTTTGAAGTTCCTGCAGTTTTCACTGTAAAACCGAGTTGGAGCTAGTCCCTCCCCATATATATGAATGGAGTGGAGTTTGCAACTAAAAAGAATCTTTGTGTTCCCAACAAGCTAGGTGAAGGACGGCTTTCACACACACATATCCCTCAGAACTGAGCATGTGGAGAGACATTCGTTCATCTAGCACCAAGGGAACGGGTTGCAGGAGAAACTTTTACTCTGGTTTCTCAATCTGTTTCCTAGTGCCGTTTTGAAGTTCCTGCATTTTTCACTGTAAAACCGAGTTGGAGCTAGTACATCCCCATATATATGTATGGAGTGGAGTTTGCAACTAAAAAGAAACTTTGTGTTCCCAACAAGCTAGCTTAAGGACGGCTTTCACACACACTTTTCCCTCAGAACTGAGCATGTGGAGAGACATTCGTTCATCTAGCACCAAGGGAACGGGTTGCAGGAGAAACTTTTACTCTGGTTTCTCAGTCTGTTTCTTAGTGCCCGATTGAATTTCCTGCAGTTTTCACTGTAAAATCGAGTTGGAGCTAGTTCCTCCCCATATATATGTATGGAGTGGAGTTTGCAACTAAAAAAAAACTTTGTGTTCCCAACAAGCTAGGTAAAGGGCGGCTTTCACACCCAATTATCTCTCAGAACTGAGCATGTGGAGAGACGTTCGTTCATCAAGCATCAAGGGAACGGGTTGCAGGAGAAAATTTTGCTCTGGTGTCTCAGTCTGTTTCCTAGTGCCGGTTTGAAGTTCCTGCAGTTTTCACTGTAAAACCGAGTTGGAGCTAGTACCTCCCCATATATACCTATGGAGTGGAGTTGGCAACTAAAAAGTAACTTTGTGTTCCCAACAAGCTAGGTGAAGTACGGCTTTCACACTCAATTATCTCTCAGAACTGAGCATGTGGAGAGAATTTCGTTCATCTTGCACCACGGGAAAGGGTTGCAAGAGAAACTTTTACTCTGGTTTCTCAGTCTGTTTCCTAGTGCCGGTTTGAAGTTCCTGCAGTTTTCACTGTAAAACCGAGTTGGAGCTAGTACTTCCCCATATATATGTATGGAGTGGAGTTTTCAACTAAAAAGAATCTTTGTGTTCCCAACAAGCTAGGTGAAGGACGGCTTTCACACACAATTATATCTCAGAACTGAGCATGTGGAGAGACGTTCGTTCATCTAGCACCAAGGGAACGTGTTGCAGGAGAAACTTGTACTCTGGTTTCTCAGTCTGTTTCCTAGTGCCGGTTTGAAGTTCCTGCAGTTTTCACTGTAAAATCGAGTTGGAGCTAGTCCCTCCCCATATATATGAATGGAGTGGAGTTTGCAACTAAAAAGAATCTTTGTTTTCCCAACAAGCTAGGTGAAGAACGGCTTTCACACACACATATCCCTCAGAACTGAGCATGTGGAGAGACATTCGTTCATCTAGCAACAAGGGAACGGATTGCAGGAGAAACTTTTACTCTGGTTTCTCAATCTGTTTCCTAGTGCCGTTTTGAAGTTCCTGCATTTTTCACTGTAAAACCGAGTTGGAGCTAGTACATTCCCATATATATGTATGGAGTGGAGTTTGCAACTAAAAAGAAACTTTGTGTTCCCAACAAGCTAGCTTAAGGACGGCTTTCACACACACATTTCCCTCAGAACTGAGCATGTGGAGAGACATTCGTTCATCTAGCACCAAGGGAACGGGTTGCAGGAGAAACTTTTACTCTGGTTTCTCAATCTGTTTCCTAGTGCCCGTTTGAATTTCCTGCAGTTTTCACTGTAAAACCGAGTTGGAGCTAGTACCTCCCCATATATACCTATGGAGTGGAGTTGGCAACTAAAAAGTAACTTTGTTTTCCCAACAAGCTAGGTGAAGTACGGCTTTCACACTCAATTATCTCTCAGAACTGAGCATGTGGAGAGAATTTCGTTCATCTTGCACCACGGGAACGGGTTGCAAGAGAAACTTTTACTCTGGTTTCTCAGTATGTTTCCTAGTGCCGGTTTGAAGTTCCTGCAGTTTTCAGTGTAAAACCGAGTTGGAGCTAGTACTTCCCCATATATATGTATGGAGTGGAGTTTGCAACTAAAAAGAATCTTTGTGTTCCCAACAAGCTAGGTGAAGGACGGCTTTCACACACAATTATATCTCAGAACTGAGCATGTGGAGAGACGTTCGTTCATCTAGCCCCAAGGGAACGTGTTGCAGGAGAAACTTTTACTCTGGTTTCTCAATCTGTTTCCTAGTGCCGGTTTGAAGTTCCTGCATTTTTCACTGTAAAACCGAGTTGGAGCTAGTACATCCCCATATATATGTATGGAGTGGAGTTTGCAACTAAAAAGAAACTTTGTGTTCCCAACAAGCTGGGTTAAGGACGGCTTTCACACACACTTTTCCCTCAGAACTGAGCATGTGGAGAGACATTCGTTCATCTAGCACCAAGGGAACGGGTTGCAGGAGAAACTGTTACTCTGGTTTCTCAGTCTGTTTCCTAGTGCCGGTTTGAAGTTCTTGCAGTTTTCACTGTAAAACCGTGTTGGAGCTAGTTCCACCCTATATATATGTATGGAGTGGAGTTTACAAATAAAAAGAAACTTTGTGTTCCCAACAAGCTAGGTGAAGGACGGCTTTCACACACACTTATCTCTCAGAACTGAGCCTGTGGAGAGACGTTCATTCATCTAGCACCAAGGGAACGGGTTGCAGGAGAAACTTTTACTCTGGTTTCTCAATCTGTTTCCTAGTGCCGCTTTGAAGTTCCTGCAGTTTTCACTGTAAAACCGAGTTGGAGCTAGTACATCCCCATATATATGTATGGAGTGGAGTTTGCAACTAAAAAGAATCTTTGTGTTCCCAACAAGTTAGGTGAAGGACGGCTGTCACACACAATTATATCTCAGAACTGAGCATGTGGAGAGACGTTCGTTCATCTAGCACCAAGGGAACCTGCTGCAGGAGAAACTTTTACACTGGTTTCTCAGTCTGTTTCATAGTGCCGGTTTGATGTTCCTGCAGTTTTCACTATAAAAACGAGTTGAAGCTAGTACTTCCCGTATATATGTATGGAGTGGATTTTGCAACTAAAAAGAAACTTTGTGTTCCCAACAAGCTAGGTGAAGGACGGCTTTCACACACACTTATCCCTCAGAACTGAGCATGTGGAGAGACATTCATTCATCTAGCACCAAGGGAACGGGTTGCAGGAGAAACTTTTACTCTGGTTTCTCAATCTGTTTCCTAGTGCCGGTTTGAAGTTCCTGCAGTTTTCACTGTAAAACCGAGTTGGAGCTAGTACATCCCCATGTATATGTATGGAGTGGAGTTTGCAACTAAAAAAAAACTTTGTGTTCCCAACAAGCTAGGTGAAGTACGGCTTTCACACTCAATTATCTCTCAGAACTGAGCATGTGGAGAGAATTTCGTTCATCTTGCACCACGGGAACGGGTTGCAAGAGAAACTTTTACTCTGGTTTCTCAGTATGTTTCCTAGTGCCGGTTTGAAGTTCCTGCAGTTTTCAGTGTAAAACCGAGTTGGAGCTAGTACTTCCCCATATATATGTATGGAGTGGAGTTTGCAACTAAAAAGAATCTTTGTGTTCCCAACAAGCTAGGTGAAGGACGGCTTTCACACACAATTATATCTCAGAACTGAGCATGTGGAGAGACGTTCGTTCATCTAGCCCCAAGGGAACGTGTTGCAGGAGAAACTTGTACTCTGGTTTCTCAGTCTGTTTCCTAGTGCCGGTTTGAAGTTCCTGCAGTTTTCACTGTAAAATCGAGTTGGAGCTAGTCACTCCCCATATATATGAATGGAGTGGAGTTTGCAACTAAAAAGAATCTTTGTTTTCCCAACAAGCTAGGTGAAGAACGGCTTTCACACACACATATCCCTCAGAACTGAGCATGTGGAGAGACATTCGTTCATCTAGCACCAAGGGAACGGATTGCAGGAGAAACTTTTACTCTGGTTTCTCAACCTGTTTCCTAGTGCCGTTTTGAAGTTCCTGCATTTTTCACTGTAAAACCGAGTTGGAGCTAGTACATCCCCATATATATGTATGGAGTGGAGTTTGCAACTAAAAAGAAACTTTGTGTTCCCAACAAGCTAGCTTAAGGACGGCTTTCACACACACATTTCCCTCAGAACTGAGCATGTGGAGAGACATTCGTTCATCTAGCACCAAGGGAACGGGTTGCAGGAGAAACTTTTACTCTGGTTTCTCAATCTGTTTCCTAGTGCCCGTTTGAATTTCCTGCAGTTTTCACTGTAAAACCGAGTTGGAGCTAGTACCTCCCCATATATACCTATGGAGTGGAGTTGGCAACTAAAAAGTAACTTTGTTTTCCCAACAAGCTAGGTGAAGTACGGCTTTCACACTCAATTATCTCTCAGAACTGAGCATGTGGAGAGAATTTCGTTCATCTTGCACCACGGGAACGGGTTGCAAGAGAAACTTTTACTCTGGTTTCTCAGTCTGTTTCCTAGTGCCGGTTTGAAGTTCCTGCAGTTTTCAGTGTAAAACCGAGTTGGAGCTAGTACTTCCCCATATATATGTATGGAGTGGAGTTTGCAACTAAAAAGAATCTTTGTGTTCCCAACAAGCTAGGTGAAGGACGGCTTTCACACACAATTATATCTCAGAACTGAGCATGTGGAGAGACGTTCGTTCATCTAGCACCAAGGGAACGGGTTGCAGGAGAAACTTGTACTCTGGTTTCTCAGTCTGTTTCCTAGTGCCGGTTTGAAGTTCCTGCAGTTTTCACTGTAAAATCGAGTTGGAGCTAGTCCCTCCCCATATATATGAATGGAGTGGAGTTTGCAACTAAAAAGAATCTTTGTGTTCCCAACAAGCTAGGTGAAGGACGGCTTTCACACACACATATCCCTCAGAACTGAGCATGTGGAGAGACATTCATTCATCTAGCACCAAGGGAACGGGTTGCAGGAGAAACTTTTACTCTGGTTTCTCAATCTGTTTCCTAGTGCCTTTTTGAAGTTCCTGCATTTTTCACTGTAAAACCGAGTTGGAGCTAGTACATCCCCATATATATGTATGGAGTGGAGTTTGCAACTAAAAAGAAACTTTGTGTTCCCAACAAGCTAGCTTAAGGACGGCTTTCACACACACTTTTCCCTCAGAACTGAGCATGTGGAGAGACATTCGTTCATCTAGCACCAAGGGAACGGGTTGCAGGAGAAACTTTTACTCTGGTTTCTCAGTCTGTTTCTTAGTGCCCGTTTGAATTTCCTGCAGTTTTCACTGTAAAATCGAGTTGGAGCTAGTTCCTCCCCATATATATGTATGGAGTGGAGTTTGCAACTAAAAAAAAACTTTGTGTTCCCAACAAGCTAGGTAAAGGGCGGCTTTCACACCCACTTATCTCTCAGAACTGAGCATGTGGAGAGACGTTCGTTCATCTAGCATCAAGGAAACGGGTTGCTGGAGAAAATTTTGCTCTGGTTTCTCAGTCTGTTTCCTAGTGCCGGTTTGAAGTTCCTGCAGTTTTCACTGTAAAACCGAGTTGGAGCTAGTACCTCCCCATATATACCTATGGAGTGGAGTTGGCAACTAAAAAGTAACTTTGTGTTCCCAACAAGCTAGGTGAAGTACGGCTTTCACACTCAATTATCTCTCAGAACTGAGCATGTGGAGAGAATTTCATTCATCTTGCACCACGGGAACGGGTTGCAAGAGAAACTTTTACTCTGGTTTCTCAGTCTGTTTCCTAGTGCCGGTTTGAAGTTCCTGCAGTTTTCACTGTAAAACCGAGTTGGAGCTAGTACTTCCCCATATATATGTATGGAGTGGAGTTTGCAACTAAAAAGAATCTTTGTGTTCCCAACAAGCTAGGTGAAGGACGGCTTTCACACACAATTATATCTCAGAACTGAGCATGTGGAGAGACGTTCGTTCATCTAGCACCAAGGGAACGGGTTGCAGGAGAAACTTGTACTCTGGTTTCTCAGTCTGTTTCCTAGTGCCGGTTTGAAGTTCCTGCAGTTTTCACTGTAAAATCGAGTTGGAGCTAGTCCCTCCCCATATATATGAATGGAGTGGAGTTTGCAACTAAAAAGAAACTTTGTGTTCCCAACAAGCTAGGTGAAGGACGGCTTTCACACACACTTATCTCTCAGAACTGAGCATGTGGAGAGACATTCGTTCATCTAGCACCAAGGGAACGGGTTGCAGGAGAAACTTTTACTCTGGTTTCTCAATCTGTTTCCTAGTGCCGGTTTGAAGTTCCTGCATTTTTCACTGTAAAACCGTGTTGGAGCTAGTACATCCCCATATATATGTATGGAGTGGAGTTTGCAACTAAAAAGAAACTTTGTGTTCCCAACAAGCTAGGTTAAGGACGGCTTTCACACACACTTTTCCCTCAGAACTGAGCATGTGGAGAGACATTCGTTCATCTAGCACGAAGGGTACGTGTTGCAGGAGAAACTTCTACTCTGGTTTCTCAGTTTGTTTCCTAGTGCCGGTTTGAAGTTCCTGCAGTTTTCACTGTAAAACCGAGTTGGAGCTAGTTCCTCCCCATATATATGTATGGAGTGGAGTTTACAAATAAAAAGAAACTTTGTGTTCCCAACAAGCTAAGTGAAGAACGGCTTTCACACACACTTATCTCTCAGAACTGAGCATGTGGAGAGACGTTCGTTCATCTAGCACCAAGGGAACGGGTTGCAGGAGAAACTTTTACTCTGGTTTCTCAATCTGTTTCCTAGTGCCGGTTTGAAGTTCCTGCAGTTTTCACTGTAAAACCGAGTTGGAGCTAGTACATCCCCATATATATGTATGGATTGGAGTTTGAACCTGAAAAGAATCTTTGTGTTCCCAACAAGCTAGGTGAAGGGCGGCATTCACACACACATATCCCTCAGAACTGAGCATGTGGAGAGACATTCGTTCATCTAGCACCAAGGGAACGGGTTGCAGGAGAAACTTTTACTCTGGTTTCTCAATCTGTTTCCTAGTGCCGGTTTGAAGTTCCTGCATTTTTCACTGTATTCCCGAGTTGGAGCTAGTACATCCCCATATATATGTATGGAGTGGAGTTTGCAACTAAAAAGAAACTTTGTGTTCCCAACAAGCTAGTTTAAGTACGGCTTTCACACACACTTTTCCCTCAGAACTGAGCATGTGGAGAGACATTCGTTCATCTTGCACCACGGGAACGGGTTGCAAGAGAAACTTTTACTCTGGTTTCTCAGTCTGTTTCCTAGTGCCGGTTTGAAGTTCCTGCAGTTTTCAGTGTAAAACCGAGTTGGAGCTAGTACTTCCCCATATATATGTATGGAGTGGAGTTTGCAACTAAAAAGAATCTTTGTGTTCCCAACAAGCTAGGTGAAGGACGGCTTTCACACACAATTATATTTCAGAACTGAGCATGTGGAGAGACGTTCGTTCATCTAGCACCAAGGGAACGGGTTGCAGGAGAAACTTGTACTCTGGTTTCTCAGTCTGTTTCCTAGTGCCGGTTTGAAGTTCCTGCAGTTTTCACTGTAAAATCGAGTTGGAGCTAGTCCCTCCCCATATATATGAATGGAGTGGAGTTTGCAACTAAAAAGAATCTTGGTGTTCCCAACAAGCTAGGTGAAGGACGGCTTTCACACACACATATCCCTCAGAACTGAGCATGTGGAGAGACATTCGTTCATCTAGCACCAAGGGAACGGGTTGCAGGAGAAACTTTTACTCTGGTTTCTCAGTCTGTTTCTTAGTGCCCGTTTGAATTTCCTGCAGTTTTCACTGTAAAATCGAGTTGGAGCTGGTTCCTCCCCATATATATGTATGGAGTGGAGTTTGCAACTAAAAAAAAACTTTGTGTTCCCAACAAGCTAGTTAAAGGGCGGCTTTCACACCCACTTATCTCTCAGAACTGAGTATGTGGAGAGACGTTCGTTCATCTAGCATCAAGGGAACGGGTTGCAGGAGAAAATTTTGCTCTGGTTTCTCAGTCTGTTTCCTAGTGCCGGTTTGAAGTTCCTGCAGTTTTCACTGTAAAACCGAGTTGGAGCTAGTACCTCCCCATATATACCTATGGAGTGGAGTTGGCAACTAAAAAGTAACTTTGTGTTCCCAACAAGCTAGGTGAAGTACGGCTTTCACACTCAATTATCTCTCAGAACTGAGCATGTGGAGAGAATTTCGTTCATCTTGCACCACGGGAACGGGTTACAAGAGAAACTTTTACTCTGGTTTCTCAGTCTGTTTCCTAGTGCCGGTTTGAAGTTCCTGCAGTTTTCACTGTAAAACCGAGTTGGAGCTAGTACTTCCCCATATATATGAATGGAGTGGAGTTTGCAACGAAAAAGAAACTTTGTGTTCCCAACAAGCTAGGTGAAGGACGGCTTTCACACACACTTATCTCTCAGAACTGAGCATGTGGAGAGACATTCGTTCATCTAGCACCAAGGGAACTGGTTGCAGGAGAAACTTTTACACTGGTTTCTCAATCTGTTTCCTAGTGCCGGTTTGAAGTTCCTGCATTTTTCACTGTAAAACCGTGTTGGAGCTAGTACATCCCCATATATATGTATGGAGTGGAGTTTGCAACTAAAAAGAACCTTTGTGTTCCCAACAAGCTAGGTGAAGGACGGCTTTCACACACAATTATATCTCAGAACTGAGCATGTGGAGAGACGTTCGTTCATCTAGCACCAAGGGAACGGGTTGCAGGGGAAACTTGTACTCTGGTTTCTCAGTCTGTTTCCTAGTGCCGGGTTGAAGTCCTGCAGTTTTCACTGTAAAAACGAGTTGGAGCTAGTACCTCCCCATAAATATGTATGGATTGGAGTTTGAACCTGAAAAGAATCTTTGTGTTCCCAACAAGCTAGGTGAAGGACGGCTTTCACACAAACATATCCCTCAGAACTGAGCATGTGGAGAGACATTCGTTCATCTAGCACCAAGGGAACGGGTTGCAGGAGAAACTTTTACTCTGGTTTCTCAATCTGTTTCCTAGTGCCGGTTTGAAGTTCCTGCATTTTTCACTGTATACCCGAGTTGGAGCTAGTACATCCCCATATATATGTATGGAGTGGAGTTTGCAACTAAAAAGAAACTTTGTGTTCCCAACAAGCTAGGTTAAGGACGGCTTTCACACACACTTTTCCCTCAGAACTGAGCATGTGGAGAGACATTCGTTCATCTAGCACCAAGGGAACGGGTTGCAGGAGAAACTTTTACTCTGGTTTCTCAGTCTGTTTCCTAGTGCCCGTTTGAAGTTCCTGCAGTTTTCACTGTAAAATCGAGTTGGAGCTAGTTCCTCCCCATATATATGTATGGATTGGAGTTTGCAACTAAAAAAAAACTTTGTGTTCCCAACAAGCTAGGTAAAGGGCGGCTTTCACACACACTTATCTCTCATAACTGAGCATGTGGAGAGACGTTCGTTCATCTAGCATCAAGGGAACGGGTTGCAGGAGAAAATTTTACTCTGGTTTCTCAGTCTGTTTCCTAGTGCCGGTTTGAAGTTCCTGCAGTTTTCACTGTAAAACCGAGTTGGAGCTAGTACCTCCCCATATATATCTATGGAGTGGAGTTGGCAACTAAAAAGTAACTTTGTGTTCCCAACAAGCTAGGTGAAGTAGTGCTTTCACACTCACTTATCCCTCAGAACTGAGCATGTGGAGAGACTTTCGTTCATCTTGCACCACGGGAACGGGTTGCAAGAGAAACTTTTACTCTGGTTTCTCAGTCTGTTTCCTAGTGCCGGTTTGAAGTTCATGCAGTTTTCACTGTAAAACCGAGTTGGAGCTAGTACCTCCCCATATAAATGTATGGAGTGGAGTTTGAACCTGAAAAGAAACTTTGTGTTCCCAACAAGCTAGGTGAAGGACGGCTTTCACACACACTTATCTCTCAGAACTGAGCATGTGGAGAGACATTCTTTCATCTAGCACCAAGGGAACGGGTTGCAGGAGAAACTTTTACTCTGGTTTCTCAATCTGTTTCCTAGTGCCGTTTTGAAGTTCCTGCAGTTTTCACTGTAAAACCGAGTTGGAGCTAGTACATACCAATATATATGTATGGAGTGGAGTTTGCAACTAAAAAGAATCTTTGAGTTCCCAACAAGCTAGGTGAAGGACGGCTTTCACACAAACTTATCCCTCAGAACTGAGCATGTGGAGAGACATTCTTTCATCTAGCACCAAGGGAACGGGTTGCAGGAGAAACTTTTACTCTGGTTTCTCAATCTGTTTCCTAGTGCCGGTTTGAAGTTCCTGCATTTTTCACTGTAAAACCGAGTTGGAGCTAGTACATCGCCATATATATGTATGGAGTGGAGTTTGCAACTAAAAAGAAACTTTGTGTTCCCAACAAGCTAGGTGAAGGACGGCTTTCACACACACATATCCCTCAGAACTGAGCATGTGGAGAGACTTTCGTTCATCTAGCACCAAGGGAACGGGTTGCAGGAGTAACTTTTACTCTGGTTTCTCAGTCTGTTTCCTAGTGCCGGTTAGAAGTTCCTGCAGTTTTTACTGTAAAACCGAGTTGGAGCTAGTTCCTCCCCATATATATGTATGGAGTGGAGTTTACAAATAAAAAGAAACTTTGTGTTCCCAACAAGCTAGGTGAAGGACGGCTTTCACACACACTTATCTCTCAGAACTGAGCATGTGGAGAGACGTTCGTTCATCTAGCACCACGGGAACGTGTTGCAGGAGAAACTTTTACTCTGGTTTCTCAGTCTGTTTCCTAGTGCCGGTTTGAAGTTCCTGCAGTTTTCACTGTAATACCGAGTTGGAGCTTGTACCTCCCCATATATATGTATGGAGTGGAGTTGGCAACTAAAAAGTAACTTTGTGTTCCCAACAAGCTAGGTGAAGTACGGCTTTCACACACACTTATCTCTCAGAACTGAGCATGTGGAGAGAATTTCGTTCATCTTGCACCACGGGAACGGGTTGCAAGAGAAACTTTTACTCTGGTATCTCAGTCTGTTTCCTAGTGCCGGTTTGAAGTTCCTGCATTTTTCACTGTAAAACCGATTTGGAGCTAGTACCTCCCAATATAAATGTATGGAGTGGAGTTTGAACCTGAAAAGAAACTTTGTGTTCCCAACAAGCTAGGTGAAGGAAGGCTTTCACACACACTTATCTCTCAGAACTGAGCATGTGGAGAGACGTTCGTTCATCTAGCACCAAGGGAACGTGTTGCAGGAGAAACTTTTACTCTGGTTTCTCAGTCTGTTTCCTAGTGCCGGTTTGAAGTTCCTGCAGTTTTCAATGTAAAACCTAGTTGGAGCTAGTACATCCCCATATATATGTATGGAGTGGAGTTTGCAACTAAAAAGAAACTTTGTGTTCCCAACAAGCTAGGTGAAGGACGGCTTTCACACACACTTATCTCTCAGAACTGAGCATGTGGAGAGACGTTCGTTCATCTAGCACCAAGGGAACGGGTTGCAGGAGAAACTTTTACTCTGGTATCTCAATCTGTTTCCTAGTGCCGGTTTGAAGTTCCTGCAGTTTTCACTGTAAAACCGAGTTGGAGCTAGTACATCCCCATATATATGTATGGAGTGGAGTTTGTAACTAAAAAGAACCTTTGTGTTCCCAACAAGCTAGGTGAAGGACGGCTTTCACACACAATTATATCTCAGAACTGAGCATGTGGAGAGACGTTCGTTCATCTAGCACCAAGGGAACGGGTTGCAGGGGAAACTTGTACTCTGGTTTCTCAGTCTGTTTCCTAGTGCCGGGTTGAAGTCCTGCAGTTTTCACTGTAAAAACGAGTTGGAGCTAGTACCTCCCCATAAATATGTATGGATTGGAGTTTGAACCTGAAAAGAATCTTTGTGTTCCCAACAAGCTAGGTGAAGGACGGCTTTCACACACACATATCCCTCAGAACTGAGCATGTGGAGAGACATTCGTTCATCTAGTACCAAGGGAACGGGTTGCAGGAGAAACTTTTACTCTGGTTTCTCAATCTGTTTCCTAGTGCCGGTTTGAAGTTCCTGCATTTTTCACTGTATTCCCGAGTTGGAGCTAGTACATCCCCATATATATGTATGGAGTGGAGTTTGCAACTAAAAAGAAACTTTGTGTTCCCAACAAGCTAGGTGAAGGACGGCTTTCACACACACTTTTCCCTCAGAACTGAGCATGTGGAGAGACATTCGTTCATCTAGCACCAAGGGAACGGGTTGCAGGAGAAACTTTTACTCTGGTTTCTCAGTCTGTTTCCTAGTGCCCGTTTGAAGTTCCTGCAGTTTTCACTGTAAAATCGAGTTGGAGCTAGTTCCTCCCCATATATATGTATGGATTGGAGTTTGCAACTAAAAAAAAACTTTGTGTTCCCAACAAGCTAGGTAAAGGGCGGCTTTCACACACACTTATCTCTCATAACTGAGCATGTGGAGAGACGTTCGTTCATCTAGCATCAAGGGAACGGGTTGCAGGAGAAAATTTTACTCTGGTTTCTCAGTCTGTTTCCTAGTGCCGGTTTGAAGTTCCTGCAGTTTTCACTGTAAAACCGAGTTGGAGCTAGTACCTCCCCATATATATCTATGGAGTGGAGTTGGCAACTAAAAAGTAACTTTGTGTTCCCAACAAGCTAGGTGAAGTAGTGCTTTCACACTCACTTATCCCTCAGAACTGAGCATGTGGAGAGACTTTCGTTCATCTTGCACCACGGGAACGGGTTGCAAGAGAAACTTTTACTCTGGTTTCTCAGTCTGTTTCCTAGTGCCGGTTTGAAGTTCATGCAGTTTTCACTGTAAAACCGAGTTGGAGCTAGTACCTCCCCATATAAATGTATGGAGTGGAGTTTGAACCTGAAAAGAAACTTTGTGTTCCCAACAAGCTAGGTGAAGGACGGCTTTCACACACACTTATCTCTCAGAACTGAGCATGTGGAGAGACATTCTTTCATCTAGCACCAAGGGAACGGGTTGCAGGAGAAACTTTTACTCTGGTTTCTCAATCTGTTTCCTAGTGCCGTTTTGAAGTTCCTGCAGTTTTCACTGTAAAACCGAGTTGGAGCTAGTACATACCAATATATATGTATGGAGTGGAGTTTGCAACTAAAAAGAATCTTTGAGTTCCCAACAAGCTAGGTGAAGGACGGCTTTCACACAAACTTATCCCTCAGAACTGAGCATGTGGAGAGACATTCTTTCATCTAGCACCAAGGGAACGGGTTGCAGGAGAAACTTTTACTCTGGTTTCTCAATCTGTTTCCTAGTGCCGGTTTGAAGTTCCTGCATTTTTCACTGTAAAACCGAGTTGGAGCTAGTACATCGCCATATATATGTATGGAGTGGAGTTTGCAACTAAAAAGAAACTTTGTGTTCCCAACAAGCTAGGTGAAGGACGGCTTTCACACACACATATCCCTCAGAACTGAGCATGTGGAGAGACTTTCGTTCATCTAGCACCAAGGGAACGGGTTGCAGGAGTAACTTTTACTCTGGTTTCTCAGTCTGTTTCCTAGTGCCGGTTAGAAGTTCCTGCAGTTTTTACTGTAAAACCGAGTTGGAGCTAGTTCCTCCCCATATATATGTATGGAGTGGAGTTTACAAATAAAAAGAAACTTTGTGTTCCCAACAAGCTAGGTGAAGGACGGCTTTCACACACACTTATCTCTCAGAACTGAGCATGTGGAGAGACGTTCGTTCATCTAGCACCACGGGAACGTGTTGCAGGAGAAACTTTTACTCTGGTTTCTCAGTCTGTTTCCTAGTGCCGGTTTGAAGTTCCTGCAGTTTTCACTGTAATACCGAGTTGGAGCTTGTACCTCCCCATATATATGTATGGAGTGGAGTTGGCAACTAAAAAGTAACTTTGTGTTCCCAACAAGCTAGGTGAAGTACGGCTTTCACACACACTTATCTCTCAGAACTGAGCATGTGGAGAGAATTTCGTTCATCTTGCACCACGGGAACGGGTTGCAAGAGAAACTTTTACTCTGGTATCTCAGTCTGTTTCCTAGTGCCGGTTTGAAGTTCCTGCATTTTTCACTGTAAAACCGATTTGGAGCTAGTACCTCCCAATATAAATGTATGGAGTGGAGTTTGAACCTGAAAAGAAACTTTGTGTTCCCAACAAGCTAGGTGAAGGAAGGCTTTCACACACACTTATCTCTCAGAACTGAGCATGTGGAGAGACGTTCGTTCATCTAGCACCAAGGGAACGTGTTGCAGGAGAAACTTTTACTCTGGTTTCTCAGTCTGTTTCCTAGTGCCGGTTTGAAGTTCCTGCAGTTTTCAATGTAAAACCTAGTTGGAGCTAGTACATCCCCATATATATGTATGGAGTGGAGTTTGCAACTAAAAAGAAACTTTGTGTTCCCAACAAGCTAGGTGAAGGACGGCTTTCACACACACTTATCTCTCAGAACTGAGCATGTGGAGAGACGTTCGTTCATCTAGCACCAAGGGAACGGGTTGCAGGAGAAACTTTTACTCTGGTATCTCAATCTGTTTCCTAGTGCCGGTTTGAAGTTCCTGCAGTTTTCACTGTAAAACCGAGTTGGAGCTAGTACATCCCCATATATATGTATGGAGTGGAGTTTGTAACTAAAAAGAACCTTTGTGTTCCCAACAAGCTAGGTGAAGGACGGCTTTCACACACAATTATATCTCAGAACTGAGCATGTGGAGAGACGTTCGTTCATCTAGCACCAAGGGAACGGGTTGCAGGGGAAACTTGTACTCTGGTTTCTCAGTCTGTTTCCTAGTGCCGGGTTGAAGTCCTGCAGTTTTCACTGTAAAAACGAGTTGGAGCTAGTACCTCCCCATAAATATGTATGGATTGGAGTTTGAACCTGAAAAGAATCTTTGTGTTCCCAACAAGCTAGGTGAAGGACGGCTTTCACACACACATATCCCTCAGAACTGAGCATGTGGAGAGACATTCGTTCATCTAGTACCAAGGGAACGGGTTGCAGGAGAAACTTTTACTCTGGTTTCTCAATCTGTTTCCTAGTGCCGGTTTGAAGTTCCTGCATTTTTCACTGTATTCCCGAGTTGGAGCTAGTACATCCCCATATATAAGTATGGAGTGGAGTTTGCAACTAAAAAGAAACTTTGTGTTCCCAACAAGCTAGGTGAAGGACGGCTTTCACACACACTTTTCCCTCAGAACTGAGCATGTGGAGGGACATTCGTTCATCTAGCACCAAGGGAACGGGTTGCAGGAGAAACTTTTACTCTGGTTTCTCAGTCTGTTTCCTAGTGCCCGTTTGAAGTTCCTGCAGTTTTCACTGTAAAATCGAGTTGGAGCTAGTTCCTCCCCATATATATGTATGGATTGGAGTTTGCAACTAAAAAAAAACTTTGTGTTCCCAACAAGCTAGGTAAAGGGCGGCTTTCACACACACTTATCTCTCAGAACTGAGCATTTGGAGAGACGTTCGTTCATCTAGCATCAAGGGAACGGGTTGCAGGAGAAACTTTTACTCTGGTTTCTCAGTCTGTTTCCTAGTGCCGGTTTGAAGTTCCTGCAGTTTTCACTGTAAAACCGAGTTGGAGCTAGTACCTCTCCATATATATCTATGGAGTGGAGTTGGCAACTAAAAAGTAACTTTGTGTTCCCAACAATCTAGGTGAAGTACGGCTTTCACACTCACTTATCCCTCAGAACTGAGCATGTGGAGAGACTTTCGTTCATCTTGCACCACGGGAACGGGTTGCAAGAGAAACTTTTACTCTGGTTTCTCAGTCTGTTTCCTAGTGCCGGTTTGATGTTCATGCAGTTTTCACTGTAAAACCGAGTTGGAGCTAGTACCTCCCCATATAAATGTATGGAGTGGAGTTTGAACCTGAAAAGAAACTTTGTGTTCCCAACAAGCTAGGTGAAGGACGGCTTTCACACACACTTATCTCTCAGAACTGAGCATGTGGAGAGACATTCTTTCATCTAGCACCAAGGGAACGGGTTGCAGGAGAAACTTTTACTCTGGTTTCTCAATCTGTTTCCTAGTGCCGGTTTGAAGTTCCTGCAGTTTTCACTGTAAAACCGAGTTGGAGCTAGTACATACCCATATATATGTATGGAGTGGAGTTTTCAACTAAAAAGAATCTTTGAGTTCCCAACAAGCTAGGTGAAGGACGGCTTTCACACACACTTATCTCTCAGAACTGAGCATGTGGAGAGACTTTCGTTCATCTTGCACCACGGGAACGGGTTGCAAGAGAAACTTTTACTCTGGTATCTCAGTCTGTTTCCTAGTGCCGGTTTGAAGTTCCTGCATTTTTCACTGTAAAACCGAGTTGGAGCTAGTACCTCCCCATATAAATGTTTGGAGTGGAGTTTGAACCTGAAAAGAAACTTTGTGTTCCCAACAAGCTAGGTGAAGGACGGCTTTCACACACACTTATCTCTCAGAACTGAGCATGTGGAGAGACGTTCGTTCATCTAGCACCAAGGGAACCTGTTGCAGGAGAAACTTTTTCTCTGGTTTCTCAGTCTGTTTAGTTGTGCCGGTTTGATGTTCCTGCAGTTTTAACTATAAAAACGAGTTGGAGCTAGTACCTCCCCATATACATGTATGGAGTGGATTTTGCATCTAAAAAGAATCTTTGTGTTCCCAACAAGCTAGGTGAAGTACGGCTTTCACACAAACTTATCCCTCAGAACTGAGCATGTGGAGAGACATTCTTTCATCTAGCACCAAGGGAACGGGTTGCAGGAGAAACTTTTACTCTGGTTTCTCAATCTGTTTCCTAGTGCCGGTTTGAAGTTCCTGCATTTTTCACTGTAAAACCGAGTTGGAGCTAGTACATCGCCATATATATGTATGGAGTGGAGTTTGCAACTAAAAAGAAACTTTGTGTTCCCAACAAGCTAGGTGAAGGACGGCTTTCACACACACATATCCCTCAGAACTGAGCATGTGGAGAGACTTTCGTTCATCTAGCACCAAGGGAACGGGTTGCAGGAGAAACTTTTACTCTGGTTTCTCAGTCTGTTTCCTAGTGCCGGTTTGAAGTTCCTGCAGTTTTCACTGTAAAACCGAGTTGGAGCTAGTTCCTCCCCATATATATGTATGGAGTGGAGTTTACAAATAAAAAGAAACTTTGTGTTCCCAACAAGCTAGGTGAAGGACGGCTTTCACACACACTTATCTCTCAGAACTGAGCATGTGGAGAGACGTTCGTTCATCTAGCCCCACGGGAACGTGTTGCAGGAGAAACTTTTACTCTGGTTTCTCAGTCTGTTTCCTAGTGCCGGTTTGAAGTTCCTGCAGTTTTCAGTGTAAAACCGAGTTGGAGCTTGTACCTCCCCATATATATGTATGGAGTGGAGTTGGCAACTAAAAAGTAACTTTGTGTTCCCAACAAGCTAGGTGAAGGACGGCTTTCACACACACTTATCTCTCAGAACTGAGCATGTGGAGAGACTTTCGTTCATCTTGCACCACGGGAACGGGTTGCAAGAGAAACTTTTACTCTGGTATCTCAGTCTGTTTCCTAGTGCCGGTTTGAAGTTCCTGCATTTTTCACTGTAAAACCGATTTGGAGCTAGTACCTCCCAATATAAATGTATGGAGTGGAGTTTGAACCTGAAAAGAAAATTTGTGTTCCCAACAAGCTAGGTGAAGGAAGGCTTTCACACACACTTATCTCTCAGAACTGAGCATGTGGAGAGACGTTCGTTCATCTAGCACCAAGGGAACGGGTTGCAGGAGAAACTTTTACTTTGGTATCTCAGTCTGTTTCCTAGTGCCGGTTTGAAGTTCCTGCAGTTTTCAATGTAAAACCGAGTTGGAGCTGGTTAATCCCCATATATATGTATGGATTGGAGTTTACAAATAAAAAGAAACTTTGTGTTCCCAACAAGCTAGGTGAAGGACGGCTTTCACACACAATTATCTCTCAGAAATGAGCATGTGGAGAGACGTTCGTTCATCTAGCACCAAGGGAACCTGTTGCAGGAGAAACTTTTTCTCTGGTTTCTCAGTCTGTTTAGATGTGCCGGTTTGATGTTCCTGCAGTTTTCACTATAAAACCGAGTTGAAGCTAGTACCTCCCCATATACATGTATGGAGAGGATTTTGCAACTAAAAAGAATCTTTGTGTTCCCAACAAGCTAGGTGAAGTACGGCTTTCACACAAACTTATCCCTCAGAACTGAGCATGTGGAGAGACTTTCTTTCATCTAGCACCAAGGGAACGGGTTGCAGGAGAAACTTTTACTCTGGATTCTCAATCTGTTTCCTAGTGCCGGTTTGAAGTTCCTGCATTTTTCACTGTAAAACCGAGTTGGAGCTAGTACATCGCCATATATATGTATGGATTGGAGTTTGCAACTAAAAAGAAACTTTGTGTTCCCAACAAGCTAGGTGAAGGACGGCTTTCACACACACATTTCCCTTAGAACTGAGCATGTGGAGAGACGTTTGTTCATCTAGCACCAAGGGAACGGGTTGCAGGAGAAACTTTTACTCTGGTTTCTCAGTCTGTTTCCTAGTGCCGGTTTGAAGTTCCTGCAGTTTTCACTGTAAAACCGAGTTGGAGCTAGTTCCTCCCCATATATATGTATGGAGTGGAGTTTACAAATAAAAAGAAACTTTGTGTTCCCAACAAGCTAGGTGAAGGACGGCTTTCACACACACTTATCTCTCAGAACTGAGCATGTGGAGAGACCTTCGTTCATCTAGCACCACGGGAACGTGTTGCAGGAGAAACTTTTACTCTGGTTTCTCAGTCTGTTTCCTAGTGCCGGTTTGAAGTTCCTGCAGTTTTCACTGTAAAACCGAGTTGGAGCTTGTACCTCCCCATATATATGTATGGAGTGGAGTTGGCAACAAAAAAGAAACTTTGTGTTCCCAACAAGCTAGGTGAAATACGGCTTTCACACACACTTATCTCTCAGAACTGAGCATGTGGAGAGACTTTCGTTCATCTTGCACCACGAGAACGGGTTGCAAGAGAAACTTTTACTCTGGTTTCTCAGTCTGTTTCCTAGTGCCGGTTTGAAGTTCCTGCAGTTTTCACTGTAAAACCGAGTTGGAGCTAGTACCTCCCCATATAAATGTATGGAGTGGAGTTTGAAACTGAAAAGAAACTTTGTGTTCCCAACAAGCTAGGTGAAGGAAGGCTTTCACACACACTTATCTCTCAGAACTGAGCATGTGGAGAGACGTTCGTTCATCTAGCACCAAGGGAACGGGTTGCAGGAGAAACTTTTACTCTGGTTTCTCAGTCTGTTTCCTAGTGCCGGTTTGAAGTTCCTGCAGTTTTCAATGTAAAACCGAGTTGGAGCTGGTTAATCCCCATATATATGTATGGATTGGAGTTTACAAATAAAAAGAAACTTTGTGTTCCCAACAAGCTAGGTGAAGGACGGCTTTCACACACAATTATCTCTCAGAAATGAGCATGTGGAGAGACGTTCGTTCATCTAGCACCAAGGGAAACTGTTGCAGGAGAAACTTTTTCTCTGGTTTCTCAGTCTGTTTAGTTGTGCCGGTTTGATTTTCCTGCAGTTTTCACTATAAAACCGAGTTGGAGCTAGTACCTCCCCATATACAAGTATGGAGAGGATTTTGCAACTAAAAAGAATCTTTGTGTTCCCAACAAGCTAGATGAAGTACGGCTTTCACACAAACTTATCCCTCAGAACTGAGCATGTGGTGAGACATTCTTTCATCTAGCACCAATGGAACGGGTTGCAGGAGAAACTTTTACTCTGGATTCTCAATCTGTTTCCTAGTGCCGGTTTGAAGTTCCTGCATTTTTCACTGTAAAACCGAGTTGGAGCTAGTACATCGCCATATATATGTATGGATTGGAGTTTGCAACTAAAAAGAAACTTTGTGTTCCCAACAAGCTAGGTGAAGGACGGCTTTCACACACACTTTTCCCTTAGAACTGAGCATGTGTAGAGACGTTCGTTCATCTAGCAACAAGGGAACGGGTTGCAGGAGAAACTTTTACTCTGGTTTCTCAGTCTGTTTCCTAGTGCCGGTTTGATGTTCCTGCAGTTTTCACTGTAAAATCGAGTTGGAGCTAGTTACTCCCCATATATATGTATGGAGTGGAGTTTACAAATAAAAAGAAACTTTGTGTTCCCAACAAGCTAGGTGAAGGACGGCTTTCACACACACTTATCTCTCAGAACGGAGCATGTGGAGAGACGTTCGTTCATCTAGCACCACGGGAACGTGTTGCAGGAGAAACTTTTACTCTGGTTTCTCAGTCTGTTTCCTAGTGCCGGTTTGAAGTTCCTGCAGTTTTCACCGTAAAGCCGAGTTGGAGCTTGTACCTCCCCATATATATGTATGGAGTGGAGTTGGCAACAAAAAAGAAACTTTGTGTTCCCAACAAGCTAGGTGAAGTACGGCTTTCACACACACTTATCTCTCAGAACTGAGCATGTGGAGATACTTTCGTTCATCTTGCACCACGAGAACGGGTTGCAAGAGAAACTTTTACTCTGGTTTCTCAGTCTGTTTCCTAGTGCCGGTTTGAAGTTCCTGCAGTTTTCACTGTAAAACCGAGTTGGAGCTAGTACCTCCCCATATAAATGTATGGAGTGGAGTTTGAACCTGAAAAGAAACTTTGTGTTCCCAACAAGCTAGGTGAAGGAAGGCTTTCACACACACTTATCTCTCAGAACTGAGCATGTGGAGAGACGTTCGTTCATCTAGCACCAAGGGAACGGGTTGCAGGAGAAACTTGTACTCTGGTTTCTCAGTCTGTTTCCTAGTGCCGGTTTGAAGTTCCTGCAGTTTTCAATGTAAAACCGAGTTGGAGCTGGTTAATCCCCATATATATGTATGGATTGGAGTTTACAAATAAAAAGAAACTTTGTGTTCCCAACAAGCTATGTGAAGGACGGCTTTCACACACACTTATCTCTCAGAAATGAGCATGTGGTGAGACTTTCGTTCGACTAGCACCAAGGGAACGGGTTGCAGGAGAATCTTTACTCTGGTTTCTCAGTCTGTTTCCTAGTGCCGGTTTGAATTTCCTGCATTTTTCACTGTAAAACCGAGTTGGAGCTAGTACATCGCCATATATATATATGGAGTGGAGTTTGCAACTAACAAGAAACTTTGTGTTCCCAACAAGCTAGGTGAAGGACGGCTTTCACACACACTTTTCCCTCAGAACTGAGCATGTGGAGAGACGTTCGTTCATCTAGCACCAAGGGAACGGGTTGCAGGAGAAATTTTTACTCTGGTTTCTCAGTCTGTTTCCTAGTGCCGGTTTGAAGTTCCTGCAGTTTTCACTGTAAAATCGAGTTGGAGCTAGTTCCTCCCCATATATATGTATGGAGTGGAGTTTACAAATAAAAAGAAACTTTGTGTTCCCAACAAGCTAGGTGAAGGACGGCTTTCACACACACTTATCTCTCAGAACTGAGCATGTGGAGAGACGTTCGTTCATCTAGCACCACGGGAACGTGTTGCAGGAGAAACTTTTACTCTGGATTCTCAGTCTGTTTCCTAGTGCCGGTTTGAATTTCCTGCAGTTTTCACTGTAAAACTGAGTTGGAGCTTGTACCTCCCCATATATATGTATGGAGTGGAGTTGGCAACTAAAAAGAAACTTTGTGTTCCCTACAAGCTAGGTGAAGTACGGCTTTCACACACACTTATCTCTCAGAACTGAGCATGTGGAGAAACTTTCGTTCATCTTGCACCACGGGAACGGGTTGCAGGAGAAACTTTTACTCTGGTTTCTCAGTCTGTTTCCTAGTGCCGGTTTGAAGTTCCTGCAGTTTTCAATGTAAAACCGAGTGGAGCTGGTTAATCCCCATATATATGTATGGATTGGAGTTTACAAATATAAAGAAACTTTGTGTTCCCAACAAGGTAGGTGAAGGACGGCTTTCACACACACTTATCTCTCAGAACTGAGCATGTGGAGAGACGTTCGTTCATCTAGCACCAAGGGAACCTGCTGCAGGAGAAACTTTTACACTGGTTTCTCAGTCTGTATAATAGTGCCGGTTTGATGTTCCTGCAGTTTTCACTATAAAAACGAGTTGGAGCTAGTACTTCCCGTACATATGTATGGAGTGGATTTTGCAACTGAAAAGAATCTTTGTGTTCCCAACAAGCTAGGTGAAGGACGGCTTTCACACACACTTATCTCTCAGAACTGAGCATGTGGAGAGACTTTCGTTCATCTTGCACCACGGGAACGGGTTGCAAGAGAAACTTTTACTCTGGTTTCTCAGTCTGTTTCCTAGTGCCGGTTTGAAGTTCCTGCAGATTTCACTGTAAAACCGAGTTGGAGCTTGTACCTCCCCATATAAATGTATGGAGTGGAGTTTGAACCTGAAAAGAAACTTTGTGTTCCCAACAAGCTAGGTGAAGTATGGCTTTCACACACACTTATCTCTCAGAACTGAGCATGTGGAGAGACGTTCGTTCATCTAGCACCAAGGGAACCTGTTGCAGGAGAAACTTTTTCTCTGGTTTCTCAGTCTGTTTAGTTGTGCCGGTTTGATGTTCCTGCAGTTTTCACTATAAAACCGAGTTGGAGCTAGTACCTCCCCATATACATGTATGGAGTGGATTTTGCAACTAAAAAGAATCTTTGTGTTCCCAACAAGCTAGGTGAAGTACGGCTTTCACACAAACTTATCCCTCAGAATTGAGCATGTGGAGAGACATTCTTCATCTAGCACCAAGGGAACGGGTTGCTGGAGAAACTTTTACTCTGGTTTCTCAATCTGTTTCCTAGTGCCGGTTTGAAGTTCCTGCATTTTTCACTGTAAAACCGAGTTGGAGCTAGTACATCCCCATATATATGTATGGAGTGGAGTTTGCAACTAAAAAGAAACTTTGTGTTCCCAACAAGCTAGGTGAAGGACGGCTTTCACACACACTTTTCCCTCAGAACTGAGCATGTGGAGAGACGTTCGTTCATCTAGCACCAAGGGAACCTGCTGCAGGAGAAACTTTTACACTGGTTTCTCGGTCTGTTTCATAGTGCCGTTTTGATTTTCCTGCAGTTTTCACTGTAAAATCAAGTTGGAGCTAGTTCCTACCCATATATATGTATGGAGTGGAGTTTGCAACTAAAAAAAAACTTTGTGTTCCCAACAAGCTAGGTAAAGGACGGCTTTCACACACACTTATCTCTCAGAACTTAGCATGTGGAGAGACGTTCGTTCATCTAGCATCAAGGGAACGGTTTGCAGGAGAAAATTTTACTGTGGTTTCTCAGTCTGTTTCCTAGTGCCGTTTTGAAGTTCCTGCAGTTTTCACTGTAAAACAGAGTTGGAGCTAGTACCTCCCCATATATATGTATGGAGTGGTGTTGGCAACTAAAAAGTAACTTTGTGTTCCCAACAAGCTAGGTGGACTACGGCTTTCACACTCACTTATCTCTCAGAACTGAGCATGTGGAGAGACTTTCGTTCATCTTGCACCACGGGAACAGGTTGCAAGAGAAACTTTTACTCTGGTTTCTCAATCTGTTTCCTAGTGCCGGTTTGAAGTTCCTGCATTTTTCACTGTAAAACCGAGTTGGAGCTAGTACATCACCATATATATGTATGGAGTGGAGTATGCAACTAAAAAGAAACTTTGTGTTCCCAACAAGCTAGGTTAAGGACGGCTTTCACACACACTTTTCCCTCACAACTGAGCATGTGGAGAGACATTCGTTCATCTAGCACCAAGGGAAAGGGTTGCAGGAGAAACTTTTACTCTGGTTTCTCAGTCTGTTTCCTAGTGCCGGTTTGAAGTTCCTGCAGTTTTTACTGTAAAACCGAGTTGGAGCTAGATCCTCCCCATATATATGTATTTATTGGAGTTTACAAATAAAAAGAAACTTTGTGTTCCCAACAAGCTAGGTGAAGGACGGCTTTCACACACACTTTTCTCTCAGAACTGAGCATGTGGAGAGACGTTCGTTCATCTAGCACCACGGGAACGTGTTGCAGGAGAAACTTTTACTCTGGTTTCTCAGTCTGTTTCCTAGTGCCGGTTTGAAGTTCCTGCAGTTTTCACTGTAAAACCGATTTGGAGCTAGTACCTCCCCATATATATGTATGGAGTGGAGTTTGCTACTAAAAAGTAATTTTGTGTTCCCAACAAGCTAGGTGAAGTACGGCTTTCACACACACTTTTCTCTCAGAACTGAGCATGTGGAGAGACGTTCGTTCATCTAGCACCAAGGGAACCTGTTGCAGGAGAAACTTTTTCTCTGGTTTCTCAGTCTGTTTAGTTGTGCCGGTTTGATGTTCCTGCAGTTTTCACTATAAAACCGAGTTGGAGCTAGTACCTCCCCATATATATGTATGGAGTGGATTTTGCAACTAAAAAGAATCTTTGTGTTCCCAACAAGCTAGGTGAAGTACGGCTTTCACACATACTTATCCCACAGGACTGAGCATGTGGAAAGACATTCTTTCATCTAGCACCAAGGGAACGGGTTGCAGGAGAAATTTTTACTCTGGTTTCTCAATCTGTTTCCTAGTTCCGGTTTGAAGTTCCTGCATTTTTCACTGTAAAACCGAGTTGGAGCTAGTACATCCCCATATATATGTATGGAGTGGGGTTTGCAACTAAAAAGAAACTTTGTGTTCCCAACAAGCTAGGTTAAGGACGGCTTTCACACACACTTTTCCCTAAGAACTGAGCATGTGGAGAGACATTCGTTCATCTAGCACCAAGGGAACGGGTTGCAGGAGAAACTTTTACTCTGGTTTCTCAGTCTGTTTCCTAGTGCCGGTTTGAAGTTCCTGCAGTTTTCACTGTAAAACCGAGTTGGAGGTAGTTCCTCCCCATATATATGTATGGAGTGGAGTTTACAAATAAAAAGAAACTTTGTGTTCCCAACAAGCTAGGTGAAGGACGGCTTTCACACACACTTATCTCTCAGAACTGAGCATGGGGAGAGACGTTCGTTCATATAGCACCACGGGAAAGTGTTGCAGGAGAAACTTTTACTCTGGTTTCTCAGTCTGTTTCCTAGTGCCGGTTTGAAGTTCCTGCAGTTTTCACTGTAAAACCGAGTTGGAGCTAGTACCTCCCCATATATATGTATGGAGTGGAGTTGGCAACTAAAAAGTAACTTTGTGTTCCCAACAAGCTAGGTGAAGTACGGCTTTCACACACACTTATCTCTCAGAACTGAGCATGTGGAGAGACTTTCGTTCATCTTGCACCACGGGAACGGGTTGCAAGAGAAAATTTTACTCTGGTTTCTCAGTCTGTTTCTTAGTGCCGGTTTGAAGTTCCTGCAGTTTTCACTGTAGAACCGAGTTGGAGCTAGTTCCTCCCCATATATATGTATGGAGTGGAGTTTGCAACTAAAAAGAAACTTTGTGTTCCCAACAAGCTAGGTGAAGGACGGCTTTCACACACACTTTTCCCTCAGAACTGAGCATGTGGAGAGAAGTTCGTTCATCAAGCACCAAGGGAACGGGTTGCAGGAGAAATTTTACTCTGGTTTCTCAGTCTGTTTCCTAGTGCCAGTTTGAAGTTCCTGCAGTTTTCACTGTAAAACCGAGTTGGAGCTAGTTCCTCCCCATATATATGTATGGAGTGGAGTTTACAAATAAAAAGAATCTTTGTGTTCCCAACAAGCTAGGTGAAGGACGGCTTTCACACACACTTATCTCTCAGAACTGAGCATGTGGAGAGACATTCGTTCATCTAGCACCACGGGAACGTATTGCAGTAGAAACTTTTACTCTGGTTTCTCAGTCTGTTTCCTAGTGCCGGTTTGAAGTTCCTGCAGTTTTCACTGTAAAACCGAGTTGGAGCTTGTACCTCCCCATATATATGTATGGAGTGGAGTTGGCAACTAAATAGAAACTTTGTGTTCCCAACAAGCTAGGTGAAGTACGGCTTTCACACACACATATCTCTCAGAACTGAGCATGTGGAGAGACGTTCGTTCATCTAGCACCAAGGGAACGGATTGCAGGAGAATCTTTACTCTGGTTTCTCAGTCTGTTTCCTAGTGCCGGTTTGAAGTTCTTGCAGTTTTAACTGTAAAACCGAGTTGGAGCTAGTACGTCCCCATATATATGTATGGAGTGGAGTTGGCTACTAAAAAGAATCTTTGTGTTCCCAACAATCTAGGTGAATGGCGGCTTTCACACACAATTATCTCTCAGAACTGAGCATGTGGAGAGACGTTCGTTCATCTAGCACCAAGGGAACCTGCTGCAGGAGAAACTTTTACACTGGTTTCTCAGTATGTTTCATAGTGCCGGTTTGATGTTCCTGCAGTTTTCACTATAAAAACGAGTTGGAGCTAGTACTTCCCGTATATATGTATGGAGTGGATTTTGCAACTAAAAAGAAACTTTGTGTTCCCAACAAGCTAGGTGAAGGACGGCTTTCACACACACTTATCCCTCAGAACTGAGCATGTGGAGAGACATTCATTCATCTAGCACCAAGGGAACGGGTTGCAGGAGAAACTTTTACTCTGGTTTCTCAATCTGTTTCCTTGTGCCGGTTTGAAGTTCCTGCATTTTTCACTGTAAAACAGAGTTGGAGCTAGTACATCCCCATATATATGTATGGAGTGGAGTTTGCAACTAAAAAGAAACTGTGTTCCCAACAAGCTAGGTGAAGGATGGCTTTCAAACACAATTATCTCTCAGAACTGAGCATGTGGAGAGACGTTCGTTCATCTAGCACCAAGGGAACGGGTTGCAGGAGAAACTTTTCTCTGGTTTCTCAGTCTGTTTCCTAGTGCCCGTTTGAAGTTCCTGCAGTTTTCACTGTAAAATCGAGATGGAGCTAGTTCCTCCCCATATATATGTATGGAGTGGAGTTTGCAACTAAAAAAAAACTTTGTGTTCCCAACAAGCTAGGTAAAGGACGGCTTTCACACACACTTATCTCTCAGAACTGAGCATGTGGAGAGACGTTCGTTCATCTAGCATCAAGGGAAAGGGTTGCAGGAGAAAATTTTACTCTGGTTTCTCAGTCTGTTTCCTAGTGCCGGTTTGAAGTTCCTGCAGTTTTCACTGTAAAACAGAGTTGGAGCTAGTACCTCCCCATATATATGTATGGAGTGGAGTTGGCCACTAAAAAGTAACTTTGTGTTCCCAACAAGCTAGGTGAAGTACGGCTTTCACACTCACTTATCTCTCAGAACTGAGCATGTGGAGAGACTTTCGTTCATCTTGCACCACGGGAACAGGTTGCAAGAGAAACTTTTACTCTGGTTTCTCAATCTGTTTCCTAGTGCCGGTTTGAAGTTCCTGCATTTTTCACTGTAAAACCGAGTTGGAGCTAGTACATCCCCATATATATGTATGGAGAGGAGTTTGCAACTAAAAAGAAACTTTGTGTTCCCAACAAGCTAGGTTAAGGACGGCTTTCACACACACTTTTCCCTCACAACTGAGCATGTGGAGAGACATTCGTTCATCTAGCACCAAGGGAACGGGTTGCAGGAGAAACTTTTACTCTGGTTTCTCAGTCTGTTTCCTAGTGCCGGTTTGAAGTTCCTGCAGTTTTCACTGTTAAACCGAGTTGGAGCTAGTTCCTCCCCATATATATGTATGGAGTGGAGTTTACAAATAAAAAGAATCTTTGTGTTCCCAACAAGCTAGGTGAAGGACGGCTTTCACACACACTTTTCTCTCAGAACTGAGCATGTGGAGAGACGTTCGTTCATCTAGCACCACGGGAAGGTGTTGCAGGAGAAACTTTTACTCTGGTTTCTCAGTCTGTTTCCTAGTGCCGGTTTGAAGTTCCTGCAGTTTTCACTGTAAAACCGAGTTGGAGCTAGTACCTCCCCATATATATGTATGGAGTGGAGTTGGCAACTAAAAAGTAACTTTGTGTTCCCAACAAGCTAGGTGTAGTACGGCTTTCACACACACTTATCTCTCAGAACTGAGTATGTGGAGAGACTTTCGTTCATCTTGCACCACGGGAACGGGTTGCAAGAGAAACTTTTACTCTGGTTTCTCAGTCTGTTTCCTAGTGCCGGTTTGAAGTTCCTGCAGTTTTCACTGTAAAACCGAGTTGGAGCTAGTACCTCCCCATATAAATGTATGGAGTGGAGTTTGAACCTGAAAAGAAACTTTGTGTTCCCAACAAGCTAGGTGAAGTACGGCTTTCACACACACTTATCTCTCAGAACTGAGCATGTGGAGAGACGTTCGTTCATCTAGCACCAAGGGAACCTGTTGCAGGAGAAACTTTTTCTCTGGTTTCTCAGTCTGTTTAGTTGTGCCGGTTTGATGTTCCTGCAGTTTTCACTATAAAACCGAGTTGGAGCTAGTACCTCCCCATATATATGTATGGAGTGGATTTTGCAACTAAAAAGAATCTTTGTGTTCCCAACAAGCTAGGTGAAGTACGGCTTTCACACAAACTTATCCCACAGAACTGAGCATGTGGAGAGACATTCTTTCATCTAGCACCAAGGGAACGGGTTGCAGGAGAAACTTTTACTCTGGTTTCTCAATCTGTTTCCTAGTGCCGGTTTGAAGTTCCTGCATTTTTCACTGTAAAACCGATTTGGAGCTAGTACATCGCCATATATATGTATCGAGTGGAGTTTGCAACTAAAAAGAAACTTTGTGTTCCCAACAAGCTAGGTTAAGGACGGCTTTCACACACACTTTTCCCTCAGAACTGAGCATGTGGAGAGACATTCGTTCATCTAGCACCAAGGGAACGGGTTGCAGGAGAAACTTTTACTCTGGTTTCTCAGTCTGTTTCCTAGTGCCGGTTTGAAGTTCCTGCAGTTTTCACTGTAAAACCGAGTTGGAGCTAGTACCTCCCCATATAAATGTATGGAGTGGAGTTTGAACCTGAAAAGAAACTTTGTGTTCCCAACAAGCTAGGTGAAGTACGGCTTTCACACACACTTATCTCTCAGAACTGAGCATGTGGAGAGACGTTCGTTCATCTAGCACCAAGGGAACCTGTTGCAGGAGAAACTTTTTCTCTGGTTTCTCAGTCTGTTTAGTTGTGCCGGTTTGATGTTCCTGCAGTTTTCACTATAAAACCGAGTTGGAGCTAGTACCTCCCCATATATATGTATGGAGTGGATTTTGCAACTAAAAAGAATCTTTGTGTTCCCAACAAGCTAGGTTAAGTACGGCTTTCACACAAACTTATCCCACAGAACTGAGCATGTGGAGAGACATTCTTTCATCTAGCACCAAGGGAACGGTTTGCAGGAGAAACTTTTACTCTGGTTTCTCAATCTGTTTCCTAGTGCCGGTTTGAAGTTCCTGCATTTTTCACTGTAAAACCGAGTTGGAGCTAGTACATCGCCATATATATGTATCGAGTGGAGTTTGCAACTAAAAAGAAACTTTGTGTTCCCAACAAGCTAGTTTAAGGACGGCTTTCACACACACTTTTCCCTCAGAACTTAGCATGTGGAGAGACATTCGTTCATCTAGCACCAAGGGAACGGGTTGCAGGAGAAACTTTTACTCTGGTTTCTCAGTCTGTTTCCTAGTGCCGGTTTGAAGTTCCTGCAGTTTTCACTGTAAAACCGAGTTGGAGCTAGATCCTCCCCATATATATTTATGGAGTGGAGTTTACAAATAAAAAGAAACTTTGTGTTCCCAACAAGCTAGGTGAAGGACGGCTTTCACACACACTTATATCTGAGAACTGAGCATGTGGAGAGACGTTCGTTCATCTAGCACCACGGGAACGTGTTGCAGGAGAAACTTTTACTCTGGTTTCTCAGTCTGTTTCCTAGTGCCGGTTTGAAGTTCCTGCAGTTTTCACTGTAAAACAGAGTTGGAGCTAGTACCTCCCCATATATATGTATGGAGTGGAGTTGGCAACTAAAAAGTAACTTTGTGTTCCCAACAAGCTAGGTGAAGTACGGCATTCACACACACTTATCTCTCACAACTGAGCATGTGGAGAGACTTTCGTTCATCTTGCACCACGGGAACGGGTTGCAAGAGAAAATTTTACTCTGGTTTCTCATTCTGTTTCCTAGTGCCGGTTTGAAGTTCCTGCAGTTTTCACTGTAAAACCGAGTTGGAGCTAGTACCTCCCCATATAAATGTATGGAGTGGAGTTTGAACCTGAAAAGAAACTTTGTGTTACCAACAATCTAGGTGAAGTACGGCTTTCACACACAATTATCTCTCAGAACTGAGCATGTGGAGAGACGTTCGTTCATCTAGCACCAAAGGAACGGGTTGCAGGAGAAACTTTTACTCTGGTTTCTCAGTCTGTTTCCTAGTGCCGGTTTGAAGTTCCTGCAGTTTTCACAGTAAAACCGAGTTGGAGCTAGTTCCTCCCCATATATATGTATGGAGTGGAGTTTACAAATAAAAAGAAACTTTGTGTTCCCAACAAGCTAGGTGAAGGACGGCTTTCACACACACTTTTCTCTCAGAACTGAGCATGTGGAGAGACGTTCGTTCATCTAGCACCACGGGAACGTGTTGCAGGAGAAACTTTTACTCTGGTTTCACAGTCTGTTTCCTAGTGCCGGTTTGAAGTTCCTGCAGTTTTCACTGTAAAACCGAGTTGGAGCTAGTACCTCCCCATATATATGTATGGAGTGGAGTTGGCAACTAAAAAGTAACTTTGTGTTACCAACAATCTAGGTGAAGTACGGCTTTCACACACAATTATCTCTCAGAACTGAGCATGTGGAGAGACGTTCGTTCATCTAGCACCAAGGGAACGGGTTGCAGGAGAAACTTTTACTCTGGTTTCTCAGTCTGTTTCCTAGTGCCGGTTTGAAGTTCCTGCAGTTTTCACAGTAAAACCGAGTTGGAGCTAGTTCCTCCCCATATATATGTATGGAGTGGAGTTTACAAATAAAAAGAAACTTTGTGTTCCCAACAAGCTAGGTGAAGGACGGCTTTCACACACACTTTTCTCTCAGAACTGAGCATGTGGAGAGACGTTCGTTCATCTAGCACCACGGGAACGTGTTGCAGGAGAAACTTTTACTCTGGTTTCTCAGTCTGTTTCCTAGTGCCGGTTTGAAGTTCCTGCAGTTTTCACTGTAAAACCGAGTTGGAGCTAGTTCCTCCCCATATATATGTATGGAGTGGAGTTTACAAATAAAAAGAAACTTTGTGTTCCCAACAAGCTAGGTGAAAGACGGCTTTCACCCACACTTTTCTCTCAGAACTGAGCATGTGGAGAGACATTCTTTCATCTAGCACCAAGGGAACGGGTTGCAGGAGAAACTTTTACTCTGGTTTCTCAGTCTGTTTCCTAGTGCCGGTTTGAAGTTCCTGCAGTTTTCACTGTAAAACCGAGTTGGAGCTAGTTCCTCCCCATATATAGGTATGGAGTGGAGTTTACAAATAAAAAGAAACTTTGTGTTCCCAACAAGCTAGGTGAAGGACGGCTTTCACACACACATATCTCTCAGAACTGAGTATGTGGAGAGACGTTCGTTCATCTAGCACCACGGGAACGTGTTGCAGGAGAAACTTTTACTCTGGTTTCTCAGTCTGTTTCCTAGTGCCGGTTTGAAGTTCCTGCAGTTTTCACTGTAAAACCGAGTTGGAGCTAGTACCTCCCCATATATATGTATGGATTGGAGTTGGCAACTAAAAAGTAACTTTGTGTTCCCAACAAGCTAGGTGAAGTACGGCTTTCACACACACTTATCTCTCAGAACTGAGCATGTGGAGAGACTTTCGTTCATCTTGCACCACGGGAACGGGTTGCAAGAGAAAATTTTACTCTGGTTTCTCAGTCTGTTTCCTAGTGCCGGTTTGAAGTTCCTGCAGTTTTCACTGTAAAACCGAGTTGGAGCTAGTACCTCCCCATATAAATGTATGGAGTGGAGTTTGAACCTGAAAAGAAACTTTGTGTTACCAACAAGCTAGGTGAAGTACGGCTTTCACACACAATTATCTCTCAGAACTGAGCATGTGGAGAGACGTTCGTTCATCTAGCACCAAGGGAACGGGTTGCAGGAGAAACTTTTACTCTGGTTTCTCAGTCTGTTTCCTAGTGCCGGTTTGAAGTTCCTGCAGTTTTCACTGTAAAACCGAGTTGGAGCTAGTTCCTCCCCATATATATGTATGGAGTGGAGTTTACAAATAAAAAAAACTTTGTGTTCCCAACAAGCTAGGTGAAGGACGGCTTTCACACACACTTTTCTCTCAGAACTGAGCATGTGGAGAGACGTTCGTTCATCTAGCACCACGGGAACGTGTTGCAGGAGAAACTTTTACTCTGGTTTCTCAGTCTGTTTCCTAGTGCCGGTTTGAAGTTCCTGCAGTTTTCACTGTAAAACCGAGTTGGAGCTAGTACCTCCCCATATATATGTATGGAGTGGAGTTGGCAACTAAAAAGTAACTTTGTGTTCCCAACAAGCTAGGTGAAGTACGGCTTTCACACACACTTATCTCTCAGAACTGAGCATGTGGAGAGACTTTCGTTCATCTTGCACCACGGGAACGGGTTGCAAGAGAAACTTTTACTCTGGTTTCTCAGTCTGTTTCCTAGTGCCGGTTTGAAGTTCCTGCAGTTTTCACTGTAAAACCGAGTTGGAGATAGTACCTCCCCATATAAATGTATGGAGTGGTGTTTGAACCTGAAAAGAAACTTTGTGTTCCCAACAAGCTAGGTGAAGTACGGCTTTAACACACAATTATCTCTCAGAACTGAGCATGTGGAGAGACGTTCGTTCATCTAGCACCAAGGGAACCTGTTGCAGGAGAAACTTTTTCTCTGGTTTCTCAGTCTGTTTAGTTGTGCCGGTTTGATGTTCCTGCAGTTTTCACTATAAAAACGAGTTGGAGCTAGTACCTCCCCATATATATGTATGGAGTGGATTTTGCAACTAAAAAGAATCTTTGTGTTCCCAACAAGCTAGGTGAAGTACGGCTTTCACACAAACTTATCCCACAGAACTGAGCATGTGGAGAGACATTCTTTCATCTAGCACCAAGGGAACGGGTAGCAGGAGAAACTTTTACTCTGGTTTCTCAATCTGTTTCCTAGTGCCGGTTTGAAGTTCCTGCATTTTTCACTGTAAAACCGAGTTGGAGCTAGTACATCGCCATATATATGTATGGAGTGGAGTTTGCAACTAAAAATAAACTTTGTGTTCCCAACAAGCTAGGTTAAGGACGGCTTTCACACACACTTTTCCCTCAGAACTGAGCATGTGGAGAGACATTCGTTCATCTAGCACCAAGGGAACGGGTTTCAGGAGAAACTTTTACTCTGGTTTCTCAGTCTGTTTCCTAGTGCCGATTTGAAGTTCCTGCAGTTTTCACTGTAAAACCGAGTTGGGGCTAGTTCCTCCCCATATATATGTATGGAGTGGAGTTTACAAATAAAAAGAAACTTTGTGTTCCCAACAAGCTAGGTGAAGGACGGCTTTCACACACACTTATCTCTCAGAACTGAGCATGTGGAGAGACTTTCGTTCATCTTGCACCACGGGAACGGGTTGCAAGAGAAAATTTTACTCTGGTTTCTCAGTCTGTTTCCTAGTGTCGGTTTGAAGTTCCTGCAGTTTTCACTGTAAAACCGAGTTGGAGCTAGTACCTCCCCATATAAATGTATGGAGTGGAGTTTGAACCTGAAAAGAAACTTTGTGTTACCAACAATCTAGGTGAAGTACGGCTTTCACACACAATTATCTCTCAGAACTGAGCATGTGGAGAGACGTTCGTTCATCTAGCACCAAGGGAACGGGTTGCAGGAGAAACTTTTACTCTGGTTTCTCTGTCTGTTTCCTAGTGCCGGTTTGAAGTTCCTGCAGTTTTCACTGTAAAACCGAGTTGGAGCTAGTTCCTCCCCATATATATGTATGGAGTGGAGTTTACAAATAAAAAGAAACTTTGTGTTCCCAACAAGCTAGGTGAAGGACGGCTTTCACACACACTTTTCTCTCAGAACTGAGCATGTGGAGAGACGTTCGTTCATCTAGCACCACGGGAACGTGTTGCAGGAGAAACTTTTACTCTGGTTTCTCAGTCTGTTTCCTAGTGCCGGTTTGAAGTTCCTGCAGTTTTCACTGTAAAACCGAGTTGGAGCTAGTACCTCCCCATATATATGTATGGAGTGGAGTTGGCAACTAAAAAGTAACTTTGTGTTCCCAACAAACTAGGTGAAGTTCGGCTTTCACACACACTTATCTCTCAGAACTGAGCATGTGGAGAGACTTTCGTTCATCTTGCACCACGGGAACGGGTTGCAAGAGAAACTTTTACTCTGGTTTCTCAGTCTGTTTCCTAGTGCCGGTTTGAAGTTCCTGCAGTTTTCACTGTAAAACCGAGTTGGAGCTAGTACCTCCCCATATAAATGTATGGAGTGGAGTTTGAACCTGAAAAGAATCTTTGTGTTCCTAACAAGCTAGGTGAAGTACGGCTTTAACACACAATTATCTCTCAGAACTGAGCATGTGGAGAGACGTTCGTTCATCTAGCACCAAGGGAACCTGTTGCAGGAGAAACTTTTTCTCTGGTTTCTCAGTCTGTTTAGTTGTGCCGGTTTGATGTTCCTGCAGTTTTCACTATAAAACCGAGTTGGAGCTAGTACCTCCCCATATATATGTATGGAGTGGATTTTGCAACTAAAAAGAATCTTTGTGTTCCCAACAAGCTAGGTGAAGTACGGCTTTCACACAAACTTATCCCACAGAACTGAGCATGTGGAGAGACATTCTTTCATCTAGCACCAAGGGAACGGGTAGCAGGAGAAACTTTTACTCTGGTTTCTCAATCTGTTTCCTAGTGCCGGTTTGAAGTTCCTGCATTTTTCACTGTAAAACCGAGTTGGAGCTAGTACATCGCCATATATATGTATGGAGTGGAGTTTGCAACTAAAAAGAAACTTTGTGTTCCCAACAAGCTAGGTTAAGGACGGCTTTCACACACACTTTTCCCTCAGAACTGAGCATGTGGAGAGACATTCGTTCATCTAGCACCAAGGGAACGGGTTTCAGGAGAAACTTTTACTCTGGTTTCTCAGTCTGTTTCCTAGTGCCGGTTTGAAGTTCCTGCAGTTTTCACTGTAAAACCGAGTTGGGGCTAGTTCCTCCCCATATATATGTATGGAGTGGAGTTTACAAATAAAAAGAAACTTTGTGTTCCCAACAAGCTAGGTGAAGGACGGCTTTCACACACACTTATCTCTCAGAACTGAGCATGTGGAGAGACTTTCGTTCATCTTGCACCACGGGAACGGGTTGCAAGAGAAAATATTACTCTGGTTTCTCAGTCTGTTTCCTAGTGTCGGTTTGAAGTTCCTGCAGTTTTCACTGTAAAACCGAGTTGGAGCTAGTACCTCCCCATATAAATGTATGGAGTGGAGTTTGAACCTGAAAAGAAACTTTGTGTTACCAACAAGCTAGGTGAAGTACGGCTTTCACACACACTTTTCTCTCATAACTGAGCATGTGGAGAGACGTTCGTTCATCTAGCACCAAGGGAACCTGTTGCAGGAGAAACTTTTTCTCTGGTTTCTCAGTCTGTTTAGTTGTGCCGGTTTGATGTTCCTGCAGTTTTCACTATAAAACCGAGTTGGGGCTAGTACCTCCCCATATATATGTATGGAGTGGATTTTGCAACTAAAAAGAATCTTTGTGTTCCCAACAAGCTAGGTGAAGTACGGCTTTCACACAAACTTATCCCACAGAACTGAGCATGTGGAGAGACATTCTTTCATCTAGCACCAAGGGAACGGGTTGCAGGAGAAACTTTTACTCTGGTTTCTCAATCTGTTTCCTAGTGCCGGTTTAAAGTTCCTGCATTTTTCACTGTAAAACCGAGTTGGAGCTAGTACATCCCCATATATATGTATGGAGTGGAGTTGGCAACTAAAAAGAAACTTTGTGTTCAAAACAAGCTAAGTGAAGGACGGCTTTCACACACACTTTTCCCTCAGAACTGAGCATTTGGAGAGACATTCTTTCATCTAGCACCAAGGGAACGGGTTGCAGGAGAAACTTTTACTCTGGTTTCTCAGTCTGTTTCCTAGTGCCGGTTTGAAGTTCCTGCAGTTTTCACTGTAAAACCGAGTTGGAGCTAGTTCCTCCCCATATATATGTATGGATTGGAGTTTACAAATAAAAAGAAACTTTGTGTTCCCAACAAGCTAGGTGAAGGACGGCTTTCACACACACTTATCTCTCAGAACGGAGTATGTGGAGAGACGTTCGTTCATCTAGCACCACGGGAACTTGTTGCAGGAGAAACTTTTACTCTGGTTTCTCAGTCTGTTTCCTAGTGCCGGTTTGAAGTTCCTGCAGTTTTCACTGTAAAACCGAGTTGGAGCTAGTACCTCCCCATATATATGTATGGAGTGGAGTTGGCAACTAAAAAGTAACTTTGTGTTCCCAACAAGCTAGGTGAAGTACGGCTTTCACACACACTTATCTCTCAGAACTGAGCATGTGGAGAGACTTTCGTTCATCTTGCACCCCGGGAACGGGTTGCAAGAGAAAATTTTACTCTGGTTTCTCAGTCTGTTTCCTAGTGCCGGTTTGAAGTTCCTGCAGTTTTCACTGTAAAACCGAGTTGGAGCTAGTACCTCCCCATATAAATGTATGGAGTGGAGTTTGAACCTGAAAAGAAACTTTGTGTTACCAACAAGCTAGGTGAAGTACGGCTTTCACACACAATTATCTCTCAGAACTGAGCATGTGGAGAGACGTTCGTTCATCTAGCACCAAGGGAACGGGTTGCAGGAGAAACTTTTACTCTGGTTTCTCAGTCTGTTTCCTAGTGCCGGTTTGAAGTTCCTGCAGTTTTCACTGTAAAACCGAGTTGGAGCTAGTTCCTCCCCATATATATGTATGGAGTGGAGTTTACAAATAAAAAGAAACTTTGTGTTCCCAACAAGCTAGGTGAAGGACGGCTTTCACACACACTTTTCTCTCAGAACTGAGCATGTGGAGAGACGTTCGTTCATCTAGCACCACGGGAACGTGTTGCAGGAGAAACTTTTACTGTGGTTTCTCAGTCTGTTTCCTAGTGCCGGTTTGAAGTTCCTGCAGTTTTCACTGTAAAACCGAGTTGGAGCTAGTACCTCCCCATATATATGTATGGAGTGGAGTTGGCAACTAAAAAGTAACTTTGTGTTCCCAACAAGCTAGGTGAAGTACGGCTTTCACACACACTTATCTCTCAGAACTGAGCATGTGGAGAGAATTTCGTTCATCTTGCACCACGGGAACGGGTTGCAAGAGAAACTTTTACTCTGGTTTCTCAGTCTGTTTCCTAGTGCCGGTTTGAAGTTCCTGCAGTTTTCACTGTAAAACCGAGTTGGAGCTAGTACCTCCCCATATAAATGTATGGAGTGGTGTTTGAACCTGAAAAGAATCTTTGTGTTCCCAACAAGCTAGGTGAAGTACGG
Organism: Camelus dromedarius; assembly: GCF_036321535.1. Lineage (NCBI taxonomy): Eukaryota > Metazoa > Chordata > Mammalia > Artiodactyla > Camelidae > Camelus > Camelus dromedarius. Next base: position 1,075,165 of record NW_026989809.1, on the reverse strand, counting down.
CTTTAACACACAATTATCTCTCAGAACTGAGCATGTGGAGAGACGTTCGTTCATCTAGCACCAAGGGAACCTGTTGCAGGAGAAACTTTTTCTCTGGTTTCTCAGTCTGTTTAGTTGTGCCGGTTTGATGTTCCTGCAGTTTTCACTATAAAACCGAGTTGGAGCTAGTACCTCCCCATATATATGTATGGAGTGGATTTTGCAACTAAAAAGAATCTTTGTGTTCCCAAAAAGCTAGGTGAAGTACGGCTTTCACACAAAATTATCCCACAGAACTGAGCATGTGGAGAGACATTCTTTCATCTAGCACCAAGGGAACGGGTAGCAGGAGAAACTTTTACTCTGGTTTCTCAATCTGTTTCCTAGTGCCGGTTTGAATTTCCTGCATTTTTCACTGTAAAACCGAGTTGGAGCTAGTACATCGCCATATATATGTATGGAATGGAGTTTGCAACTAAAAAGAAACTTTGTGTTCCGAACAAGCTAGGTTAAGGACGGCTTTCACACACACATTTCCCTCAGAACTGAGCATGTGGAGAGACATTCGTTCATCTAGCACCAAGGGAACGGTTTGTAGGAGAAACTTTTACTCTGGTTTCTCAGTCTGTTTCCTAGTGCCGGTTTGAAGTTCCTGCAGTTTTCACTGTAAAACCGAGTTGGAGCTAGTTCCTCCCCATATATATGTATGGAGTGGAGTTTACAAATAAAAAGAAACTTTGTGTTCCCAACAAGCTAGGTGAAGGACGGCTTTCACACACACTTATCTCTCAGAACTGAGCATGTGGAGAGACTTTCGTTCATCTTGCACCACGGGAACGGGTTGCAAGAGAAAATTTTACTCTGTTTTCTCAGTCTGTTTCCTAGTGTCGGTTTGAAGTTCCTGCAGTTTTCACTGTAAAACCGAGTTGGAGCTATTACCTCCCCATATAAATGTATGGAGTGGAGTTTGAACCTGAAAAGAAACTTTGTGTTACCAACAAGCTAGGTGAAGTACGGCTTTCACACACACTTATCTCTCAGAACTGAGCATGTGGAGAGACGTTCGTTCATCTAGCACCAAGGGAACCTGTTGCAGGAGAAACTTTTTCTCTGGTTTCTCAGTCTGTTTTGTTGTGCCGGTTTGATGTTCCTGCAGTTTTCACTATAAAACCGAGTTGGGGCTAGTACCTCCCCATATATATGTATGGAGTGGATTTTGCAACTAAAAAGAATCTTTGTGTTCCCAACAATCTAGGTGAAGTACGGCTTTCACACAAACTTATCCCACAGAACTGAGCATGTGGAGAGACATTCTTTCATCTAGCACCAAGGGAACGGGTTGCAGGAGAAACTTTTACTCTGGTTTCTCAATCTGTTTCCTAGTGCCGGTTTGAAGTTCCTGCATTTTTCACTGTAAATCCGAGTTGGAGCTAGTACATCCCCATATATATGTATGGAGTGGAGACAGCAACTAAAAAGAAACTTTGTGTTCCCAACAAGCTAGGTGAAGGACGGCTTTCACACACACTTTTCCCTCAGAACTGAGCATGTGGAGAGACATTCGTTCATCTAGCACCAAGGGAACGGGTTGCAGGAGAAACTTTTACTCTGGTTTCTCAGTCTGTTTCCTAGTGCCGTTTTGAATTTCCTGCAGTTTTCACTGTAAAACCGAGTTGGAGCTAGTTCCTCCCCATATATATGTATGGAGTGGAGTTTACAAATAAAAAGAAACTTTGTGTTCCCAACAAGCTAGGTGAAGGACGGCTTTCACACACACTTATCTCTCAGAACTGAGCATGTGGAGAGACTTTCGTTCATCTAGCACCACGGGAACGTGTTGCAGGAGAAAATTTTACTCTGGTTTCTCAGTTTGTTTCCTAGTGCCGGTTTGAAGTTCCTGCAGTTTTCACTGTAAAACCGAGTTGGAGCTAGTACCTCCCCATATATATGTATGGATTGGAGTTGGCAACTAAAAACTAACTTTGTGTTCCCAACAAGCTAGGTGAAGTACGGCTTTCACACACACTTATCTCTCAGAACTGAGCATGTGGAGAGACTTTCGTTCATCTTGCGCCACGGGAACGGGTTGCAAGGGAAACTTTTACTCTAGTTTCTCAGTCTGTTTCCTAGTGCCGGTTTGAAGTTCCTGCAGTTTTCACTGTAAAACCGAGTTGGAGCTAGTACCTCCCCATATAAATGTAAGGAGTGGAGTTTGAACCTGAAAAGAAACTTTGTGTTCCCAACAAGCTAGGTGAAGTACGGCTTTCACACACACTTATCTCTCAGAACTGAGCATGTGGAGAGAATTTCGTTCATCTTGCACCACGGGAACGGGTTGCAAGAGAAACTTTTACTCTGGTTTCTCAGTCTGTTTCCTAGTGCCGGTTTGAAGTTCCTGCAGTTTTCACTGTAAAACCGAGTTGGAGCTAGTACCTCCCCATATAAATGTATGGAGTGGTGTTTGAACCTGAAAAGAATCTTTGTGTTCCCAACAAGCTAGGTGAAGTACGGCTTTAACACACAATTATCTCTCAGAACTGAGCATGTGGAGAGACGTTCGTTCATCTAGCACCAAGGGAACCTGTTGCAGGAGAAACTTTTTCTCTGGTTTCTCAGTCTGTTTAGTTGGGCCGGTTTGATGTTCCTGCAGTTTTCACTATAAAACCGAGTTGGAGCTAGTACCTCCCCATATATATGTATGGAGTGGATTTTGCAACTAAAAAGAATCTTTGTGTTCCCAAAAAGCTAGGTGAAGTACGGCTTTCACACAAAATTATCCCACACAACTGAGCATGTGGAGAGACATTCTTTCATCTAGCACCAAGGGAACGGGTAGCAGGAGAAACTTTTACTCTGGTTTCTCAATCTGTTTCCTAGTGCCGGTTTGAATTTCCTGCATTTTTCACTGTAAAACCGAGTTGGAGCTAGTACATCGCCATATATATGTATGGAGTGGAGTTTGCAACTAAAAAGAAACTTTGTGTTCCGAACAAGCTAGGTGAAGGACGGCTTTCACACACACTTATCTCTCAGAACTGAGCATGTGGAGAGACTTTCGTTCATCTTGCACCACGGGAACGGGTTGCAAGAAAAAATTTTACTCTGTTTTCTCAGTCTGTTTCCTAGTGTCGGTTTGAAGTTCCTGCAGTTTTCACTGTAAAACCGAGTTGGAGCTATTACCTCCCCATATAAATGTATGGAGTGGAGTTTGAACCTGAAAAGAAACTTTGAGTTACCAACAAGCTAGGTGAAGTACGGCTTTCACACACACTTATCTCTCAGAACTGAGCATGTGGAGAGACGTTCGTTCATCTAGCACCAAGGGAACCTGTTGCAGGAGAAACTTTTTCTCTGGTTTCTCAGTCTGTTTTGTTGTGCCGGTTTGATGTTCCTGCAGTTTTCACTATAAAACCGAGTTGGGGCTAGTACCTCCCCATATATATGTATGGAGTGGATTTTGCAACTAAAAAGAATCTTTGTGTTCCCAACAATCTAGGTGAAGTACGGCTTTCACACAAACTTATCCCACAGAACTGAGCATGTGGAGAGACATTCTTTCATCTAGCACCAAGGGAACGGGTTGCAGGAGAAACTTTTACTCTGGTTTCTCAATCTGTTTCCTAGTGCCGGTTTGAAGTTCCTGCATTTTTCACTGTAAATCCGAGTTGGAGCTAGTACATCCCCATATATATGTATGGAGTGGAGACTGCAACTAAAAAGAAACTTTGTGTTCCCAACAAGCTAGGTGAAGGACGGCTTTCACACACACTTTTCCCTCAGAACTGAGCATTTGGAGAGACATTCGTTCATCTAGCACCAAGGGAACGGGTTGCAGGAGAAACTTTTACTCTGGTTTCTCAGTCTGTTTCCTAGTGCCGTTTTGAATTTCCTGCAGTTTTCACTGTAAAACCGAGTTGGAGCTAGTTCCTCCCCATATATATGTATGGAGTGGAGTTTACAAATAAAAAGAAACTTTGTGTTCCCAACAAGCTAGGTGAAGGACGGCTTTCACACACACTTATCTCTCAGAACTGAGCATGTGGAGAGACTTTCGTTCATCTAGCACCACGGGAACGTGTTGCAGGAGAAAATTTTACTCTGGTTTCTCAGTCTGTTTCCTAGTGCCGGTTTGAAGTTCCTGCAGTTTTCACTGTAAAACCGAGTTGGAGCTAGTACCTCCCCATATATATGTATGGATTGGAGTTGGCAACTAAAAAGTAACTTTGTGTTCCCAACAAGCTAGGTGAAGTACGGCTTTCACACACACTTATCTCTCAGAACTGAGCATGTGGAGAGACTTTCGTTCATCTTGCGCCACGGGAACGGGTTGCAAGGGAAACTTTTACTCTAGTTTCTCAGTCTGTTTCCTAGTGCCGGTTTGAAGTTCCTGCAGTTTTCACTGTAAAACCGAGTTGGAGCTTGTACCTCCCCATATAAATGTAAGGAGTGGAGTTTGAACCTGAAAAGAAACTTTGTGTTCCCAACAAGCTAGGTGAAGTACGGCTTTCACACACACTTATCTCTCAGAACTGAGCATGTGGAGAGACGTTCGTTCATCTAGCACCAAGGGAACCTGTTGCAGGAGAAACTTTTTCTCTGGTTTCTCAGTCTGTTTAGTTGTGCCGGTTTGATGTTCCTGCAGTTTTCACTATAAACCGAGTTGGAGCTAGTACCTCCCCATATACATGTATGGAGTGGATTTTGCAACTAAAAAGAATCTTTGTGTTCCCAACAAGCTAGGTGAAGTACGGCTTTCACACAAACTTATCTCTCAGAACTGAGCATGTGGAGAGACTTTCGTTCATCTTGCACCACGGGAACGGTTTGCAAGAGAAACTTTTACTCTGGTTTCTCAGTCTGTTTCCTAGTGCCGGTTTGAAGTTCCTGCAGTTTTCACTGTAAAACCGAGTTGGAACTAGTACCTCCCCATATAAATGTATGGAGTGGAGTTTGAACCTGAAAAGAAACTTTGTTTTCCCAACAAGCTAGCTGAAGGACGGCTTTCACACACACTTATCTCTCAGAACTGAGCATGTGGAGAGACATTCGTTCATCTAGCACCAAGGGAACGGGTTGCAGGTGAAACTTTTACTCTGGTTTCTCAATCTGTTTCCTAGTGCCGGTTTGAAGTTCCTGCATTTTTCACTGTAAAACCGAGTTGGAGCTAGTACATCCCCATATATATGTATGGAGTGGAGTTTGCAACTAAAAAGAAACTTTGTGTTCCCAACAAGCTAGGTTAAGGACGGCTTTCACACACACTTTTCCCTCAGAACTGAGCATGTGGAGACACATTTGTTCATCTAGCACCAAGGGAACGGGTTGCAGAAGAAACTTTTACTCTGGTTTCTCAGTCTGTTTCCTAGTGCCGGTTTGAAGTTCCTGCAGTTTTCACTGTAAAACCGAGTTGGAGCTAGTTCCTCCCCATATATATGTATGGAGTGGAGTTTACAAATAAAAAGAAACTTTGTGTTCCCAACAAGCTAGGTGAAGGACGGCTTTCACACACACTTATCTCTCAGAAATGAGCATGTGGAGAGACGTTCGTTCATCTAGCACCAAGGGAACGGGTTGAAGAAGAATCTTTACTCTGGTTTCTCAGTCTGTTTCCTAGTGCCGGTTTGAAGTTCTTGCAGTTTTAACTGTAAAACCGAGTTGGAGCTAGTACGTCCCCATATATATGTATGGAGTGGAGTTGGCTACTAAAAAGAATCTTTGTGTTCCCAACAATCTAGGTGAATGGCGGCTTTCACACACAATTATCTCTCAGAACTGAGCATGTGGAGAGACGTTCGTTCATCTAGCACCAAGGGAACGGGTTGCAGGAGAAACTTTTACTCTGGTTTCTCAATCTGTTTCCTAGTGCCGGTTTGAAGTTCCTGCAGTTTTCACTGTAAAACAGAGTTGGAGCTAGTACATCCCCATATATATGTATGGAGTGGAGTTTGCAACTAAAAAGAAACTTTGTGTTCCAAACAAGCTAGGTAAAGGACGGCTTTCACACACAATTATCACTCAGAACTGAGCATGTGGAGAGACGTTCGTTCATCTAGCACCAAGGAAACGGGTTGCAGGAGAAACTTTTACTCTGGTTTCTCAGTCTGTTTCCTAGGGCCCGTTTGAAATTCCTGCAGTTTTCACTGTAAAATCGAGTTGGAGCTTGTTCCTCCCCATATATATGTATGGAGTGGAGTTTGCAACTAAAAAAAAACTTTGTGTTCCCAACAAGCTAGGTAAAGGACGGCTTTCACACACACTTATCTCTCAGAACTGAGCATGTGGAGAGACGTTCGTTCATCTAGCATCAAGGGAACGGGTTGCCGGAGAAAATTTTACTCTGGTTTATCAGTCTGTTTCCTAGTGCCGGTTTGAAGTTCATGCAGTTTTCACTGTAAAACCGAGTTGGAGCTTGTACCTCCCCATATATATGTATGGAGTGGAGTTGGCAACTAAAAAGTAACTTTGTGTTCCCAACAAGCTAGGTGAAGTACGGCTTTCACACTCACTTATCTCTCAGAACTGAGCATGTGGAGAGACTTTCGTTCATCTTGCACCACGGGAACGGGTTGCAAGAGAAACTTTTACTCTGGTTTCTCAGTCTGTTTCCTAGTGCCGGTTTGAAGTTCCTGCAGTTTTCACTGTAAAACCGAGTTGGAGCTAGTACCTCCCCATAAAAATGTATGGAGTGTAGTTTGAACCTGAAAAGAAACTTTGTGTTCCCAACAAGCTAGCTGAAGGACGGCTTTCACACACACTTATCTCTCAGAACTGAGCATGTGGAGAGACATTCGTTCATCTAGCACCAAGGGAACGGGTTGCAGGAGAAACTTTTACTCTGGTTTCTCAATCTGTTTCCTAGTGCCGGTTGAAGTTCCTGCATTTTTCACTGTAAAACCGTGTTGGAGCTAGTACATCCCCATATATATGTATGGAGTGGAGTTTGCAACGAAAAAGAAACTTTGTGTTGCCAACAAGCTAGGTTAAGGACGGCTTTCACACACACTTTTCCCTCACAACTGAGCATGTGGAGAGACATTCGTTCATCTAGCACCAAGGGAACGGGTTGCAGGAGAAACTTTTACTCTGGTTTCTTAGTCTGTTTCCTAGTGCCGGTTTGAAGATCCTGCAGTTTTCACTGTAAAACCGAGTTGGAGCTAGTTCCTCCCCATATATATGTATGCAGTGTAGTTTACAAATAAAAAGAAACTTTGTGTTCCCAACAAGCTAGGTGAAGGACGGCTTTCCCACACACTAATCTCTCAGAACTGAGCATGTGGAGAGACGTTCATTCATCTTGCACCACGGGAACGGGTTGCAAGAGAAACTTTTACTCTGGTTTCTCAGTCTGTTTCCTAGTGCCGGTTTGAAGTTCCTGCAGTTTTCACTGTAAAACCGAGTTGGAGCTAGTACCTCCCCATATAAATGTATGGAGTGGAGTTTGATCCTGAAAAGAAACTTTGTGTTCCCAACAAGCTAGGTGAAGCACGGCTTTCACACACACTTATCTCTCAGAACTGAGCATGTGGAGAGACATTCGTTCATCTAGCACCAAGGGAACGGGTTGCAGGAGAAACTTTTACTCTGGTTTCTCAATCTGTTTCCTAGTGCCGGTTTGAAGTTCCTGCATTTTTCACTGTAAAACCGTGTTGGAGCTAGTACATCCCCATATATATGTATGGAGTGGAGTTTGCAACTAAAAAGAAACTTTGTGTTCCCAACAAGCTAGGTTAAGGACGTCTTTCACACACACTTTTCCCTCAGAACTGAGCATGTGGAGACACATTTGTTCATCTAGCACCAAGGGAACGGGTTGCAGAAGAAACTTTTACTCTGGTTTCTCAGTCTGTTTCCTAGTGCCGGGTTGAAGTTCCTGCAGTTTTCACTGTAAAACCGAGTTGGAGCTAGTTCCTCCCCATATATATGTATGGAGTGGAGTTTACAAATAAAAAGAAACTTTGTGTTCCCAACAAGCTAGGTGAAGGACGGCTTTCACACACACTTATCTCTCAGAAATGAGCATGTGGAGAGACGTTCGTTCATCTAGCACCAAGGGAACGGGTTGAAGGAGAATCTTTACTCTGGTTTCTCAGTCTGTTTCCTAGTGCCGGTTTGAAGTTCTTGCAGTTTTAACTGTAAAACCGAGTTGGAGCTAGTACGTCCCCATATATATGTATGGAGTGGAGTTGGCTACTAAAAAGAATCTTTGTGTTCCCAACAATCTAGGTGAATGGCGGCTTTCACACACAATTATCTCTCAGAACTGAGCATGTGGAGAGACGTTCGTTCATCTAGCACCAAGGGAACGGGTTGCAGGAGAAACTTTTACTCTGGTTTCTCAATCTGTTTCCTAGTGCCGGTTTGAAGTTCCTGCAGTTTTCACTGTAAAACAGAGTTGGAGCTAGTACATCCCCATATATATGTATGGAGTGGAGTTTGCAACTAAAAAGAAACTTTGTGTTCCAAACAAGCTAGGTAAAGGACGGCTTTCACACACAATTATCACTCAGAACTGAGCATGTGGAGAGACGTTCGTTCATCTAGCACCAAGGAAACGGGTTGCAGGAGAAACTTTTACTCTGGTTTCTCAGTCTGTTTCCTAGTGCCCGTTTGAAATTCCTGCAGTTTTCACTGTAAAATCGAGTTGGAGCTTGTTCCTCCCCATATATATGTATGGAGTGGAGTTTGCAACTAAAAAAAAACTTTGTGTTCCCAACAAGCTAGGTAAAGGACGGCTTTCACACACACTTATCTCTCAGAACTGAGCATGTGGAGAGACGTTCGTTCATCTAGCATCAAGGGAACGGGTTGCCGGAGAAAATTTTACTCTGGTTTATCAGTCTGTTTCCTAGTGCCGGTTTGAAGTTCCTGCAGTTTTCACTGTAAAACCGAGTTGGAGCTTGTACCTCCCCATATATATGTATGGAGTGGAGTTGGCAACTAAAAAGTAACTTTGTGTTCCCAACAAGCTAGGTGAAGTACGGCTTTCACACTCACTTATCTCTCAGAACTGAGCATGTGGAGAGACTTTCGTTCATCTTGCACCACGGGAACGGGTTGCAAGAGAAACTTTTACTCTGGTTTCTCAGTCTGTTTCCTAGTGCCGGTTTGAAGTTCCTGCAGTTTTCACTGTAAAACCGAGTTGGAGCTAGTACCTCCCCATATAAATGTATGGAGTGTAGTTTGAACCTGAAAAGAAACTTTGTGTTCCCAACAAGCTAGCTGAAGGACGGCTTTCACACACACTTATCTCTCAGAACTGAGCATGTGGAGAGACATTCGTTCATCTAGCACCAAGGGAACGGGTTGCAGGAGAAACTTTTACTCTGGTTTCTCAATCTGTTTCCTAGTGCCGGTTGAAGTTCCTGCATTTTTCACTGTAAAACCGTGTTGGAGCTAGTACATCCCCATATATATGTATGGAGTGGAGTTTGCAACGAAAAAGAAACTTTGTGTTCCCAACAAGCTAGTTTAAGGACGGCTTTCACACACACTTTTCCCTCACAACTGAGCATGTGGAGAGACATTCGTTCATCTAGCACCAAGGGAACGGGTTGCAGGAGAAACTTTTACTCTGGTTTCTTAGTCTGTTTCCTAGTGCCGGTTTGAAGATCCTGCAGTTTTCACTGTAAAACCGAGTTGGAGCTAGTTCCTCCCCATATATATGTATGCAGTGTAGTTTACAAATAAAAAGAAACTTTGTGTTCCCAACAAGCTAGGTGAAGGACGGCTTTCCCACACACTAACCTCTCAGAACTGAGCATGTGGAGAGACGTTCGTTCATCTTGCACCACGGGAACGGGTTGCAAGAGAAACTTTTACTCTGGTTTCTCAGTCTGTTTCCTAGTGCCGGTTTGAAGTTCCTGCAGTTTTCACTGTAAAACCGAGTTGGAGCTAGTACCTCCCCATATAAATGTATGGAGTGGAGTTTGATCCTGAAAAGAAACTTTGTGTTCCCAACAAGCTAGGTGAAGCACGGCTTTCACACACACTTATCTCTCATAACTGAGCATGTGGAGAGACATTCGTTCATCTAGCACCAAGGGAACGGGTTGCAGGAGAAACTTTTACTCTGGTTTCTCAATCTGTTTCCTAGTGCCGGTTTGAAGTTCCTGCATTTTTCACTGTAAAACCGTGTTGGAGCTAGTACATCCCCATATATATGTATGGAGTGGAGTTTGCAACGAAAAAGAAACTTTGTGTTCCCAACAAGCTAGGTTAAGGACGGCTTTCACACACACTTTTCCCTCACAACTGAGCATGTGGAGAGACATTCGTTCATCTAGCACCAAGGGAACGGGTTGCAGGAGAAACTTTTACTCTGGTTTCTCAGTCTGTTTCCTAGTGCCGGTTTGAAGTTCCTGCAGTTTTCACTGTAAAACCGAGTTGGAGCTAGTTCCTCCCCATATATATGTATGCAGTGGAGTTTACAAATAAAAAGAAACTTTGTGTTCCCAACAAGCTAGGTGAAGGACGGCTTTCACACACACTTATCTCTCAGAACTGAGCATGTGGAGAGACGTTCGTTCATCTAGCACCACGGGAACGTGTTGCAGGAGAAACTTTTACTCTGGTTTCTCAGTCTGTTTCCTAGTGCCGGTTTGAAGTTCCTGCAGTTTTCACTGTAAAACCGAGTTGGAGCTAGTACCTCCCCATATATATGTATGGAGTGGAGTTGGCAACTAAAAAGTAACTTTGTGTTCCCAACAAGCTAGGTGAAGTACGGCTTTCACACACACTTATCTCTCAGAACTGATCATGTGGAGAGACTTTCGTTCATCTTGCACCACGGGAACGGGTTGCAAGAGAAACTTTTACTCTGGTTTCTCAGTCTGTTTCCTAGTGCCGGTTTGAAGTTCCTGCAGTTTTCACTGTAAAACCGAGTTGGAGCTAGTAACTCCCCATATAAATGTATGGAGTGGAGTTTGAACCTGAAAAGAAACTTTGTGTTCCCAACAAGCTAGGTGAAGTACGGCTTTCACACACACTTATCTCTCAGAAATGAGCATGTGGAGAGACGTTCGTTCATCTAGCACCAAGGGAACCTGTTGCAAGAGAAACTTTTTATCTGGTTTCTCAGTCTGTTTAGTTGTGCCGGTTTGATGTTCCTGCAGTTTTCACTATAAAACCGAGTTGGAGCTAGTACCACCCCATATATATGTATGGAGTGGATTTTGCAACTAAAAAGAATCTTTGTGTTCCCAACAAGCTAGGTGAAGTACGGCTTTCACACAAACTTATCCCACAGAACTGAGCATGTGGAGAGACATTCTTTCATCTAGCACCAAGGGAACGGGTTGCAGGAGAAACTTTTACTCTGGTTTCTCAATCTGTTTCCTAGTGCCGGATTGAAGTTCCTGCATTTTTCACTGTAAAACCGAGTTGGAGCTAGTACATCGCCATATATATGTATGGAGTGGAGTTTGCAACTAAAAAGAAACTTTGTGTTCCCAACAAGCTAGGTTAAGTACGGCTTTCACACACACTTTTCCCTCAGAACTGAGCATGTGGAGAGACATTCGTTCATGTAGCACCAAGGGAACGGGTTGCAGGAGAAACTTTTACTCTGGTTTCTTAGTCTGTTTCCTAGTGCCGGTTTGAAGATCCTGCAGTTTTCACTGTAAAACCGAGTTGGAGCTAGTTCCTCCCCATATATATGTATGCAGTGTAGTTTACAAATAAAAAGAAACTTTGTGTTCCCAACAAGCTAGGTGAAGGACGGCTTTCCCACACACTAATCTCTCAGAACTGAGCATGTGGAGAGACGTTCGTTCATCTTGCACCACGGGAACGGGTTGCAAGAGAAACTTTTACTCTGGTTTCTCAGTCTGTTTCCTAGTGCCGGTTTGAAGTTCCTGCAGTTTTCACTGTAAAACCGAGTTGGAGCTAGTACCTCCCCATATAAATGTATGGAGTGGAGTTTGATCCTGAAAAGAAACTTTGTGTTCCCAACAAGCTAGGTGAAGCACGGCTTTCACACACACTTATCTCTCAGAACTGAGCATGTGGAGAGACATTCGTTCATCTAGCACCAAGGGAACGGGTTGCAGGAGAAACTTTTACTCTGGTTTCTCAATCTGTTTCCTAGTGCCGGTTTGAAGTTCCTGCATTTTTCACTGTAAAACCGTGTTGGAGCTAGTACATCCCCATATATATGTATGGAGTGGAGTTTGCAACTAAAAAGAAACTTTGTGTTCCCAACAAGCTAGGTTAAGGACGGCTTTCACACACACTTTTCCCTCAGAACTGAGCATGTGGAGACACATTTGTTCATCTAGCACCAAGGGAACGGGTTGCAGAAGAAACTTTTACTCTGGTTTCTCAGTCTGTTTCCTAGTGCCGGTTTGAAGTTCCTGCAGTTTTCACTGTAAAACCGAGTTGGAGCTAGTTCCTCCCCATATATATGTATGGAGTGGAGTTTACAAATAAAAAGAAACTTTGTGTTCCCAACAAGCTAGGTGAAGGACGGCTTTCACACACACTTATCTCTCAGAAATGAGCATGTGGAGAGACGTTCGTTCATCTAGCACCAAGGGAACGGGTTGAAGGAGAATCTTTACTCTGGTTTCTCAGTCTGTTTCCTAGTGCCGGTTTGAAGTTCTTGCAGTTTTAACTGTAAAACCGAGTTGGAGCTAGTACGTCCCCATATATATGTATGGAGTGGAGTTGGCTACTAAAAAGAATCTTTGTGTTCCCAACAATCTAGGTGAATGGCGGCTTTCACACACAATTATCTCTCAGAACTGAGCATGTGGAGAGACGTTCGTTCATCTAGCACCAAGGGAACGGGTTGCAGGAGAAACTTTTACTCTGGTTTCTCAATCTGTTTCCTAGTGCCGGTTTGAAGTTCCTGCAGTTTTCACTGTAAAACAGAGTTGGAGCTAGTACATCCCCATATATATGTATGGAGTGGAGTTTGCAACTAAAAAGAAACTTTGTGTTCCAAACAAGCTAGGTAAAGGACGGCTTTCACACACAATTATCACTCAGAACTGAGCATGTGGAGAGACGTTCGTTCATCTAGCACCAAGGAAACGGGTTGCAGGAGAAACTTTTACTCTGGTTTCTCAGTCTGTTTCCTAGTGCCCGTTTGAAATTCCTGCAGTTTTCACTGTAAAACCGAGTTGGAGCTAGTACCTCCCCATATAAATGTATGGAGTGGAGTTTGATCCTGAAAAGAAACTTTGTGTTCCCAACAAGCTAGGTGAAGCACGGCTTTCACACACACTTATCTCTCAGAACTGAGCATGTGGAGAGACATTCGTTCATCTAGCACCAAGGGAACGGGTTGCAGGAGAAGCTTTTACTCTGGTTTCTCAATCTGTTTCCTAGTGCCGGTTTGAAGTTCCTGCATTTTTCACTGTAAAACCGTGTTGGAGCTAGTACATCCCCATATATATGTATGGAGTGGAGTTTGCAACTAAAAAGAAACTTTGTGTTCCCAACAAGCTAGGTTAAGGACGGCTTTCACACACACTTTTCCCTCAGAACTGAGCATGTGGAGACACATTTGTTCATCTAGCACCAAGGGAACGGGTTGCAGAAGAAACTTTTACTCTGGATTCTCAGTCTGTTTCCTAGTGCCGGTTTGAAGTTCTTGCAGTTTTAACTGTAAAACCGAGTTGGAGCTAGTACGTCCCCATATATATGTATGGAGTGGAGTTGGCTACTAAAAAGAATCTTTGTGTTCCCAACAATCTAGGTGAATGGCGGCTTTCACACACAATTATCTCTCAGAACTGAGCATGTGGAGAGACGTTCGTTCATCTAGCACCAAGGGAACGGGTTGCAGGAGAAACTTTTACTCTGGTTTCTCAATCTGTTTCCTAGTGCCGGTTTGAAGTTCCTGCAGTTTTCACTGTAAAACCGTGTTGGAGCTAGTACATCCCCATATATATGTATGGAGTGGAGTTTGCAACGAAAAAGAAACTTTGTGTTCCCAACAAGCTAGGTTAAGGACGGCTTTCACACACACTTTTCCCTCACAACTGAGCATGTGGAGAGACATTTGTTCATCTAGCACCAAGGGAACGGGTTGCAGGAGAAACTTTTACTCTGGTTTCTCAGTCTGTTTCCTAGTGCCGGTTTGAAGTTCCTGCAGTTTTCACTGTAAAACCGAGTTGGAGCTAGTTCCTCCCCATATATATGTATGCAGTGGAGTTTACAAATAAAAAGAAACTTTGTGTTCCCAACAAGCTAGGTGAAGGACGGCTTTCACACACACTTATCTCTCAGAACTGAGCATGTGGAGAGACGTTCGTTCATCTAGCACCACGGGAACTTGTTGCAGGAGAAACTTTTACTCTGGTTTCTCAGTCTGTTTCCTAGTGCCGGTTTGAAGTTCCTGCAGTTTTCACTGTAAAACCGAGTTGGAGCTAGTACCTCCCCATATATATGTATGGAGTGGAGTTGGCAACTAAAAAGTAACTTTGTGTTCCCAACAAGCTAGGTGAAGTACGGCTTTCACACACACTTATCTCTCAGAACTGATCATGTGGAGAGACTTTCGTTCATCTTGCACCACGGGAACGGGTTGCAAGAGAAACTTTTACTCTGGTTTCTCAGTCTGTTTCCTAGTGCCGGTTTGAAGTTCCTGCAGTTTTCACTGTAAAACCGAGTTGGAGCTAGTAACTCCCCATATAAATGTATGGAGTGGAGTTTGAACCTGAAAAGAAACTTTGTGTTCCCAACAAGCTAGGTGAAGTACGGCTTTCACACACACTTATCTCTCAGAAATGAGCATGTGGAGAGACGTTCGTTCATCTAGCACCAAGGGAACCTGTTGCAAGAGAAACTTTTTATCTGGTTTCTCAGTCTGTTTAGTTGTGCCGGTTTGATGTTCCTGCAGTTTTCACTATAAAACCGAGTTGGAGCTAGTACCACCCCATATATATGTATGGAGTGGATTTTGCAACTAAAAAGAATCTTTGTGTTCCCAACAAGCTAGGTGAAGTACGGCTTTCACACAAACTTATCCCACAGAACTGAGCATGTGGAGAGACATTCTTTCATCTAGCACCAAGGGAACGGGTTGCAGGAGAAACTTTTACTCTGGTTTCTCAATCTGTTTCCTAGTGCCGGATTGAAGTTCCTGCATTTTTCACTGTAAAACCGAGTTGGAGCTAGTACATCGCCATATATATGTATGGAGTGGAGTTTGCAACTAAAAAGAAACTTTGTGTTCCCAACAAGCTAGGTTAAGTACGGCTTTCACACACACTTTTCCCTCAGAACTGAGCATGTGGAGAGACATTCGTTCATGTAGCACCAAGGGAACGGGTTGCAGGAGAAACTTTTACTCTGGTTTCTTAGTCTGTTTCCTAGTGCCGGTTTGAAGATCCTGCAGTTTTCACTGTAAAACCGAGTTGGAGCTAGTTCCTCCCCATATATATGTATGCAGTGTAGTTTACAAATAAAAAGAAACTTTGTGTTCCCAACAAGCTAGGTGAAGGACGGCTTTCCCACACACTAATCTCTCAGAACTGAGCATGTGGAGAGACGTTCGTTCATCTTGCACCACGGGAACGGGTTGCAAGAGAAACTTTTACTCTGGTTTCTCAGTCTGTTTCCTAGTGCCGGTTTGAAGTTCCTGCAGTTTTCACTGTAAAACCGAGTTGGAGCTAGTACCTCCCCATATAAATGTATGGAGTGGAGTTTGATCCTGAAAAGAAACTTTGTGTTCCCAACAAGCTAGGTGAAGCACGGCTTTCACACACACTTATCTCTCAGAACTGAGCATGTGGAGAGACATTCGTTCATCTAGCACCAAGGGAACGGGTTGCAGGAGAAACTTTTACTCTGGTTTCTCAATCTGTTTCCTAGTGCCGGTTTGAAGTTCCTGCATTTTTCACTGTAAAACCGTGTTGGAGCTAGTACATCCCCATATATATGTATGGAGTGGAGTTTGCAACTAAAAAGAAACTTTGTGTTCCCAACAAGCTAGGTTAAGGACGGCTTTCACACACACTTTTCCCTCAGAACTGAGCATGTGGAGACACATTTGTTCATCTAGCACCAAGGGAACGGGTTGCAGAAGAAACTTTTACTCTGGTTTCTCAGTCTGTTTCCTAGTGCCGGTTTGAAGTTCCTGCAGTTTTCACTGTAAAACCGAGTTGGAGCTAGTTCCTCCCCATATATATGTATGGAGTGGAGTTTACAAATAAAAAGAAACTTTGTGTTCCCAACAAGCTAGGTGAAGGACGGCTTTCACACACACTTATCTCTCAGAAATGAGCATGTGGAGAGACGTTCGTTCATCTAGCACCAAGGGAACGGGTTGAAGGAGAATCTTTACTCTGGTTTCTCAGTCTGTTTCCTAGTGCCGGTTTGAAGTTCTTGCAGTTTTAACTGTAAAACCGAGTTGGAGCTAGTACGTCCCCATATATATGTATGGAGTGGAGTTGGCTACTAAAAAGAATCTTTGTGTTCCCAACAATCTAGGTGAATGGCGGCTTTCACACACAATTATCTCTCAGAACTGAGCATGTGGAGAGACGTTCGTTCATCTAGCACCAAGGGAACGGGTTGCAGGAGAAACTTTTACTCTGGTTTCTCAATCTGTTTCCTAGTGCCGGTTTGAAGTTCCTGCAGTTTTCACTGTAAAACAGAGTTGGAGCTAGTACATCCCCATATATATGTATGGAGTGGAGTTTGCAACTAAAAAGAAACTTTGTGTTCCAAACAAGCTAGGTAAAGGACGGCTTTCACACACAATTATCACTCAGAACTGAGCATGTGGAGAGACGTTCGTTCATCTAGCACCAAGGAAACGGGTTGCAGGAGAAACTTTTACTCTGGTTTCTCAGTCTGTTTCCTAGTGCCCGTTTGAAATTCCTGCAGTTTTCACTGTAAAACCGAGTTGGAGCTAGTACCTCCCCATATAAATGTATGGAGTGGAGTTTGATCCTGAAAAGAAACTTTGTGTTCCCAACAAGCTAGGTGAAGCACGGCTTTCACACACACTTATCTCTCAGAACTGAGCATGTGGAGAGACATTCGTTCATCTAGCACCAAGGGAACGGGTTGCAGGAGAAGCTTTTACTCTGGTTTCTCAATCTGTTTCCTAGTGCCGGTTTGAAGTTCCTGCATTTTTCACTGTAAAACCGTGTTGGAGCTAGTACATCCCCATATATATGTATGGAGTGGAGTTTGCAACTAAAAAGAAACTTTGTGTTCCCAACAAGCTAGGTTAAGGACGGCTTTCACACACACTTTTCCCTCAGAACTGAGCATGTGGAGACACATTTGTTCATCTAGCACCAAGGGAACGGGTTGCAGAAGAAACTTTTACTCTGGTTTCTCAGTCTGTTTCCTAGTGCCGGTTTGAAGTTCCTGCAGTTTTCACTGTAAAACCGAGTTGGAGCTAGTTCCTCCCCATATATATGTATGGAGTGGAGTTTACAAATAAAAAGAAACTTTGTGTTCCCAACTAGCTAGGTGAAGGACGGCTTTCACACACACTTATCTCTCAGAAATGAGCATGTGGAGAGACGTTCGTTCATCTAGCACCAAGGGAACGGGTTGAAGGAGAATCTTTACTCTGGTTTCTCAGTCTGTTTCCTAGTGCCGGTTTGAAGTTCTTGCAGTTTTAACTGTAAAACCGAGTTGGAGCTAGTACGTCCCCATATATATGTATGGAGTGGAGTTGGCTACTAAAAAGAATCTTTGTGTTCCCAACAATCTAGGTGAATGGCGGCTTTCACACACAATTATCTCTCAGAACTGAGCATGTGGAGAGACGTTCGTTCATCTAGCACCAAGGGAACGGGTTGCAGGAGAAACTTTTACTCTGGTTTCTCAATCTGTTTCCTAGTGCCGGTTTGAAGTTCCTGCAGTTTTCACTGTAAAACAGAGTTGGAGCTAGTACATCTCCATATATATGTATGGAGTGGAGTTTGCAACTAAAAAGAAACTTTGTGTTCCAAACAAGCTAGGTAAAGGACGGCTTTCACACACAATTATCACTCAGAACTGAGCATGTGGAGAGACGTTCGTTCATCTAGCACCAAGGAAACGGGTTGCAGGAGAAACTTTTACTCTGGTTTCTCAGTCTGTTTCCTAGTGCCCGTTTGAAATTCCTGCAGTTTTCACTGTAAAATCGAGTTGGAGCTTGTTCCTCCCCATATATATGTATGGAGTGGAGTTTGCAACTAAAAAAAAACTTTGTGTTCCCAACAAGCTAGGTAAAGGACGGCTTTCACACACACTTATCTCTCAGAACTGAGCATGTGGAGAGACGTTCGTTCATCTAGCATCAAGGGAACGGGTTGCCGGAGAAAATTTTACTCTGGTTTATCAGTCTGTTTCCTAGTGCCGGTTTGAAGTTCCTGCAGTTTTCACTGTAAAACCGAGTTGGAGCTAGTACCTCCCCATATAAATGTATGGAGTGTAGTTTGAACCTGAAAAGAAACTTTGTGTTCCCAACAAGCTAGCTGAAGGACGGCTTTCACACACACTTATCTCTCAGAACTGAGCATGTGGAGAGACATTCGTTCATCTAGCACCAAGTTAACGGGTTGCAGGAGAAACTTTTACTCTGGTTTCTCAATCTGTTTCCTAGTGCCGGTTGAAGTTCCTGCATTTTTCACTGTAAAACCGTGTTGGAGCTAGTACATCCCCATATATATGTATGGAGTGGAGTTTGCAACGAAAAAGAAACTTTGTGTTCCCAACAAGCTAGGTTAAGTACGGCTTTCACACACACTTTTCCCTCAGAACTGAGCATGTGGAGAGACATTCGTTCATCTAGCACCAAGGGAACGGGTTGCAGGAGAAACTTTTACTCTGGTTTCTTAGTCTGTTTCCTAGTGCCGGTTTGAAGATCCTGCAGTTTTCACTGTAAAACCGAGTTGGAGCTAGTTCCTCCCCATATATATGTATGCAGTGTAGTTTACAAATAAAAAGAAACTTTGTGTTCCCAACAAGCTAGGTGAAGGACGGCTTTCCCACACACTAATCTCTCAGAACTGAGCATGTGGAGAGACGTTCGTTCATCTTGCACCACGGGAACGGGTTGCAAGAGAAACTTTTACTCTGGTTTCTCAGTCTGTTTCCTAGTGCCGGTTTGAAGTTCCTGCAGTTTTCACTGTAAAACCGAGTTGGAGCTAGTACCTCCCCATATAAATGTATGGAGTGGAGTTTGATCCTGAAAAGAAACTTTGTGTTCCCAACAAGCTAGGTGAAGCACGGCTTTCACACACACTTATCTCTCAGAACTTAGCATGTGGAGAGACATTCGTTCATCTAGCACCAAGGGAACGGGTTGCAGGAGAAACTTTTACTCTGGTTTCTCAATCTGTTTCCTAGTGCCGGTTTGAAGTTCCTGCATTTTTCACTGTAAAACCGTGTTGGAGCTAGTACATCCCCATATATATGTATGGAGTGGAGTTTGCAACGAAAAAGAAACTTTGTGTTCCCAACAAGCTAGGTTAAGGACGGCTTTCACACACACTTTTCCCTCACAACTGAGCATGTGGAGAGACATTCGTTCATCTAGCACCAAGGGAACGGGTTGCAGGAGAAACTTTTACTCTGGTTTCTCAGTCTGTTTCCTAGTGCCGGTTTGAAGTTCCTGCAGTTTTCACTGTAAAACCGAGTTGGAGCTAGTTCCTCCCCATATATATGTATGCAGTGGAGTTTACAAATAAAAAGGAACTTTGTGTTCCCAACAAGCTAGGTGAAGGACGGCTTTCACACACACTTATCTCTCAGAACTGAGCATGTGTAGAGACGTTCGTTCATCTAGCACCACGGGAACGTGTTGCAGGAGAAACTTTTACTCTGGTTTCTCAGTCTGTTTCCTAGTGCCGGTTTGAAGTTCCTGCAGTTTTCACTGTAAAACCGAGTTGGAGCTAGTACCTCCCCATATATATGTATGGAGTGGAGTTGGCAACTAAAAAGTAACTTTGTGTTCCCAACAAGCTAGCTGAAGTACGGCTTTCACACACACTTATCTCTCAGAACTGATCATGTGGAGAGACTTTCGTTCATCTTGCACCACGGGAACGGGTTGCAAGAGAAACTTTTACTCTGGTTTCTCAGTCTGTTTCCTAGTGCCGGTTTGAAGTTCCTGCAGTTTTCACTGTAAAACCGAGTTGGAGCTAGTAACTCCCCATATAAATGTATGGAGTGGAGTTTGAACCTGAAAAGAAACTTTGTGTTCCCAACAAGCTAGGTGAAGTACGGCTTTCACACACAATTATCTCTCAGAAATGAGCATGTGGAGAGACGTTCGTTCATCTAGCACCAAGGGAACCTGTTGCAAGAGAAACTTTTTATCTGGTTTCTCAGTCTGTTTAGTTGTGCCGGTTTGATGTTCCTGCAGTTTTCACTATAAAACCGAGTTGGAGCTAGTACCACCCCATATATATGTATGGAGTGGATTTTGCAACTAAAAAGAATCTTTGTGTTTCCAACAAGCTAGGTGAAGTACGGCTTTCACACAAACTTATCCCACAGAACTGAGCATGTGGAGAGACATTCTTTCATCTAGCACCAAGGGAACGGGTTGCAGGAGAAACTTTTACTCTGGTTTCTCAATCTGTTTCCTAGTGCCGGATTGAAGTTCCTGCATTTTTCACTGTAAAACCGAGTTGGAGCTAGTACATCGCCATATATATGTATGGAGTGGAGTTTGCAACTAAAAAGAAACTTTGTGTTCCCAACAAGCTAGGTTAAGTACGGCTTTCACACACACTTTTCCCTCAGAACTGAGCATGTGGAGAGACATTCGTTCATCTAGCACCAAGGGAACGGGTTGCAGGAGAAACTTTTACTCTGGTTTCTCTGTCTGTTTCCTAGTGTCGGTTTGAAGTTCCTGCAGTTTTCAGTGTAAAACCGAGTTGGAGCTAGTTCCTCCCCATATATATGTATGGAGTGGAGTTTACAAATAAAAAGAAACTTTGTGTTCCCAACAAGCTAGGTGAAGTACGGCTTTCACACACATTTATCTCTCAGAACTGAGCATGTGGAGAGACGTTCGATCATCTAGCACCACGGGAACGGGTTGCAAGTGAAACTTTTACTCTGGATTCTCAGTCTGTTTCCTAGTGCCGTTTTGAAGTTCCTGCAGTTTTCACTGTAAAACCGAGTTGGAGCTAGTACCTCCCCATATAAATGTATGCAGTGGAGTTTGAACCTGAAAAGAAACTTTGTGTTCCCAACAAGCTAGGTGAAGTACGGCTTTCACACACACTTATCTCTCAGAACTGAGCATGTGGAGATACGTTCGTTCATCTAGCACCAAGGGAACGGGTTGCAGGAGAAACTTTTACTCTGGTTTCTCAATCTGTTTCCTAGTGCCGGTTTGAAGTTCCTGCAGTTTTCACTGTAAAACCGAGTTGGAGGTAGTACATCGCCATATATATGTATGGAGTGGAGTTTGCAACTAAAAAGAATCTTTGTGTTCCCAACAAGCTAGGTGAAGGACGGCTTTCACACACAATTATATCTCAGAACTGAGCATGTGGAGAGACGTTCGTTCATCTAGCACCAAGGGAACGGGTTGCAGGAGAAACTTTTACTCTGGTTTCTCAGTCTGTTTCCTAGTGCCGGTTTGAAGTTCCTGTAGTTTTCACTGTAAAACCGAGTTGGAGCTAGTACCTCCCCATATATATGTATGGAGTGGTGTTAGAACCTGAAAATAAACTTTGTGTTCCCAACAAGCTAGGTGAAGGACGGCTTTCAAACACACTTATCTCTCAGAACTGAGCATGTGGAGAGACTTTCGTTCATCTAGCACAAAGGGAACCTGTTGCAGGAGAAACTTTTACTCTGGTTTCTCAGTCTGTTTCGTAGTGCCGGTTTGATGTTCCTGCAGTTTTCACTATAAAACCGAGTTGGAGCTAGTACCTCCCCATATATATGTATGAAGTGCATTTTGCAACTAAAAAGAATCTTTGTGTTCCCAACAAGCTAGGTGAAGGACGGCTTTCACACACACATATCCCTCAGAACTGAGCATGTGGAGAGACATTTTTCATCTAGCACCAAGGGAACGGGTTGCAGGAGAAACTTTTACTCTGGTTTCTCAATCTGTTTCTTAGTGCCGGTTTGAAGTTCCTGCATTTTTCACTGTAAAACCGAGTTGGAGCTTGTACATCCCCGTATATATGTATGGAGTGGAGTTTGCAACTAAAAAGAAACTTTGTGTTCCCAACAAGCTAGGTTATGGCGGCTTTCACACACACTTATCCCTCAGAACTGAGCATGTGGAGAGACATTCATTCATCTAGCACCAAGGGAACGGGTTGCAGGAGAAACTTTTTCTCTGGTTTCTCAGTCTGTTTCCTAGTGCCGGTTTGAAGTTCCAACAGTTTTCTCTGTAAAACCGAGTTGGAGCTATTACATCCCCATATATTTGTATGGAGTGGAGTTGGCAAGTAAAAAGAATCTTTGTGTTCCATACAAGCTAGGTGAAGAACGGCTTTCACACACACTTATCTCTCAGAACTGAGCATGTGGAGAGACTTTCGTTCATCTAGCACGAAGGGAACGGTTTGCAGGAGAAACATTTACTCTGGTTTCTCAGTCTGTTTCCTAGAGCCGGTTTGAAATTCCTGCAGTTTTCACTGTAAAACCGAGTTGGAGCTTGCTCCTCCCTATATATATGTATGGAGTGGAGTTTAAAATAAAAAGAAACTTTGTGTTCCCAACAAACTAGGGGAAGGACGGATTTCACACACACATATCTCTCAGAACTGAGCATGTGGAGAGACGTTCGTTGATCTAACAACAAGGGAACGGGTTGCAGGGGAAACTTTTACTCTGGTTTCTCAGTCTGTTTCCTACTGCCGGTTTGAAGTTCCTGCAGTTTTCACTGTAAAACCGAGTTGGAGCTAGTACCTCCCCATACATATGTATGGATTGAAGTTTGCAACTAAAAAGAAACTTTGAATTCCCAACAAGCTACGTGAAGAACGGCTTTCACACACACTTATCTCTCAGAACAGAGCATGTGGAGAGACGTTCGTTCATCTAGCACCAAGGGAACGGGTTGCAGGAGAATCTTTACTCTGGTTTCTCAGTCTGTTTCCTAGTGCCGGTTTGAAGTTCCTGCAGTTTTCACTGTAAAACCGAGTTGGAGCTAGTACCTACCCATATATATGTATGGAGTGGAGTTTACATATAAAAAGAAACTTTGTGTTCCCAACAAGCTAGGTGAAGGACGGCTTTCACACACACTTATCTCTCAGAACTGAGCATGTGGAGAGACGTTCGTTCATCTAGCACCAAGGGAACGGGTTGCAGGAGAATCTTTACTCTGGTTTCTCAATCTGTTTCATAGTGCCGGTTTGAAGTTCCTGCAGTTTTCCCTGTAAAACCGAGTTGGAGCTAGTACGTCCCCATATATATGTATGGAGTGTAGTTGGCCACTAAAAACAATCTTTGTGTTCCCAACAAGCTAGGTGAAGGACGGCTTTCACACACACATATCTCTCAGAACTGAGCATGTGGAGAGACGTTCGTTCATCTAGCACCAAGGGAACGGGTTGCAGGAGAATCTTTACTCTGGTTTCTCAGTCTGTTTCCTAGTGCCGGCTTGAATTTCCTGCAGTTTTCACTGTAAAAGCGAATTGGAGCTAGTACTTCCCCATATATATTTATGGAGTGGAGTTTGAACCTGAAAAGAAACTTTGTGTTCCCAACAAGCGAGGTGAAGGACGGCTTTCACACACACTTATCTCTCAGAACTGAGGATGTGGAGAGACGTTCGTTCATCTAGCACGAAGGGAACGGTTTGCAGGAGAAACATTTACTCTGGTTTATCAGTCTGTTTCCTAGAGCCGGTTTGAAGTTCCTGCAGTTTTCACTGTAAAACCGAGTTGGAGCTTGTTCCTCCCTATATATATGTATGGAGTGGAGTTTAAAATAAAAAGAAACTTTGTGTTCCCAACAAACTAGGGGAAGGACGTATTTCACACACACTTATCTCTCAGAACTGAGCATGTGGAGAGACGTTCGTTGATCTAACAACAAGGGAACGGGTTGCAGGGGAAACATTTACTCTGGTTTCTCAGTCTGTTTCCTAGTGCCGGTTTGAAGTTCCTGCAGTTTTCACTGTAAAACCGAATTGGAGCTAGTACCTCCCCATACATATGTATGGATTGAAGTTTGCAACTAAAAAGAAACTTTGAGTTCCCAACAAGCTACGTGAAGAACGGCTTTCACACACACTTATCTCTCAGATCAGAACATGTGGAGAGACGTTCGTTCATCTAGCACCAAGGGAACGGGTTTCAGGAGAATCTTTACTCTGGTTTCTCAGTCTGTTTCCTAGTGCCGGTTTGAAGTTCCTGCAGTTTTTCCTGTAAAATCGAGTTGGAGCTAGTACGTCCCCATATATATGTATGGAGTGTACTTGGCCACTAAAAAGAATCTTTGTGTTCCCAACAAGCTAGGTGAAGGACGGCTTTCACATACACATATCTCTCAGAACTGAGCATGTGGAGAGACGTTCGTTCATTTAGCACCACGGGAACGGGTTGCAGGAGGAACTTTTAGTCTGGTTTCTCAGTCTGTTTCCTAGTGCCGGTTTGAAGTTCCTGCAGTTTTCACTGTAAAACCGAGTTGGAGCTAGACCTCCCCATATATATTTATGGAGTGGAGTTTGAACCTGAAAAGAAACTTTGTGTTCCCAACAAGCTAGGTGAAAAACGGCTTTCACACACACTTATTTCTCAGAACTGAGCATGTGGAGACACGTTCGTTCATCTAGCACCAAGGGAACGGGTTGCAGGAGAAACTTTTACCCTGGTTTCTCAGTCTGTTTCCTAGTGCCGGGTTGAAGTTCCTGCAGTTTTCACTGTAAAACCGAGTTGGAGCTATTACATCCCCATAAATTTTATGGAGTGGAGTTGGCAACTAAAAAGAATCTTTGTGTTCCATACAAGCTAGGTGAAGAACGGCTTTCACACACACTTATCTCTCAGAACTGAGCATGTGGAGAGACGTTCGTTCATCTAGCACAAAGGGAACCTGTTGCAGGAGAAACTTTTACTCTGGTTTCTCAGTCTGTTTCGTAGTGCCGGTTTGATGTTCCTGCAGTTTTCACTATAAAACCTGGTTGGAGCTAGTACCTCCGCATATATATGTATGGAGTGGATTTTTCAACTAAAAAGAATCTTTGTGTTCCCAACAAGCTAGGTGAAGGACGGCTTTCACACACACATATCCCTCAGAACTGAGCATGTGGAGAGACTTTCTCTCATCTAGCACCAAGGGAAAGGTTTGCAGGAGAAACTTTAGTCTGGTTTCTTAGTCTGTTTCCTAGTGCCGGTTTGAAGTTACTGCAGTTTTCACTGTAAAACAGAGTTGGAGATAGTACATCCCCATATATTTGTATGGAGTGGAGTTGGCAACTAAAAACTATCTTTGTGTTCCCAACAAGCTAGGTGAAGGACGGCTTTCACACACACTTATCTCTCAGAACTGAGCATGTGGAGAGACGATCGTTCACCTAGCACCAATGGAACGGTTTGCAGGAGAAACTTTTACTCTGGTTTGTCAGTCTGTTTCCTAGTGCCGGTTTGAAGTTCCTGCAGTTTTCACTGTAAAACCGAGTTGGAGCTTGTTCCTCCACATATGTATGGAGTGGTGTTTACAAATAAAAAAAAACTTTGTGTTCCCAAAAAGCTAGGTGAAAGACGGCTTTCACACACACTTATCTCTCAGAACTGAGCATGTGGAGAGACGTTCGTTCATCTAGCACCAAGGGAACGGGTTGCAGGAGAATCTTTACTCTGGTTTCTCAGTCTGTTTCCTAGTGCCGGTTTGAAGTTCCTGCAGTTTTCCCTGTAAAAGCGAGTTGGAGCTAGTACCTCCCCATATATATTTATGGAGTGGAGTTTGAACCTGAAAAGAAACTTTGTGTTCCCAACAAGCTAGGTGAAAGACGGCTTTCACACACACTTATCTCTCAGAACTGAGCATGTGGAGAGACTTTCGTTCATCTAGCACAAAGGGAAACTGTTGCTGGAGAAACTTTTACTCTGGTTTCTCAGTGTGTTTCGTAGTGCCGGTTTGATGTTCCTGCAGTTTTCACTATAAAACCTGGTTGGAGCTTGTACCTCCGCATATATATGTATGGAGTGGATTTTTCAACTAAAAAGAATCTTTGTGTTCCCAACAAGCTAGGTGAAGGACGGCTTTCACACACACATATCCCTCAGAACTGAGCATGTGGAGAGACTTTCTTTCATCTAGCACCAAGGGAACGGGTTGCAGGAGAAAATTTTTGTCTGGTTTCTTAGTCTGTTTCCTAGTGCCGGTTTGAAGTTACTGCAGTTTTCACTGTAAAACAGAGTTGGAGATAGTATATCCCCATATATTTGTATGGAGTGGAGTTGGCAACTAAAATCTATCTTTGTGTTCCCAACAAGCTAGGTGAAGGACGGCTTTCACACACACTTATCTCTCAGAACTGAGCATGTGGAGAGACGTTCGTTCACCTAGCACCAATGGAACGGTTTGCAGGAGAAACTTTTACTATGGTTTGTCAGTCTGTTTCCTAGTGCCGGTTTGAAGTTCCTGCAGTTTTCACTGTAAAACCGAGTTGGAACTAGTACCTACCCATATATATGTATGGAATGGAGTTTACAAATAAAAAGAAACTTTGTGTTCCCAACAAGCTAGGTGAAGGACGGCTTTCACACACACTTATCTCTCAGAACTGAGCATGTGGAGAGACGTTCGTTCATCTAGCACCAAGGGAACGGGTTGCAGGAGAATCTTTACTCTGGTTTCTCAGTTTGTTTCCTAGTGCCGGTTTGAAGTTCCTGCAGTTTTCACTGTAAAACCGAGTTGGAGCTAGTTCCTCCACATATGTATGGAGTGGTGTTCACAAATAAAGAAAAACTATGTGTTCCCAACAAGCTAGGTGAAGGACGGCTTTCACACACAGTTATCTCTCAGAACTGAGCATGTGGAGAGACGTTCGTTCATCTAGCACCACGGGAACGGGTTGCAGGAGGAACTTTTACTCTGGTTTCTCAGTCTGTTTCCTAGTGCCGGTTTGAAGTTCCTGCAGTTTTCACTGTAAAACAGAGTTGGAGCTATTACATCCCCATATATTTGTATGGAGTGGATTTGGCAACTAAACAGAATCTTTGTGTTCCATACAAGCTAGGTGAAGAACGGCTTTCACACACACTTATCTCTCAGAACTGAGCATGTGGAGAGACGTTCGTTCTTCTAACACCAAGGGAACGGGTTGCAGGAGAAACTTTTACTCTGGTTTCACAGTCTGTTTCCTAATACGGTTTGATTTTCCTGCAGTTTTCACTGTAAAAACGAGTTGGAGCTATTACATCCCCATATATTTGTATGGAGTGGAGTTGGCATCTAAAAAGAATATTTGTGTTCCATACAAGCTAGGTGAAGAACGGCTTTCACACACACAAATCTCTCAGAACTGAGCATGTGGAGAGACGTTCGTTCATCTAGCACCAATGGAACGGTTTGCAGGAGAAACTTTTACTCTGGTTTGTCAGTCTGTTTCCTAGTGCCGGTTTGAAGTTCCTGCAGTTTTCACTGTAAAACCGAGTTGGAGCTAGTACCTACCCATATAAATGTAAGGAGTGGAGTTTACAAATAAAAAGAAACTTTGTGTTCCCAACAAGCTAGGTGAAGGACGGCTTTCACACACAATTATCTCTCAGAACTGAGCATGTGGAGAGACGTTCGTTCATCTAGCACCAAGTTAACGGGTTGCAGGAGAATCTTTACTCTGGTTTCTCAGTCTGTTTCCTAGTGCCGGTTTGAAGTTCCTGCAGTTTTCACTGTAAAACCGAGTTGGAGCTAGTTCCTCCCCAAATGTATGGAGTGGTGTTTACAAATAAAAAGAAACTTTGTGTTCCCAAAAAGCTAGGTGAAAGACGGCTTTCACACACACTTATCTCTCAGAACTGAGCATGTGGAGAGACGTTCGTTCATCTAGCACCACGGGAACGGGTTGCAGGAGGAACTTTTACTCTGGTTTCTCAGTCTGTTTCCTAGTGCCGGTTTGAAGTTCCTGCAGTTTTCCCTGTAAAACCGAGTTGGAGCTTGTACGTCCCCATATATATTTATGGAGTGGAGTTTGAACCTGAAAAGAAACTTTGTGTTCCCAACAAGCTAGGTGAAAAACGGCTTTCACACACACTTATCACTCAGAACTGAGCATGTGGAGAGACGTTCGTTCATCTAGCACCAAGGGAACGGGTTGCAGGAGAAACTTTTACTCTGGGTTCTCAGTGTGTTTCCTA
Organism: Camelus dromedarius; assembly: GCF_036321535.1. Taxonomy (NCBI): domain Eukaryota; kingdom Metazoa; phylum Chordata; class Mammalia; order Artiodactyla; family Camelidae; genus Camelus; species Camelus dromedarius. The sequence continues at coordinate 1,046,948 of NW_026989809.1, read as the reverse complement.
GTGCCGGTTTGATCTTCCTGCAGTTTTCACTGTAAACCGAGTTGGAGCTATTACATCCCCATATATTTGTATGGAGTGGAGTTGGCAACTAAAAAGTATCTTTGTGTTCCATACAAGCTAGGTGAAGAACGGCTTTCACACACACTTATCTCTCAGAACTGAGCATGTGGAGAGACGTTCGTTCATGTAGCACCAATGGAACGGTTTGCAGGAGAAACTTTTACTCTGGTTTGTCAGTCTGTTTCCTAGTGCCGGTTTGAAGTTCCTGCAGTTTTCAGTGTAAAACCGAGTTGGAACTAGTACCTACACATATATATGTAAGGAGTGGAGTTTACAAATAAAAAGAAACTTTGTGTTCCCAACAAGCTAGGTGAAGGACGGCTTTCACACACACATATCTCTCAGAACTGAGCATGTGGAGAGACGTTCGTTCATCTAGCACCAAGGGAACGGGTTGCAGGAGAATCTTTACTCTGGTTTCTCAGTCTGTTTCCTAGTGCCGGTTTGAATTTCCTGCAGTTTTCACTGTAAAACCGAGTTGGAGCTATGTCCTCCACATATGTATGGAGTGGTGTTTACAAATAAAAAAAAACTTTGTGTTCCCAACAAGCTAGGTGAAGGACGGCTTTCACACACACTTATCTCTCAGAACTGAGCATGTGGAGAGACGTTCGTTCATCTAGCACCACGGGAACGGGTTGCAGGAGGAACTTTTACTCTAGATTCTCAGTCTGTTTCCTAGTGCCGGTTTGAAGTTCCTGCAGTTTTCACTGTAAAACCGAGTTGGAGCTAGTACCTACCCATATATATGTATGGAGTGGAGTTTACAAATAAAAAGAAACTTTGTGTTCCCAACAAGCTAGGTGAAGGACGGCTTTCACACACACTTATCTCTCAGAACTGAGCATGTGGAGAGACGTTCGTTCATCTAGCACCAAGGGAACGGGTTGCAGGAGAATCTTTACTCTGGTTTCTCAGTCTGTTTCCTAGTGCCGGTTTGAAGTTCCTGCAGTTTTCACTGTAAAACCGAGTTGGAGCTAGTTCCTCCACATATGTATGGAGTGGTGTTTACAAATAAAAAAAAACTTTGTGTTCCCAACAAGCTAGGTGAAGGACGGCTTTCACACACACTTATCTCTCAGAACTGAGCATGTGGAGAGACGTTCGTTCATCTAGCACCAAGGGAACGGGTTGCAGGAGAATCTTTACTCTGGTTTCTCAGTCTGTTTCCTAGTGCCGGTTTGAAGTTCCTGCAGTTTTCACTGTAAAACCGAGTTGGAGCTAGTTCCTCCACATATGTATGGAGTGGTGTTTACAAATAAAGAAAAACTATGTGTTCCCAAAAAGCTAGGTGAAGGACGGCTTTCACACACAGTTATCTCTCAGAACTGAGCATGTGGAGAGACGTTCGTTCATCTAGCACCACGGGAACGGGTTGCAGGAGGAACTTTTACTCTGGTTTCTCAGTCTGTTTCCTAGTGCCGGTTTGAAGTTCCTGCAGTTTTCACTGTAAAACAGAGTTGGAGCTATTACATCCCCATATATTTGTATGGAGTGGATTTGGCAACTAAACAGAATCTTTGTGTTCCATACAAGCTAGGTGAAGAACGGCTTTCACACACACTTATCTCTCAGAACTGAGCATGTGGAGAGACGTTCGTTCTTCTAACACCAAGGGAACGGGTTGCAGGAGAAACTTTTACTCTGGTTTCTCAGTCTGTTTCCTAATACGGTTTGATTTTACTGCAGTTTTCACTGTAAAAACGAGTTGGAGCTATTACATCCCCATATATTTGTATGGAGTGGAGTTGGCATCTAAAAAGAATATTTGTGTTCCATACAAGCTAGGTGAAGAACGGCTTTCACACACACAAATCTCTCAGAACTGAGCATGTGGAGAGACGTTCGTTCATCTAGCACCAATGGAACGGTTTGCAGGAGAAACTTTTACTCTGGTTTGTCAGTCTGTTTCCTAGTGCCGGTTTGAAGTTCCTGCAGTTTTCACTGTAAAACCGAGTTGGAGCTAGTACCTACCCATATAAATGTAAGGAGTGGAGTTTACAAATAAAAAGAAACTTTGTGTTCCCAACAAGCTAGGTGAAGGACGGCTTTCACACACAATTATCTCTCAGAACTGAGCATGTGGAGAGACGTTCGTTCATCTAGCACCAAGTTAACGGGTTGCAGGAGAATCTTTACTCTGGTTTCTCAGTCTGTTTCCTAGTGCCGGTTTGAAGTTCCTGCAGTTTTCACTGTAAAACAGAGTTGGAGCTAGTTCCTCCCGAAATGTATGGAGTGGTGTTTACAAATAAAAAGAAACTTTGTGTTCCCAACAAGCTAGGTGAAAGACGGCTTTCACACACACTTATCTCTCAGAACTGAGCATGTGGAGAGACGTTCGTTCATCTAGCACCACGGGAACGGGTTGCAGGAGGAACTTTTACTCTGGTTTCTCAGTCTGTTTCCTAGTGCCGGTTTGAAGTTCCTGCAGTTTTCCCTGTAAAACCGAGTTGGAGCTAGTACGTCCCCATATATATTTATGGGGTGGAGTTTGAACCTGAAAAGAAACTTTGTGTTCCCAACAAGCTAGGTGAAAAACGGTTTTCACACACACTTATCACTCAGAACTGAGCATGTGGAGAGACGTTCGTTCATCTAGCACCAAGGGAACGGGTTGCAGGAGAAACTTTTACTCTGGGTTCTCAGTGTGTTTCCTAGTGCCGGCTTGATCTTCCTGCAGTTTTCACTGTAAACCGAGTTGGAGCTATTACATCCCCATATATTTGTATGGAGTGGAGTTGGCAACTAAAAAGTATCTTTGTGTTCCATACAAGCTAGGTGAAGAACGGCTTTCACACACACTTATCTCTCAGAACTGAGCATGTGGAGAGACGTTCGTTCATGTAGCACCAATGGAACGGTTTGCAGGAGAAACTTTTACTCTGGTTTCTCAGTCTGTTTCCTAGTGCCGGTTTGAAGTTCCTGCAGTTTTCAGTGTAAAACCGAGTTGGAACTAGTACCTACACATATATATGTATGGAGTGGAGTTTACAAATAAAAAGAAACTTTGTGTTCCCAACAAGCTAGGTGAAGGACGGCTTTCACACACACATATCTCTCAGAACTGAGCATGTGGAGAGACGTTCGTTCATCTAGCACCAAGGGAACGGGTTGCAGGAGAATCTTTACTCTGGTTTCTCAGTCTGTTTCCTAGTTCCGGTTTGAATTTCCTGCAGTTTTCACTGTAAAACCGAGTTGGAGCTATGTCCTCCACATATGTATGGAGTGGTGTTTACAAATAAAAAAAAACTTTGTGTTCCCAACAAGCTAGGTGAAGGACGGCTTTCACACACTCTTATCTCTCAGAACTGAGCATGTGGAGAGACGTTCGTTCATCTAGCACCACGGGAACGGGTTGCAGGAGGAACTTTTACTCTAGATTCTCAGTCTGTTTCCTAGTGCCGGTTTGAAGTTCCTGCAGTTTTTACTGTAAAACCGAGTTGGAGCTAGTACCTACCCATATATATGTATGGAGTGGAGTTTGCAACTAAAAAGAATCTTTGTGTTCCCAACAAGCTAGGTGATGGACGGCTTTCACACACACTTATCTCTCAGAACTGAGCATGTGGAGAGACGTTCGTTCATCTAGCACCAATGGAACGGGTTGCAGGAGAATCTTTACTCTGGTTTCTCAGTCTGTTTCCTAGTGCCGGTTTGAAGTTCCTGCAATTTTCACTGTAAAACCGAGTTGGAGTTAGTTCCTCCACATATGTATGGAGTAGTGTTTACAAATAAAAAAAAACTTTGTGTTCCCAACAAGCTAGGTGAAGGACGGCTTACACACACATATATCTCTCAGAACAGAGCATGTGGAGAGACGTTCGTTCATCTAGCACCACGGGAACGGGTTGCAGGTGGAACTTTACTCTGGTTTCTCAGTCTGTTTCCTAGTGCCGGTTTGAAGTTCCTGCAGTTTTCACTGTAAAACAGAGTTGGAGCTATTACATCCCCATATATTTGTATGGAGTGGATTTGGCAACTAAACAGAATCTTTGTGTTCCATACAAGCTAGGTGTAGAACGGCTTTCACACACACTTATCTCTCAGAACTGAGCATGTGGAGAGACGTTCGTTCATCTAGCACCAAGGGAACGGGTTGCAGGAGAAACTTTTACTCTGGTTTCTCAGTCTGTTTCCTAGTGCCGGTTTGATTTTCCTGCAGTTTTCACTGTAAAACAGAGTTGGAGCTATTACATCCCCATATATTTGTATGGAGTGGAGTTGGCAACTAAAAAGAATATTTGTGTTCCATACAAGCTAGGTGAAGAACGGCTTTCACACACACTTATCTCTCAGAACTGAGCATGTGGAGAGACGTTCGTTCATCTAGCACCAATGGAACGGTTTGCAGGAGAAACTTTTACTCTGGTTTGTCAGTCTGTTTCCAAGTGCCGGTTTGAAGTTCCTGCAGTTTTCACTGTAAAACCGAGTTGGAGCTAGGTCCTCCACATATTTATGGAGTGGTGTTTACAAATAAAAAAAAACTTTGTGTTCCCAAAAAGCTAGGTGAAGGACGGCTTTCACACACACTTATCTCTCAGAACTGAGCATGTGGAGAGACGTTCGTTCATCTAGCACCACGGGAACGGGTTGCAGGAGGAACTTTTACTCTAGATTCTCAGTCTGTTTCCTAGTGCCGGTTTGAAGTTCCTGCAGTTTTTACTGTAAAATCGAGTTGGAGCTAGTACCTACCCATATATATGTATGGAGTGGAGTTTGCAACTAAAAAGAATCTTTGTGTTCCCAACAAGCTAGGGGAAGGACGGCTTTCACACACACTTATCTCTCAGATCTGAGCATGTGGAGAGACGTTCGTTCATCTAGCACCAATGGAACGGGTTGCAGGAGAATCTTTACTCTGGTTTCTCAGTCTGTTTCCTAGTGCCGGTTTGAAGTTCCTGCAATTTTCACTGTAAAACCGAGTTGGAGCTAGTTCCTCCACATATGTATGGAGTGGTGTTTACAAATAAAAAAAAACTTTGTGTTCCCAACAAGCTAGGTGAAGGACGGCTTACACACACATATATCTCTCAGAGCTGAGCATGTGGAGAGACGTTCGTTCATCTAGCACCACGGGAACGGGTTGCAGGTGGAACTTTACTCTGGTTTCTCAGTCTGTTTCCTAGTGCCGGTTTGAAGTTCCTGCAGTTTTCACTGTAAAACAGAGTTGGAGCTATTACATCCCCATATATTTGTATGGAGTGGATTTGGCAACTAAACAGAATCTTTGTGTTCCATACAAGCTAGGTGAAGAACGGCTTTCACACACACTTATCTCTCAGAACTGAGCATGTGGAGAGACGTTCGTTCATCTAGCACCAAGGGAACGGGTTGCAGGAGAAACTTTTACTCTGGTTTCTCAGTCTGTTTCCTAGTGCCGGTTTGATTTTCCTGCAGTTTTCACTGTAAAACAGAGTTGGAGCTATTACATCCCCATATATTTGTATGGAGTGGAGTTGGCAACTAAAAAGAATATTTGTGTTCCATACAAGCTAGGTGAAGAACGGCTTTCACACACACTTATCTCTCAGAACTGAGCATGTGGAGAGACGTTCGTTCATCTAGCACCAATGGAACGGTTTGCAGGAGAAACTTTTACTCTGGTTTGTCAGTCTGTTTCCTAGTGCCGGTTTGAAGTTCCTGCAGTTTTCACTGTAAAACCGAGTTGGAGCTAGTACCTACCCATATATATGTATGGAGTGGAGTTTACAAATAAAAAGAAACTTTGTGTTCCCAACAAGCTAGGTGAAGGACGGCTTTCACACACACTTATCTCTCAGAACTGAGCATGTGGAGAGACGTTCGTTCATCTAGCACCAAGGGAACGGGTTGCAGGAGAATCTTTACTCTGGTTTCTCAGTTTGTTTCCTAGTGCCGTTTTGAAGTTCCTGCAGTTTTCACTGTAAAACCGAGTTGGAGCTAGTTCCTCCACATATGTATGGAGTGGTGTTAACAAATAAAAAAAAACTTTGTGTTCCCAACAAGCTAGGTGAAGGACGGCTTTCACACACACTTATCTCTCAGAACTGAGCATGTGGAGAGACGTTCGTTCATCTAGCACCACGGGAACGGGTTGCAGGAGGAACTTTTACTCTAGATTCTCAGTCTGTTTCCTAGTGCCGGTTTGAAGTTCCTGCAGTTTTCACTGTAAAACCGAGTTGGAGCTAGTACCTACCCATATATATGTATGGAGTGGAGTTTACAAATAAAAAGAAACTTTGTGTTCCCAACAAGCTAGGTGAAGGACGGCTTTCACACACACTTATCTCTCAGAACTGAGCATGTGGAGAGACGTTCGTTCATCTAGCACCAAGGGATCGGGTTGCAGGAGAATCTTTACTCTGGTTTCTCAGTCTGGTTCCTAGTGCCGGTTTGAAGTTCCTGCAGTTTTCACTGTAAAACCGAGTTGGAGCTAGTTCCTCCCCATATATATGTATGGAGTGGAGTTTACAATTAAAAAGAAACGTTGTGTTCCCAGCCAACAAGGGGAAGGACGGATTTCACACACACTTATCTCTCAGAACTGAGCATGTGGTGAGACGTTCGTTCATCTAGCATCAAGGGAACGGGTTGCTGGAGAAACTTTTACTCTGGTTTCTAAGTCTGTTTCCTAGTGCCGGTTTGAAGTTCCTGCAGTTTTCACTGTAAAACCGAGTTGGAGCTAGTACATCCCCATATATATATATGGATTGGAGTTGGCAACTAAAAAGAATCTTTGTGTTCCCAACAAGCTAGGTGAAGTACGGCTTTCACACACACTTATCTCTCAGAACTGAGCATGTGGAGAGACGTTCGTTCATCTAGCACCAAGGGAACGGGTTGCAGGAGAAACTTTTACTCTGGTTTCTCAGTCTGTTTCCTAGTGCCGGTTTGAAGTTCCTGCAGTTTTCACTGTAAAATCGAGTTGGAGCTAGTTCCTCCCCATATATATGTATGGATTAGAGTTTACAATTAAAAAGAAACTTTGTGTTCCCAGCAAACTAGGGGAAGGACGGATTTCACACACACTTATCTCTCAGAACTGAGCATGTGGAGAGACTTTCGTTCATCTAGCACCAAGGGAACGGGTTGCAGGAGAAACTTTTACTCTGGTTTCTCAGTCTGTTTCCTAGTGCCGGTTTCAAGTTCCTGCAGTTTTCACTGTAAAACCGAGTTGGGGCTAGTACCTCTCCATATATATGTATGGAATGGAGTTTGCAACTAAATAGAATCTTTGTGTTCCCAACAAGCTAGGTGAAGGACGGCTTTCACACACACTTATCTCTCAGAACTGAGCATGTGGAGAGACTTTCGTTCATCTAGCACCAAGGGAACGGGTTGCAGGAGAAACTTTTACTCTGGTTTCTCAGTCTGTTTCCTAGTGCCAGATTGAAATTCCAGCAGTTTTCACTGTAAAATCGAGTTGGAGCTAGTCCCTCCCCATATATATGTACGGAGTGGAGTTTGCAACTAAAAAAAAACTTTGTGTTCCCAACAACCTAGGTAAAGGACGGCTTTGACACACACTTATCTCTCAGAACTGAGCATGTGGTGAGACGTTCATTCATCTAGCAACAAGGGAACTGGTTGTAGGAGAAACTTTTACTCTGGTTTCTCAGTCTGTTTCCTAGTGCCGGTTTGAAGTTCCTGCAGTTTTCACTGTAAAACCGATTTGGAGCTAGTACGTCCCCATACATATGTATGGATTGAAGTTTGCAACTAAAAAGAAACTTTGAGTTCCCAACAAGCTACGTGAAGAACGGCTTTCACACACACATATCTCTCAGAACAGAGCATGTGGAGAGACGTTCTTTCATCTAGCACCAGTGGAACCGTTTGCAGCAGAAACTTTTACTATGGTTTCTCAGTCTGTTTCCTAGTGCCGGTTTGAAGTTCCTGCAGTTTTCACTGTAAAACCGAGTTGGAGCTAGTACCTACCCATATATATGTTTGGAGTGGAGTTTGAACCTGAAAAGAAACTTTGTGTTCCCAACAAGCTAGGTGAAGGACGGCTTTCACACACAGTTATCCCTCAGAACTGAGCATGTGGAGAGACATTCGTTCATCCAGCACAAAGGGAACGGGTTGCAGGAGAAACTTTTTCTCTGGTTTCTCAATCTGTTTCCTAGTGCCGGTTTGAAGTTCCTGCAGTTTTCACTGTAAAACCGAGTTGGAGCTAGTACATCCCCATAGATATATATGGAGTGGATTTTGCAACTAAAAAGAAACTTTGTGTTCCCAACAAGCTAGGTGAAGTACGGCATTCACACACACTTATCCATCAGAAATGAGCATGTGGAGAGACATTCGTTCATCTAGCACCAAGGGAACGGGTTGCAGGAGAAACTTTTACTCTGTTTCTCAGTCTGTTTCCAAGTGCCGGTTTGAAATTCCTGCAGTTTTCACTGTAAAACCGAGTGGGAGCTAGTACATCCCCATATATATGTATGGAGTGGAGTTGGCAACTAAAAAGAATCTTTGTGTTCCCAACAAGCTAGGTGAAGGACGGCTTTCACACACACTTATCTCTCAGAACTGATCATGTGGAGAGACGTTCGTTCATCTAGCACCAAGGGAACGGTATTCAGGAGAAACTTTTACACTGGTTTCTCAGTATGTTTCCTAGTGCCGGTTTGAAGTTCCTGCAGTTTTCACTGTAAAACCGAGTTGGAGCTAGGACCTCCCCATATATATGTATGGATTGGAGTTTGCAACTAAAAAGAAACTTTGTGTTCCCAATAAGCTAGGTGAAGGACGGCTTTCACACACACTTATCTCTCAGAACTGAGCATGTGGAGAGACGTTCGTTCATCTAGCACCAAAGGAACGGGTTGTAGGAGGAACATTTACTCTGGTTTCTCAGTCTGTTTCCTAGTGCCGGTTTGAAGTTCCTGCAGTTATCACTGTAAAACAGAGTTGGAGCTAGTTCCTCCCCATATATATGTATGGAGTGGAGTTTACAATTAAAAAGAAACGTTGTGTTCCCAGCAAACTAGGGGAAGGACGGATTTCACACACACTTATCTCTCAGAACTGAGCATGTGGAGAGACGTTCGTTCATCTAGCACCAAGGGAACGGGTTGTAGGAGAAATATTTACTCTGGTTTCTCAGTCTGTTTCCTAGTGCCGGTTTGAAGTTCCTGCAGTTTTCACTGTAAAACCGAGTTGGAGCTAGTTCCTCCCCATATATATGTATGGATTAGAGTTTACAATTAAAAAGAAACTTTGTGTTCCCAGCAAACTAGAGGAAGGACGGATTTCACACACACTTATCTCTCAGAACTGAGCATGTGGAGAGACGTTCGTTCATCTAGCACCAAGGGAACGGGTTGCAGGAGAAACTTTTACTCTGGTTTCTCAGTCTGATTCCTAGTGCCGGTTTCAAGTTCCTGCAGTTTTCACTGTAAAACCGAGTTGGAGCTATTACCTCCCCATACATATGTATGGAGTGGAGTTTGCAACTAAATAGAAACTATGTGTTCCCAAAAAGCTAGGTGAAGGACGGCTTTCACACACACTTATCTCTCAGAACTGAGCATGTGGAGAGACTTTCGTTCATCTAGAACCAAAGGAACGGGTTGCAGGAGAAACTTTTACTCTGGTTTCTCAGTCTGTTTCCTAGTTCCGGTTTGTAGTTCCTGCAGTTTTCACAGTAAAAGCGAGTTGGAGCTAGTTCCTCCCCATATATATGTATGGAGTGGAGTTTGCAACTAAAAAGAAACTTTGTTTTCCCAACAAGCTAGGTGAACGACGGCTTTCACACACACTTATCTCTCAGAACTGAGCATGTGGAGAGACGTTCGTTCATCTACCACGAAGGGAACGGGTTGCAGGGGAAACTTTTACTCTGGTTTATCAGTGTGTTTCCTAGTGCGGGTTTGAAGTTCCTGCAGTTTTCACTGTAAAACCGAGTTGGAGCTAGTACATCCCCATATATATGTATGGAGTGGAGTCTGCAACTAAAAAGAAACTTTGTGTTCCCAACAAGCTACGTGAAGGACGGCTTTCAAACACACGTATTTCTCAGAACTGAGCATGTGGGGAGACGTTCGTTCATCTTGCACCAAGGGAACGGGTTGCAGTAGCAACATTTACTCTGGTTTCTCAGTCTGTTTCCTAGTGCCAGTTTGAAGTTCCTGCAGTTTTCACTGTAAAACCGAGTTGGAGATAGTACCTCCCCATACATATGTATGGAGTGGAGTTTGCAACTAAAAAGAAATTTTGTGTTCCCAACAAGCAAGGTGAAGTACGGCTTTCAAACACACCTATCCCTCAGAACTGAGAATGTGGAGAGACATTCGTTCATCTAGCACCAAGGGAACGGGTTGCAAGAGAAACTTTTACTCTGGTTTCTCAGTATGTTTCCTAGTGCCGGTTTGAAGTTCCTGCAGTTTTCACAGTAAAACCGAGTTCGAGCTAGTACATCCCCATAGATATATATGGAGTGGAGTTTGCAACTAAAAAGAATCATTGTGTTCACAACAAGCTAGGTGAAGTATGTTTTTCACACACACTTATCCCTCAGAACTGAGCATGTGGAGAGACATTCGTTCATCTAGCACCAAGGGAACGGGTTGCAGGAGAAACTTTTACTCTGCTTTCACAGTCTGTTTCCTAGTGCCGGTTTGAAGTTCCTGCAGTTTTCACTGTAAAACCGAGTTGGAGCTAGTACATCCCCATATATATGTATGGAGTGGAGTTGGCAACTAAAAAGAATCTTTGTGTTCCCAACAAGCTAGGTGAAGTACGGCTTTCACACACACTTATCTCTCAGAACTGATCATGTGGAGAGACGTTCGTTCATCTAGCACCAAGGGAACGGTTTGCAGGAGAAACTTTTACTCTGGTTTCTCAGTATGTTTCCTAGTGCCGGTTTGAAGTTCCTGCAGTTTTCACTGTAAAACCGAGTTGGAGCTAGTACCTCCCCATATATATGTATGGAGTGGAGTTTGCAACTAAAAAGAAACTTTGTGTTCCCAATAAGCTAGGTGAAGGACGGCTTTCACACACACTTATCTCTCAGAACTGAGCATGTGGAGAGAGGTTCTTTCATCTAGCACCAAGGGAACGGGTTGCAGTAGAAACTTTTACTCTGGTTCTCAGTCTGTTTCCTAGTGCCGGTTTGAAGTTCCTGCAGTTTTCACTGTAAAACCGAGTTGGAGCTAGTACATCCCCATATATATGTATGGAGTGGAGTTGGCAACTAAAAAGTATCTTTGTATTCCCAACAAGCTAGGTGAAGGACGGCTTTCACACACATTTATCTCTCAGAACTGAGCATGTGGAGAGGCGTTCGTTCATGTAGCACCAAGGGAACGGGTTGCAGGTGAATCTTTTACTCTGGTTTCTCAGTCTGTTTCCTAGTGCCGGTTTGAAGTTAATGCAATTTTCACTGTAAAACCGAGTTGGAGCTAGTACCGCCCCATATATATGTATTTAGTGGAGTTTGCAACTAAAAAGAATCTTTGTGTTCCCAACAAGCTACGTGAAGGACGGCTTTCACACACACTTATCTCTCAGAACTGAGCATGTGGAGAGACGTTCGTTCATCTAGCACCAAGGGAACGGGTTGCAGGAGAAACTTTTTCTCTGGTTTCTCAGTCTGTTTCCTAGTGCCGGTTTGAAGTTCCTGCAGTTTTCACTGTAAAACCGAGTTGGTGCTAGTCCCTACCCATATATATGTATGGAGTGGAGTTGGCAACTAAATAGAATCTTTGTGTTCCCAACAAGCTAGGTGAAGTACGGCTTTCACACTCACTTATCTCTCAGAACTGATCATGTGGAGAGACGTTCGTTCATCTAGCACCAAGGGAACGGTTTGCATGAGAAACTTTTACTCTGGTTTCTCAGTATGTTTCCTAGTGCCGGTTTGAAGTTCCTGCAGTTTTCACTGTAAAACAGAGTTGGAGCTATTACATCCCCATATATTTGTATGGAGTGGATTTGGCAACTAAACAGAATCTTTGTGTTCCATACAAGCTAGGTGAAGAACGGCTTTCACACACACTTATCTCTCAGAACTGAGCATGTGGAGAGACGTTCGTTCTTCTAACACCAAAGGAACGGGTTGCAGGAGAAACTTTTACTCTGGTTTCTCAGTCTGTTTCCTAATACGGTTTGATTTTCCTGCAGTTTTCACTGTAAAAACGAGTTGGAGCTATTACATCCCCATATATTTGTATGGAGTGGAGTTGGCATCTAAAAAGAATATTTGTGTTCCATACAAGCTAGGTGAAGAACGGCTTTCACACACACAAATCTCTCAGAACTGAGCATGTGGAGAGACGTTCGTTCATCTAGCACCAATGGAACGGTTTGCAGGAGAAACTTTTACTCTGGTTTGTCAGTCTGTTTCCTAGTGCCGGTTTGAAGTTCCTGCAGTTTTCACTGTAAAACCGAGTTGGAGCTAGTACCTACCCATATAAATGTAAGGAGTGGAGTTTACAAATAAAAAGAAACTTTGTGTTCCCAACAAGCTAGGTGAAGGACGGCTTTCACACACAATTATCTCTCAGAACTGAGCATGTGGAGAGACGTTCGTTCATCTAGCACCAAGTTAACGGGTTGCAGGAGAATCTTTACTCTGGTTTCTCAGTCTGTTTCCTAGTGCCGGTTTGAAGTTCCTGCAGTTTTCACTGTAAAACAGAGTTGGAGCTAGTTCCTCCCGAAATGTATGGAGTGGTGTTTACAAATAAAAAGAAACTTTGTGTTCCCAACAAGCTAGGTGAAAGACGGCTTTCACACACACTTATCTCTCAGAACTGAGCATGTGGAGAGACGTTCGTTCATCTAGCACCACGGGAACGGGTTGCAGGAGGAACTTTTACTCTGGTTTCTCAGTCTGTTTCCTAGTGCCGGTTTGAAGTTCCTGCAGTTTTCCCTGTAAAACCGAGTTGGAGCTAGTACGTCCCCATATATATTTATGGGGTGGAGTTTGAACCTGAAAAGAAACTTTGTGTTCCCAACAAGCTAGGTGAAAAACGGTTTTCACACACACTTATCACTCAGAACTGAGCATGTGGAGAGACGTTCGTTCATCTAGCACCAAGGGAACGGGTTGCAGGAGAAACTTTTACTCTGGGTTCTCAGTGTGTTTCCTAGTGCCGGCTTGATCTTCCTGCAGTTTTCACTGTAAACCGAGTTGGAGCTATTACATCCCCATATATTTGTATGGAGTGGAGTTGGCAACTAAAAAGTATCTTTGTGTTCCATACAAGCTAGGTGAAGAACGGCTTTCACACACACTTATCTCTCAGAACTGAGCATGTGGAGAGACGTTCGTTCATGTAGCACCAATGGAACGGTTTGCAGGAGAAACTTTTACTCTGGTTTCTCAGTCTGTTTCCTAGTGCCGGTTTGAAGTTCCTGCAGTTTTCAGTGTAAAACCGAGTTGGAACTAGTACCTACACATATATATGTATGGAGTGGAGTTTACAAATAAAAAGAAACTTTGTGTTCCCAACAAGCTAGGTGAAGGACGGCTTTCACACACACATATCTCTCAGAACTGAGCATGTGGAGAGACGTTCGTTCATCTAGCACCAAGGGAACGGGTTGCAGGAGAATCTTTACTCTGGTTTCTCAGTCTGTTTCCTAGTTCCGGTTTGAATTTCCTGCAGTTTTCACTGTAAAACCGAGTTGGAGCTATGTCCTCCACATATGTATGGAGTGGTGTTTACAAATAAAAAAAAACTTTGTGTTCCCAACAAGCTAGGTGAAGGACGGCTTTCACACACTCTTATCTCTCAGAACTGAGCATGTGGAGAGACGTTCGTTCATCTAGCACCACGGGAACGGGTTGCAGGAGGAACTTTTACTCTAGATTCTCAGTCTGTTTCCTAGTGCCGGTTTGAAGTTCCTGCAGTTTTTACTGTAAAACCGAGTTGGAGCTAGTACCTACCCATATATATGTATGGAGTGGAGTTTGCAACTAAAAAGAATCTTTGTGTTCCCAACAAGCTAGGTGATGGACGGCTTTCACACACACTTATCTCTCAGAACTGAGCATGTGGAGAGACGTTCGTTCATCTAGCACCAATGGAACGGGTTGCAGGAGAATCTTTACTCTGGTTTCTCAGTCTGTTTCCTAGTGCCGGTTTGAAGTTCCTGCAATTTTCACTGTAAAACCGAGTTGGAGTTAGTTCCTCCACATATGTATGGAGTAGTGTTTACAAATAAAAAAAAACTTTGTGTTCCCAACAAGCTAGGTGAAGGACGGCTTACACACACATATATCTCTCAGAACAGAGCATGTGGAGAGACGTTCGTTCATCTAGCACCACGGGAACGGGTTGCAGGTGGAACTTTACTCTGGTTTCTCAGTCTGTTTCCTAGTGCCGGTTTGAAGTTCCTGCAGTTTTCACTGTAAAACAGAGTTGGAGCTATTACATCCCCATATATTTGTATGGAGTGGATTTGGCAACTAAACAGAATCTTTGTGTTCCATACAAGCTAGGTGTAGAACGGCTTTCACACACACTTATCTCTCAGAACTGAGCATGTGGAGAGACGTTCGTTCATCTAGCACCAAGGGAACGGGTTGCAGGAGAAACTTTTACTCTGGTTTCTCAGTCTGTTTCCTAGTGCCGGTTTGATTTTCCTGCAGTTTTCACTGTAAAACAGAGTTGGAGCTATTACATCCCCATATATTTGTATGGAGTGGAGTTGGCAACTAAAAAGAATATTTGTGTTCCATACAAGCTAGGTGAAGAACGGCTTTCACACACACTTATCTCTCAGAACTGAGCATGTGGAGAGACGTTCGTTCATCTAGCACCAATGGAACGGTTTGCAGGAGAAACTTTTACTCTGGTTTGTCAGTCTGTTTCCAAGTGCCGGTTTGAAGTTCCTGCAGTTTTCACTGTAAAACCGAGTTGGAGCTAGGTCCTCCACATATTTATGGAGTGGTGTTTACAAATAAAAAAAAACTTTGTGTTCCCAAAAAGCTAGGTGAAGGACGGCTTTCACACACACTTATCTCTCAGAACTGAGCATGTGGAGAGACGTTCGTTCATCTAGCACCACGGGAACGGGTTGCAGGAGGAACTTTTACTCTAGATTCTCAGTCTGTTTCCTAGTGCCGGTTTGAAGTTCCTGCAGTTTTTACTGTAAAACCGAGTTGGAGCTAGTACCTACCCATATATATGTATGGAGTGGAGTTTGCAACTAAAAAGAATCTTTGTGTTCCCAACAAGCTAGGGGAAGGACGGCTTTCACACACACTTATCTCTCAGATCTGAGCATGTGGAGAGACGTTCGTTCATCTAGCACCAATGGAACGGGTTGCAGGAGAATCTTTACTCTGGTTTCTCAGTCTGTTTCCTAGTGCCGGTTTGAAGTTCCTGCAATTTTCACTGTAAAACCGAGTTGGAGCTAGTTCCTCCACATATGTATGGAGTGGTGTTTACAAATAAAAAAAAACTTTGTGTTCCCAACAAGCTAGGTGAAGGACGGCTTACACACACATATATCTCTCAGAGCTGAGCATGTGGAGAGACGTTCGTTCATCTAGCACCACGGGAACGGGTTGCAGGTGGAACTTTACTCTGGTTTCTCAGTCTGTTTCCTAGTGCCGGTTTGAAGTTCCTGCAGTTTTCACTGTAAAACAGAGTTGGAGCTATTACATCCCCATATATTTGTATGGAGTGGATTTGGCAACTAAACAGAATCTTTGTGTTCCATACAAGCTAGGTGAAGAACGGCTTTCACACACACTTATCTCTCAGAACTGAGCATGTGGAGAGACGTTCGTTCATCTAGCACCAAGGGAACGGGTTGCAGGAGAAACTTTTACTCTGGTTTCTCAGTCTGTTTCCTAGTGCCGGTTTGATTTTCCTGCAGTTTTCACTGTAAAACAGAGTTGGAGCTATTACATCCCCATATATTTGTATGGAGTGGAGTTGGCAACTAAAAAGAATATTTGTGTTCCATACAAGCTAGGTGAAGAACGGCTTTCACACACACTTATCTCTCAGAACTGAGCATGTGGAGAGACGTTCGTTCATCTAGCACCAATGGAACGGTTTGCAGGAGAAACTTTTACTCTGGTTTGTCAGTCTGTTTCCTAGTGCCGGTTTGAAGTTCCTGCAGTTTTCACTGTAAAACCGAGTTGGAGCTAGTACCTACCCATATATATGTATGGAGTGGAGTTTACAAATAAAAAGAAACTTTGTGTTCCCAACAAGCTAGGTGAAGGACGGCTTTCACACACACTTATCTCTCAGAACTGAGCATGTGGAGAGACGTTCGTTCATCTAGCACCAAGGGAACGGGTTGCAGGAGAATCTTTACTCTGGTTTCTCAGTTTGTTTCCTAGTGCCGTTTTGAAGTTCCTGCAGTTTTCACTGTAAAACCGAGTTGGAGCTAGTTCCTCCACATATGTATGGAGTGGTGTTAACAAATAAAAAAAAACTTTGTGTTCCCAACAAGCTAGGTGAAGGACGGCTTTCACACACACTTATCTCTCAGAACTGAGCATGTGGAGAGACGTTCGTTCATCTAGCACCACGGGAACGGGTTGCAGGAGGAACTTTTACTCTAGATTCTCAGTCTGTTTCCTAGTGCCGGTTTGAAGTTCCTGCAGTTTTCACTGTAAAACCGAGTTGGAGCTAGTACCTACCCATATATATGTATGGAGTGGAGTTTACAAATAAAAAGAAACTTTGTGTTCCCAACAAGCTAGGTGAAGGACGGCTTTCACACACACTTATCTCTCAGAACTGAGCATGTGGAGAGACGTTCGTTCATCTAGCACCAAGGGATCGGGTTGCAGGAGAATCTTTACTCTGGTTTCTCAGTCTGGTTCCTAGTGCCGGTTTGAAGTTCCTGCAGTTTTCACTGTAAAACCGAGTTGGAGCTAGTTCCTCCCCATATATATGTATGGAGTGGAGTTTACAATTAAAAAGAAACGTTGTGTTCCCAGCCAACAAGGGGAAGGACGGATTTCACACACACTTATCTCTCAGAACTGAGCATGTGGAGAGACGTTCGTTCATCTAGCATCAAGGGAACGGGTTGCTGGAGAAACTTTTACTCTGGTTTCTAAGTCTGTTTCCTAGTGCCGGTTTGAAGTTCCTGCAGTTTTCACTGTAAAACCGAGTTGGAGCTAGTACATCCCCATATATATATATGGATTGGAGTTGGCAACTAAAAAGAATCTTTGTGTTCCCAACAAGCTAGGTGAAGTACGGCTTTCACACACACTTATCTCTCAGAACTGAGCATGTGGAGAGACTTTCGTTCATCTAGCACCAAGGGAACGGGTTGCAGGAGAAACTTTTACTCTGGTTTCTCAGTCTGTTTCCTAGTGCCGGTTTCAAGTTCCTGCAGTTTTCACTGTAAAACCGAGTTGGGGCTAGTACCTCTCCATATATATGTATGGAATGGAGTTTGCAACTAAATAGAATCTTTGTGTTCCCAACAAGCTAGGTGAAGGACGGCTTTCACACACACTTATCTCTCAGAACTGAGCATGTGGAGAGACTTTCGTTCATCTAGCACCAAGGGAACGGGTTGCAGGAGAAACTTTTACTCTGGTTTCTCAGTCTGTTTCCTAGTGCCAGATTGAAATTCCAGCAGTTTTCACTGTAAAATCGAGTTGGAGCTAGTCCCTCCCCATATATATGTACGGAGTGGAGTTTGCAACTAAAAAAAAACTTTGTGTTCCCAACAACCTAGGTAAAGGACGGCTTTGACACACACTTATCTCTCAGAACTGAGCATGTGGTGAGACGTTCATTCATCTAGCAACAAGGGAACTGGTTGTAGGAGAAACTTTTACTCTGGTTTCTCAGTCTGTTTCCTAGTGCCGGTTTGAAGTTCCTGCAGTTTTCACTGTAAAACCGATTTGGAGCTAGTACGTCCCCATACATATGTATGGATTGAAGTTTGCAACTAAAAAGAAACTTTGAGTTCCCAACAAGCTACGTGAAGAACGGCTTTCACACACACATATTCTCTCAGAACAGAGCATGTGGAGAGACGTTCTTTCATCTAGCACCAGTGGAACCGTTTGCAGCAGAAACTTTTACTATGGTTTCTCAGTCTGTTTCCTAGTGCCGGTTTGAAGTTCCTGCAGTTTTCACTGTAAAACCGAGTTGGAGCTAGTACCTACCCATATATATGTTTGGAGTGGAGTTTGAACCTGAAAAGAAACTTTGTGTTCCCAACAAGCTAGGTGAAGGACGGCTTTCACACACAGTTATCCCTCAGAACTGAGCATGTGGAGAGACATTCGTTCATCCAGCACAAAGGGAACGGGTTGCAGGAGAAACTTTTTCTCTGGTTTCTCAATCTGTTTCCTAGTGCCGGTTTGAAGTTCCTGCAGTTTTCACTGTAAAACCGAGTTGGAGCTAGTACATCCCCATAGATATATATGGAGTGGATTTTGCAACTAAAAAGAAACTTTGTGTTCCCAACAAGCTAGGTGAAGTACGGCATTCACACACACTTATCCATCAGAAATGAGCATGTGGAGAGACATTCGTTCATCTAGCACCAAGGGAACGGGTTGCAGGAGAAACTTTTACTCTGTTTCTCAGTCTGTTTCCAAGTGCCGGTTTGAAATTCCTGCAGTTTTCACTGTAAAACCGAGTGGGAGCTAGTACATCCCCATATATATGTATGGAGTGGAGTTGGCAACTAAAAAGAATCTTTGTGTTCCCAACAAGCTAGGTGAAGGACGGCTTTCACACACACTTATCTCTCAGAACTGATCATGTGGAGAGACGTTCGTTCATCTAGCACCAAGGGAACGGTATTCAGGAGAAACTTTTACACTGGTTTCTCAGTATGTTTCCTAGTGCCGGTTTGAAGTTCCTGCAGTTTTCACTGTAAAACCGAGTTGGAGCTAGGACCTCCCCATATATATGTATGGATTGGAGTTTGCAACTAAAAAGAAACTTTGTGTTCCCAATAAGCTAGGTGAAGGACGGCTTTCACACACACTTATCTCTCAGAACTGAGCATGTGGAGAGACGTTCGTTCATCTAGCACCAAAGGAACGGGTTGTAGGAGGAACATTTACTCTGGTTTCTCAGTCTGTTTCCTAGTGCCGGTTTGAAGTTCCTGCAGTTATCACTGTAAAACAGAGTTGGAGCTAGTTCCTCCCCATATATATGTATGGAGTGGAGTTTACAATTAAAAAGAAACGTTGTGTTCCCAGCAAACTAGGGGAAGGACGGATTTCACACACACTTATCTCTCAGAACTGAGCATGTGGAGAGACGTTCGTTCATCTAGCACCAAGGGAACGGGTTGTAGGAGAAACATTTACTCTGGTTTCTCAGTCTGTTTCCTAGTGCCGGTTTGAAGTTCCTGCAGTTTTCACTGTAAAACCGAGTTGGAGCTAGTTCCTCCCCATATATATGTATGGATTAGAGTTTACAATTAAAAAGAAACTTTGTGTTCCCAGCAAACTAGAGGAAGGACGGATTTCACACACACTTATCTCTCAGAACTGAGCATGTGGAGAGACGTTCGTTCATCTAGCACCAAGGGAACGGGTTGCAGGAGAAACTTTTACTCTGGTTTCTCAGTCTGATTCCTAGTGCCGGTTTCAAGTTCCTGCAGTTTTCACTGTAAAACCGAGTTGGAGCTATTACCTCCCCATACATATGTATGGAGTGGAGTTTGCAACTAAATAGAAACTATGTGTTCCCAAAAAGCTAGGTGAAGGACGGCTTTCACACACACTTATCTCTCAGAACTGAGCATGTGGAGAGACTTTCGTTCATCTAGAACCAAAGGAACGGGTTGCAGGAGAAACTTTTACTCTGGTTTCTCAGTCTGTTTCCTAGTTCCGGTTTGTAGTTCCTGCAGTTTTCACAGTAAAAGCGAGTTGGAGCTAGTTCCTCCCCATATATATGTATGGAGTGGAGTTTGCAACTAAAAAGAAACTTTGTTTTCCCAACAAGCTAGGTGAACGACGGCTTTCACACACACTTATCTCTCAGAACTGAGCATGTGGAGAGACGTTCGTTCATCTACCACGAAGGGAACGGGTTGCAGGGGAAACTTTTACTCTGGTTTATCAGTGTGTTTCCTAGTGCGGGTTTGAAGTTCCTGCAGTTTTCACTGTAAAACCGAGTTGGAGCTAGTACATCCCCATATATATGTATGGAGTGGAGTCTGCAACTAAAAAGAAACTTTGTGTTCCCAACAAGCTACGTGAAGGACGGCTTTCAAACACACGTATTTCTCAGAACTGAGCATGTGGGGAGACGTTCGTTCATCTTGCACCAAGGGAACGGGTTGCAGTAGCAACATTTACTCTGGTTTCTCAGTCTGTTTCCTAGTGCCAGTTTGAAGTTCCTGCAGTTTTCACTGTAAAACCGAGTTGGAGATAGTACCTCCCCATACATATGTATGGAGTGGAGTTTGCAACTAAAAAGAAATTTTGTGTTCCCAACAAGCAAGGTTAAGTACGGCTTTCAAACACACCTATCCCTCAGAACTGAGAATGTGGAGAGACATTCGTTCATCTAGCACCAAGGGAACGGGTTGCAAGAGAAACTTTTACTCTGGTTTCTCAGTATGTTTCCTAGTGCCGGTTTGAAGTTCCTGCAGTTTTCACAGTAAAACCGAGTTCGAGCTAGTACATCCCCATAGATATATATGGAGTGGAGTTTGCAACTAAAAAGAATCATTGTGTTCACAACAAGCTAGGTGAAGTATGTTTTTCACACACACTTATCCCTCAGAACTGAGCATGTGGAGAGACATTCGTTCATCTAGCACCAAGGGAACGGGTTGCAGGAGAAACTTTTACTCTGCTTTCACAGTCTGTTTCCTAGTGCCGGTTTGAAGTTCCTGCAGTTTTCACTGTAAAACCGAGTTGGAGCTAGTACATCCCCATATATATGTATGGAGTGGAGTTGGCAACTAAAAAGAATCTTTGTGTTCCCAACAAGCTAGGTGAAGTACGGCTTTCACACACACTTATCTCTCAGAACTGATCATGTGGAGAGACGTTCGTTCATCTAGCACCAAGGGAACGGTTTGCAGGAGAAACTTTTACTCTGGTTTCTCAGTATGTTTCCTAGTGCCGGTTTGAAGTTCCTGCAGTTTTCACTGTAAAACCGAGTTGGAGCTAGTACCTCCCCATATATATGTATGGAGTGGAGTTTGCAACTAAAAAGAAACTTTGTGTTCC
This sequence comes from Camelus dromedarius, assembly GCF_036321535.1. NCBI lineage: Eukaryota > Metazoa > Chordata > Mammalia > Artiodactyla > Camelidae > Camelus > Camelus dromedarius. The sequence continues at coordinate 1,025,758 of NW_026989809.1, read as the reverse complement.
CAATAAGCTAGGTGAAGGACGGCTTTCACACACACTTATCTCTCAGAACTGAGCATGTGGAGAGAGGTTCTTTCATCTAGCACCAAGGGAACGGGTTGCAGTAGAAACTTTTACTCTGGTTCTCAGTCTGTTTCCTAGTGCCGGTTTGAAGTTCCTGCAGTTTTCACTGTAAAACCGAGTTGGAGCTAGTACATCCCCATATATATGTATGGAGTGGAGTTGGCAACTAAAAAGTATCTTTGTATTCCCAACAAGCTAGGTGAAGGACGGCTTTCACACACATTTATCTCTCAGAACTGAGCATGTGGAGAGGCGTTCGTTCATGTAGCACCAAGGGAACGGGTTGCAGGTGAATCTTTTACTCTGGTTTCTCAGTCTGTTTCCTAGTGCCGGTTTGAAGTTAATGCAATTTTCACTGTAAAACCGAGTTGGAGCTAGTACCGCCCCATATATATGTATTTAGTGGAGTTTGCAACTAAAAAGAATCTTTGTGTTCCCAACAAGCTACGTGAAGGACGGCTTTCACACACACTTATCTCTCAGAACTGAGCATGTGGAGAGACGTTCGTTCATCTAGAACCAAAGGAACGGGTTGCAGGAGAAACTTTTACTCTGGTTTCTCAGTCTGTTTCCTAGTTCCGGTTTGTAGTTCCTGCAGTTTTCACAGTAAAAGCGAGTTGGAGCTAGTTCCTCCCCATATATATGTATGGAGTGGAGTTTGCAACTAAAAAGAAACTTTGTTTTCCCAACAAGCTAGGTGAACGACGGCTTTCACACACACTTATCTCTCAGAACTGAGCATGTGGAGAGACGTTCGTTCATCTACCACGAAGGGAACGGGTTGCAGGGGAAACTTTTACTCTGGTTTATCAGTGTGTTTCCTAGTGCGGGTTTGAAGTTCCTGCAGTTTTCACTGTAAAACCGAGTTGGAGCTAGTACATCCCCATATATATGTATGGAGTGGAGTCTGCAACTAAAAAGAAACTTTGTGTTCCCAACAAGCTACGTGAAGGACGGCTTTCAAACACACGTATTTCTCAGAACTGAGCATGTGGGGAGACGTTCGTTCATCTTGCACCAAGGGAACGGGTTGCAGTAGCAACATTTACTCTGGTTTCTCAGTCTGTTTCCTAGTGCCAGTTTGAAGTTCCTGCAGTTTTCACTGTAAAACCGAGTTGGAGATAGTACCTCCCCATACATATGTATGGAGTGGAGTTTGCAACTAAAAAGAAATTTTGTGTTCCCAACAAGCTAGTTGAAGGACGGCTTTCACACACACTTATCCCTCAGAACTGAGCATGTGGAGAGACATTCGTTCATCTAGCACCAAGGGAACGGGTTGCAAGAGAAACTTTTACTCTGGTTTCTCAATCTGTTTCCTAGTGCCGGTTTGAAGTTCCTGCAGTTTTCACTGTAAAACCGAGTTGGAGCTAGTACCTCCCCATAGATATATATGGACTGTAGTTTGCAACTAAAAAGAAACATTGTGTTCACAACAAGCTAGGTGAAGTAAGTTTTTCACACACACTTATCTCTCAGAACTGAGCATGTGGAGAGACATTCGTTCATCTAGCACCAAGGGAACGGGTTGCAGGAGAAACTTTTAATCTGTTTCTCAGTCTGTTTCCTAGTGCCGGTTTGAAGTTCCTGCAGTTTTCACTGTAAAACCGAGTGGGAGCTAGTACATCCCCATATATATGTATGGAGTGGAGTTGGCAACTAAAAAGAATCTTTGTGTTCCCAACAAGCTAGGTGAAGGACGGCTTTCACACACACTTATCTCTCAGAACTGATCATGTGGAGAGACGTTCGTTCATCTAGCACCAAGGGAACGGTATTCAGGAGAAACTTTTACACTGGTTTCTCAGTATGTTTCCTAGTGCCGGTTTGAAGTTCCTGCAGTTTTCACTATAAAATCGAGTTGGAGCTAGGACCTCCCCATATATATGTATGGATTGGAGTTTGCAACTAAAAAGAAACTTTGTGTTCCCAATAAGCTAGGTGAAGGACGGCTTTCACACACACTTATCTCTCAGAACTGAGCATGTGGAGAGACGTTCGTTCATCTAGAACCAAGGGAACGGGTTGTAGGAGAAACAATTACTCTGGTTTCTCAGTCTGTTTCCTAGTGCCGGTTTGAAGTTCCTGCAGTTTTCACTGTAAAATCGAGTTGGAGCTAGTTCCTCCCCATATATATGTATGGAGTGGAGTTTACAATTAAAAAGAAACGTTGTGTTCCCAGCAAATTAGGGGAAGGACGGATTTCACACACACTTATCTCTCAGAACTGAGCATGTGGAGAGACGTTCGTTCATCTAGCACCAAGGGAACGGGTTGCAGGAGAAACTTTTACTCTGGTTTGTCAGTCTGTTTCCTAGTGCCGGTTTGAAGTTCCTGCAGTTTTCACTGTAAAACCGAGTTGGAGCTAGTACATCCCCATATATATGTATGGATTATAGTTGGCAACTAAAAAGAATCTTTGTGTTCCCAACAAGCTAGGTGAAGTACGGCTTTCACACACAATTATCTCTCAGAACTGAGCATGTGGAGAGACGTTCGTTCATCTAGCACCAAGGGAACGGGTTGCAGGAGAAACTTGTACTGTGGTTTCTCAGTCTGTTTCCTAGTGCCGGTTTGAAGTTCCTGCAGTTTTCACTGTAAAACCGAGTTGGAGCTAGTTCCTCCCCATATATATGTATGGATTAGAGTTTACAATTAAAAAGAAACTTTGTGTTCCCAGCAAACTAGGGGAAGGACGGATTTCACACACACTTATCTCTCAGAACTGAGCATGTGGAAGACGTTCGTTCATCTAGCACCAAGGGAAAGGGTTGCAGGAGAAACTTTTACTCTGGTTTCTCAGTCTGTTTCCTAGTGCCGGTTTCAAGTTCCTGCAGTTTTCACTGTAAAACCGAGTTGGAGCTAGTACCTCCCCATACATATGTATGGAGTGGAGTTTGCAACTAAATAGAAACTATGTGTTCACATAAAGCTAGGTGAAGGACGGCTTTCACACACACTTATCTCTCAGAACTGAGCATGTGGAGAGACGTTCGTTCATCTACCACCAAGGGAACGGGTTGCAGGAGAAAATTTTACTCTGCTTTCTCAGTCTGTTTCCTTGTGCCGGTTTGAAGTTCCTGCAGTTTTCACTGTAAAACCAAGTAGGAGCTAGTACATCCCCATATATATGTATGGAGTGGAGTTTGCAACTAAAAAGAAACATTGTGTTCACAACAAGCTAGGTGAAGTAAGTTTTTCACACACACTTATCCCTCAGAACTGAGCATGTGGAGAGACATTCGTTCATGTAGCACCAAGGGAACGGGTTGCAGGAGAAACTTTTACTCTGCTTTCTCAGTCTGTTTCCTAGTGCCGGTTTGAAGTTCCTGCAGTTTTCACTGTAAAACCGAGTTGGAGCTAGTACATCCCCATATATATGTATGAAGTGGAGTTGGCAACTAAAAAGGATCTTTGTGTTCCCAACAAGCTAGGTGAAGTACGGCTTTCACACACACTTATCTCTCAGAACTGATCATGTGGAGAGACGTTCGTTCATCTAGCACCAAGGGAAAGGTTTGCAGGAGAAACTTTTACTCTGGTTTCTCAGTATGTTTCCTAGTGCCGGTTTGAAGTTCCTGCAGTTTTCACTGTAAAACCGAGTTGGAGCTAGTACCTCCCCATATATATGTATGGAGTGGAGTTTGCAACTAAAAAGAAAATTTGTGTTCCCAATAAGCTAGTTGAAGGACGGCTTTCACACACACTTATCTCTCAGAACTGAGCATGTGGAGAGAGGTTCTTTCATCTAGCACCAAGGGAACGGGTTGCAGTAGAAACTTTTACTCTGGTTTGTCAGTCTGTTTCCTAGTGCCGGTTTGAAGTTCCTGCAGTTTTCACTGTAAAACCGAGTTGGAGCTAGTACATCCCCATATATATGTATGGATTATAGTTGGCAACTAAAAAGAATCTTTGTGTTCCCAACAAGCTAGGTGAAGTACGGCTTTCACACACAATTATCTCTCAGAACTGAGCATGTGGAGAGACGTTCGTTCATCTAGCACCAAGGGAACGGGTTGCAGGAGAAACTTGTACTGTGGTTTCTCAGTCTGTTTCCTAGTGCCGGTTTGAAGTTCCTGCAGTTTTCACTGTAAAACCGAGTTGGAGCTAGTTCCTCCCCATATATATGTATGGATTAGAGTTTACAATTAAAAAGAAACTTTGTGTTCCCAGCAAACTAGGGGAAGGACGGATTTCACACACACTTATCTCTCAGAACTGAGCATGTGGAAGACGTTCGTTCATCTAGCACCAAGGGAACGGGTTGCAGGAGAAACTTTTACTCTGCTTTCTCAGTCTGTTTCCTAGTGCCGGTTTGAAGTTCCTGCAGTTTTCACTGTAAAACCGAGTTGGAGCTAGTACATCCCCATATATATGTATGAAGTGGAGTTGGCAACTAAAAAGGATCTTTGTGTTCCCAACAAGCTAGGTGAAGTACGGCTTTCACACACACTTATCTCTCAGAACTGAGCATGTGGAGAGAGGTTCTTTCATCTAGCACCAAGGGAACGGGTTGCAGTAGAAACTTTTACTCTGGTTTCTCAGTCTGTTTCCTAGTGCCGGTTTGAAGTTCCTGCAGTTTTCACTGTAAAACCTAGTTGGAGCTAGTACATCCCCATATATATGTATGGAGTGGAGTTGGCAACTAAAAAGTATCTTTGTATTCCCAACAAGCTAGGTGAAGGACGGCTTTCACACACATTTATCTCTCAGAACTGAGCATGTGGAGAGGCGTTCGTTCATGTAGCACCAAGGGAACGGGTTGCAGGTGAATCTTTTACTCTGGTTTCTCAGTCTGTTTCCTAGTGCCGGTTTGAAGTTAATTCAATTTTCACTGTAAAACCGAGCTGGAGCTAGTACCTCCCCATATATATGTATTTAGTGGAGTTTGCAACTAAAAAGAATCTTTGTGTTCCCAACAAGTTTCGTGAAGGACGGCTTTCACACACACTTTTCTCTCAGAACTGAGCATGTGGAGAGACGTTCGTTCATCTAGCACCAAGGGAACGGGTTGCAGGGGAAACTTTTACTCTGGTTTCTCAGTCGGTTTCCTAGTGCCGGTTTGAAGTTCCTGCAGTTTTCACTGTAAAACCGTGTTGGAGCTAGTCCCTACCTATATATATGTATGGAGTGGAGTTGGCAACTAAAAAGAATCTTTGTGTTCCCAACAGGCTAGGTGAAGTACGGCTTTCACACTCACTTATCTCTCAGAACTGATCATGTGGGGAGACGTTCGTTCATCTAGCACCATGGAAACGGGTTGCAGGAGAAACTTTTACTCTGGTTTCTCAGTCTGTTTCCTAGTGCGGGTTTGAAGTTCCTGCAATTTTCACTGTAAAACCGAGTTGGAGCTTGTACAACCCCATATATATATATGGAGTGGAGTCTGCAACTGAAAAGAAACTTTGTGTTCCCTACAAGCTACATGAAGGACGGCTTTCACACACACTTATCTCTCAGAACTGAGCATGTGGAGAGACGTTCGTTCATGTAGCACCAAGGGAACGGGTTGCAGTTGAATCTTTTACTCTGGTTTCTCAGTCTGTTTCCTAGTGCCGGTTTGAAGTTAATGCAATTTTCACTGTAAAACCGAGTTGGAGCTAGTACCACCCCATATATATGTATTTAGTGGAGTTTGCAACTAAAAAGTATCTTTGTGTTCCCAACAAGCTACGTGAAGGACGGCTTTCACACACACTTATCTCTCAGAACTGAGCATGTTGAGAGACGTTCGTTCATCTAGCACCAAGGGAACGGGTTGCAGGAGAAACTTTTACTCTGGTTTCTCAGTCTGTTTCCTAGTGCCGGTTTGAAGTTCCTGCAGTTTTCACTGTAAAACCGAGTTGGAGCTAGTCCCTCCCCATATATATGTATGGAGTGGAGTTGGCAACTAAAAAGAATCTTTGTGTTCCCAACAAGCTAGATGAAGGAGGGCTTTCACACACACTTTTCCCTCAGGACTGAGCATATGGAGAGACATTCGTTCATCTAGCAACAAGGGAACGGGTTGCAAGAGAAACTTTTACTCTGGTTTCTCAATCTGTTTCCTAGTGCCGGTTTGTAGTTCCTGCAGTTTTCACTGTAAAACCGAGTTCGAGCTAGTACATCCCCATAGATATATATGGAGAGGAGTTTGCAACTAAAAAGAAACATTGTGTTCACAACAAGCTAAGTGAAGTAAATTTTTCACACACACTTATCCCTCAGAACTGAGCATGTGGAGAGACATTCGTTCATCTAGCACCAAGGGAACGGGTTGCAGGAGAAACTTTTACTCTGCTTTCTCAGTCTGTTTCCTATTGCCGGTTTGAAGTTCCTGCAGTTTTCACTGTAAAACCGAGTTGGAGCTAGTACCTCCCCATACATATGTATGGAGAGGTGTTTGCAACTAAAAAGAAATTTTGTGTTCCCAACAAGCTAGGTGAAGGACGGCTTTCACACACAATTATCCCTCAGAACTGAGCATGTGGGGAGACATTCGTTCATCTAGCACCAAGGGAACGGGTTGCAATAGAAACTTTTACTCTGGTTTCTCAATCTGTTTCCTAGTGCCGGATTGAAGTTCCTGCAGTTTTCAATGTAAAACCGAGTTCGAGCTAGTACATCCCCATAGATATATATGGAGTGGAGTTTGCAACTAAAAAGAATCATTGTGTTCACAACAAGATAGTTGAAGTAAGTTTTTCACACACACTTATCCCTCAGAACTGAGCATGTGTAGAGACATTCGTTTATCTAGCACCAAGGGAACGGGGTGCAGGAGAAAGTTTTACTCTGCTTTCTAAGTCTGTTTCCTAGTGCCAGTTTGAAGTTCCTGCAGTTTTCACTGTAAAACCGAGTTGGAGGTAGTACATCCCCATATATATGTATGGAGTGGAGTTGGCAACTAAAATGAATCTTTGTGTTCCCAACATGCTAGGTGAAGTACGGCTTTCACACACACTTATCTCTCAGAACTGATCATGTGGAGAGACGTTCGTTCATCTAGCACCAAGGGAACGGTTTGCAGGGGAAACTTTTACTCTGGTTTCTCAGTCTGTTTCCTAGTGCCGGTTTGAAATACCTGCAGCTTTCAATGTAAAAACTAGTTGGAGCTAGTTCCTCCCATATATATGTATGGAGTGGAGTTGGCAAATATAAAGTAACTTTGTGTTCCAAACAAGCTAGGTGAAGGGCGGCTTTCACACACAGTTATCTCTCAGATCTGAGCATGTGGAGAGACTTTCTTTCATCTAGCAACAAGGGAACGGGTTGCAGGAGAAACTTTTACTCTGGTTTCTCAGTCTGTTTCCTAGTGCCGGTTTGAAGTTCCTGCAGTTTTCACTGTAAAACCGAGTTGGAGCTTGTTCGTCCCATATATATGTATGGAGTGGAGTTTGCAACTAAAAAGAAACTTTGTGTTCCCAACAAGCTAGGTTAAGGACGGATTTCACACACACTTATCTCTCAGAACTGAGCATGTGGAGAGACTTTCGTTCATCTAGCACCAAGGGAACGGGTTGCAGGGGAAACTTTTACTCTGGTTTCTCAGTCTGTTTCCTAGTGCGGGTTTGAAGTTCCTGCAATTTTCACTGTAAAACCGAGTTGGAGCTTGTACATCCCCATATATATGTATGGAGTGGAGTCTGCAACTGAAAAGAAACTTTTTTGTTCCCAACAATCTACGTGAAGGACGGCTTTCACACACACTTATCTCTCAGAACTGAGCATGTGGAGAGAAGTTCTTTCATCTAGCACCAAGGGAACGGGTTGCAGTAGAAACTTTTACTCTGGTTTCTCAGTCTGTTTCCTATTGCTGGTTTGAAGTTCCTGCTGTTTTCACTGTAAAACCGAGTTGGAGCTAGTACATCCCCATATATATGTATGGAGTGGAGTTGGCAACTAAAAAGTACCTTTGTATTCCCAACAAGCTAGGTGAAGGACGGCTTTCACACACACTTATCTCTCTGAACTGAGCATGTGGAGAGACGTTCTTTCATCTAGCACAAAGGGAACGGGTTGAAGGAGAAACTTTTACTCTGGTTTCTCAGTCTGTTTCCTAGTACCGGTTTGAAGTTCCTGCAGTTTTCACTGTAAAACCGAGTTGGAGCTAGTCCCTCCCCATATATATGTATGGAGTGGAGTTGGCAACTAAAAAGAATCTTTGTGTTCCCAACAAGCTAGATGAAGGACGGCTTTCACACACACTTATCCCTCAGGACTGAGCATATTGAGAGACATTCGTTCATCTAGCAACAAGGGAACGGGTTGCAGGAAAAACTTTTACTCTGATTCCTCAATCTGTTTCCTAGTGCCGGTTTGAAGTAGCTGCAGTTTTCACTGTAATACCGATTTGGAGCTAGTACATCCCATATATATGTATGGATTGGAGTTTGCAACTAAAAAGAAAGTTTCTCTTCCCAACAAGCTAGGTGAAGGAAGGCTTTCACACACACTTATCTCTCAGAACTGAGCATGTGGAGAGACGTTCGTTCATATAGCACCAAGGGAATGGGTTGCAGGAGAAACATTTACTCTGGTTTCTCAGTCTGTTTCCTAGTACCGGTTTGAAGTTCCTGCAGTTTTCACTGTAAAACCGAGTTGGAGCTAGTACCTCCCCATATATATGTATGGAGTGGAGTTTGCACCTGAAAAGAAACTTTGTGTTCTCAACAAGCTATGTGAAGGACGGCTTTCACACAAATATATCTCTCAGAACTGATCATGTGTATAGACTTTCGTTCATTTAGCACCAAGGGAACGGGTTGCAGGAGAAACTTTTACTCTGGTTTCTCAGTCTGTTTCCTAGTGCCGGTTTGAAGTTCCTGCAGTTTTCACTGTAAAACTGAGTTGGAGCTTGTACCTTCCCATATATATGTATGGAGTGGAGTTTGCAACTAAAAAGAAACTTTGTGTTCCCAACAAGCTAGGTGAAGGACGGCTTTCACACACAGTTATCTCTCAGAACTGATCATGTGGAGAGACGTTCGTTCATCTAGCACCAAGGGAACGGGTTGCAGGAATAACTTTTACTCTGGTTTCTCAGTCTGTTTCCTAGTGCCGGTTTGAAGTTCCTGCAGTTTTTACTGTAAAACTGAGTTGGTGCTTGTACGTCCCCATATATATCTATGGAGTGGAGTTAGCACCTGAAAAGAAACTTTGTGTTCCCAACAAGCAAGGTGAAGGACGGCTTTAAAACACACTATACTCTCAGAACTGAGCATGTGGAGAGACGTTCGTTCATCTAGCACCAAGGGAACGGGTTGTAGGAGAAACTTTTACTCTGGTTTCTCAGTCTGTTTCCTAGTGCCGGTTTGAAGTTCCTGCAGTTTTCACTGTAAAAGCGAGTTGGACCTTGTACCTCGCCATATATATGTATGAGGTGGAGTTTGCACCTGAAAAGTATATTTGGGTTCCCAAAAAGCTAGGTGAAGGACGGTTTTAAAACACAATTATCTCTCAGAACTGAGCATGTGGAGAGACGTTCGTTCATCTAGAACCAAGGGAACGGGTTGCAGGAGAAACTTTTACTCTGGTTTCTCAGCCTGTTTCCTAGTGCCGGTATAAGATCCTGTAGTTTTCACTGTAAAAGCGAGGTGGACCTAGTCCCTCCCCATATATATGTATGGAGAGGAGTTTGCACCTGAAAGAAACTTTGTGTTCCAAAGAAGCAAGTTGAAGGACGGCTTTCACAGAGAATTATCTCTCAGAACTGAGCATGTGGAGAGACGTTCGTTTATCTAGCACGAAGGGATCGGGTTGCAGGAGAAACATTTACTCTGGTTTCTCAGTATGTTTCCTAGTATCGGTTTGAAGTTCCTGCAGTTTTCACTGTAAAACCGAGTTGGAGCTAGTACTTCCCCATATATATGTATGGAGTGGAGTTTGCACCTGAAAAGAAACTTTGTGTTCCCAACAAGCTATGTGAAGGACGGCTTTCACACAAATATATCTCTCAGAACTGAGCATGTGGATAGACGTTCGTTCATCTAGCACCAAGGGAACGGGTTGCAGTAGAAACTTTTACTCTGGTTTCTCAGTCTGTTTCCTAGTGCCGGTTTGAAGTTCCTGCAGTTTTCACTGTAAAACCGAGTTGGAGCTAGTACATCCCCATATATATGTATGGAGTGGAGTTGGCAACTAAAAAGTATGTTTGTATTCCCAACAAGCTAGGTGAAGGACGGCTTTCACACACATTTATCTCTCAGAACTGAGCATGTGGAGAGGCGTTCGTTCATGTAGCACCAAGGGAACGGGTTGCAGGAGAATCTTTTACTCTGGTTTCTCAGTCTGTTTCCTAGTGCCGGTTTGAAGTTAATGCAATTTTCACTGTAAAACCGTGTTGGAGCTAGTACATCCCCATATATATGTATTTAGTGGAGTTTGCAACTAAAAAGAATCTTTGTGTTCCCAACAAGTTACGTGAAGGACGGCTTTCACACACACTTATCTCTCAGAACTGAGCATGTGGAGAGACGTTCGTTCATCTAGCACCAAGGGAACGGGTTGCAGGAGAAACGTTTACTCTGGTTTCTCAGTCTGTTTCCTAGTGCCGGTTTGAAGTTCCTGCAGTTTTCACTGTAAAACCGAGTTGGAGCTAGTCCCTCCCATATATATGTATGGAGTGGAGTTGGCAACTAAAAAGAATCTTTGTGTTCCCAACAAGCTAGATAAAGGACGGCTTTCACACACACTTATCCCTCAGGACTGAGCATATTGAGAGACATTCGTTCATCTAGCAACAAGGAAACGGGTTGCAGGAAAAACTTTTACTCTGATTTCTCAATCTGTTTCCTAGTGCCGGTTTGAAGTAGCTGCAGTTTTCACTGTAAAACCGAGTTGGAGCTAGTACATCCCATATATATATATGGATTGGAGTTTGCAACTAAAAAGAAAGTTTCTCTTCCCAACAAGCTAGGTGAAGGAAGGCTTTCACACACACTTATCTCTCAGAACTTAGTATGTGGAGAGACGTTCGTTCATCTAGCACCAAGGGAACGGGTTGCAGGAGAAACATTTACTCTGTTTTTTCAGTCTGTTTCCTAGTACCGGTTTGAAGTTCCTGCAGTTTTCACTGTAAAACCGAGTTGGAGCTAGTACCTCCCCATATATATGTATGGAGTGGAGTTGGCACCTGAAAAGAAACTTTGTGTTCCCAACAAGCTAAGTGAAGGACGGCTTTCACACAAATATATCTCTCAGAACTGAGCATGTGGATAGACTTTCGTTCATCTAGCACCAAGGGAACGGGTTGCAGGAGCAACTTTTACTCTGGTTTCTCAGTCTGTTTCCTAGTGCCGGTTTGAAGTTCCTGCAGTTTTCACTGTAAAACCGAGTTGGAGCTTGTACCTTCCCATATATATGTATGGAGTGGAGTTTGCAACTAAAAAGAATCTTTGTGTTCCCAACAAGCTAGGTGAAGGACGGCTTTCACACACAGTTATCTCTCAGAACTGATCATGTGGAGAGACTTTCGTTCATCTAGCACCAAGGGAACGGGTTGCAGGAGAAACTTTTACTCTGGTTTCTCAGTCTGTTTCCTAGTGCCGGATTGAAGTTCCTGCAGTTTTCACTGTAAAAGCGAGTTGGACCTTGTACCTCGCCATATATATGTATGAGGTGGAGTTTGCACCTGAAAAGTATATTTGGGTTCCCAAAAAGCTAGGTGAAGGACGGTTTTAAAACACAATTATCTCTCAGAACTGAGCATGTGGAGAGACGTTCGTTCATCTAGAACCAAGGGAACGGGTTGCAGGAGAAACTTTTACTCTGGTTTCCCAGCCTGTTTCCTAGTGCCGGTATAAGATCCTGTAGTTTTCACTGTAAAAGCGAGGTGGACCTAGTCCCTCCCCATATATATGTATGGAGAGGAGTTTGCACCTGAAAGAAACTTTGTGTTCCCAAGAAGCAAGTTGAAGGACGGCTTTCACACACAATTATCTCTCAGAACTGAGCATGTGGAGAGACGTTCGTTTATCTAGCACGAAGGGAACGGGTTGCAGGAGAAACATTTACTCTGGTTTCTCAGTATGTTTCCTAGTATCGGTTTGAAGTTCCTGCAGTTTTCACTGTAAAACCGAGTTGGAGCTAGTACCTCCCCATATATATGTATGGAGTGGAGTTTGCACCTGAAAAGAAACTTTGTGTTCCCAACAAGCTATGTGAAGGACGGCTTTCACACAAATATATCTCTCAGAACTGAGCATGTGGATAGACGTTCGTTCATCTAGCACCAAGGGAACGAGTTGTAGGAGAAACTTTTACTCTGGTTTCTCAGTCTGTTTCCTAGTGCAGGTTTGAAGTTCTGCAGTTTTCACTGTAAAACCGAGTTGGAGCTAGTCCCTCCCCATATATATGTATGGAGTGGAGTTGGCAACTAAAAAGAATCTTTGTGTTCCCAACAAGCTAGATGAAGGACGGCTTTCACACACACTTTTCCCTCAGGACTGAGCATATTGAGAGACATTCGTTCATCTAGCAACAAGGGAACTGGTTGCAGGAAAAACTTTTACTCTGATTCCTCAATCTGTTTCCTAGTGCCGGTTTTAAGTAGCTGCAGTTTTCACTGTAAAACCGAGTTGGAGCTAGTACATCCCATATATATGTATGGATTGGAGTTTGCAACTAAAAAGAAAGTTTCTCTTGCCAACAAGCTAGGTGAAGGAAGGCTTTCACACACACTTATCTCTCAGAACTGAGCATGTGGAGAGACGTTCGTTCATCTAGCACCAAGGGAACGGGTTGCAGGAGAAACATTTACTCTGGTTTCTCAGTCTGTTTCCTAGTACCGGTTTGAAGTTCCTGCAGTTTTCACTGTAAAACCGAGTTGGAGCTAGTACCTCCCCATATATATGTATGGAGTGGAGATTGCACCTGAAAAGAAACTTTGTGTTCCCAACAAGCTATATGAAGGACGGCTTTCACACAAATATATCTCTCAGAACTGAGCATGTGGATAGACGTTTGTTCATCTAGCACCAAGGGAATGGGTTGCAGGAGAAACTTTTACTCTGGTTTCTCAGTCTGTTTCCTAGTGCCGGTTTGAAGTTCCTGCAGTTTTCACTGTAAAACCGAGTTGGAGCTTGTACCTTCCCATATATATGTATGGAGTGGAGTTTGCAACTAAAAAGTAACTTTGTGTTCCCAACAAGCTATGTGAAGGACGGCTTTCACAGACAGTTATCTCTCAGAACTGATCATGTGGAGAGACGTTCGTTCATCTAGCACCAAGGGAACGGGTTGCAGGAATAACTTTTACTCTGGTTTCTCAGTCTGTTTCCTAGTGCCGGTTTGAAGTTCCTGCAGTTTTCACTGTAAAACTGAGTTGGAGCTTGTACGTCCCCATATATATCTATGGAGTGGAGTTAGCACCTGAAAAGATACTTTGTGTTCCCAACAAGCAAGGTGAAGGACGGCTTTAAAACACACTATACTCTCAGAACTGAGCATGTGGAGAGACGTTCGTTCATCTAGCACCAAGGGAACGGGTTGCAGGAGAAACTTTTGCTCTGGTTTCTCAGTCTGTTTCCTAGTGCCGGTTTGAAGTTCCTGCAGTTTTCACTGTAAAAGCGAGTTGGACCTTGTACCTCGCCATATATATGTATGAGGTGGAGTTTGCACCTGAAAAGTATATTTGGGTTCCCAAAAAGCTAGGTGAAGGACGGTTTTAAAACACAATTATCTCTCAGAACTGAGCATGTGGAGAGACGTTCGTTCATCTAGAACCAAGGGAACGGGTTGCAGGAGAAACTTTTACTCTGGTTTCTCATCCTGTTTCCTAGTGCCGGTATAAGATCCTGTAGTTTTCACTGTAAAAGCGAGGTGGACCTAGTCCCTCCCCATATATATGTATGGAGAGGAGTTTTCACCTGAAAGAAACTTTGTGTTCCCAAGAAGCAAGTTGAAGGACGGCTTTCACACACAATTATCTCTCAGAACTGAGCATGTGGAGAGACGTTCGTTTATCTAGCATGAAGGGAACGGGTTGCAGGAGAAACATTTACTCTGGTTTCTCAGTATGTTTCCTAGTATCGGTTTGAAGTTCCTGCAGTTTTCACTGTAAAACCGAGTTGGAGCTAGTACCTCACCATATATATGTATGGAGTGGAGTTTGCACCTGAAAAGAAACTTTGTGTTCCCAACAAGCTATGTGAAGGACGGCTTTCACACAAATATATCTCTCAGAACTGAGCATGTGGATAGACGTTCGTTCATCTAGCACCAAGGGAACGGGTTGCAGGAGAAAATTTTACTCTGGTTTCTCAGTCTGTTTCCTAGTGCCGGTTTGAAGTTCCTGCAGTTTTCACTGTAAAACCGAGTTGGAGCTTCTCCCTCCATATATATATATATGGAGTGGAGTTTGCAACTAAAAACAAACTTTGTGTTCCCAACAAGCTTGGTGAAGGACGGCTTTCACACACACTTATCTCTCAGAACTGAGCATGTGGAGAGACGTTCGTTCATCTAGCACCAAAGGAACGGGTTGCAGGAGAAACTTTTACTCTGGTTCTCAGTCTGTTTCCTAGTGCAGGTTTGAAGTTCCTGCAGTTTTCACTGTAAAATCGAGTTGGAGCTAGAACCTCCCCATATATATGTATGGAGTGGAGCTTGCAACTGAAAAGAAATTTGTGTTCCCAACAAGCTAGGTGAAGGACGGCTTTCACACACACTTATCTCTCAGAATAGAGCATGTGGATAAACGTTCGTTCATCTAGCACCAAGGGAACGGGTTGCAGTAGAAACTTTTACTCTGGTTTCTCAGTCTATTTACTTTTGCCGGTTTGAATTTCCTGCAGTTTTCAATGTAAAACCGAGTTGGAACTAGTCCCTCCACATATATATATATGTATGGAGTGGAGTTTGCACCTTAAAAGAAACTTTGTGTTCCCAACAAGCTAGGTGAATGACGGCTTTCACACACAATTATCTCTCAGAACTGAGCATTTGGAGAGACTTTCGTTCATCTAGCTCGAAGGGAACGGTTTGCAGGAGAAACTTTTACTCTGCATTTCAGTCTTTTTAATAGTCCCGGTTTGTTATTCCTGCAGTTTTCACTGTAAAACCGAGTTGGAGCTAGTCCCTCCCCATATATATGTATGGAGTGGAGTTTGCACCTGAAAAGAATCTTTGTTTTCCCAACAAGCTAGGTGAAAGACGGCTTTCACACACAGTTATCTCTCAGAACTGAGCATGTGGAGAGACGTTCGTTCATCTAGCACCAAGGGAACGGGTTGCAGGAGAAACTTTTACTCTGGTTTTTCTGTATGTTTCCTAGTGCCGGTTTGAAGTTCCTGCAGTTTTCACTGTAAAACACATTTGGAGCTAGTCCCTCCCCATATATATGTATGGAGTGGAGTTTGCAACTAAAAAGAAACTTTGTGTTACCAACAAGCTAGGTGAAGAACGGCTTTCACACACACTTATCTCTCAGAACTGAGCATGTGGAGAGACGTTCGTTCATCTAGCACCAATGGAACGGGTTGCAGGGGAAACATTTACTCTGGTTTTTCTGTCTGTTTCCTAGTGCCGGTTTGAAGTTCCTGCAGTTTTCACTGTAAAACCGAGTTGGAGCTAGCACCACCCCATATATATGTATGGAGTGGGGTTTGCACCTGAAAAGAATCTTTGTGTTCCCAAAAAGCTAGGTGATGTACGGCTTTAAAACACACTTATCTCTCAGAACTGAGCATGTGGAGAGACGTTCGTTCATCTAGCACCAAGGGAACGTGTTGCAAGAGAAATTTTACTCTGGTTACTCAGTCTGTTTCTAGTGCCGGTTTGAAGTTCCTGCATTTTTCACTGTAAAACCGAGTTGGAGCAAGTACCACCCCATATATATGTAAGGAGTGGTGTTTGAACTTAAAAGAAAATTTGTTTTCCCAACCAGCTAGGTGAAGGACGGCTTTCACACACAGTTATCTCTCAGAACTGATCATGTGGAGAGACGTTCGTTCATCTAGCACCAAGGGAACGGGTTGCAGGAATAACTTTTACTCTGGTTTCTCAGTCTGTTTCCTAGTGCCGGTTTGAAGTTCCTGCAGTTTTCACTGTTAAACTGAGTTGGAGCTTGTACGTCCCCATATATATCTATGGAGTGGAGTTAGCACCTGAAAAGAAACTTTGTGTTCCCAACAAGCAAGGTGAAGAACGGCTTTAAAACACACTATACTCTCAGAACTGAGCATGTGGAGAGACGTTCGTTCATCTAGCACCAAGGAACGGGTTGCAGGAGAAACTTTTACTCTGGTTTCTCAGTCTGTTTCCTAGTACCGGTTTGAAGTTCCTGCAGTTTTCACTGTAAAACCGAGTTGGAGCTAGTACCTCCCCATATATATGTATGGAGTGGAGTTTGCACCTGAAAAGAAACTTTGTGTTCCCAACAAGCTATGTGAAGGACGGCTTTCACACAATTATATCTCTCAGAACTGAGCATGTGGATAGACGTTTGTTCATCTAGCACCAAGGGAACGGGTTGCAGGAGAAACTTTTACTCTGGTTTCTCAGTCTGTTTCCTAGTGCCGGTTTGAAGTTCCTGCAGTTTTCACTGTAAAACCGAGTTGGAGATTGTACCTTCCCATATATATGTATGGAGTGGAGTTTGCAACTAAAAAGTAACTTTGTGTTCCCAACAAGCTAGGTGAAGGACGGCTTTCACACACAGTTATCTCTCAGAACTGATCATGTGGAGAGACGTTCGTTCATCTAGCACCAAGGGAACGGGTTGCAGGAATAACTTTTACTCTGGTTTCTCAGTCTGTTTCCTAGTGCCGGTTTGAAGTTCCTGCAGTTTTCACTGTAAAACTGAGTTGGAGCTTGTACGTCCCCATATATATCTATGGAGTGGAGTTAGCACCTGAAAAGAAACTTTGTGTTCCCAACAAGCAAGGTGAAGGACGGCTTTAAAACACACAATACTCTCAGAACTGAGCATGTGGAGAGACGTTCGTTCATCTAGCACCAAGGAAACGGGTTGCAGGAGAAACTTTTACTCTGGTTTCTCAGTCTGTTTCCTAGTGCCGGTTTGAAGTTCCTGCAGTTTTCACTGTAAAAGCGAGTTGGACCTTGTACCTCGCCATATATATGTATGAGGTGGAGTTTGCACCTGAAAAGTATATTTGGGTTCCCAAAAAGCTAGGTGAAGGACGGTTTTAAAACACAATTATCTCTCAGAACTGAGCATGTGGAGAGACGTTCGTTCATCTAGAACCAAGGGAACGGGTTGCAGGAGAAACTTTTACTCTGGTTTCTCATCCTGTTTCCTAGTGCCGGTATAAGATCCTGTAGTTTTCACTGTAAAAGCGAGGTGGACCTAGTCCCTCCCCATATATATGTATGGAGAGGAGTTTGCACCTGAAAGAAACTTTGTGTTCCCAAGAAGCAAGTTGAAGGACGGCTTTCACACACAATTATCTCTCAGAACTGAGCATGTGGAGAGACGTTCGTTTATCTAGCACGAAGGGAACGGGTTGCAGGAGAAACATTTACTCTGGTTTCTCAGTATGTTTCCTAGTATCGGTTTGAAGTTCCTGCAGTTTTCACTGTAAAACAGAGTTGGAGCTAGTACCTCCCCATATATATGTATGGAGTGGAGTTTGCACCTGAAAAGAAACTTTGTGTTCCCAACAAGCTATGTGAAGGACGGCTTTCACACAAATATATCTCTCAGAACTGAGCATGTGGATAGACGTTCGTTCATCTAGCACCAAGGGAACGGGTTGCAGGAGAAACTTTTACTCTGGTTTCTCAGTCTGTTTCCTAGTGCCGGTTTGAAGTTCCTGCAGTTTTCACTGTAAAATCGAGTTGGAGCTTCTCCCTCCACATATATATATATGGAGTGGAGTTTGCAACTAAAAAGAAACTTTGTGTTCCCAACAAGCTTGGTGAAGAACGGCTTTCACACACACTTATCTCTCAGAACTGAGCATGTGGAGAGACGTTCGTTCATCTAGCACCAAAGGAACGGGTTGCAGGAGAAACTTTTACTCTGGTTCTCAGTCTGTTTCCTAGTGCAGGTTTGAAGTTCCTGCAGTTTTCACTGTAAAATCGAGTTGGAGCCAGACCCTCCCCATATATATGTATGGAGTGGAGCTTGCAACTGAAAAGAAATTTGTGTTCCCAACAAGCTAGGTGAAGGACGGCTTTCACACACACTTATCTCTCAGAATAGAGCATGTGGATAAACGTTCGTTCATCTAGCACCAAGGGAACGGGTTGCAGTAGAAACTTTTACTCTGGTTTCTCAGTCTGTTTACTTTTGCCGGTTTGAATTTCCTGCAGTTTTCAATGTAAAACCGAGTTGGAACTAGTCCCTCCACATATATATATATATGTATGGAGTGGAGTTTGCACCTTAAAAGAAACTTTGTGTTCCCAACAAGCTAGGTGAATGACGGCTTTCACACACAATTATCTCTCAGAACTGAGCATGTGGAGAGACTTTCGTTCATCTAGCTCGAAGGGAACGGTTTGCAGGAGAAACTTTTACTCTGCATTTCAGTCTTTTTAATAGTCCCGGTTTGTTATTCCTGCAGTTTTCACTGTAAAACCGAGTTGGAGCTAGTCCCTCCCCATATATATGTATGGAGTGGAGTTTGCACCTGAAAAGAATCTTTGTTTTCCCAACAAGCTAGGTGATGGACGGCTTTCACACACAGTTATCTCTCAGAACTGAGCATGTGGAGAGACGTTCGTTCATCTAGCACCAAGGGAACGGGTTGCAGGAGAAACTTTTACTCTGGTTTTTCTGTATGTTTCCTAGTGCCGGTTTGAAGTTCCTGCAGTTTTCACTGTAAAACAGATTTGGAGCTAGTCCCTCCCCATATATATGTATGGAGTGGAGTTTGCAACTAAAAAGAATCTTTGTGTTACCAACAAGCTAGGTGAAGAACGGCTTTCACACACACTTATCTCTCAGAACTGAGCATGTGGAGAGACTTTCGTTCATCTAGCACCAATGGAACGGGTTGCAGGGGAAACTTTTACTCTGGTTTTTCTGTCTGTTTCCTAGTGCCGGTTTGAAGTTCCTGCAGTTTTCACTGTAAAACCGAGTTGGAGCTAGCACCTCCCCATATATATGTAGGGAGTGGGGTTTGCACCTGAAAAGAATCTTTGTGTTCCCAAAAAGCTAGGTGATGTACGGTTTTAAAACACACTTATCTCTCAGAACTGAGCATGTGGAGAGACGTTCGTTCATCTAGCACCAAGGGAACGTGTTGCAAGTGAAATTTTACTCTGGTTACTCAGTCTGTTTCTAGTGCCGGTTTGAAGTTCCTGCATTTTTCACTGTAAAACCGAGTTGGAGCAAGTACCTCCCCATATATATGTAAGGAGTGGTGTTTGAACTTAAAAGAAAATTTGTTTTCCCAACCAGCTAGGTGAAGGACGGCTTTCACACACAGTTATCTCTCAGAACTGATCATGTGGAGAGACGTTCGTTCATCTAGCACCAAGGGAACGGGTTGCAGGAATAACTTTTACTCTGGTTTCTCAGTCTGTTTCCTAGTGCCGGTTTGAAGTTCCTGCAGTTTTCACTGTAAAACTGAGTTGGAGCTTGTACGTCCCCATATATATCTATGGAGTGGAGTTAGCACCTGAAAAGAAACTTTGTGTTCCCAACAAGCAAAGTGAAGGACGGCTTTAAAACACACTATACTCTCAGAACTGAGCATGTGGAGAGACGTTCGTTCATCTAGCACCAAGGGAACGGGTAGCAGGAGAAACTTTTACTCTGGTTTCTCAGTCTGTTTCCTAGTGCCGGTTTGAAGTTCCTGCAGTTTTCACTGTAAAAGCGAGTTGGACCTTGTACCTCGCCATATATATGTATGAGGTGGAGTTTGCACCTGAAAAGTATATTTGGGTTCCCAAAAAGCTAGGTGAAGGACGGTTTTAAAACACAATTATCTTTCAGAACTGAGCATGTGGAGAGACGTTCGTTCATCTAGAACCAAGGGAACGGGTTGCAGGAGAAACTTTTACTCTGGTTTCTCCGCCTGTTTCCTAGTGCCGGTATAAGATCCTGTAGTTTTCACTGTAAAAGCGAGGTGGACCTAGTCCCTCCCCATATATATGTATGGAGAGGAATTTGCACCTGAAAGAAACTTTGTGTTCCCAAGAAGCACGTTGAAGGACGGTTTCACACAGAATTATCTCTCAGAACTGAGCATGTGGAGAGACGTTCGTTCATCTAGCACCAAGGGAACGGGTTGCAGGAAAAAGTTTTACTCTTGTTTCTCAGTCTGTTTCTAGTGCCGGTTTGAAGTTCCTGCAGTTTTCACTGTAAAACCGAGTTGGAGCTAATACCTCCCCATATATATGTATGGAGTGGAGTTTGCACCTGAAAAGAATCTTTGTGTTCCCAAAAAGCTAGGTGAAGGATGGCTTTAAAACACACTTATCTCTCAGAACTGAGCATGTGGAGAGACGTTCGTTCATCTAGCACCAAGGGAACGGGTTGCAGGAGAAACTTTTACTCTGGTTTCTCAGTCTGTTTCCTAGTGCCGGTTTGAAGTTCCTGCAGTTTTCACTGTAAAACCGCGTTGGAGCTAGTACCTCCCCATATATATGTATGGAGTGGAGTTTGCAACTGAAAAGAAACTTTGTGTTCCGAACAAGCTAGGTGAATGATGGCTTTCACACACACTTATCTCTCAGAACTGAGCATGTGGACGGACGTTCATTCATCTAGCAGCAAGGGAACGGGTTGCAGGAGAAACTGTTACTCGGATTTCTCAGTATGTTTCCTAGTGCCGGTTTGAAGTTCCTGCAGATTTCACTGTAAAACAGAGTTGGAGCTAGTACCTACCCTTATATATATATGGAGTGGAGTTTGCACCTGAAAAGAAACTTTGTGTTCCCAACAAGCTAGTTGAAGGACGGCTTTCACACACACTTATCTCTCAGAAATGAGCATGTGGAGAGACGTTCGTTCATCTAGCACCAAGGGAACGGGTTGCAGGAAAACTTTTATTCTGGTTTCTCAGTCTGTTTCCTAGTGCCGGTTTGACCTTCCTGCAGTTTTCAGTGTAAAACCTAGTTGGAGCTTGTACCTCCCCATTTATATGTATGGAGTAGAATTTGCACCTGAAAAGAAACTTTGTGTTCCCAACAAGCTAGGTGAAGGACGGCTTTCACACACACATATTTTTCAGAACTGAGCATGAGGAGAGACATTCGTTCATCTAGCAACAAGGGAAATGTTTGCAGGAGAAACTTGTACTCTAGTTTCTCAGTCTGTTTCCTAGTGTCGGTTTGAATTTCCTGCAGATTTCACTGTAAAACAGAGTTGGAGCTAGTACCTACCCATATATATATATGGAGTGGAGTTTGCACCTGAAAAGAAACTTTGTGTTCCCAACAAGCTAGTTGAAGGACGGCTTTCACACACACTTATCTCTCAGAACTGAGCATGTGGAGAGACATTCGTTCATCTAGCACCAAGGGAACGGGTTGCAGGAGAAACTTGTACTCTAGTTTCTCAGTCTGTTTCCTAGTGCCGGTTTGAAGTTCCTGCAGTTTTCACTGTAAAACCGAGTTGGAGCTTTTACCTCCCCATATATATGTATGGAGTGGAGTTTGCACCTGAAAAGTATCTTTGTGTTCCCAACAACCTAGGTGAAGGACGGCTTTCACACACAATTATCTCTCAGAACTGAGCATGTGGAGAGACGTTCGTTCATCTAGCACCAAGGGAACGGGTTGCAGGAGAAACTATTACTCTGGTTTCTCAGTCTGTTTCCTAGTGCTGGTTTGAATTCCTGCAGATTTCACTGTAAAACCGAGTTGGAGCTAGTACCTCCCCATATATATGTATGGAGATGATTTTGCACCTGAAAAGTAACTTTGTGTTCCGAACAAGCTATGTGAAGTATGGCATTCACACACAATTATCTCTCAGAAATGAGCATGTGGAGAGACGTTCGTTCATCTAGCACCAAGGGAACGGGTTGCAGGAAAACTTTTATTCTGGTTTCTCAGTCTGTTTCCTAGTGCCGGTTTGATCTTCCTGCAGTTTTCTCTGTAAAACAGAGTTGGAGCTAGTACCTACCCATATATATATATGGAGTGGAGTTTGCACCTGAAAAGAAACTTTGTGTTCCGAATAAGTTATGTGAAGGATGGCTTTCACACACACTTATCTCTCAGAACTGAGCATGTGGAGAGACGTTCATTCATCTAGCACCAAGGGAACGGGTTGCAGTAGAAACTTTTACTCTGGTTTCTCAGTCTGTTTACTTTTGCCGGTTTGAAGTTCCTGCAGTTTTCAATGTAAAATCGAGTTGAAACTTGTCCCACCCATATATATGTATGGATTGGAGTTTGTACCAAAAAAGAAACTTTGTGTTCCCAACAAGCTAGGTGAAGGACGGCTTTCACACACAATTATCTCTCAGAACTGAGCATGTGGAGAGACGTTCGTTCATCTAGCACCAAGGGAACGGGTTGCAGGAGAAACTTTTTCTCTGCTTTCTCAGTCTGTTTAATAGTGCCGGTTTGATATTCCTGCAGTTTTCACTGTAAAACCGAGTTGGAGCTAGTCCCTCCACATGTATATGTATGGAGTGGAGTTTGCACCTGAAAAGAATCTTTGTTTTCCCAACAAGATAGGTGAAGGACGGCTTTCACACACACTTATCTCTCAGAACTGAGCATGTGCAGAGACGTTCGTTCATCTAGCACCAAAGGAACGGGTTGCAGGAGAAACTTTTACTCTGGTTTCTCAGTCTGTTTCCTTGTGCCGGTTTTAAGTTCCGGAAGTTTTCACTGTAAAACCGAGTTGGAGCTAGTCCCTCCCCATATATATGTATGGAGTGGAGTTTGCACTTAAAAGAAACTTTGAGTTCCCAACAAGCTATGTTAAGGACGGCTTTCACACACAATTATCCCTCAGAACTGAGCATGTGGAGAGACTTTCGTTCATCTAGCACCAAGGGAACGGGTTGCAGGAGAAACTTTTACTCTGGTTTCTCAGTCTGTTTCCTAGTGCCGGTTTGAAGTTCCTGCAGTTTTCACTGTAAAACCGAGTTGGCACTAGAACCTCCCCATATGTATGTATGGAGTGGAGTTTGCAACTAAAAAGAAACTTTGTGTTCCCAACAAGCAAGTGAAGGACGGCTTTAAAACACACTTATCTCTCAGAACTGAGCATGTGGAGAGACGTTCGTTCATCTAGCACCAAGGGAACGGGATACAGTTGAAACTTTTACTCTGGTTTCTCAGTCTTTTTCCTAGTGCCGGTTTGAAGTTCCTGCAGTTTTCACTGTAAAACATAGTTGGAGCTAGTACCTCCCCATATGTATGTATGGAGTGGAGTTTGCACCTGAAAAGAAGCTTTGTGTTAGCAACAAGCTACGTGAAGGACGGCTTTCACAAACACTTATCTCTCAGAACGGATCATGTGGAGAGACGTTCGTTCATTTATCACCAAAGGAACGGGTTGAAGGAGAAACTTGTTGTCTGGTTTCTATGCTGTTTCCTAGTGGCGGTTTGAAGTTCCTGCAGTTTTCACTGTAAAACCGAGTTGCAGCTAGTACGTCCCCATATATATGTATGGAGTGGATTTTGCAATTAAAAAGAAACTTTGTGTTCAAAACAAGCTTGGTGAAGGATGGCTTTCACACACACTTATCTCTCAGAACTGAGTATGTGGAGAGACGTTCGTTCATCTAGCACCAAGGGAACGGGTTGCAGGAGAAACTTTTACTCTAGTTTCTTAGTCTGTTTCCTAGTGCCGGTTTGAAGTTCCTGCAGTTTTCACTGTAAAACCGATTTGGAGCTAGTACCTCCCCATATATATGTATGGAGTGGAGTTTGCAACTAAAAAGAAACTTTGTGTTCCCAACAAGCTAGGTGAAGGACGGCTTTCACACACACTTATCTCTCAGAACTGAGCATGTGGAGAGACGTTCATTCATCTAGCACCAAGGGATCGGGTTGCAGGAGAAACTTTTACTCTGGTTTCCCAGTATGTTTCCTAGTGCCGGTTTGAAGTTCCTGCAGTTTTCACTTTAAAAGCGAGTTGGACCTAGTCCCTCCCCATATATATATATGGAATGGAGTTTGCACCTGAAAAGAAACTTTGTGTTCCCAAGAAGCAAGATGAAGGACGGCTTTCACACACACTTATCTCTCAGAACTGAGCATGTGGAGAGACGTTCGTTCATTTATCACCAAGGGAACGGGTTGCAGGTGAAACTTTTACTCTGGTTTCTCAGTCTGTTTCCTAGTGCCGGTTTGAAGATCCTGCAGTTTTCACTGTAAAACCGAGTTGGAGCTAGACCCTCCCCATATATATGTATGGAATGGAGCTTGCAACTGAAAAGAAACTTTGTGTTCCCAATAAGCTAAGTGAAGAACGGCTTTCAAACACACTTATCTCTCAGAACTGAGCATGTGGAGAGACGTTCGTTCATCTAGCACCAAGGGAACGGGTTGCAGGAAAACTTTTATTCTGGTTTCTCAGTCTGTTTCCTAGTGCCGGTTTGACCTTCCTGCAGTTTTCAGTGTAAAACCTAGTTGGAGCTTGTACCTCCCCATTTATATGTATGGAGTAGAATTTGCACCTGAAAAGAAACTTTGTGTTCCCAACAAGCTAGGTGAAGGACGGCTTTCACACACACATATTTTTCAGAACTGAGCATGAGGAGAGACATTCGTTCATCTAGCAACAAGGGAAATGTTTGCAGGAGAAACTTGTACTCTAGTTTCTCAGTCTGTTTCCTAGTGTCGGTTTGAATTTCCTGCAGATTTCACTGTAAAACAGAGTTGGAGCTAGTACCTACCCATATATATATATGGAGTGGAGTTTGCACCTGAAAAGAAACTTTGTGTTCCCAACAAGCTAGTTGAAGGACGGCTTTCACACACACTTATCTCTCAGAACTGAGCATGTGGAGAGACATTCGTTCATCTAGCACCAAGGGAACGGGTTGCAGGAGAAACTTGTACTCTAGTTTCTCAGTCTGTTTCCTAGTGCCGGTTTGAAGTTCCTGCAGTTTTCACTGTAAAACCGAGTTGGAGCTTTTACCTCCCCATATATATGTATGGAGTGGAGTTTGCACCTGAAAAGTATCTTTGTGTTCCCAACAACCTAGGTGAAGGACGGCTTTCACACACAATTATCTCTCAGAACTGAGCATGTGGAGAGACGTTCGTTCATCTAGCACCAAGGGAACGGGTTGCAGGAGAAACTATTACTCTGGTTTCTCAGTCTGTTTCCTAGTGCTGGTTTGAATTCCTGCAGATTTCACTGTAAAACCGAGTTGGAGCTAGTACCTCCCCATATATATGTATGGAGATGATTTTGCACCTGAAAAGTAACTTTGTGTTCCGAACAAGCTATGTGAAGTATGGCATTCACACACAATTATCTCTCAGAAATGAGCATGTGGAGAGACGTTCGTTCATCTAGCACCAAGGGAACGGGTTGCAGGAAAACTTTTATTCTGGTTTCTCAGTCTGTTTCCTAGTGCCGGTTTGATCTTCCTGCAGTTTTCTCTGTAAAACAGAGTTGGAGCTAGTACCTACCCATATATATATATGGAGTGGAGTTTGCACCTGAAAAGAAACTTTGTGTTCCGAATAAGTTATGTGAAGGATGGCTTTCACACACACTTATCTCTCAGAACTGAGCATGTGGAGAGACGTTCATTCATCTAGCACCAAGGGAACGGGTTGCAGTAGAAACTTTTACTCTGGTTTCTCAGTCTGTTTACTTTTGCCGGTTTGAAGTTCCTGCAGTTTTCAATGTAAAATCGAGTTGAAACTTGTCCCACCCATATATATGTATGGATTGGAGTTTGTACCAAAAAAGAAACTTTGTGTTCCCAACAAGCTAGGTGAAGGACGGCTTTCACACACAATTATCTCTCAGAACTGAGCATGTGGAGAGACGTTCGTTCATCTAGCACCAAGGGAACGGGTTGCAGGAGAAACTTTTTCTCTGCTTTCTCAGTCTGTTTAATAGTGCCGGTTTGATATTCCTGCAGTTTTCACTGTAAAACCGAGTTGGAGCTAGTCCCTCCACATGTATATGTATGGAGTGGAGTTTGCACCTGAAAAGAATCTTTGTTTTCCCAACAAGATAGGTGAAGGACGGCTTTCACACACACTTATCTCTCAGAACTGAGCATGTGCAGAGACGTTCGTTCATCTAGCACCAAAGGAACGGGTTGCAGGAGAAACTTTTACTCTGGTTTCTCAGTCTGTTTCCTTGTGCCGGTTTTAAGTTCCGGAAGTTTTCACTGTAAAACCGAGTTGGAGCTAGTCCCTCCCCATATATATGTATGGAGTGGAGTTTGCACTTAAAAGAAACTTTGAGTTCCCAACAAGCTATGTTAAGGACGGCTTTCACACACAATTATCCCTCAGAACTGAGCATGTGGAGAGACTTTCGTTCATCTAGCACCAAGGGAACGGGTTGCAGGAGAAACTTTTACTCTGGTTTCTCAGTCTGTTTCCTAGTGCCGGTTTGAAGTTCCTGCAGTTTTCACTGTAAAACCGAGTTGGCACTAGAACCTCCCCATATGTATGTATGGAGTGGAGTTTGCAACTAAAAAGAAACTTTGTGTTCCCAACAAGCAAGTGAAGGACGGCTTTAAAACACACTTATCTCTCAGAACTGAGCATGTGGAGAGACGTTCGTTCATCTAGCACCAAGGGAACGGGATACAGTTGAAACTTTTACTCTGGTTTCTCAGTCTTTTTCCTAGTGCCGGTTTGAAGTTCCTGCAGTTTTCACTGTAAAACATAGTTGGAGCTAGTACCTCCCCATATGTATGTATGGAGTGGAGTTTGCACCTGAAAAGAAGCTTTGTGTTAGCAACAAGCTATGTGAAGGACGGCTTTCACAAACACTTATCTCTCAGAACGGATCATGTGGAGAGACGTTCGTTCATTTATCACCAAAGGAACGGGTTGAAGGAGAAACTTGTTGTCTGGTTTCTATGCTGTTTCCTAGTGCCGGTTTGAAGTTCCTGCAGTTTTCACTGTAAAACCGAGTTGTAGCTTGTACGTCCACATATATATGTATGGAGTGGAGTTTGCTATTAAAAAGAAACTTTGTGTTCCCAACAAGCTAGTTGAAGGACGGCTTTCACACACACTTATCTCTCAGAACTGAGTATGTGGAGAGACGTTCGTTCATCTAGCACCAAGGGAACTGGTTGCAGGAGAAACTTATACTCTAGTTTCTTAGTCTGTTTCCTAGTGCCGGTTTGATGTTCCTGCAGTTTTCACTGTAAAACCAAGTTGGAGCTAGTACCTCCCCATATATATGTGGAGTGGTGTTTGCAACAAAAAAGAAACTTTGTGTTCCCATCAAGCTAGGTGAAGGACGGCTTTCACACACACTTATCTCTCAGAACTGAGCATGTGGAGAGACGTTCGTTCATCTATCACCAAGGGAACGGGTTGCAGGAGAACCTTTAATTCTGGGTTCTCAGTCTGTTTCCTAGTGCCGGTTTGAATTTCCTGCAGTTTTCACTGTAAAACCGCGTTGCAGCTAGTACCTCCCCATATATATGTAAGGAGTCGAGTTTGCAACTGAAAAGAAACTTTGTGTTCCGAACAAGCTAGGTGAATGATGGCTTTCACACACAAATATCTCTCAGAACTGAGCATGTGGAAGGACGTTCGTTCATCTAGCAGCAAGGGAACGGGTTGCAGGAGAAACTTTTACTCTGGTTTCTCAGTCTGTTTCCTAGTGCCTGTTTGAAGTTCCTGCAGATTTCACTGTAAAACCGAGTTGGAGCTAGTACCTCCCCATATATATTTATGGAGTGGAGTTTGCAACTAAAAGGAAACTTTGTGTTCCCAACAAGCTAGGTGAAGGACGGCTTTCACACACACTTATCTCTCAGAACTGAGCATGTGGAGAGAAGTTCGTTCATCTAGCACCAAGGGAACGGGTTGCAGGAGAAACTTTTACTCTGGTTTCTCAGTCTGTTTCCTAGTGCCGGTTTGAAGTTCCTGCAGTTTTCACTGTAAATCCGAGTTGGAGCTAGTACCTCCCCATATATATGTATGGAGTGGAGTTTGCAAATAAAAAGAAACTTTGTGTTCCCAACAAGCTAGGAGAAGGACGGCTTTCACACACACTTATCTCTCAGAACTGAGCATGTGGAGAGACGTTCGTTCATCTAGCACCAAGGGAACTGGTTGCAGGAGAAACTTTTACTCTGGTTTCTCAGTCTGTTTCGTAGTGCCGGTTGAAGTTCCTGCAGTTTTCACTGTAAAACCGAGTTGGAACTAGTACCTCCCCATATGTATGTATGGAGTGGAGTTTGCAACTAAAAAGAAACTTTGTGTACCAACAAGCAAGTGAAGGACGGCTTTAAAACACACTTATCTCTCAGAACTGAGCATGTGGAGAGACGTTCGTTCATCTAGCAACAAGGGAACGGTTTGCAGGTGAAACTTTTACTCTGGTTTCTCAGTCTGTTTCCTAGTGCCGGTTTGAAGTTCCTGCAATTTTCACTGTAAAACAGAGTTGGAGCTAGTCCCTCCCCATATGTATGTATGGAGTGGAGTTTGCACCTGAAAAGAAGCTTTGTGTTAGCAACAAGCTATGTGAAGGACGGCTTTCACAAACACTTATCTCTCAGAACTGATCATGTGGAGAGACGTTCTTTCATCTAGCACCAAAGGAACGGGTTGAAGGAGAAACTTGTTCTCTGGTTTCTATGCTGTTTCCTAGTGCCGGTTTGAAGTTCCTGCAGTTTTCACTGTAAAACCGAGTTGTAGCTTGTACGTCCACATATATATGTATGGAGTGGAGTTTGCAATTAAAAAGAAACTTTGTGTTCCCAACAAGCTAGGTGAAGGACGGCTTTCACACACACTTATCTCTCAGAACTGAGTATGTGGAGAGACGTTCGTTCATCTAGCACCAAGGGAACTGGTTGCAGGAGAAACTTATACTCTAGTTTCTTAGTCTGTTTCCTAGTGCCGGTTTGAAGTTCCTGCAGTTTTCACTGTAAAACCAAGTTGGAGCTAGTACCTCCCCATATATATGTGGAGTGGTGTTTGCAACAAAAAAGAAACTTTGTGTTCCCATCAAGCTAGGTGAAGGACGGCTTTCACACACACTTATCTCTCAGAACTGAGCATGTGGAGAGACGTTCGTTCATCTATCACCAAGGGAACGTGTTGCAGGAGAACCTTTAATTCTGGGTTCTCAGTCTGTTTCCTAGTGCCGGTTTGAATGTCCTGCAGTTTTCACTGTAAAACCGCGTTGGAGCTAGTACCTCCCCATATATATGTAAGGAGTCGAGTTTGCAACTGAAAAGAAACTTTGTGTTCCGAACAAGCTAGGTGAATGATGGCTTTCACACACAAATATCTCTCAGAACTGAGCATGTGGAAGGACGTTCGTTCATCTAGCAGCAAGGGAACGGGTTGCAGGAGAAACTTTTAGTCTGGTTTCTCAGTCTGTTTCCTAGTGCCTGTTTGAAGTTCCTGCAGATTTGACTGTAAAACCGAGTTGGAGCTAGTACCTCCCCATATATATTTATGGAGTGGAGTTTGCAACTAAAAGGAAACTTTGTGTTCCCAACAAGCTAGGTGAAGGACGGCTTTCACACACACTTATCTCTCAGAACTGAGCATGTGGAGAGAAGTTCGTTCATCTAGCACCAAGGGAACGGGTTGCAGGAGAAACTTTTACTCTGGTTTCTCAGTCTGTTTCCTAGTGCCGGTTTGAAGTTCCTGCAGTTTTCACTGTAAATCCGAGTTGGAGCTAGTACCTCCCCATATATATGTATGGAGTGGAGTTTGCAAATAAAAAGAAACTTTGTGTTCCCAACAAGCTAGGAGAAGGACGGCTTTCACACACACTTATCTCTCAGAACTGAGCATGTGGAGAGACGTTCGTTCATCTAGCACCAAGGGAACTGGTTGCAGGAGAAACTTTTACTCTGGTTTCTCAGTCTGTTTCGTAGTGCCGGTTGAAGTTCCTGCAGTTTTCACTGTAAAACCGAGTTGGAACTAGTACCTCCCCATATGTATGTATGGAGTGGGGTTTGCAACTAAAAAGAAACTTTGTGTACCAACAAGCAAGTGAAGGACGGCTTTAAAACACACTTATCTCTCAGAACTGAGCATGTGGAGAGACGTTCGTTCATCTAGCAACAAGGGAACGGTTTGCAGGTGAAACTTTTACTCTGGTTTCTCAGTCTGTTTCCTAGTGCCGGTTTGAAGTTCCTGCAATTTTCACTGTAAAACAGAGTTGGAGCTAGTCCCTACCCATATGTATGTATGGAGTGGAGTTTGCACCTGAAAAGAAGCTTTGTGTTAGCAACAAGCTATGTGAAGGACGGCTTTCACAAACACTTATCTCTCAGAACTGATCATGTGGAGAGACGTTCTTTCATCTAGCACCAAAGGAACGGGTTGAAGGAGAAACTTGTTCTCTGGTTTCTATGCTGTTTCCTAGTGCCGGTTTGAAGTTCCTGCAGTTTTCACTGTAAAACCGAGTTGTAGCTTGTACGTCCACATATATATGTATGGAGTGGAGTTTGCAATTAAAAAGAAACTTTGTGTTCCCAACAAGCTAGGTGAAGGACGGCTTTCACACACACTTATCTCTCAGAACTGAGTATGTGGAGAGACGTTCGTTCATCTAGCACCAAGGGAACTGGTTGCAGGAGAAACTTATACTCTAGTTTCTTAGTCTGTTTCCTAGTGCCGGGTTGAAGTTCCTGCAGTTTTCACTGTAAAACCAAGTTGGAGCTAGTACCTCCCCATATATATGTGGAGTGGTGTTTGGAACAAAAAAGAAACTTTGTGTTCCCATCAAGCTAGGTGAAGGACGGCTTTCACACACACTTATCTCTCAGAACTGAGCATGTGGAGAGACGTTCGTTCATCTATCACCAAGGGAACGGGTTGCAGGAGAACCTTTAATTCTGGGTTCTCAGTCTGTTTCCTAGTGCCGGTTTGAATTTCCTGCAGTTTTCACTGTAAAACCGAGTTGGAACTAGTACCTCCCCATATGTATGTATGGAGTGGAGTTTGCAACTAAAAAGAAACTTTGTGTACCAACAAGCAAGTGAAGGACGGCTTTAAAACTCACTTATCTCTCAGAACTGAGCATGTGGAGAGACGTTCGTTCATCTAGCAACAAGGGAACGGTTTGCAGGTGAAACTTTTACTCTGGTTTCTCAGTCTGTTTCCTAGTGCCGGTTTGAATTTCCTGCAATTTTCACTGTAAAACAGAGTTGGAGCTAGTCCCTCCCCATATGTATGTATGGAGTGGAGTTTGCACCTGAAAAGAAGCTTTGTGTTAGCAACAAGCTATGTGAAGGACGGCTTTCACAAACACTTATCTCTCAGAACTGATCATGTGGAGAGACGTTCTTTCATCTAGCACCAAAGGAACGGGTTGAAGGAGAAACTTGTTCTCTGGTTTCTATGCTGTTTCCTAGTGCCGGTTTGAAGTTCCTGCAGTTTTCACTGTAAAACCGAGTTGTAGCTTGTACGTCCACATATATATGTATGGAGTGGAGTTTGCTATTAAAAAGAAACTTTGTGTTCCCAACAAGCTAGTTGAAGGACGGCTTTCACACACACTTATCTCTCAGAACTGAGTATGTGGAGAGACGTTCGTTCATCTAGCACCAAGGGAACTGGTTGCAGGAGAAACTTATACTCTAGTTTCTTAGTCTGTTTCCTAGTGCCGGTTTGATGTTCCTGCAGTTTTCACTGTAAAACCAAGTTGGAGCTAGTACCTCCCCATATATATGTGGAGTGGTGTTTGCAACAAAAAAGAAACTTTGTGTTCCCATCAAGCTAGGTGAAGGACGGCTTTCACACACACTTATCTCTCAGAACTGAGCATGTGGAGAGACGTTCGTTCATCTATCACCAAGGGAACGGGTTGCAGGAGAACCTTTAATTCTGGGTTCTCAGTCTGTTTCCTAGTGCCGGTTTGAATTTCCTGCAGTTTTCACTGTAAAACCGCGTTGGAGCTAGTACCTCCCCATATATATGTAAGGAGTCGAGTTTGCAACTGAAAAGAAACTTTGTGTTCCGAACAAGCTAGGTGAATGATGGCTTTCACACACAAATATCTCTCAGAACTGAGCATGTGGAAGGACGTTCGTTCATCTAGCAGCAAGGGAACGGGTTGCAGGAGAAACTTTTACTCTGGTTTCTCAGTCTGTTTCCTAGTGCCTGTTTGAAGTTCCTGCAGATTTCACTGTAAAACCGAGTTGGAGCTAGTACCTCCCCATATATATTTATGGAGTGGAGTTTGCAACTAAAAGGAAACTTTGTGTTCCCAACAAGCTAGGTGAAGGACGGCTTTCACACACACTTATCTCTCAGAACTGAGCATGTGGAGAGAAGTTCGTTCATCTAGCACCAAGGGAACGGGTTGCAGGAGAAACTTTTACTCTGGTTTCTCAGTCTGTTTCCTAGTGCCGGTTTGAAGTTCCTGCAGTTTTCACTGTAAATCCGAGTTGGAGCTAGTACCTCCCCATATATATGTATGGAGTGGAGTTTGCAAATAAAAAGAAACTTTGTGTTCCCAACAAGCTAGGAGAAGGACGGCTTTCACACACACTTATCTCTCAGAACTGAGCATGTGGAGAGACGTTCGTTCATCTAGCACCAAGGGAACTGGTTGCAGGAGAAACTTTTACTCTGGTTTCTCAGTCTGTTTCGTAGTGCCGGTTGAAGTTCCTGCAGTTTTCACTGTAAAACCGAGTTGGAACTAGTACCTCCCCATATGTATGTATGGAGTGGAGTTTGCAACTAAAAAGAAACTTTGTGTACCAACAAGCAAGTGAAGGACGGCTTTAAAACACACTTATCTCTCAGAACTGAGCATGTGGAGAGACGTTCGTTCATCTAGCAACAAGGGAACGGTTTGCAGGTGAAACTTTTACTCTGGTTTCTCAGTCTGTTTCCTAGTGCCGGTTTGAAGTTCCTGCAATTTTCACTGTAAAACAGAGTTGGTGCTAGTCCCTCCCCATATGTATGTATGGAGTGGAGTTTGCACCTGAAAAGAAGCTTTGTGTTAGCAACAAGCTATGTGAAGGACGGCTTTCACAAACACTTATCTCTCAGAACTGATCATGTGGAGAGACGTTCTTTCATCTAGCACCAAAGGAACGGGTTGAAGGAGAAACTTGTTCTCTGGTTTCTATGCTGTTTCCTAGTGCCGGTTTGAAGTTCCTGCAGTTTTCACTGTAAAACCGAATTGTAGCTTGTACGTCCACATATATATGTATGGAGTGGAGTTTGCAATTAAAAAGAAACTTTGTGTTCCCAACAAGCTAGGTGAAGGACGGCTTTCACACACACTTATCTCTCAGAACTGAGTATGTGGAGAGACGTTCGTTCATCTAGCACCAAGGGAACTGGTTGCAGGAGAAACTTATACTCTAGTTTCTTAGTCTGTTTCCTAGTGCCGGTTTGAAGTTCCTGCAGTTTTCACTGTAAAACCAAGTTGGAGCTAGTACCTCCCCATATATATGTGGAGTGGTGTTTGCAACAAAAAAGAAACTTTGTGTTCCCATCAAGCTAGGTGAAGGACGGCTTTCACACACACTTATCTCTCAGAACTGAGCATGTGGAGAGACGTTCGTTCATCTATCACCAAGGGAACGTGTTGCAGGAGAACCTTTAATTCTGGGTTCTCAGTCTGTTTCCTAGTGCCGGTTTGAATGTCCTGCAGTTTTCACTGTAAAACCGCGTTGGAGCTAGTACCTCCCCATATATATGTAAGGAGTCGAGTTTGCAACTGAAAAGAAACTTTGTGTTCCGAACAAGCTAGGTGAATGATGGCTTTCACACACAAATATCTCTCAGAACTGAGCATGTGGAAGGACGTTCGTTCATCTAGCAGCAAGGGAACGGGTTGCAGGAGAAACTTTTAGTCTGGTTTCTCAGTCTGTTTCCTAGTGCCTGTTTGAAGTTCCTGCAGATTTGACTGTAAAACCGAGTTGGAGCTAGTACCTCCCCATATATATTTATGGAGTGGAGTTTGCAACTAAAAGGAAACTTTGTGTTCCCAACAAGCTAGGTGAAGGACGGCTTTCACACACACTTATCTCTCAGAACTGAGCATGTGGAGAGAAGTTCGTTCATCTAGCACCAAGGGAACGGGTTGCAGGAGAAACTTTTACTCTGGTTTCTCAGTCTGTTTCCTAGTGCCGGTTTGAAGTTCCTGCAGTTTTCACTGTAAATCCGAGTTGGAGCTAGTACCTCCCCATATATATGTATGGAGTGGAGTTTGCAAATAAAAAGAAACTTTGTGTTCCCAACAAGCTAGGAGAAGGACGGCTTTCACACACACTTATCTCTCAGAACTGAGCATGTGGAGAGACGTTCGTTCATCTAGCACCAAGGGAACTGGTTGCAGGAGAAACTTTTACTCTGGTTTCTCAGTCTGTTTCGTAGTGCCGGTTGAAGTTCCTGCAGTTTTCACTGTAAAACCGAGTTGGAACTAGTACCTCCCCATATGTATGTATGGAGTGGGGTTTGCAACTAAAAAGAAACTTTGTGTACCAACAAGCAAGTGAAGGACGGCTTTAAAACACACTTATCTCTCAGAACTGAGCATGTGGAGAGACGTTCGTTCATCTAGCAACAAGGGAACGGTTTGCAGGTGAAACTTTTACTCTGGTTTCTCAGTCTGTTTCCTAGTGCCGGTTTGAAGTTCCTGCAATTTTCACTGTAAAACAGAGTTGGAGCTAGTCCCTCCCCATATGTATGTATGGAGTGGAGTTTGCACCTGAAAAGAAGCTTTGTGTTAGCAACAAGCTATGTGAAGGACGGCTTTCACAAACACTTATCTCTCAGAACTGATCATGTGGAGAGACGATCTTTCATCTAGCACCAAAGGAACGGGTTGAAGGAGAAACTTGTTCTCTGGTTTCTATGCTGTTTCCTAGTGCCGGTTTGAAGTTCCTGCAGTTTTCACTGTAAAACCAAGTTGGAGCTAGTACCTCCCCATATATATGTGGAGTGGTGTTTGGAACAAAAAAGAAACTTTGTGTTCCCATCAAGCTAGGTGAAGGACGGCTTTCACACACACTTATCTCTCAGAACTGAGCATGTGGAGAGACGTTCGTTCATCTATCACCAAGGGAACGGGTTGCAGGAGAACCTTTAATTCTGGGTTCTCAGTCTGTTTCCTAGTGCCGGTTTGAATTTCCTGCAGTTTTCACTGTAAAACCGAGTTGGAGCTAGTACCTCCCCATATATATGTATGGAGTGGAGTTTGCACCTGAAAAGAAACTTTGTGTTCCCAACAAGCAAGGAGAAGGACGGCTTTAAAACACACTTATCTCTCAGAACTGAGCATGTGGAGAGACGTTCGTTCATTTAGCACCAAGGGATCGGTTTGCAGGAGAAACTTTTACTCTGGTTTCTCAGTCTGTTTCCTAGTGCCGGTTTGAAGTTCCTGCAGTGTTCACTGTAAAACCGAGTTGGAGCTACACCCTACCCATATATATGTATGGATTGGAGTTTGCAACTAAAAAGAAACTTTTTGTTCCCAACAAGCTAGGTGAAGGACGGCTTTTACACACACTTATCTCTCAGAACTGAGCATGTGGAGAGACGTTCGTTCATCTAGCACCAAGGGATCGGGTTGCAGGAGAAACTTTTACTCTGGTATCCCAGTCTGTTTCCTAGTGCCGGTTTGAAGTTCCTGCAGTTTTCACTGTAAATGCGAGTTGGACCTAGTCCCTCCCCATATATATATATGGAATGGAGTTTGCACCTGAATAGAAACTTTGTGTTCCCAAGAAGCAAGATGAAGGACGGCTTTCACACACACTTATCTCTCAGAACTGAGCATGTGGAGAGACGTTCGTTCATCTAGCACCAAGGGAAAAGGTTGTAGGAGAAGCTTTTACTCTGGTTTCTCAGTCTGTTTCCTAGTGCCGGTTTGAATTTCCTGCAGTATTCACTGTAAAATAGAGTTGGAGCTAGTACCTCCCCATATATATTTATGGAGTGGAGTTTGCAACTAAAAGGAAACTTTGTGTTCCCAACAAGCTAGGTGAAGGACGGCTTTCACACACATTTATCTCTCAGAACTGAGCATGTGGAGAGACGTTCGTTCATCTAGCACCAAGGGATCGGGTTGCAGGAGAAACTTTTACTCTGGATTCCCAGTCTGTTTCCTAGTGCCGGTTTGAATTTCCTGCAGTTTTCACTTTAAAAGCGAGTTGGACCTTGTCCCTCCCCATATATATATATGGAATGGAGTTTGCACCTGAAAAGAAACTTTGTGTTCCCAAGAAGCAAGATGAAGGACGGCTTTCACACACACTTATCTCTCAGAACTGAGCATGTGGAGAGACGTTCGTTCATTTATCACCAAGGGAACGGGTTGCAGGAGAAACTTTTACTCTGGTTTCTCAGTCTGTTTCCTAGTGCCGGTTTGCAGTTCCTGCAGTTTTCACTGTAAAACCGAGTTGGAGCTAGACCCTCCCCATATATATGTATGGAGTGGAGCTTGCAACTGAAAAGAAACTTTTTGTTCCCAATTAGCTAATTGAAGGACGGCTTTCAAACACACTTATCTCTCAGAACTGAGCATGTGGAGAGACGTTCGTTCATCTAGCACCAAGGGAACGGGTTGCAGTAGAAACTTTTACTCTGGTTTCTCAGTCTGTTTACTTTTGCCGGTTTGAAGTTCCTGCAGTTTTCAATGTAAAATCGAGTTGGAACTAGTGCCTCCCCATATATATGTATGGAGTGGAGTTTGTACCAAAAAAGAAAATTTGTGTTCCCAACAAGCTAGGTGAAGGACGGCTTTCACACACAATTATCTTTCAGAACTGAGCATGGGGAGAGACGTTCGTTCATCTAGCACCAAGGGAACGGTGTGCAGGAGAAACTTTTACTCTGGTTTCTCAGTCTGTTTCCTAGTGCCGGTTTGAAGTTCCTGCAGTTTTCACTGTAAAACCGAGTTGGAGCTAGTACCTCCCCATATATATGTATGGAGTGGAGTTTGCAAATAAAAAGAAACTTTGTGTTCCCAACAAGCTAGGAGAAGGACGGCTTTCACACACACTTATCTCTCAGAACAGAGCATGTTGAGAGACGTTCGTTCATCTAGCACCAAGGGAATTGGGTGCAGGAGAATCTTTTACTCTTGTTTTTCAGTCTGTTTCGTAGTGCCGGTTTGAAGTTCCTGCAGTTTTCACTGTAAACCCGAGTTGGCACTAGAACCTCCCCATATGTATGTATGGAGTGGAGTTTGCAACTAAAAAGAAACTTTGTGTTCCCAACAAGCAAGTGAAGGACGGCTTAAAACACACTTATCTCTCAGAACTGAGCATGTGGAGAGACGTTCGTTCATCTAGCACCAAGGGAACGGTTTACAGTTGAAACTTTTACTCTGGTTTCTCAGTCTGTTTCCTAGTGCCGTTTTGAAGTTCCTGCAGTTTTCACTGTAAAACATAGTTGGAGCTAGTACCTCCCCATATGTATGTATGGAGTGGAGTTTGCACCTGAAAAGAAGCTTTGTGTTAGCAACAAGCTATGTGAAGGACGGCTTTCACAAACACTTATCTCTCAGAACTGATCATGTGGAGAGACTTTCGTTCATTTATCACCAAAGGAACGGGTTGAAGGAGAAACTTGTTGTCTGGTTTCTATACTGTTTCCTAGTGGCGGTTTGAAGTTCCTGCAGTTTTCACTGTAAAACCGAGTTGCAGCTAGTACGTCCCCATATATATGTATGGAGTGGATTTTGCAATTAAAAAGAAACTTTGTGTTCCCAACAAGCTTGGTGAAGGACGGCATTCACACACACTTATCTCTCAGAACTGAGTATGTGGAGAGACGTTCGTTCATCTAGCACCAAGGGAACGGGGTGCAGGAGAAACTTTTACTCTAGTTTCTTAGTCTGTTTCCTAGTGCCGGTTTGAAGTTCCTGCAGTTTTCACTGTAAAACCGAGTTGGAGCTAGTACCTCCCCATATATATGTATGGAGTGGAGTTTGCAACAAAAAAGAAACTTTGTGTTCCCAACAAGCTAGGTGAAGGACGGCTTTCACACACACTTATCTCTCAGAACTGAGCATGTGGAGAGACGTTCGTTCATCTATCACCAAGGGATCGGGTTGCAGAATAAACTTTTACTCTGGTTTATCAGTCTGTTTCCTAGTGCCGGTTTGAAGTTCCTGCAGTTTTCACTGTAAAATCTAGTTGGACCTAGTCCCTCCCCATATATATATATGGAATGGAGTTTGCACCTGGAAAGAAACTTTGTGTTCCCATGAAGCAAGATGAAGGACGGCTTTCACACACACTTATCTCTCAGAACTGAGCATGTGGAGAGACGTTCGTTCATTTATCACCAAAGGAACGGGTTGCAGGTGAAACTTTTACTCTGGTTTCTCAGTCTGTTTCCTAGTGCTGGTTTGAAGTTCCTGCAGTTTTCACTGTAAAACCGAGTTGGAGCTAGAACCTCCGCATATATGTATGGAGTGGAGCTTGCAACTGAAAAGAAACTTTGTGTTCCCAATAAGCTAGGTGAAGGACGGCATTCAAACACACTTATCTCTCTGAACTGAGCATGTGGTGAGACGTTCATTCATCTAGCACCAAGGGAACGGGTTGCAGTAGAAACTTTTACTCTGGTTTCTCAGTCTGTTTACTTTTGCCGGTTTGAAGTTCCTGCAGTTTTCAATGTAAAATCGAGTTGGAACTAGTCCCTCCCCATATATATGTATGGATTGGAGTTTGTACCAAAAAAGAAACTTTGTGTTCCCAACAAGCTAGGTGAAGGACGGCTTTCACACACAATTATCTCTCAGAACTGAGCATGTGGAGAGACGTTCCTTCATCTAGCAGCAAGGGAACGGGTTGCAGGAGAAATTTTTCTCTGCTTTCTCAGTCTGTTTAATAGTGCCGGTTTGATATTCCTGCAGTTTTCACTGTAAAACCGAGTTGGAGCTAGTCCCTCCACATATATATGTATGGAGTGGAGTTTGCACTTAAAAGAAACTTTGAGTTCCCAACAAGCTATGTTAAGGACGGCTTTCACACACAATTATCCCTCAGAACTGAGCATGTGGAGAGACTTTCGTTCATCTAGCACCAAGGGAACGGGTTGCAGGAGAAACTTTTACTCTGGTTTCTCAGTCTGTTTCCTAGTGCCTGTTTGAACTTCCTGCAGTTTTCAGTGTAAAACCGAGTTGGAGCTAGTACCTCCCCATTTATATGTATGGAGTGGAGTTTGCACCTGAAAAGAAACTTTGTGTTCCCAACAAGCTAGGTGAAGAACGGCTTTCACACACACATATCTCTCAGAACTGAGCATGTGGAGAGATGTTCGTTCAACTAGCGCCAAGGAAACGGGTTACAGGAGAAACTTTTACTCTGGTTTCTCAGTCTGTTTCCTAGTGCCGGTTTGAATTTTCTGCAGTTTTCACTGTAAAACCGCGTTGGAGCTAGTACCTCCCCATATATATGTAAGCAGTCGAGTTTGCAACTTAAAAGAAACTTTGTGTTCCGAACAAGCTAGGTGAATGATGGCTTTCACACACAATTATCTCTCAGAACTGAGCATGTGGACGGACGTTCGTTCATCTATCAGCAAGGGAACGGGTTGCAGGAGAAACTTTTACTCTGGTTTCTCAGTCTGTTTCCTAGTGCCTGTTTGAAGTTCCTGCAGATTTCACTGTAAAACCGAGTTGGAGCTAGTACCTCCCCATATATATGTATGGAGTGGAGTTTGCACCTGATAAGAAACTTTGTGTTCCCAACAAGCTTGTTGAAGTACGGCTTTCACACACACATATCTCTCAGAACTGAGCATGTGGAGAGACGTTCGTTCATCTAGCACCAAGGGAACTGGTTGTTGGAGAAACTTTTACTCTGGTTTCTCAGTCTGTTTCCTAGTGCCGGTTTGAACTTCCTGCAGTTTTCTGTGTAAAATCGAGTTGGAGCTTGTACCTCCCCATTTATATTTATGGAGTGGAGTTTGCACCTGAAAAGAAACTTTGTGTTCACAACATGCTAGTTGAAGGACGGCTTTCAAAACACTTATCTCTCACAATAGAACAAGTGGAAAGACGTTCGTTCATCTAGCAGAAATGGAACGTGTTGCAGGTGAAACTTTTACTTAGGTTTCTCAGCCTGTTTCCTAGTGCCGGTTTGAAGTTAATGCAGTTTTCACTGTAAAACCGAGTTGGAGCTAGTCCCTCCCCATATATAAGTATGGAGTGGAGTGTGCACCTGAAAAGAATCTTTGTGTTCCCAACAAGCTCTGTGAAGGACGGCTTTCACACACACTTATCTCTCAGAACTGAGCATGTGGAGAGACGTTCGTTCATCTAGCACCAAGGGAACTGGTTGCAGGGGAAACTTTTACTCTGGTTTTTCTGTCTATTTCCTAGTGCCGGTTTGAAGTTCCTGCAGTTTTCACTGTAAAACCGAGTTGGAGCTAGTACCTCCCCATATATATGTATGGAGTGGAGTTTGCACCTGAAAAGAATCTTTGTGTTCCCAAAAAGCTAGGTGAAATACGGCTTTAAAACACACTTATCTCTCAGAACAGAGCATGTGGAGAGACGTTCGTTCATCTAACACCACGGGAACGGGTTGCAAGAAAAACTTTTACTCTGGTTTCTCAGTCTGTTACTAGTGCCGGTTTGAAGTTCCTGCTGTTTTCACTGTAAAACCGAGTTGGAGCTAGTCCCTCAACATATATATGTATAGATGAAGTTTGCACTGAAAAGAAACTTTGTGTACCCAACAAGCTATGTTAAGGACGGCTTTCACACACAATTATCTCTCAGAACTGAGCATGTGGAGACACGTTCGTTCATCTAGCACCAAAGGAATGGGTTGCAGGAGAAACTTTTACTCTGCTTTCTCAGTCTGTTTCCTAGTGCCGGTTTGAAGTTCCTGCAGTTTTCACTGTAAAACCGAGTTGGAGCTAGTCCCTCCCCATATATATGTATGGAGTGCAGTTGGCACCTGAAAAGAAACTTTGTGTTCCCAACATGCTAGGTGAAGGACGGCTTTCAAATACACTTATCTCTCAGAATAGAGCATGTGGAGAGACGTTCGTTCATCTAGCAGAAATGGAAGGGGTTGCAGGTGAAACTTTTACTCTGGTTTCTCAGTCTGTTTCCTAGTGCCAGTTTGAAGTTCCTGCAGTTTTCTCTGTAAAACCGTTTTGGAGCTAGTACCTCCCCATATATATGTATGGAGTGGAGTTTGCACCTGAAAAGGAACTTTGTGTTCCCAACAAGCTATGAGAAGGACGGCTTTCACACACATATCTCTCAGAACTGAGCATGTGGAGAGACGTTCGTTCATCTATCACCAAGGGAACGGGTTGCAGGAGAAACTTTTACTCTGGTTTCTTAGTCTGTTTCCTAGTGCCGGGTTGAAGTTACTGCAGTTTTCACTGTAAAACAGAGTTGGAGCTAGTTCCTCCCCATATATATGTATGGAGTTGAGTTTGCACCTGAAAATAATCTCTGTGTTCCCAAAAAGGTAGGTGAAGGATGGCTTTAAAACACACTTATCTCTCAGAACTGAGCATGTGGTGAGACGTTCGT
This sequence comes from Camelus dromedarius, assembly GCF_036321535.1. Taxonomy (NCBI): domain Eukaryota; kingdom Metazoa; phylum Chordata; class Mammalia; order Artiodactyla; family Camelidae; genus Camelus; species Camelus dromedarius. The sequence goes on along the minus strand of NW_026989809.1, from coordinate 984,186 downwards.
TCATCTAGCACCAAGGGAACGGATTGAAGGGGAAATTATTACTCTGGATTCTCAGTCTGTTTCCTAGTGCCGGTTTGAATTTCCTGCAGTTTTCACTGTAAAACCGCGTTGGAGCTTGTACCTCCCCATATATATGTAAGGAGTGGAGTTTGCAACTGAAAAGAAACTTTGTGTTACGAACAAGCTAGGTGAAGTACGGCTTTCACACACAATTATCTCTCAGAACTGAGCATGTGGACGGACTTTCGTTCATCTAGCAGCAAGGGAACGGGTTGCAGGAGAAACTTTTACTCTGGTTTCTCAGTCTGTTTCCTAGTGCCGGTTTGAAGTTCCTGCAGATTTCACTGTAAAACCGATTTGGAGCTAGTACCTCCCCATATATATATATGGAGTGGAGTTTGCACCTGAAAAGAAACTTTGTGTTCCCAACAAGCTTGTTGAAGGACGGCTTTCACACACACTTATCTCTCAGAACTGAGCATGTGGAGAGAAGTTCGTTCATCTAGCACCAAGGGAGCGGGTTGCAGGAGAAACTTTTACTCTGGTTTCTCAGTCTGTTTCCTAGTGCCGGTTTGAAGTTCCTGCAGTTTTCACTGTAAATCCGAGTTGGAGCTAGTACCTCCCCATATATATGTATGGAGTAGAGTTTGCAAATAAAAAGAAACTTTGTGTTCCCAACAAGCTAGGAGAAGGACGGCTTTCACACACACTTGTCTCTCAGAACTGAGCATGTGGAGAGACGTTCGTTCATCTAGCACCAAGGGAACTGGTTGCAGGAGAAACTTTTACTCTGGTTTCTCAGTCTGTTTTGTAGTGCCGGTTTGAAGTTCCTGCAGTTTTCACTGTAAAACCGAGTTGGAACTATTACCTCCCCACATGTATGTATGAAGTGGAGTTTGCAACTAAAAAGAAACTTTGTGTTCCCAACAAGCAAGTGAAGGACGGCTTTAAAACACAATTATCTCTCAGAACTGAGCATGTGGAGAGACGTTCGTTCATCTAGCAACAAGGGAACGGGTTGCAGGTGAAACTTTTACTCTGGTTTCTCAGTCTGTTTCCTAGTGCCGTTTTGAAGTTCCTGCAATTTTCACTGTAAAACAGAGTTGGAGCTAGTCCCTCCCCATATGTATGTATGGAGTGGAGTTTTCACCTGAAAAGAAGCTTTGTGTTAGCAACAAGCTATGTGAAGGGCGGCTTCCACAAACACTTATCTCTCAGAACTGATCATGTGGAGAGACGTTCTTTCATCTAGCACCAAAGGAACGGGTTGAAGGAGAAACTTGTTCTCTGGTTTCTATGCTGTTTCCTAGTGCCGGTTTGAAGTTCCTGCAGTTTTCACTGTAAAACTGAGTTGGAGCTTGTAAAACCCCATATATATGGGTGGAGTGGAGTTTGCACTGAAAAGAAACTTTGTGTTCCCAACAAGCCAGGTGAAGGACGGCTTTCACACACACTTATCTCTCAGAACTGAGCATGTGGAAAGACGTTCGTTCATCTAGCACCAAGGAAACGGTTTGCAGGAGAAACTTTTACTCTGGTTTCTTAGTCTGTTTCCTAGTGCCGGTTTGAAGTTCCTGCAGTTTTCACTGTAAAATCGAAGTGGAGCTTGTACCTCCCATATATATGTATGGAGTGGAATTTGCACCTGAAAAGAATCTATGTGTTCCTAAAAATCTAGGTGAAGAACGGCTTTAAAATACAATTAAATCTAAGAACTGAGCATGTGGAGAGACGTTCGTTCATCTAGCACCAAGGGAACTGGTTGCAGGAGAAACTTTTACTCTGGTTTCTCAGTCTTTCTACTAGTGCCGGTTTGAAGTTCCTGCTGTTTTCACTGTAAAACCGAGTTGGAGCTAGTACCTCCCCATATATATATATGGATTGGAGTTTGCATCTGAAAAGAAACTTTGTGTTCCGAACAAGCTTGTTGAAGAAGGCTTTCACACACAATTATCTCTCAGAACTGAGCATGTGGAGAGATGTTCGTTCATCTAGCACCAAGGGAACGGGTTGCAGGATAAACTTTTACTGTGGTTTCTCAGTCTGTTTCCTAGTGCCGGTTTGAAGTTCCTGCAGTTTTCACTGTAAAACCGAATTTTAGCTAGTACCTCCCCATATATATGTATGGAGTGGGGATTTCACCTGAAAAGGAACTTTGTTTTCCCAACAAGCTAGGTGAAGGACGGCTTTCACACACACTTATCTCTCAGAACTGAGCATGTGGAGAGACTTTCGTTCATCTAGCACCAAGGGAATGGGTTGCTGGAGAAACTTTTACTGTGGTTTGTCAGTCTGTTTCCTAGTGCCGATTTGAAGTTCCTGCAGTTTTCACTTTAAAACCGAGTTGGAGCTAGTCCCTCCCCATATATATGTATGGAGTGGAGTTTGGACCTGAAAAGAATCTTTGTGTTCCCAACAAGCTATGTGAAGGACGACTTTCACAAACACTTATATCTCAAAACTGAGCATGTGGAGAGACTTTCGTTCATCTAGCACCAAAGGAACTGGTTGCAGGAGAAACTATAACTCTGGTTTCTCAGTCTGTTTCCTAGTGCCGGTTTGAACTTCCTGCTGTTATCACTGTAAAACAGAGTTGGAGCTAGTACCTCACCATATATATGTATGGAGTTTAGTTTGCACTTGAAAATAAACTTTGTGTCCCCAACAAGCTAGGTGAAGGACGGCTTTCACACACACTTATCTCTCAGAACTGAGCATGTGGAGAGACTTTCGTTCATCTAGCACCAAGGGAACGGGTTGCAGGAGAAACTTTTACACTGGATTCTCACACTGTTTCCTAGTGCCGGTTTGAAGTTCCTGCAGTTTTCACTGTAAAAACGTGTTGGGGCTAGTACCTACCCATATATATGTATGGAGTGGTGTTTGCACTTGAAAAGAAACTTTGTGTTCCTAACAAGCTAGGTAAAGGACGGTTTTCACACCCACTTATCTCTCAGAACTGAGCATGTGGTGAGAAGTTCGTTCATCTAGCACCAAAGGAAAGGGTTGCAGGAGAAACTTGTACTCTGGTTTCTCAGTCTGTTTGCTAGTGCCGGTTTGAATTTCCTGCAGTTTTCACTGTAAAATCGATTTGCAGCTTGTACCTCTCCATATATATGTATGGAGTGGATTTTGCACCTGAAAAGAATCTTTGTGTTCCGAACAAGCTAGGTGAAGTACGGCTTTGACACACACTTATCTCTCAGAACTGAGCATGCGGAGAGACGTTCGTTCATCTAGCAGCAAGGGAACGGGTTGCAGGGGATACTTTTACTCTGGTTTCTCAGTCTGTTTCCAAGTGCCGGTTTGAATTTCCTGCAGTTTTCACTGTAAAAACGAGTTGCAGCTTGTAACTCCCCATATATATGTATGGAGTGGAGTGGGCACCAGAAAAGAATCTTTGTGTTCCCTAAAAGCTAGGTCAAGGACGGCTTTCACACACACTTATCTCTCAGAATTGAGCATGTGGATAGACTTTCGTTCATCTAGCACCAAGGGAATGGGTTGCAGGAGAAACTTTTACTGTGGTTTCTCAGTCTGTTTCCAAGTGCCGGTTTGAATTTCCTGCAGTTTTCACTGTAAAAACGAGTTGCAACTTGAAACTCCCCATATATATGTATGGAGTGGAGATATCACCTGAAAAGAAACTTTGTTTTCCTAACAAGCTAGGTGAAGGACGGTTTTCACACACACTTATCTCTCAGAACTGAGCATGTGCAGAGACTTTCGTTCATCTAGCACCAAGGGAATGGGTTGCAGGAGAAACATTTACTGTGGTTTCTCAGTCTGTTTCCTAGTGCCGGTTTGAAGTTCCTGCAGTTTTCACTGTAAAACCGAGTTGGAGCTAGTCCCTCCCAATATATATGTATGGAGAGGAGTTTGCAACTAAAAAGAAAATTTGTGTTCCCAAAAAGCTAGGTGAATGACGGCTTTCACACACACATATCTCTCAGAACTGTGCATGTGGAGAGACATTCTTTCATCTATCACCAAGGGAACGGGTTGCAGGAGAAACTTCTACTCTGGTTTCTCAGTCTGTTTCCTAGTGCCGGTATGAATTTTCTGCAGTTTTCAGTGTAAAACCGTGTTGGAGCTAGTACCTACCCATATATATCTATGGAGTGGTGTTTGCACTTGAAAAGAAACTTTGTGTTCCTAACAAGCTAGGTAAAGGACGGTTTTCACACACACTTATCTCTCAGAACTGAGCATGTGGAGAGAAGTTCGTTCATCTAGCACCAAGGGAAAGGGTTGCAGGAGAAACTTGTACTCTGGTTTCTCAGTCTGTTTGCTAGTGCCGGTTTGAATTTCCTGCAGTTTTCACTGTAAAAACGATTTGCAGCTAGTACCTCTCCATATATATGTATGGAGTGGAGTTTGCACCTGAAAAGAATCTTTGTGTTCTGAACAAGCTAGGTGAAGTACGGCTTTGACACACACTTATCTCTCAGAACTGAGCATGTGGATAGACATTCGTTCATCTATCACCAAGGGAACGGGTTGCAGGAGTAACTTCTACTCTGGTTTCTCAGTCTGTTTCCTAGTGCCGGTATGAAGTTCCTGCAGTTTTCACTGTAAAACTGAGTTGGAGCTTGTAAAACCCCATATATATGGGTGGAGAGGAGTTTGCACCTGAAAAGAAACTTTGTGTTCCCAACAAGCCAGGTGAAGGACGGCTTTCACACACACTTATCTCTCAGAACTGAGCATGTGGATAGACGTTCGTTCATCTAGCACCAAGGGAACGGGTTGCAGGAGAAACTTTTACTCTGGTTTCTCAGTCTGTTTCCTAGTGCCGGTTTGAAGTTCCTGCATTTTTCACTGTAAAATCGAAGTGGAGCTTGTACCTCCCATATATATGTATGGAGTGAACATTGCACCTGAAAAGAATCTATGTGTTCCTAAAATTTTAGGTGAAGAACGGCTTTAAAATACACTTAAATCTAAGAACTGATCTTGTGGAGAGACGTTCGTTCATCTAGCACCAAGGGAACGGGTTGCAGGAGAAACTTTTACTGTGGTTTCTCAGTCTTTTTCCTAGTGCCGGTTTGAAGTTCCTGCCGTTTTCACTGTAAAACCGAGTTGGAGCTAGTACCTCCCCATATATATATATGGAGTGGAGTTTGCACCTGAAAAGAAACTTTGTGTTCCGAACAAGCTTGGTGAAGAAGGCTTTCACACACACTTTTCTCTCAGAACTGAGCATGTGGAGAGACGTTCGTTTATCTAGCACCAAGGGAACTGGTTGCAGGATAAACTTTTACTCTGGTTTGTCAGTCTGTTTCCTAGTGCCGGTTTGAAGTTCCTGCAGTTTTCACTGTAAAACCGAATTTTAGCTAGTACCTCCCCATATATATGTATGGAGTGGAGATATCACCTGAAAAGAAACTTTGTTTTCCCAACAAGCTAGGTGAAGGACGGTTTTCACACACACTTATCTCTCAGAACTGAGCATGTGCAGAGACTTTCGTTCATCTAGCACCAAGGGAATGGGTTGCAGGAGAAACATTTACTGTGGTTTCTCAGTCTGTTTCCTAGTGCCCGTTTGAAGTTCCTGCAGTTTTCACTGTAAAACCGAGTTGGAGCTAGTCCCTCCCCATATATATGTATGGAGTGGAGTTTGGACCTGAAAAGAATCTTTGTGTTCCCAACAAGCTATGTGAAGGACGACTTTCACAAACACTTATATCTCAAAACTGAGCATGTGGAGAGACGTTCGTTCATCTAGCACCAAAGGAACTGGTTGCAGGAGAAACTATTACTCTGGTTTCTCAGTCTGTTTCCTAGTGCCGGTTTGAACTTCCTGTAGTTATCACTGTAAAACAGAGTTGGAGCTAGTACCTCCCCATATATATGTATGGAGTTTAGATTGCACCTGAAAATAAACTTTGTGTTCCCAACAAGCTAGGTGAAGGACGGCTTTCACACACACTTATCTCTCAGAACTGAGCATGCGGAGAGACGTTGTTCATCTAGCACCAAGTAAACGGGTTGTAGGGGAAAGTTTTACTCTGGTTTCTCAGTCTGTTTCCTAGTGCCGGTTTGAAGTTTCTGCAGTTTTCACTGTAAAAGCGAGTTGGAGATTGTACCTCCCCTTATATATGTATGGAGTGGTGTGGGCACCTGAAAAGAATCTTTGTGTTCCCAAAAAGCTAGGTGAAGGACGGCTTTAAAACACACTTATCTCTCAGAACTGAGCATGTGGAGAGACGATCGTTCATCTAGCACCAAGGGAACGGGTTGCAGGAGAAACTTTTACTCTGGTTTCTCAGACTGTTTCCTAGTGCCTGTTTGAAGTTCCTGCAGTTTTCACTGTAAAACCGAGTTGGAGCTAGTACCTCCCCATATATTTGTATGGAGTGGAGCTTGCAACTAAAAAGAAACTTTGTGTTCCCAACAAGTTAGGTGAAGGACGGCTTTCACACTCACTTATCTCTCAGAACCGAGCATGTGGAGAGACGTTCGTTCATCTAGCACCAAAGGAACTGGTTTCAGGGGATACTTTTACTCTGGTATCTCAGTCTGTTTCCTAGTGCCAGTTTGAAGTTCCTGCGGTTTTCATTGTAAAATCCAGTTGGAGCTAGTACCTCCCCATATATATGTATGGAATGTAGTTTGCAACTAAAAAGAAACTTTGTGTTCCCAGCAAGCTAGGTGAAGGACGGCTTTGACACACACTTATCTCTCAGAACTTAACATGTGGAGAGACATTCTTTCACCTAGCACCAAGGGAACGGGTTGCAGTTTATTCTTTTACTCTGGTTTCTCAGTGTGTTTCCTAGTGCCGGTTTTAGTTCCTGCAGTTTTCACTGTAAAACCGATTTGCAGCTAGTACCTCCCCATATATATATATGGAGTGGAGTGGGCTCCTGAAAAGAATCTTTGTTTTCCCAAAAAGCTAGGTGTAGTACGGGTTTCACACACACTTATCTCTCAGAACTGTGCATGTGGAGAGACATTCGTTCATCTATCACCAAGGGAACGGGTTGCAGGAGAAACTTCTACTCTGGTTTCTCAGTCTGTTTCCTAGTGCCGGTATAAAGTTCCTGCAGTTTTCAGTGTAAAACCGTGTTGGAGCTAGTACCTACCCATATATATGTATGGAGTGGTGTTTGCACTTGAAAAGAAACTTTGTGTTCCTAACAAGCTAGGTAAAGGACGGTTTTCACACACACTTATCTCTCAGAACTGAGCATGCGGAGAGACGTTCGTTCATCTAGCAGCAAGGGAACGGGTTGCAGGGGATACTTTTACTCTGGTTTCTCAGTCTGTTTCCAAGTGCCGGTTTGAATTTCCTGCAGTTTTCACTGTAAAAACGAGTTGCAACTTGTAACTCCCCATATATATGTATGGAGTGGAGTGGGCACCTGAAAAGAATCATTGTGTTCCCTAAAAGATAGGTCAAGGACGGCTTTCACACACACTTATCTCTCAGAATTGAGCATGTGGAGAGACTTTCGTTCATCTAGCACCAAGTAAACGGGTTGTAGGGGAAAGTATTACTCTGGTTTCTCAGTCTGTTTCCTAGTGCCGGTTTGAAGTTTCTGCAGTTTTCACTGTAAAAGCGAGTTGGAGATTGTACCTCCCCTTATATATGTATGGAGTGGTGTGGGCACCTGAAAAGAATCTTTGTTTTCCCAAAAAGCTAGGTGAAGGACGGCTTTAAAACAAACTTGTCTCTCAGAACTGAGGATGTGGAGATACGATCGTTCATCTAGCACCAAGGGAACGGGTGGCAGGAGAAACTTTTACTCTGGTTTCTCAGACTGTTTCCTAGTGCCTGTTTGAAGTTCCTGCAGTTTTCACTGTAAAACCGAGTTGGAGCTAGTACCTCCCCATATATTTGTATGGAGTGGAGCTTGCAACTAAAAAGAAACTTTGTGTTCCCAACAAGTTAGTTGAAGGACGGCATTCACACACACTTATCTCTCAGAACTGAGCATGTGGAGAGACGTTCGTTCATCTAGCACCAAGGGAACTGGTTTCAGGGGATACTTTTACTCTGGTTTCTCAGTCTGTTTCAAAGTACCGGTTTTAAGTTCCTGCAGTTTTCACTGTAAAACCGAGTTGCAGCTAGTACCTCCCCAAATATATGTATGGAGTGGAGTGGACACCTGAAAAGAATCTTTGTGTTCCCAACAAGCTAGGTGAAGGACGGCTTTCACACACAATTATCTCTCAGAACTGAGCATATGGAGAAACGTTCGTTCATCTAGCACCAAGGGAACGGGTTGCAGGAGAAACTTATACTCTGGTTTCTCAGTCTGTTTCCTAGTGCCGGTTTGAAGTTCCTGCAGTTTTCACTGTAAAACCGAGGTGGACCTAGTCCCTTCCCATATATATGTATGGAGTTGAGTTTACAACAAAAAAGTAACTTTGTGTTCCCAACATGCTAGGTGAAGTACGGCTTTCACACACACTTATCTCTCAGAACGGAGCATGTGGAGAGACGTTCGTTCATCTATCAACAAGGGAAATGGTTGCAGGAGAAAATTTTACTCTGGTTTCTCAGTCTGTTTCCTAGTGCCAGTTTGAAGTTCCTGCGGTTTTCACTGTAAAATCCAGTTGGAGCTAGTACATCCCCTATATATGTATGGAGTGTAGTTTGCAACTAAAAAGAAACTTTGTGTTCCCAGCAAGCTAGGTGAAGGACGGCTTTGACACACACTTATCTCTCAGAACTTATCATGTGGAGAGACATTCTTTCACCTAGCACCAAGGGAACGGGTTGCAGTTTATTCTTTTACTCTGGTTTCTCAGTGTGTTTCCTAGTGCCGGTTTTTAGTTCCTGCAGTTTTCACTGTAAAACCGATTTGCAGCTAGTACCTCCCCATATATATATATGGAGTGGAGTGGGCTCCTGAAAAGAATCTTTGTTTTCCCAAAAAGCTAGGTGTAGTACGGGTTTCACACACACTTATCTCTCAGAACTGAGCATGTGGAGAGACTTTCGTTCATCTAGCACCTAGGGAACGGGTTGCAGGAGAAACTTTTACTCTGGTTTCACAGTCTGTTACCTAGTGCCGGTTTGAAGTTCCTGCTGTTTTCACTGTAAAACCGAGTTGCAGCTTGTACCTCCCCATATATATTTATGGAGTGGTGTTTGCAACTAAAAAGAAACTTTGTGTTCCCAACAAGCTAGGTGAAGGACGGCTTTCACACACAATTATCTCTCAGAACTGAGCATGTGGATAGAATTTCGTTCATCTAGTACCAAGGGAACGGGTTGCAGGGTAAACTTTTACTCTGGTTTCTCAGTCTGTTTCCTAGTGCCGGTTTGAATTTCCTGCGGTTATCACTGTAAAACCGAGTTGGAGCTAGTACCTCCCCATATATATGTATGGAGTGGAGTGTGCAACTAAAAAGAAACTTTGTGTTCTCAGCAAGCCAGGTGAAGGACGGCTTTCACACACTTTTATCTCTCACAACGGAGCATGTGGAGAGACGTTCGTTCACCTAGCAACAATGGAACGGGTTGCAGTAAAAACTTTTACTCTTGTTTCTCAGTCTGTTTCCTAGTGCCGGTTTGAAGTTCCTGCAACTTTCACTGTAAAACCGAGTTGGAGCTAGTCCCTCCCCATATATATGTATGGAGTGGAGTTTGCAACTAAAAAGAAACTTTGTGTTCCCAACAAGCTAGATGAATGACGGCATTCACACACACTTATCTCTCAGAACTGAGCATGTGGAGAGACGTTCGTTCATCTAGCACCAAGGGAATGGGTTGCAGGAGAAACTTTTACTGTGGTTTCACAGTCTGTTTCCTAGTGCCGGTTTTAAGTTCCTGCAGTTTTCACTGTAAAACCGAGTTGCAGCTAGTACCTCCCCATATATATGTATGGAGTGGAGTTTGCAACTCAAAAGAAACTTTGTGTTCCCAACTAGATAGGTGAAGGACGGCTTTGACACTCGCTTATCTCTCAGAACTGAGCATGTGGAGAGACGTTCGTTCATCTAGCACCAAGGGAACGGGTTGCAGGGGATACTTTTACTCTGGTTTCTCAGTCTGTTTCAAAATACCGGTTTTAAGTTCCTGCAGTTTTCACTGTAAAACCGAGTTGCAGCTAGTAGCTCCCCTATATATGTATGGAGTGGAGTGGGCACCTGAAAAGAATCTTTGTGTTCCCATAAAGCTATGTGAAGGACGGTTTTCACACACAATTATGTCTCAGAACTGAGCATGTGGAGAGACTTTCGTTCATCTAGCACCAAGGGAACGGGTTGCAGGAGAAACTTTTACTCTGGATTCACAGTCTGTTTCCTAGTGCCGGTTTGAAGTTCCTGCAGTTTTCACTGTAAAACCGACGTGCAGCTTGTACCTCCCCATATATATGTATGGAGTGGAGTTTGCAACTAAAAAGAAACTTTGTGTTCCCAATAAGCTAGGTGAAGAACGGCTTTCACACATATTTATCTCTCAGAACTGAGCATGTGGAGAGACATTCGTTCATCTAGCACCAAGGGAACGGGTTGTAGGAGAAACTTTTACTATGGTTTCTCAGTCTGTTTCCTAGTGCCGGTTTGAATTTCCTGCAGTTTTCACTGTAAAACCGAGTTGGAGCTAGTCCCTCCCCATATATATGTATGGAGTGGAGTTTGCAACTAAAAAGAAACTTTGTGTTCCCAACAAGCTATGTAATGAACGGCTTTCACACACAATTATCTCTCAGAACTGAGCATGTGGAGAGACGTTCGTTCATCTAGCACCAAGGGAACGGGTTGCACGGTATTCTTTTACTCTGGTTTCTCAGTCTGTTTCCTAGTGCCGGTTTTAAGTTCCTGCAGTTTTCACTGTAAAACCGAGTTGCAGCTAGTACCTCCCCATATATATGTATGGAGTGGAGTGGGCTCTTGAAAAGAATCTTTTTTTTCCCAAAAAACTAGGTGTAGTATGGGTTTCACACACACTTATCTTAGAACTGAGAATGTGGAGAGACTTTCGTTCATTTAGCACCTAGGGAACGTGTTGCAGGAGTAACTTTTACTCTGGTTTCTCAGTCTGTTTCCTAGTGCCGGTTTGAAGTTCCTGCAAATTTCACTGTAAAGCCGAGTTGGAGATAGTCCCTCCCCATATATACGTATGGAATTGATTTTGAAACTAAAAAGAAATTTTGTGCTCCCAACAAGCTATGTGAAGGGCGGGTTTCACACAGATTTATCTCTCAGAACTGAGTATGTGGAGAGACGTTCGTTCATCTAGCACCAAGGGAAAGGTTTGTAGGAGAAACTTTTACTCTGGTTTCTCAGTCTGTTTCCTAGTGCCGGTTAGAAGTTCCTGCAGTTTTCACTGTAAAATCGATTTGGAGCTAGTACCTCCCCATATATATGAATGGATTGAATTTGCATGTATAAAGAAAATTTGTGTTCCCAACAAGCTAGGTGAAGGACGGCTTTCACACACACTTATCTCTCAGAAAGGAGCATGTGGAGAGACGTTCGTTCATCTAGCACCAAGGGAACGGGTTGCAGGAGAAAATTTTTCTCTGATTTCTCAGTCTGTTTCCTAGTGCCGGTTTGAAGTTCCTGCGGATTTCACTGTAAAATCCAGTTGGAGCTATTACCTCCCCATATATATGTATGGAGTCGAGTTTGCATCTAAAAAGAAACTTTGTGTTCCCAGCAAGCTAGGTGAAGGACGGCTTTGACACACACATATCTCTCAGAACTTAGCATGTGGTGAGACTTTCGTTCATCTAGCAACAAGGGAACGGGTTGCACGGTATTCTTTTACTCTGGTTTCTCAGTCTGTTTTCTAGTGCCGGTTTTAAGTTCCTGCAGTTTTCACTGTAAAACCGAGTTGCAACTAGTACCTCCCCATATATATGTATGGAGTGGAGTGGGCTCCTGAATAGAATCTTTGTTTTCCCAAAAATCTAGGTGTAGTACGGGTTTCACACACACTTATCTTAGAACTGAGCATGTGGAGAGACTTTCGTTCATCTAGCACCTAGGGAACGGGTTGCAGGAGAAACTTTTACTCTGGATTCACAGTCTGTTTCCTAGTGCCGGTTTGAAGTTCCTGCAGTTTTCACTGTAAAACCGAGGTTCAACTAGTACCTCCCCATATATATGTATGGAGTGGAGTTTGCAACTAAAAAGAAACTTTGTGTTCCCAACAAGCTAGGTGAAGAATGGCTTTCACACACATTTATCTCTCAGAACTGAGCATGTGGAGAGACATTCGTTCATCTAGCACCAAGGGAACGGGTTGTATGAGAAACTTTTACTCTGGTTTCTCAGTCTGTTTCCTAGTGCCGGTTTGAAGTTCCTGCAGTTTTCACTGTAAATCCGAGTTGGAGCTTGTCCTTCCCCATATATATGTATGGAGTGGAGTTTGCAACTCAAAAGAAACTTTGTGTTCCCAACTAGATAGGTGAAGGACGGCTTTGACACTCGCTTATCTCTCAGAACTGAGCATGTGGAGAGACGTTCGTTCATCTAGCACCAAGGGAACGGGTTGCAGGGGATACTTTTACTCTGGTTTCTCAGTCTGTTTCAAAATACCGGTTTTAAGTTCCTGCAGTTTTCACTGTAAAACCGAGTTGCAGCTAGTAGCTCCCCTATATATGTATGGAGTGGAGTGGGCACCTGAAAAGAATCTTTGTGTTCCCATAAAGCTATGTGAAGGACGGTTTTCACACACAATTATGTCTCAGAACTGAGCATGTGGAGAGACTTTCGTTCATCTAGCACCAAGGGAACGGGTTGCAGGAGAAACTTTTACTCTGGATTCACAGTCTGTTTCCTAGTGCCGGTTTGAAGTTCCTGCAGTTTTCACTGTAAAACCGACGTGCAGCTTGTACCTCCCCATATATATGTATGGAGTGGAGTTTGCAACTAAAAAGAAACTTTGTGTTCCCAATAAGCTAGGTGAAGAACGGCTTTCACACATATTTATCTCTCAGAACTGAGCATGTGGAGAGACATTCGTTCATCTAGCACCAAGGGAACGGGTTGTAGGAGAAACTTTTACTATGGTTTCTCAGTCTGTTTCCTAGTGCCGGTTTGAATTTCCTGCAGTTTTCACTGTAAAACCGAGTTGGAGCTAGTCCCTCCCCATATATATGTATGGAGTGGAGTTTGCAACTAAAAAGAAACTTTGTGTTCCCAACAAGCTATGTAATGAACGGCTTTCACACACAATTATCTCTCAGAACTGAGCATGTGGAGAGACGTTCGTTCATCTAGCACCAAGGGAACGGGTTGCACGGTATTCTTTTACTCTGGTTTCTCAGTCTGTTTCCTAGTGCCGGTTTTAAGTTCCTGCAGTTTTCACTGTAAAACCGAGTTGCAGCTAGTACCTCCCCATATATATGTATGGAGTGGAGTGGGCTCTTGAAAAGAATCTTTTTTTTCCCAAAAAACTAGGTGTAGTATGGGTTTCACACACACTTATCTTAGAACTGAGAATGTGGAGAGACTTTCGTTCATTTAGCACCTAGGGAACGGGTTGCAGGAGTAACTTTTACTCTGGTTTCTCAGTCTGTTTCCTAGTGCCGGTTTGAAGTTCCTGCAAATTTCACTGTAAAGCCGAGTTGGAGATAGTCCCTCCCCATATATACGTATGGAATTGATTTTGAAACTAAAAAGAAATTTTGTGCTCCCAACAAGCTATGTGAAGGGCGGGTTTCACACAGATTTATCTCTCAGAACTGAGTATGTGGAGAGACGTTCGTTCATCTAGCACCAAGGGAAAGGTTTGTAGGAGAAACTTTTACTCTGGTTTCTCAGTCTGTTTCCTAGTGCCGGTTAGAAGTTCCTGCAGTTTTCACTGTAAAATCGATTTGGAGCTAGTACCTCCCCATATATATGAATGGATTGAATTTGCATGTATAAAGAAAATTTGTGTTCCCAACAAGCTAGGTGAAGGACGGCTTTCACACACACTTATCTCTCAGAAAGGAGCATGTGGAGAGACGTTCGTTCATCTAGCACCAAGGGAACGGGTTGCAGGAGAAAATTTTTCTCTGATTTCTCAGTCTGTTTCCTAGTGCCGGTTTGAAGTTCCTGCGGATTTCACTGTAAAATCCAGTTGGAGCTAGTACCTCCCCATATATATGTATGGAGTCGAGTTTGCATCTAAAAAGAAACTTTGTGTTCCCAGCAAGCTAGGTGAAGGACGGCTTTGACACACACATATCTCTCAGAACTTAGCATGTGGTGAGACTTTCGTTCATCTAGCAACAAGGGAACGGGTTGCACGGTATTCTTTTACTCTGGTTTCTCAGTCTGTTTTCTAGTGCCGGTTTTAAGTTCCTGCAGTTTTCACTGTAAAACCGAGTTGCAACTAGTACCTCCCCATATATATGTATGGAGTGGAGTGGGCTCCTGAATAGAATCTTTGTTTTCCCAAAAATCTAGGTGTAGTACGGGTTTCACACACACTTATCTTAGAACTGAGCATGTGGAGAGACTTTCGTTCATCTAGCACCTAGGGAACGGGTTGCAGGAGAAACTTTTACTCTGGATTCACAGTCTGTTTCCTAGTGCCGGTTTGAAGTTCCTGCAGTTTTCACTGTAAAACCGAGGTTCAACTAGTACCTCCCCATATATATGTATGGAGTGGAGTTTGCAACTAAAAAGAAACTTTGTGTTCCCAACAAGCTAGGTGAAGAATGGCTTTCACACACATTTATCTCTCAGAACTGAGCATGTGGAGAGACATTCGTTCATCTAGCACCAAGGGAACGGGTTGTATGAGAAACTTTTACTCTGGTTTCTCAGTCTGTTTCCTAGTGCCGGTTTGAAGTTCCTGCAGTTTTCACTGTAAATCCGAGTTGGAGCTTGTCCTTCCCCATATATATGTATGGAGTGGAGTTTGCAACTAAAAAGAAACTAGTGTTCCCAACAAGTTAGGTAATGGACGGCTTTCACACACAATTATCTCTCAGAACTGAGCATGTGGAGAGACGTTCGTTCATCTAACACCAATGGAACGGGTTGCAGGGGAAATTTTACACTGGTTTCTCAGTCTGTTTCCTAGTACCGATTTGAAATTCCTGCAACTTTCACTGTAAAACCGAGTTGGAGCATGTCCCTCCCCATATATATGTATGGAGTGGAGTTTGCAACTAAAAAGAAACTTTGTGTTCCCAACAAGCTAGGTGAAGAACGGCTTTCACACACACACATCTCTCAGAACTGAGCATGTGGATAGCCGTTCGTTCATCTAGCAACATTGGAACTGGTTGCCGTAAAAACTTTTACTCAGGTATCTCAGTCTGTTTCCTAGTGCCGGTTTGAAGTTCCTGCAGTTTTCACTATAAATCATAGTTGGAGCTAGTACCTCCCCATATATATGAATGGAGTGGAGTTTACAACTAAAAAGAAACTTTGTGTTCCCAACAAGCTAAGTGAAGGACGGATTTCTCACACACTTATCTCTCAGAACTGAGCATGTGGAGAGACGTTCGTTCATCTAGCACCAAGGGATCGGGTTGCAGGAGAAACTTTTACTCTGGTTTCTCAGTCTGTTTCCTAGTTCCGGTTTGAAGTTCCTGCAACTTTCACTGTAAAACCGAGTTGGAGCTAATCCCACCCCATATATATGTATGGAGTGGAGTTTGCAACTAAAAAGAAACTTTTTGTTCCCAACAAGCTATGTGAAGGACGGCTTTCACACACACTTATCTCTTATAACTGAGCATGTGGAGAGCCGTTCGTTCATCTAACAACAATGGAACAGGTTGCAGTAAATACTTTTACTCTGGTTTCTAAGTCTGTTTCCTAGTGCCGGTTTGAAGTCCCTACATTTTTCACTGTAAAACCGAGTTGGAGCTAGTACCTCCCCATATATATGTATGGATTGGATTTTGCAACTAAAAAGAAATTTTGTGCTTCCAACAAGTTAGGTGAAGGGCGGCTTTCACACACACTTATCTCTCAGAACTGAGCATGTGGAGAGACGTTCGTTCATCTAGCACCAGGGGAACGGTTTGCAGGTGAAAGTTTTTCTCTGGTATCTCAGTCTGTTTCCAAGTGCCGGTTTGAAGTTCCTGCAGTTTTCACTGTAAAACCGAGTTGCAGCTAGTACCTACCCTTATATATGTATGGAGTGGAGTGGGCACCTGAAAAGAATTTTTGTTTTCCCAAAAAGCTAGGTGAACCACGGCTTTCACACACACTTATTTCTCAGAACTGAGCATGTGGAGAGACGTTCGTTCATCTAGCACCAAGGGAACGGGTTGCAGTAGAAACTGTACTCTGTTTTCTCAGACTGTTTGCTAGTGCCGGTTTGAATTTCCTGCAGTTTTCACTGTAAAAACGAGTTGCAGCTTGTACCTCCCCATATATATGTATGGAGTGGAGTTTGCACCTGTAAAGAAACGTTGTTTTCCCAACAAAGCTAGGTGAAGGACGGCTTTGACACACACTTATCTCTCAGAACTGAGCATGTGGAGAGACGTTCGTTCATCTAGCAACAAGGGAACGGGTTGTAGGGGAAAGTTTTACTCTGGATTCTCAGTGTGTTTCCTAGTGCCGGTTTGAATTTCCTGCAGTTTTCACTGTAAAACCGAGTTGGAGCTTGTCCCTCCCCATATATATGTATGAAGTGGAGTTTGCAACTAAAAAGAAACTTTGTGTTCCCAACAAGCTAGGTGATGGACGGCTTTCACACACAATTATCTCTCAGAACTGAGAATGTGGAGAGACGTTCGTTCATCTAGCACCAAGGGAACGGGTTGCACGGTATTCTTTTACTCTGGTTTCTCAGTCTGTTTCCTAGTGCCGGTTTTAAGTTCCTGCAGTTTTCACTGTAAAACCGAGTTGCAGCTAGTACCTCCCCATATATATGTATGGAGTGGAGTGGGCTCCTGAAAAGAATCTGTGTTTTCCCAAAAAGCTAGGTGTAGTATGGGTTTCACACACACTTATCTTAGAACTGAGAATGTGGAGAGACTTTCGTTCATCTAGCACCTAGGGAACGGGTTGCAGGAGAAACTTTTACTCTGGTTTCTCTGTCTGTTTCCTAGTGCCGGTTTGAAGTTCCTGCAAATTTCACTGTAAAGCCGAGTTGGAGATAGTCCCTCCCCATATATACGTATGGAATGGATTTTGAAACTAAAAAGAAATTTTGTGCTCCCAACAAGCTATGTGAAGGGCGGGTTTCACACAGATTTATCTCTCAGAACTGAGCATGTGGAGAGACTTTCGTTCATCTAGCACCTAGGGAACGGGTTGCAGGAGAAACTTTTACTCTGGATTCACAGTCTGTTTACTAGTGCCGGTTTGAAGTTCCTGCAGTTTTCACTGTAAAACCGAGGTTCAGCTAGTACCTCCCCATATATATGTATGGAGAGGAGTTTGCAACTAAAAAGAAACTTTGTGTTCCCAACAAGCTAGGTGAAGAATGGCTTTTACACACATTTATATCTCAGAAATGAGCATGTGGAGAGACATTCGTTCATCTAGCACCAAGGGAACGGGTTGTATGAGAAACTTTTACTCTGGTTTCTCAGTCTGTTTCCTAGTGCCGGTTTGAAGTTCCTGCAGTTTTCACTGTAAATCCGAGTTGGAGCTTGTCCCTCCCCATATATATGTATGAAGTGGAGTTTGCAACTAAAAAGAAACTGTGTTCCCTACAAGATAGGTGATGGACGGCTTTCATACACACTTGTCTCTCAGAACTGAGCATGTGGAGAGACGTTCGTTCATCTAACAACAAAGGAATGGGTTGCAGGAGAAAATTTACTCTGGATTCACAGTCTGTTTCCTAGTGCCGGTTTGAAGTTCCTGCAGTTTTCACTGTAAAACCGAGTTGCAGCTAGTACCTCCCCATATATATGTATGGAGTGGATTTTGCAACTAAAAAGAAACTTTGTGTTCCCAACAAGTTAGGTGATGGACGGCTTTCACACACAATTATCTCTCAGAACTGAGCATGTGGAGAGACGTTCGTTCATCTAACACCAAGGGAACGGGTTGCAGGAGAAATTTTACACTGGTTTCTCAGTCTGTTTCCTAGTGCCGGTTTGAAGTTCCTGCAACTTTCACTGTAAAACCGAGTTGGAGCATGTCCCTCCCCATATATATGTATGGAGTGGAGTTTGCAACAAAAAGAAACTTTGTGTTCCCAACAAGCTAGGTGAAGAACGGCTTTCACACACACACATCTCTCAGAACTGAGCATGTGGATAGCCGTTCGTTCATCTAGCAACATTGGAACGGGTTGCAGTAAAAACTTTTACTCAGGAATCTCAGTCTGTTTCCTAGTGCCGGTTTGATGTTCCTGCAGTTTTCACTGTAAAACCGAGTTGGAGCTAGTACCTCCCCATATATATGTATGGAGTGGAGTTTGGATCTGAAAAGAAACTTTGTGTTCCCAAAAGGCTAGGTGAAGTACGGCTTACACGCACTTATCTCTCAGAACTGAGCATGTGGAGAGACGTTCGTTCATCTAGCACCAAGGGAACGGCTTGCAGGGGAAACTTTTACTCTTGTTTCCCATTCTGTTTCCAATGCCGGTTTGAATTTCCTGCAGTTTGCACTGTAAAACAGAGTTGGAGCTATTACCTCCCCATATATATATATGGAGTGGAGTTTGCACCTGAAAAGAAACTTTGTGTTCCCAACAAGCTAGGTGAAGGACGGCTTTCACACACAATTTTCTCTCAGAACGGAGCATGTGGAGAGACGTTCGTTCATCTAGCACCAATGGAAAGGGTTGCAGGAGAAACTTGTTCTCTGGTTTCTCAGTCTGTTTGCTAGTGCCGGTTTTGTAGTTCCTGCAGTTTTCACTGTAAAACAGAGTTGGAGCTAGTACCTCCACATATATATGTATGGAGTGGAGTTGGCACCTGATAAGAAACTTTGTGTTCCCAACAAGCTAGGTGAAGGACGGCTTTGACACAGACTTATCTCTCAGAACTGAGCATGTGGAGAGACGTTCGTTCATCTAGCACCAAGGGAACGGGTTGCAGGAGAAACTTGTACTCTGGTTTCTCAGTCTGTTTCCTAGTGCCGGTTTGAAGTTCCTGCAGTTTTCACTGTAAAACCGAGTTGGAGCTAGTACCTCCCAATATATATGTAAGGAGTGGAGTTTGCACCTGAAAAGAATCTTTGTGTTCCCAAAAAGCTAGTTGAAGGACGGCTTTGACACACACTTATCTCTCAGAACTGAGCATGCGGAGAGACTTTCGTTCATCTAGCACCAAGGGAACGGGTTGCTGGGGATACTTTTACTCTGGTTTCTCAGTCTGTTTCCAAGTGCCGGTTTGAAGTTCCTGCAGTTTTCACTGTAAAACCGAGTTGCAGCTAGTACCTACCCATATATATGTATGGAGTGGAGTGGGCACCTGAAAAGTATCTTTGTTTTCCCAAAAAGCTAGGTGAACGACGGCTTTCACACACACTTATTTCTCAGAACTAAGCATGTGGAGAGACGTTCGTTCATCTAGCACCAAGGGAAAGGGTTGCAGGAGAAACTGTAATCTGGGTTCTCAGACTGTTTGCTAGTGCCGGTTTGAATTTCCTGCAGTTTTCACTGTAAAAACGAGTTGCAGCTTGTACCTCCCCATATATATGTATGGAGTGGAGTTTGCACCTGTAAGAAACTTTGTTTTCCCAACAAAGCTAGGTGAAGGACGGCTTTGACACACACTTATCTCTCAGAACTGAGCATGTGGAGAGACGTTCGTTCATCTAGCACCAAGGGAACGGGTTGTAGGGGAAAGTTTTACTCTGGATTCTCAGTGTGTTTCCTAGTGCCGGTTTGATGTTCCTGCAGTTTTCACTGTAAAACTGAGTTGCAGCTAGTACATCCCCATATATATGTATGGACTGGAGTTTGCAACTAAAAAGAAACTTTGTGTTCCCAACAATCTATTTGAATGACGGCTTTCACACACACTTATCTCTCAGAACTGAGCATGTGGAGAGACGTTCGTTCATCTAGCACCAAGGAACGGGTTGCAGGAGATACTATTACTCTTGTTTCTCAGTCTGTTTCCTTGTGCTGGCTTGAAGTTCCTGCAGTTTTCATTGTAAAACCGAGTTGCAGCTGGTCCCCCCCATATATATGTATGGAGTGGTTTTTGCAACTAAAAAGTAACTTTGTGTTCCCAACATGCTAGCTGAAGGAAGGCTTTCACACACACTTATCTCTCAGAACTGAGCATGTGGAGAGATGTTCGTTCATCTAGCACCAAGGGAACGGGTTGCAGGAGAAACTTTTACTCTGGTTTCTCAGTCTGTTTCCTAGTGCCGGTTTGAAATTCCTATAGTTTTCACTGTAAAAACTAGTTGCAGCTAGTACCTCCCCATATATATATATGGAGTGAAGTTTGCACCTGAAAAGAATCTTTGTTTTCCCAACAAGCTAGGTGAAGTACGGCATTCAAACACACTTATCTCCCAGAACTGAGCATGTGGAGAGAATTTCGTTCACCTAGCACCAAGGGAACAGGTTGCAGAAGAAAATTTTTCTCTGGTTTCTCAGTCTGTTTCCTAGTGCCGGTTTGAAGTTCCTGCAGTTTTCTATTTAAAACCGATTTGTAGCTAGTCCCTCCCCATATATATGTATGGAGTGGATATTGCAACTAAAAAGTAACTTTGTATTCCCAACAAGCTAGGTGAACGACAGCTTTCACACACACTTATCACTCAGAACTGAGCATGTGGAGAGACGTTCGTTCATCTAGCACCAAGGGAAAATTTTGCAGGAAAAATTTGTGCTCTGGTTTCTTAGTCTGTTTCCTAGTGCTGGTTTGAAGTTCCTGCAGTTTTCACTGTAAAACCGAGTTGGAGCTAGAAACTCCCATATATATTTATGGAGTGGACTTTGCACTGAAAAGAATCTATGTGTTCCCAAAATTCTAGGTGAAGAAAGGCTTTAAAACACACTTATCTCTAAGAACTGAGCTTTTGGAGAGATGTTCGTTCATCTAGCAACATGGGAACGGGTTGCAGGAGTAACTTTTACTCTGGTTTCTCAGTCTGTTTCCTAGTGCCGGTTTGATGTTCCTGCAGTTTTCACTGTAAAACCGAGTTGGAGTTTGTACCTCCCCATATATATGTATGGAGTGGAGTTTGGACCTGAAAAGAAACTTTGTGTTCCCAACAAGCTAAGTGAAGTACGGCTTTCACACACACTTATCTCTCAGAACTGAGCTTGTGGAGAGACTTTCGTTCATCTAGCACCAAGGGAACGGGTTGCAGGAGAAACTATTACTCTGGTTTCTCAGTCTGTTTCCTAGTGCCGGGTTGATGTTCCTGCAGTTTTCACTGTAAAACCGAGTTGGAGTTAGAACCTCCCCATATATATGTATGGAGTGGAGTTTGGACCTGAAAAGAAACTTTGTGTTCCCAACAAGCTAGTTGAAGGACGGCTTTGACACACACTTATCTCTCAGAAATGAGCATGTGGAGAGACGTTCGTTCATCTAGCACCAAGGGAACGGGTTGCAGGTGATACATTTACTCTGGTTTCTCAGTCTGTTTCCAAGTGCCGGTTTGAAGTTCCTGCAGTTGTCACTGTAAAACCGAGTTGCAGCTAGTACCTCCCATTATATATGTATGGGGTGGAATGGGCACCTGAAAAGAATATTTGTTTTCCCAAAAAGCTTGGTCAAATACGGCTTTCACACACAATTATCTCTCAGAACTGAGCATGTGGAGAGACGTTCGTTCATCTAGCAGCAAATGTACGGTTTGCAGGAGAAAGTTTTACTCTGGTTTCTCAGTCTGTTTCCTAGTGCCGGTTTGAAGTTCCTGCAGTTTTCACTGTAAAACCGAGTTGGAGCTAGTACCTCCCCATATATATGTATGGAGTGGAGTTTGCAACTAAAAAGGAACTTTGTGTTCCCAAAAAGCTAGGTGAAGTACGGCTTTCACACACACTTATCTCTCAGAACTGAGCATGTGGAGAGACGTTCGTTAATCTAGCACCAAGGGAACGGGTTGCAGGAGAAACTTTTACTCTGGTTTCCCAGTCTGTTTCCTAGTGCCGTTTTGATGTTCCTGCAGTTTGCACTGTAAAACCGTGTTGGAGCTAGTACCTCCCCATATATATGTATGGAGTGGAGTTTGCCACTAAAAAGGAACTTTGTGTTCCCAACAAGCTAGGTTAAGTACGGCTTTCACACAAAATTTTCTCTCAGAACTGAGCATATGGAGAGAAGTTCGTTCATTTAGCACCAATGAAACGGTTTGCAGGAGAAACTTTTACTCTGGTTTCCCAGTCTGTTTCCAAGTGCCGGTTTGAAGTTCCTGCAGTTTTCACTGTAAAACCGAGGTGCAGCTAGTACCTACCCATATATATGTATGGAGTGGAGTGGGCACCTGAAAAGAATCTTTGTTTTCCCAACAAAGCTAGGTGAAGGACGGCTTTGACACACACTTATCTCTCAGAAATGAGCATGTGGAGAGACGTTCGTTCATCTAGCACCAAGGGAAAGGGTTGTAGGGGAAAGTTTTACTCTGGATTCTCAGTGTGTTTCCTAGTGCCGGTTTGATGTTCCTGCAGTTTTCACTGTAAAACTGAGTTGCAGCTAGTACATCCCCATATATATGTATGGACTGGAGTTTGCAACTAAAAAGAAACTTTGTGTTCCCAACAATCTATT
Source organism: Camelus dromedarius (assembly GCF_036321535.1). Taxonomy (NCBI): domain Eukaryota; kingdom Metazoa; phylum Chordata; class Mammalia; order Artiodactyla; family Camelidae; genus Camelus; species Camelus dromedarius. The sequence goes on along the minus strand of NW_026989809.1, from coordinate 961,624 downwards.
TGAATGACGGCTTTCACACACACTTATCTCTCAGAACTGAGCATGTGGAGAGACGTTCGTTCATCTAGCACCAAGTGAACGGGTTGCAGGTGATACTTTTACTCTGGTTTCTCAGTCTGTTTCCTAGTGCCGGTTTGAAGTTCCTGCAGTTTTCACTGAAAAACCGAGTTGGAGCTAGTTAATCCCCATATATATATATATGGAATGGAGTTTGCAACTAAAAAGAAAATTTGTGTTCCCAACAAGCTAGATGAAGGACGGCTTTCACACACACTTTTCTCTCAGATCTGAGCATGTGGAGTGACGTTCGTTCATCTAGCACCAAGGAACGGGTTGCAGGAGATACTATTACTCTTGTTTCTCAGTCTGTTTCCTTGTGCTGGCTTGAAGTTCCTGCAGTTTTCATTGTAAAACCGAGTTGCAGCTGGTCACCCCCATATATATGTATGGAGTGGTTTTTGCAACTAAAAAGTAACTTTGTGTTCCCAACATGCTAGGTGAAGGAAGGCTTTCACACACACTTATCTCTCAGAACTGAGCATGTGGAGAGATGTTCGTTCATCTAGCACCAAGGGAACGGGTTGCAGGAGAAACTTTTACTCTGGTTTCTCAGTCTGTTTCCTAGTGCCGGTTTAAATTCCTATAGTTTTCACTGTAAAAACTAGTTGCAGCAAGTACCTCCCCATATATATATATGGAGTGAAGTTTGCACCTGAAAAGAATCTTTGTTTTCCCAACAAGCTAGGTGAAGTACGGCATTCAAACACACTTATCTCTCAGAACTGAGCATGTGGAGAGAATTTCGTTCACCTAGCACCAAGGAAACGGGTTGCAGGAGAAACATTTACTCTGGTTTCCCAGTCTGTTTCCTAGTGTCGTTTTGAAGTTCCTGCAGTTTGCACTGTAAAACCGAGTTGGAGCTAGTACCTCCCCATATATATGTATGGAGTGGAGTTTGCACCTGAAAAGAAACTTTGTGTTCCCAATAAGCTAGGTGAAGGACGGCTTTCACACACACTTTTCTCTCAGAACTGAGCATGTGGAGAGACGTTCGTTCATCTAGCACCAAGTGAACGGGTTGCAGGTGATACTTTTACTCTGGTTTCTCAGTCTGTTTCAAAGTGCCGTTTTTAAGTTCTTGCAGTTTTCACTGTAAATCATAATTGCAGCTAGTACCTCCCCATATATATTTATGGAATGGAGTGGGCACCTGAAAAGAATCTTTGTGTTCCCAAAAAGCTAAGTGAAGGACGGGTTTCACACACATTTATCTCTCAGAACTGAGCATGTGGAGATCGTTCGTTCATCTAGCACCAAGTGAACGGGTTGCAGGAAAAATTTTATTCTGGTTTCACAGTCTGTTTCCTAGTGCTTGTTTGAAGTTCCTGCAGTTTTCTCTGTAAAAGCGAGTTGCAGCTAGTACCTCCCCATATATATGTATGCAGTGGTGTTTGCAACTAAAAAGAAAATTTGTGTTCCCAACAAGCATGGTGAAGGACGGCTTTCACACACACTTATATCTCAGAACTGAGCATGTGGAGAGACGTTCGTTCATCTAGCACCAAGGGAACTGGTTGCAGGATAAACTTTTACTCTGGTTTCTCAGTCTGTTTCCTACTTCCGGTTTGAAGTTCCTGCAGTTTTCACTGAAAAACCGAGTTGGAGCTAGTTAATCCCCATATATATATATATGGAATGGAGTTTGCAACTAAAAAGGAACTTTGTGTTCCCAACAAGCTAGATGAAGGACGGCTTTCACACACATTTTTCTCTCAGAACTGAGCATGTGGAGAGATGTTCGTTCATCTAGCACCAAGGAACGGGTTGCAGGAGATACTATTACTCTGGTTTCTCTGTCTGTTTCCTTGTGCTGGCTTGAAGTTCCTGCAGTTTTCATTGTAAAACCGAGTTGCAGCTGGTCCCCCCCATATATATGTATGGAGTGGTTTTTGCAACAAAAGTAACTTTGTGTTCCCAACATGCTAGGTGAAGGAAGGCTTTCACACACACTTATCTCTCAGAACTGAGCATGTGGAGAGATGTTCGTTCATCTAGCACCAAGGGAACGGGTTGCAGGAGAAACTTTTACTCTGGTTTCTCAGTCTGTTTCCTAGTGCCGGTTTGAAATTCCTATAGTTTTCACTGTAAAAACTAGTTGCAGCTAGTACCTCCCCATATATATATATGGAGTGAAGTTTGCACCTGAAAAGAATCTTTGTTTTCCCAACAAGCTAGGTGAAGTACGGCATTCAAACACACTTATCTCCCAGAACTGAGCATGTGGAGAGAACTTCGTTCACCTAGCACCAAGGGAACAGGTTGCAGGAGAAAATTTTTCTCTGGTTTCTCAGTCTGTTTCCTAGTGCCGGTTTGAAGTTCCTGCAGTTTTCAATTTAAAACCGATTTGCAGCTAGACCCTCCCCATATATATGTATGGAGTGGATATTGCAACTAAAAAGTAACTTTGTATTCCCAACAAGCTAGGTGAACGACGGCTTTCACACACACTTATCACTCAGAACTGAGCATGTGGAGAGACGTTCGTTCATCTAGCACCAAGGGAAAGTTTTGCAGGAAAAATTTGTGCTCTGGTTTCTTAGTCTGTTTCCTAGTGCTGGTTTGAAGTTCCTGCAGTTTTCACTGTAAAACCGAGTTGGAGCTAGAAACTCCCATATATATTTATGGAGTGGACTTTGCACTGAAAAGAATCTATGTGTTCCCTAAATTCTAGGTGAAGAAAGGCTTTAAAACACACTTATCTCTAAGAACTGAGCTTGTGGAGAGATGTTCGTTCATCTAGCACCATGGGAACGGGTTGCAGGAGTAACTTTTACTCTGGTTTCTCAGTCTGTTTCCTAGTGCCGGTTTGATGTTCCTGCAGTTTTCACTGTAAAACCGAGTTGGAGTTTGTACCTCCCCATATATATGTATGGAGTGGAGTTTGCAACTAAAAAGAAACTTTGTGTTCCCAACAAGCTAGGTGAAGTACGGCTTTCACACACACTTATCTCTCAGAACTGAGCATGTGGAGAGACGGTCGTTCATCTAGCACCAAGGGAACGGGTTGCAGGAGAAACTTTTACTCTGGTTTCTCAGTCTGTTTCCTAGTGCCGGTTTGATGTTCCTGCAGTTTTCACTGTAAAACCGAGTTGGAGCTAGTAACTCCCCATATATATGTATGGAGTGGAGTTTGGATCTGAAAAGAAACTTTGTGTTCCCAACAGGCTAGGTGAAGTACGGCTTACACGCACTTATCTCTCAGAACTGAGCATGTGGAGAGACGTTCGTTCATCTAGCACCAAGGGAACGGCTTGCAGTGGAAACTTTTAATCTTGTTTCCCATTCTGTTTCCAATGCCGGTTTGAATTTCCTGCAGTTGGCACTGTAAAACAGAGTTGGAGCTAGTACCTCCCCATATATATATATGGAGTGGAGTTTGCACCTGAAAAGAAACTTTGTGTTCCCAACAAGCTAGGTGAAGGACGGCTTTCACACACAATTTTCTCTCAGAACGGAGCATGTGGAGAGACGTTCGTTCATCTAGCACCAATGGAAAGGGTTGCAGGAGAAACTTGTTCTCTGGTTTCCCAGTCTGTTTGCTAGTGCCGGTTTTGTAGTTCCTGCAGTTTTCACTGTAAAACAGAGTTGGAGCTAGTACCTCCACATATATATGTATGGAGTGGAGTTGGCACCTGATAAGAAACTTTGTGTTCCCAACAAGCTAGGTGAAGGACGGCTTTGACACAGACTTATCTCTCAGAACTGAGCATGTGGAGAGACGTTCGTTCATCTAGCACCAAGGGAACGGGTTGCAGGAGAAACTTGTACTCTGGTTTCTCAGTCTGTTTCCTAGTGCCGGTTTGAAGTTCCTGCAGTTTTCACTGTAAAACCGAGTTGGAGCTAGTACCTCCCAATATATATGTAAGGAGTGGAGTTTGCACCTGAAAAGAATCTTTGTGTTCCCAAAAAGCTAGTTGAAGGACGGCTTTGACGCACACTTATCTCTCAGAACTGAGCATGCGGAGAGACTTTCGTTCATCTAGCACCAAGGGAACGGGTTGCTGGGGATACTTTTACTCTGGTTTCTCAGTCTGTTTCCAAGTGCCGGTTTGAAGTTCCTGCAGTTTTCACTGTAAAACCGAGTTGCAGCTAGTACCTACCCATATATATGTATGGAGTGGAGTGGGCACCTGAAAAGAATCTTTGTTTTCCCAAAAAGCTAGGTGAACCACGGCTTTCACACACACTTATTTCTCAGAACTGAGCATGTGGAGAGACGTTCGTTCATCTAGCACCAAGGGAACGGGTTGTAGGGGAAACTTTTACTCTGGATTCTCAGTGTGTTTCCTAGTGCCGGTTTGATGTTCCTGCAGTTTTCACTGTAAAACTGAGTTGCAGCTAGTACATCCCCATATATATGTATGGACTGGAGTTTGCAACTAAAAAGAAACTTTGTGTTCCCAACAATCTATTTGAATGACGGCTTTCACACACACTTATCTCTCAGAACTGAGCATGTGGAGAGACATTCGTTTATCTAGCACCAAGGAAACGGGTTGCAGGAGAAACATTTACTCTGGTTTCCCAGTCTGTTTCCTAGTGCCGGTTTTAAGTTCCTGCAGTTTTCACTGAAAAACCGAGTTGGAGCTAGTTAATCCCCATATATATATATATGGAATGGAGTTTGCAACTAAAAAGAAAATTTGTGTTCCCAACAAGCTAGATGAACGACGGCTTTCACACACACTTTTCTCTCAGAACTGAGCATGTGGAGAGACGTTCGTTCATCTAGCACCAAGGAAAAGGTTGCAGGAGAAACTTTTACTCTGGTTTCTCAGTCTGTTTCCTAGTGCCGGTTTGATGTTCCTGCAGTTTTCACTGTAAAACCGAGTTGGAGCTAGTAACTCCCCATATATATGTATGGAGTGGAGTTTGGATCTGAAAAGAAACTTTGTGTTCCCAACAGGCTATGTGAAGTACGGCTTACACGCACTTATCTCTCAGAACTGAGCATGTGGAGAGACGTTCGTTCATCTAGCACCAAGGGAACGGCTTGCAGGGGAAACTTTTAATCTTGTTTCCCATTCTGTTTCCAATGCCGGTTTGAATTTCCTGCAGTTGGCACTGTAAAACAGAGTTGGAGCTAGTACCTCCCCATATATATATATGGAGTGGAGTTTGCACCTGAAAAGAAACTTTGTGTTCCCAACAAGCTAGGTGAAGGACGGCTTTCACACACAATTTTCTCTCAGAACGGAGCATGTGGAGAGACGTTCGTTCATCTAGCACCAATGGAAAGGGTTGCAGGAGAAACTTGTTCTCTGGTTTCCCAGTCTGTTTGCTAGTGCCGGTTTTGTAGTTCCTGCAGTTTTCACTGTAAAACAGAGTTGGAGCTAGTACCTCCACATATATATGTATGGAGTGGAGTTGGCACCTGATAAGAAACTTTGTGTTCCCAACAAGCTAGGTGAAGGACGGCTTTGACACAGACTTATCTCTCAGAACTGAGCATGTGGAGAGAAGTTCGTTCATCTAGCACCAAGGGAACGGGTTGCAGGAGAAACTTGTACTCTGGTTTCTCAGTCTGTTTCCTAGTGCCGGTTTGAAGTTCCTGCAGTTTTCACTGTAAAACCGAGTTGGAGCTAGTACCTCCCAATATATATGTAAGGAGTGGAGTTTGCACCTGAAAAGAATCTTTGTGTTCCCAAAAAGCTAGTTGAAGGACGGCTTTGACGCACACTTATCTCTCAGAACTGAGCATGCGGAGAGACTTTCGTTCATCTAGCACCAAGGGAACGGGTTGCTGGGGATACTTTTACTCTGGTTTCTCAGTCTGTTTCCAAGTGCCGGTTTGAAGTTCCTGCAGTTTTCACTGTAAAACCGAGTTGCAGCTAGTACCTACCCATATATATGTATGGAGTGGAGTGGGCACCTGAAAAGAATCTTTGTTTTCCCAAAAAGCTAGGTGAACCACGGCTTTCACACACACTTATTTCTCAGAACTGAGCATGTGGAGAGACGTTCGTTCATCTAGCACCAAGGGAACGGGTTGCAGGAGAAACTGTACTCTGGGTTCTCAGACTGTTTGCTAGTGCCGGTTTGAATTTCCTGCAGTTTTCACTGTAAAAACGAGTTGCAACTTGTACCTCCCCATATATATGTATGGAGTGGAGTTTGCACCTGTAAAGAAACTTTGTTTTCCCAACAAAGCTAGGTGAAGGACGGCTTTGACACACACTTATCTCTCAGAACTGAGCATGTGGAGAGACGTTCGTTCATCTAACACCAAGGGAACGGGTTGTAGGGGAAACTTTTACTCTGGATTCTCAGTGTGTTTCCTAGTGCCGGTTTGATGTTCCTGCAGTTTTCACTGTAAAACTGAGTTGCAGCTAGTACATCCCCATATATATGTATGGACTGGAGTTTGCAACTAAAAAGAAACTTTGTGTTCCCAACAATCTATTTGAATGACGGCTTTCACACACACTTATCTCTCAGAACTGAGCATGGGGAGAGACATTCGTTTATCTAGCACCAAGGAAACGGGTTGCAGGAGAAACATTTACTCTGGTTTCCCAGTCTGTTTCCTAGTGCCGGTTTTAAGTTCCTGCAGTTTTCACTGAAAAACCGAGTTGGAGCTAGTTAATCCCCATATATATATATATGGAATGGAGTTTGCAACTAAAAAGAAAATTTGTGTTCCCAACAAGCTAGATGAAGGACGGCTTTCACACACACTTTTCTCTCAGAACTGAGCATGTGGAGAGACGTTCGTTCATCTAGCACCAAGGAAAAGGTTGCAGGAGATACTATTACTCTGGTTTCTCAGTCTGTTTCCTTGTGCTGGCTTGAAGTTCCTGCAGTTTTCATTGTAAAACCGAGTTGCAGCTGGTCCCCCCCATATATATGTATGGAGTGGTTTTTGCAACTAAAAAGTAACTTTGTGTTCCCAACATGCTAGGTAAAGGAAGGCTTTCACACACACTTATCTCTCAGAACTGAGCATGTGGAGAGATGTTCGTTCATCTAGCACCAAGTGAACGGGCTGCAGGAGAAACTTTTACTCTGGTTTCTCAGTCTGTTTCCTAGTGCCGGTTTGAAATTCCTATAGTTTTCACTGTAAAAACTAGTTGCAGCTAGTACCTCCCCATATATATATATGGAGTGAAGTTTGCACCTGAAAAGAATCTTTGTTTTCCCAACAAGCTAGGTGAAGTACGGCATTCAAACACACTTATCTCCCAGATCTGAGCATGTGGAGAGAATTTCGTTCACCTAGCACCAAGGGAACAGGTTGCAGGAGAAAATTTTTCTCTGGTTTCTCAGTCTGTTTCCTAGTGCCGGTTGGAAGTTCCTGCAGTTTTCAATTTAAAACCGATTTGCAGCTAGTCCCTCCCCATATATATGTATGGAGTGGATATTGCAACTAAAAAGTAACTTTGTATTCCCAACAAGCTAGGTGAACGACGGCTTTCACACACACTTATCACTCAGAACTGAGCATGTGGAGAGACGTTCGTTCATCTAGCACCAAGGGAAAGTTTTGCAGGAAAAATTTGTGCTCTGGTTTCTTAGTCTGTTTCCTAGTGCTGGTTTGAATTTCCTGCAGTTTTCACTGTAAAACCGAGTTGGAGCTAGAAACTCCCATATATATTTATGGAGTGGACTTTGCACTGAAAAGAATCTATGTGTTCCCAAAATTCTAGGTGAAGAAAGGCTTTAAAACACACTTATCTCTAAGAACTGAGCTTGAGGAGAGATGTTCGTTCATCTAGCACCATGGGAACGGGTTGCAGGAGTAACTTTTACTCTGGTTTCTCAGTCTGTTTCCTAGTGCCGGTTTGATGTTCCTGCAGTTTTCACTGTAAAACCGAGTTGGAGTTTGTACCTCCCCATATATATGTATGGAGTGGAGTTTGGACCTGAAAAGAAACTTTGTGTTCCCAACAAGCTAAGTGAAGGACGGCTTTCACACACACTTATCTCTCAGAACTGAGCTTGTGGAGAGACTTTCGTTCATCTAGCACCAAGGGAACGGGTTGCAGGAGAAACTATTACTCTGGTTTCTCAGTCTGTTTCCTAGTGCCGTGTTGATGTTCCTGCAGTTTTCACTGTAAAACCGAGTTGGAGTTAGAACCTCCCCATATATATGTATGGAGTGGAGTTTGGACCTGAAAAGAAACTTTGTGTTCCCAACAAGCTAGTTGAAGGACGGCTTTCACACACACTTATCTCTCAGAAATGAGCATGTGGAGAGATGTTCGTTCATCTAGCACCAAGGGAACGGGTTGCAGGTGATACATTTACTCTGGTTTCTCAGTCTGTTTCCAAGTGCCGGTTTGAAGTTCCTGCAGTTGTCACTGTAAAACCGAGTTGCAGCTAGTACCTCCCATTATATATGTATGGAGTGGAATGGGCACCTGAAAAGAATATTTGTTTTCCCAAAAAGCTTGGTCAAATAAGGCTTTCACACACAATTATCTCTCAGAACTGAGCATGTGGAGAGAAGTTCGTTCATCTAGCAGCAAATGTACGGTTTGCAGGAGAAAGTTTTACTCTGGTTTCTCAGTCTGTTTCCTAGTGCCGGTTTGAAGTTCCTGCAGTTTTCACTGTAAAACCGAGTTGGAGCTAGTACCTCCCCATATATATGTATGGAGTGGAGTTTGCAAGTAAAAAGGAACTTTGTGTTCCCAACAAGCTAGGTGAAGTACGGCTTTCACACACACTTATCTCTCAGAACTGAGCATGTGGAGAGACGTTCGTTAATCTAGCACCAAGGGAACGGGTTGCAGGAGAAACTTTTACTCTGGTTTCCCAGTCTGTTTCCTAGTGCCGTTTTGATGTTCCTGCAGTTTGCACTGTAAAACCGTGTTGGAGCTAGTACCTCCCCATATATATGTATGGATTGGAGTTTGCCACTAAAAAGGAACTTTGTGTTCCCAACAAGCTAGGTTAAGTACGGCTTTCACACAAAATTATCTCTCAGAACTGAGCATGTGGAGAGAAGTTCGTTCATTTAGCACCAAGGAAACGGTTTGCAGGAGAAAATTTTACTCTGGTTTCCCAGTCTGTTTCCAAGTGCCGGTTTGAAGTTCCTGCAGTTTTCACTGTAAAACCGAGTTGCAGCTAGTACCTACCCATATATATGTATGGAGTGGAGTGGGCACCTGAAAAGAATCTTTGTTTTCCCAAAAAGCTAGGTGAACGACGGCTTTCACACACACTTATTTCTCAGAACTGAGCATGTGGAGAGACGTTCGTTCATCTAGCACCAAGGGAACGGGTTGCAGGAGAAACTGTACTCTGGGTTCTCAGACTGTTTGCTAGTGCCGGTTTGAATTTCCTGCAGTTTTCACTGTAAAAACGAGTTGCAGCTTGTACCTCCCCATATATATGTATGGAGTGGAGTTTGCACCTGTAAAGAAACTTTGTTTTCCCAACAAAGCTAGGTGAAGGACGGCTTTGACACACACTTATCTCTCAGAAATGAGCATGTGGAGAGACGTTCGTTCATCTAGCACCAAGGGAACGGGTTGTAGGGGAAAGTTTTACTCTGGATTCTCAGTGTGTTTCCTAGTGCCGGTTTGATGTTCCTGCAGTTTTCACTGTAAAACTGAGTTGCAGCTAGTACATCCCCATATATATGTATGGACTGGAGTTTGCAACTAAAAAGAAACTTTGTGTTCCCAACAATCTATTTGAATGACGGCTTTCACACACACTTATCTCTCAGAACTGAGCATGTGAAGAGACATTCGTTTATCTAGCACCAAGGAAACGGGTTGCAGGAGAAACATTTACTCTGGTTTCCCAGTCTGTTTCCTAGTGTCGTTTTGAAGTTCCTGCAGTTTGCACTGTAAAACAGAGTTGGAGCTAGTACCTCCCCATATATATGTATGGAGTGGAGTTTGCACCTGAAAAGAAACTTTGTGTTCCCAATAAGCTAGGTGAAGGACGGCTTTCACACACACTTATCTCTCAGAACTGAGCATGTGGAGAGACGTTCGTTCATCTAGCACCAAGTGAACGGGTTGCAGGTGATACTTTTACTCTGGTTTCTCACTCTGTTTCAAAGTGCCGTTTTTAAGTTCTTGCAGTTTTCACTGTAAATCATAATTGCAGCTATTACCTCCCCATATATATTTATGGAATGGAGTGGGCACCTGAAAGAATCTTTGTGTTCCCAAAAAGCTAAGTGAAGGACGGGTTTCACACACATTTATCTCTCAGAACTGAGCATGTGGAGATCGTTCGTTCATCTAGCACCAAGTGAACGGGTTGCAGGGAAAATTTTACTCTGGTTTCACAGTCTGTTTCCTAGTGCTTGTTTGAAGTTCCTGCAGTATTCTCTGTAAAAGCGAGTTGCAGCTAGTACCTCCCCATATATATGTATGCAGTGGTGTTTGCAACTAAAAAGAAACTTTGTGTTCCCAACAAGCATGGTGAAGGTCGGCTTTCACACACACTTATATCTCAGAACTGAGCATGTGGAGAGACGTTCGTTCATCTAGCACCAAGGGAACTGGTTGCAGGATAAACTTTTACTCTGTTTTCTCAGTCTGTTTCCTACTGCCGGTTTGAATTTCCTGCAGTTTTCACTGAAAAACCGAGTTGGAGCTAGTTAATCCCCATATATATATATATGGAATGGAGTTTGCAACTAAAAAGAAACTTTGTGTTCCCAACAAGCTAGATGAAGGACGGCTTTCACACACATTTTTCTCTCAGAACTGAGCATGTGGAGAGATGTTCGTTCATCTAGCACCAAGGGAACGGGTTGAAGGAGAAACTATTACTCTGGTTTCTCAGTCTGTTTCTTGTGCTGGCTTGAAGTTCCTGCAGTTCTCATTGTAAAACCGAGTTGCAGCTGGTCCCCCCCATATATACGTATGGAGTGGTTTTTGCAACTAAAAAGTAACTTTGTGTTCCCAACATGCTAGGTGAAGGAAGGCTTTCACACACACTTATCTCTCAGAACTGAGCATGTGGAGAGATGTTCGTTCATCTAGCACCAAGGGAACGGGTTGCAGGAGAAACTTTTACTCTGGTTTCTCAGTCTGTTTCCTAGTGCCGGTTTGAAATTCCTATAGTTTTCACTGTAAAAACTAGTTGCAGCTAGTACCTCCCCATATATATATATGGAGTGAAGTTTGCACCTGAAAAGAATCTTTGTTTTCCCAACAAGCTATGTGAAGTACGGCATTCAAACACACTTATCTCCCAGAACTGAGCATGTGGAGAGAAGTTCGTTCACCTAGCACCAAGGGAACAGGTTGCAGGAGAAAATTTTTCTCTGGTTTCTCAGTCTGTTTCCTAGTGCCGGTTGGAAGTTCCTGCAGTTTTCAATTTAAAACCGATTTGCAGCTAGTCCCTCCCCATATATATGTATGGAGTGGATATTGCAACTAAAAAGTAACTTTGTATTCCCAACAAGCTAGGTGAACGACGGCTTTCACACACACTTATCACTCAGAACTGAGCATGTGGAGAGACGTTCGTTCATCTAGCACCAAGTGAAAGTTTTGCAGGAAAAATTTGTGCTCTGGTTTCTTAGTCTGTTTCCTAGTGCTGGTTTGAATTTCCTGCAGTTTTCACTGTAAAACCGAGTTGCAGCTAGAAACTCCCATATATATTTATGGAGTGGACTTTGCACTGAAAAAAATCTATGTGTTCCCTAAATTCTAGGTGAAGAAAGGCTTTAAAACACACTTATCTCTAACAACTGAGCTTGTGGAGAGATGTTCGTTCATCTAGCACCATGGGAACGGGTTGCAGGAGTAACTTTTACTCTGGTTTCTCAGTCTGTTTCCTAGTGCCGGTTTGATGTTCCTGCAGTTTTCACTGTAAAACCGAGTTGGAGTTTGTACCTCCCCATATATATGTATGGAGTGGAGTTTGGACCTGAAAAGAAACTTTGTGTTCCCAACAAGCTAAGTGAAGGACGGCTTTCACACACACTTATCTCTCAGAACTGAGCTTGTGGAGAGACTTTCGTTCATCTAGCACCAAGGGAACGGGTTGCAGGAGAAACTTTTACTCTGGTTTCTCAGTCTGTTTCCAAGTGCCGGTTTGAAGTTCCTGCAGTTGTCACTGTAAAATCGAGTTGCAGCTAGTACCTCCCATTATATATGTATGGGGTGGAATGGGCACCTGAAAAGAATATTTGTTTTCCCAAAAACCTTGGTCAAATACGGCTTTCACACACAATTATCTCTCAGAACTGAGCATGTGGAGAGACGTTCTTTCATCTAGCAGCAAATGTACGGTTTGCAGGAGAAAGTTTTACTCTGGTTTCTCAGTCTGTTTCCTAGTGCCGGTTTGAAGTTCCTGCAGTTATCACTGTAAAACCGAGTTGGAGCTAGTACCTCCCCATATATATGTATGGAGTGGAGTTTGCAACTAAAAAGGAACTTTGTGTTCCCAACAAGCTAGGTGAAGTACGGCTTTCACACACACTTATCTCTCAGAACTGAGCATGTGGAGAGACGTTCGTTAATCTAGCACCAAGGGAACGGGTTGCAGGAGAAACTTTTACTCTGGTTTCCCAGTCTGTTTCCTAGTGCCGTTTTGAAGTTCCTGCAGTTTGCACTGTAAAACCGTGTTGGAGCTAGTACCCCCCCATATATATGTATGGAGTGGAGTTTGCCACTAAAAAGGAACTTTGTGTTCCCAACAAGCTAGGTTAAGTACGGCTTTCACACAAAATTATCTCTCAGAACTGAGCATGTGGAGAGACGTTCGTTCATCTAGCACCAAGGAAACGGTTTGCAGGAGAAACTTTTACTCTGGTTTCCCAGTCTGTTTCCTACTGCCGTTATGAAGTTCCTGCAGTTTGCACTGTAATACCGAGTTGGAGCTAGTACCTCCTCATATATATGTATGGAGTGGAGTTTGCAACTAAAAAGGAACTTTGTGTTCCCAACAAGCTAGGTTAAGTACGGCTTTCACACACACTTATCTCTCAGAACTGAGCATGTGGAGAGACGTTCGTTCATCTAGCACCAAGGAAACAGGTTGCAGGAGAAACATTTACTCTGGTTTCCCAGTCTGTTTCCTAGTGCCGTTTTGAAGTTCCTGCAGTTTGCACTGTAAAACCGATTTGGAGCTAGTACCACCCCATATATATGTATGGAGTGGAGTTTGTTCCTGAAAAGAAACTTTGTGTTCCCAATAAGCTAGTTGAAGGACGGCTTTCACACACAATTATCTCTCAGAACTGAGCATGTGGAGAGACGTTCGTTCATCTAGCACCAAGGGAATGGGTTGCAGGTGATACTTTTACTCTGGTTTCTCAGTCTGTTTCAAAGTGCCGTTTTTTAGATCCTGCAGTTTTCACTGTAAAACATAATTGCAGCTAGTACCTCCCCATATATATTTATGGAATGGAGTGGGCAGCTGAAAAGAATCTTTGTGTTCCCAAAAAGCTAGGTGAAGAACGGGTTTCACACACATTTATCTCTCAGAACTGAGAATGTGGAGAGTCGTTCTTTCATCTAGCACCAAGGGAACTGGTTGCAGGATAAACTTTTACTCTGGTTTCACAGTCTGTTTCCTAGTGCCGGTTTGAAGTTCCTGAAGTTTTCACTGAAAAACCGAGTTGGACCTAGTAAATCCCAATATATATATATATGGAATGGAGTTTGCAACTAAAAAGAAACTTTGTGTTCCCAACAAGCTATGTGAAGGACGGCTTTCACACACACTTATCTCTCAAAACTGAGCATGTGGAGAGACTTTCGTTCATCTAGCACCAAGGGAACGGGTTGCAGGAGAAATTTTTACTCTGGATTCTCAGTCTGTTTCCTAGTGCTGGTTTGAAGTTCCTGCAGTTTTCACTGTAAAACCGAGTTGCAGCTGGTCCCTCCCCATATATATGTATGGAGTGGGGTTTGCATCTAAAAAGTAACTTTGTGTTCCCAACATGCGAGTTGAAGGACGGCTTTCACACACACTTATCTCTCAGAACTGAGCATGTGGAGAGATGTTCGTTCATCTAGCACCAAGGGAACGGTTTGCAGGAGAAACTTTTACATTGGTTTCTCAGTCTGTTTCCTAGTGCCGGTTTGATGTTCCTGCAGTTTTCACTGTAAAACCACGTTGGAGCTAGAACCTCCCCATATATATGTATGCAGTGGAGTTTGCAACTAAAAAGAATCTTTGTTTTCCCAACAAGCTAAGTGAAAGACGGCATTCAAACACACTTATCTCTCAGAACTGAGTATGTGGAGAGACGTTCGTTCATCCAGCACCAAGGGAACTGGTTGCAGGTGAAAGTATTTCTCTGGTTTCTCAGTCTTTTTCCTAGTGCCGGTTTGAAGTTCCTGCAGTTTTCAATGTAAAACCGAGTTGGAGCTAGTACCTCCCCATATATATATATGGAATGAAGTTTGCATCTATAAAGAAACTTTGTGTTCCCAACAAGCTTGGTGAAGGACGGCTTTCACACACACTTATCTCTCAGAACTGAGCATGTTGAGAGACGTTCGTTCATCTAACACCAAGGGAACGGTTTGCAGGAGAAACTTGTAGTCTGGTTTCTCAGTCTGTTTCCTAGGGCCGGTTTGAAGTTCCTGCAGTTTTCACTGTAAAACCGAGTTGGAGCTAGTACCACCCATATATATGTATTGAGTGGAGTTTGCAACTAAAAAGAAACTTTGTGTTCCCAACAAGCTAGGTGAAGGACGGCTTTCACACACACTTAACTCTCAGAACTGAGCATGTGGAGAGATGTTCGTTCATCTAGCACCAAGGGAACGGGTTGCAGGAGAAACTTTTACTCTGGTTTCTCAGTCTGTTTCCTAGTGCCGGTTTGAAATTCCTATAGTTTTCACTGTAAAAACTAGTTGCAGCTAGTACCTCCCCATATATATATATATGGAGTGAAGTTTGCACCTGAAAAGAATCTTTGTTTTCCCAACAAGCTATGTGAAGTACGGCATTCAAACACACTTATCTCCCAGAACTGAGCATGTGGAGAGAAGTTCGTTCACCTAGCACCAAGGGAACAGGTTGCAGGAGAAAATTTTTCTCTGGTTTCTCAGTTTGTTTCCTAGTGCCGAAGGAAGTTCCTGCAGTTTTCAATTTAAAACCGATTTGCAGCTAGTCCCTCCCCATATATATGTATGGAGTGGATATTGCAACTAAAAAGTAACTTTGTATTCCCAACAAGCTAGGTGAACGACGGCTTTCACACACACTTATCACTCAGAACTGAGCATGTGGAGAGACGTTCGTTCATCTAGCACCAAGTGAAAGTTTTGCAGGAAAAATTTGTGCTCTGGTTTCTTAGTCTGTTTCCTAGTGCTGGTTTGAATTTCCTGCAGTTTTCACTGTAAAACCGAGTTGGAGCTAGAAACTCCCATATATATTTATGGAGTGGACTTTGCACTGAAAAGAATCTATGTGTTCCCTAAATTCTAGGTGAAGAAAGGCTTTAAAACACACTTATCTCTAAGAACTGAGCTTGTGGAGAGATGTTCGTTCATCTAGCACCATGGGAACGGGTTGCAGGAGTAACTTTTACTCTGGTTTCTCAGTCTGTTTCCTAGTGCCAGTTTGATGTTCCTGCAGTTTTCACTGTAAAACCGAGTTGGAGTTTGTACCTCCCCATATATATGTATGGAGTGGAGTTTGGACCTGAAAAGAAACTTTGTGTTCCCAACAAGCTAAGTGAAGGACGGCTTTCACACACACTTATCTCTCAGAACTGAGCTTGTGGAGAGACTTTCGTTCATCTAGCACCAAGGGAACGGGTTGCAGGAGAAACTTTTACTCTGGTTTCTCAGTCTGTTTCCTAGTGCCGGGTTGATGTTCCTGCAGTTTTCACTGTAAAACCGAGTTGGAGTTAGAACCTCCCCATATATATGTATGGAGTGGAGTTTGGACCTGAAGAGAAACTTTGTGTTCCCAACAAGCTAGTTGAAGGACGGCTTTCACACACACTTATCTCTCAGAAATGAGCATGTGGAGAGACGTTCGTTCATCTAGCACCAAGGGAACGGGTTGCAGGTGATACATTTACTCTGGTTTCTCAGTCTGTTTCCAAGTGCCGGTTTGAAGTTCCTGCAGTTGTCACTGTAAAACCGAGTTGCAGCTAGTACCTCCCATTATATATGTATGGGGTGGAATGGGAACCTGAAAAGAATATTTGTTTTCCCAAAAAGCTTGGTCAAATACGGCTTTCACTCACAATTATCTCTCAGAACTGAGCATGTGGAGAGACGTTCTTTCATCTAGCAGCAAATGTACGGTTTGCAGGAGAAAGTTTTACTCTGGTTTCTCAGTCTGTTTCCTAGTGCCGGTTTGAAGTTCCTGCAGTTATCACTGTAAAACCGAGTTGGAGCTAGTACCTCCCCATATATATGTATGGAGTGGAGTTTGCAGCTAAAAAGGAACTTTGTGTTCCCAACAAGCTTGGTGAAGTACGGCTTTCAAACACACTTATCTCTCAGAACTGAGCAAGTGGAGAGACGTTCGTTAATCTAGCACCAAGGGAACGGGTTGCAGGAGAAACTTTTACTCTGGTTTCCCAGTCTGTTTCCTAGTGCCGTTTTGAAGTTCCTGCAGTTTGCACTGTAAAACCGTGTTGGAGCTAGTACCCCCCCATATATATGTATGGAGTGGAGTTTGCCACTAAAAAGGAACTTTGTGTTCCCAACAAGCTAGGTTAAGTACGGCTTTCACACAAAATTATCTCTCAGAACTGAGCATGTGGAGAGACGTTCGTTCATCTAGCAGCAAGGAAACGGTTTGCAGGAGAAACTTTTACTCTGGTTTCCCAGTCTGTTTCCTACTGCCGTTATGAAGTTCCTGCAGTTTGCACTGTAATACCGAGTTGGAGCTAGTACCTCCTCATATATATGTATGGAGTGGAGTTTGCAACTAAAAAGGAACTTTGTGTTCCCAACAAGCTAGGTTAAGTACGGCTTTCACACACACTTATCTCTCAGAACTGAGCATGTGGAGAGACGTTCGTTCATCTAGCACCAAGGAAACAGGTTGCAGGAGAAACATTTACTCTGGTTTCCCAGTCTGTTTCCTAGTGCCGTTTTGAAGTTCCTGCAGTTTGCACTGTAAAACCGAGTTGGAGCTAGTACCTCCCCATATATATGTATGGAGTGGAGTTTGTTCCTGAAAAGAAACTTTGTGTTCCCAATAAGCTAGGTGAAGGACGGCTTTCACACACAATTATCTCTCAGAACTGAGCATGTGGAGAGACGTTCGTTCATCTAGCACCAAGGGAACGGGTTGCAGGTGATACTTTTACTCTGGTTTCTCAGTCTGTTTCAAAGTGCCGTTTTTTAGATCCTGAAGTTTTCACTGTAAAACATAATTGCAGCTACTACCTCCCCATATATATTTATGGAATGGAGTTGGCAGCTGAAAAGAATCTTTGTGTTCCCAAAAAGCTAGGTGAAGGACGGGTTTCACACACATTTATCTCTCAGAACTGAGAATGTGGAGAGTCGTTCGTTCATCTAGCACCAAGGGAACTGGTTGCAGGATAAACTTTTACTCTGGTTTCACAGTCTGTTTCCTAGTGCCGGTTTGAAGTTCCTGAAGTTTTCACTGAAAAACCGAGTTGGACCTAGTAAATCCCAATATATATATATATGGAATGGAGTTTGCAACTAAAAAGAAACTTTGTGTTCCCAACAAGCTATGTGAAGGACGGCTTTCACACACACTTATCTCTCAAAACTGAGCATGTGGAGAGACATTCGTTCATCTAGCACCAAGGGAACGGGTTGCAGGAGAAATTTTTACTCTGGATTCTCAGTCTGTTTCCTAGTGCTGGTGTGAAGTTCCTGCAGTTTTCACTGTAAAACCGAGTTGCAGCTGGTCCCTCCCCATATATATGTATGGAGTGGGGTTTGCATTTAAAAAGTAACTTTGTGTTCCCAACATGCGAGTTGAAGGACGGCTTTCACACACACTTATCTCTCAGAACTGAGCATGTGGAGAGATGTTCGTTCATCTAGCACCAAGGGAACGGTTTGCAGGAGAAACTTTTACATTGGTTTCTCAGTCTGTTTCCTAGTGCCGGTTTGATGTTCCTGCAGTTTTCACTGTAAAACCACGTTGGAGCTAGAACCTCCCCATATATATGTATGCAGTGGAGTTTGCAACTAAAAAGAATCTTTGTTTTCCCAACAAGCTAAGTGAAAGACGGCATTCAAACACACTTATCTCTCAGAACTGAGTATGTGGAGAGACGTTCGTTCATCCAGCACCAAGGGAACTGGTTGCAGGTGAAAGTATTTCTCTGGTTTCTCAGTCTTTTTCCTAGTGCCGGTTTGAAGTTCCTGCAGTTTTCAATGTAAAACCGAGTTGGAGCTAGTACCTCCCCATATATATATATGGAATGAAGTTTACATCTATAAAGAAACTTTGTGTTCCCAACAAGCTTGGTGAAGGACGGCTTTCACACACACTTATCTCTCAGAACTGAGCATGTTGAGAGACGTTCGTTCATCTAACACCAAGGGAACGGTTTGCAGGAGAAACTTGTAGTCTGGTTTCTCAGTCTGTTTCCTAGGGCCGGTTTGAAGTTCCTGCAGTTTTCACTGTAAAACCGAGTTGGAGCTAGTACCACCCATATATATGTATTGAGTGGAGTTTGCAACTAAAAAGAAACTTTGTGTTCCCAACAAGCTAGGTGAAGGACGGCTTTCACACACACTTAACTCTCAGAACTGAGCATATGGAGAGACGTTAGTTCATCTAGCACCAAGGGAACGGTTTGCAGGAGAAACTTTTACTCTGGTTTCTCAGTCTGTTACCTATTGCCGGTTTGAAATTCCTATATTTTTCACTGTAAAACCTAGTTGCAGCTAGTACCTCCCCATATATATATATGGAGTGAAGTTTGCACCTGAAAAGAATCTTTGTTTTCCCAACAAGCTAGGTGAAGTACGGCATTCAAACCCACTTAACTCCCAGAACTGTGCATGTGGAGAGACGTTCGTTCATCTAGCACCAAGGGAACAGTTTGCAGGAGAAAATTTTTCTCTGGTCTCTCAGTCTGTTTCCTAGTGCCGGTTTGAAGATCCTGCCGTTTTCAATTTAAAACAAATTTGCAGCTAGTCCCTCCCCATATATATGTATGGAGTGGAGTTTGAAACTAAAAAGTAACTTTGTGTTCCCAACAAGCTAGGTGAACGACGGCTTTCACACACACTTATCTCTCAGAACTGAGCATGTGGAGAGACGTTCGTTCATCTAGCACCAAGGGAACGGGTTCCAGGAGAAACTTTTACTCTGGTGTCTCAGTCTGTTTCCTAGTGCCGGTTTGAAGTTCCTGCAGTTTTCACTGTAAAACCGAGTTGGAGCTAGTACCTCCCCATATATATGTATGGAGTGGAGTTTGCACATGAAAAGAAACTTTGTGTTCCCAACAAGCTATGTGAAGGTCGGCTTTCACTCATTCTTATCTCTCAGAACTGAGCATGTGGAGAGACATTCGTTCATCTAGCACCAAGGGAACGGTTTGCAAGAGAAACTTTAACTCTGGTTTCTCAGTCTGTTTCCTAGTGCCGGTTTGAAATTCCTGCAGTTTTCACTGTAAAACCGTGTTGGAGCTAGAACCTCCCCATATATAAGTATGGAGTGGAGTTTGGACCTGAAAAGAAACTTTGTGTTCCCAATAAGATAAGTGAAGGACGGCTTTCACACACACTTATCTCTCAGAACTGAGCATGTGGAGAGACGTTCGTTGATCTAGCACCAAGGGAACGGTTTGCAGGAGAAACTTGTACTCTGGTTTCTCAGTCTGTTTCCTAGTGCCGGTTTGAAGTTCCTGCAGTTTTCACTGTAAAACCGAGTTGGAACTAGTACCACCAATATATGTATGGAGTGGAGTTTGCAACTAAAAAGAAACTTTGTGTTCCCAACTAGCTAGGTGAACGACGGCTTTCCCACACACTTATCTCTCCGAACTGAGCATATGGAGAGACGTTCGTTCATCTAGCACCAAGGGAACGGTTTGCAAGAGAAACTTTAACTCTGGTTTCTCAGTCTGTTTCCTAGTGCCGGTTTGAAATTCCTGCAGTTTTCACTGTAAAACCTATTTGCAGCTAGTACCTCCCCATATATATGTATGGAGTGAAGTTTGCACCTGAAAAGAAACTTTGTTTTCCCAACAAGCTAGGTGAAGTACAGCATTCAAACACACTTATCTCCCAGAACTGAGCATGTGGAGAGACATTCGTTCATCTAGCACCAAGGGAACAGGTTGCAGGAGAAAATTTTTCTCTGGTTTCTCAGTCTGTTTCCTAGTGCCGGTTTGAAGTTCCTGCAGTTTACAATGTAAAACCGATTTGCAGCTAGTCCCTCCACATATATATGTATGGAGTGGAGTTTGAAACTAAAAAGTAACTTTGTGTTCCCAACAAGCTAGGTGAAGTACGGCTTCCACACACACTTATCTCTCAGAACTGAGCATGTGGAGAGACGTTCGTTCATCTAGCACCAAGGGAACGGGTTCCAGGAGAAAGTTTTACTCTGGTTTCTCAGTCGGTTTCCTAGTGCCGGTTTGAAGTTCCTGCAGTTTTCATTGTAAAACCGTGTTGGAGCTTGTACCTCCCCATATATATGTATGGAGTGGAGTTGCCACCTGGAAAGAAACTTTGTGTTCCCAACAAGCTATGTGAAGGTCGGGTTTCACACATACTTATCTCTCAGGACTGAGCTTGTGGAGAGACGTTCGTTCATCTAGCACCAAGGGAACGTTTTGCAGGAGAAACTTGTACTCTGGTTTCTTAGTCTGTTCCCTAGTGCCGGTTTGAAGTTCCTGCAGGTTTCACTGTAAAACCGAGTTGGAGCTATAACCTCCCATATATATGTATGGTGTGGACTTTGCACCTGAAAAGAATCTATGTGTTCCCAAAAATCTAGGTGAAGAAAGGCTTTAAAACACACTTATCTCTAAGAAATGAGAATGTGGAGAGACGTTCGTTCATCTAGCACCAAGGGAACGGGTTGCAGGAAAAACTTTTACTCTGGTTTCTCAGTCTGTTTCCTAGTGCCTTTTTGAATTTCCTGCAGTTTTCACTGTAAAACCTATTTGCAGGTAGTACCTCCCCATATATATGTATGGAGTGAAGTTTGCACCTGAAAAGAAACTTTGTTTTCCCAACAAGCTAGGTGAAGTACAGCATTCAAACACACTTATCTCCCAGAACTGAGCATGTGGAGAGACATTCGTTCATCTAGCACCAAGGGAACAGGTTGCAGGAGAAAATTTTTCTCTGGTTTCTCAGTCTGTTTCCTAGTGCCGGTTTGAAGTTCCTGCAGTTTACAATGTAAAACCGATTTGCAGCTAGTCCCTCCACATATATATGTATGGAGTGGAGTTTGAAACTAAAAAGTAACTTTGTGTTCCCAACAAGCTAGGTGAAGTACGGCTTCCACACACACTTATCTCTCAGAACTGAGCATGTGGAGAGACGTTCGTTCATCTAGCACCAAGGGAACGGGTTCCAGGAGAAAGTTTTACTCTGGTTTCTCAGTCGGTTTCCTAGTGCCGGTTTGAAGTTCCTGCAGTTTTCATTGTAAAACCGTGTTGGAGCTTGTACCTCCCCATATATATGTATGGAGTGGAGTTGCCACCTGGAAAGAAACTTTGTGTTCCCAACAAGCTATGTGAAGGTCGGGTTTCACACATACTTATCTCTCAGGACTGAGCTTGTGGAGAGACGTTCGTTCATCTAGCACCAAGGGAACGTTTTGCAGGAGAAACTTGTACTCTGGTTTCTTAGTCTGTTCCCTAGTGCCGGTTTGAAGTTCCTGCAGGTTTCACTGTAAAACCGAGTTGGAGCTATAACCTCCCATATATATGTATGGTGTGGACTTTGCACCTGAAAAGAATCTATGTGTTCCCAAAAATCTAGGTGAAGAAAGGCTTTAAAACACACTTATCTCTAAGAAATGAGAATGTGGAGAGACGTTCGTTCATCTAGCAACAAGGGAACGGGTTGCAGGAGAAACTGTACTCT
Organism: Camelus dromedarius; assembly: GCF_036321535.1. Classification (NCBI taxonomy): domain Eukaryota; kingdom Metazoa; phylum Chordata; class Mammalia; order Artiodactyla; family Camelidae; genus Camelus; species Camelus dromedarius. The sequence goes on along the minus strand of NW_026989809.1, from coordinate 939,629 downwards.
GATTTCTCAGTCTGTTTCCTAGTGCCTGTTTGAAGTTCCTGCAGTTTTCACTGTAAAACCGAGTTGGAGCTAGTACCTCCCCATATATATGTATGGAGTGGAGTTTGCAACTGAATAGAAACTTTGTGTTCCCAACAAGCTAGGTGAAGGACGGCTTTCACACACACTTATCTCTCAGAACTGAGCATGTGGAGAGACGTTCGTTGATCTATTACCAAGGGAACGGGTTGCAGGAGAAACTTTTACTCTGGTTTCACAGTCTGTTTCCTAGTGCCAGTTTGAAGTTCCTGCCGTTTTCAATTTAAAACAAATTTGCAGCTAGTCCCTCCCCATGTATATGTATGGAGTGGAGTTTGCAACTAAAAAGTAACTTTGTGTTCCCAACAAGCTAGGTGAACGACGGCTTTCACACACACTTATCACTCAGAACTGAGCATGTGGAGAGACGTTCGTTCATCTAGCACCAAGGGAACGGGTTCCAGGAGAAACTTTTACTCTGGTTTCTCAGTCTGTTTCCTAGTGCCGGTTTGAAGTTCCTGCAGTTTTCACTGTAAAACAGATTTGGAGCTAGTACCTCCCCATATATATGTATGGAGTGGAGTTTGCACATGAAAAGTAACTTTGTGTTCCCAACAAGCTATGTGAAGGTCGGCTTTCACACATACTTATCTCTCAGAACTGAGCATGTGGAGAGACGTTCGTTCATCTAGCACCAAGGGAACGTTTTGCAGGAGAAATTTGTACTCAGTTTTCTTAGTCTGTTTCCTAGTGCCGGTTTGAAATTCCTGCAGTTTTCACTGTAAAACCTAGTTGGAGCTAGAAATTCCCATATATATTTATGGAGTGGACTTTGCACCTGAAAAGAATCTATGTGTTCCTAAAATTCTAGGTGAAGAAAGGCTTTAAGACACACTTATAACTAAGAACTGATCATGTGGAGAGACGTTCGTTCATCTAGCAGCAAGGGAACTGGTTGCAAGACAAACTTTTCCTCTGGTTTCTCAGTCTGTTTCCTAGTGCCGGTTTGATGTTCCTGCAGTTTTCACTGTAAAACAGATTTGGAGCTAGAACCTCCCCATATATATGTATGGAGGGGAGTTTGGACCTGAAAAGAAACTTTCTGTTCCCAATAAGATAGGTGAAGGACGGCTTTCACACACACTTATCTCTCAGAACTGAACATTTGGAGAGACGTTCGTTGATCTAGCACCAAGGGAACGGTTTGCAGGAGAAACTTGTACTCTGGTTTCTCAGTCTGTTTCCTAGTGCCGGTTTGAAGTTCCTGCAGTTTTCACTGTAAATCCGAGTTGGAGCTAGTACCACCCATATATATGTATGGAGTGGAGTTTGCAACTACAAAGAAACTTTGTGTTCCCAACAAGCTAGTTGAAGGACGGCTTTCACACACACTTATCTCTCAGAACTGAGCATGTGGAGAGACGTTCGTTCATCTAGCACCAAGGGAACGGGTTGCAGGAGTAGCTTTTACTCTGGTTTCTCAGTCTGTTTCCTAGTGCCGGATTGATGTTCCTGCAGTTTTCACTGTAAAATCGAGTTGGAGCTAGAACCTCCCCATATATATGTATGGAGTGGGGTTTGGACCTGAAAAGAAACTTTGTGTTCCCAACAAGCTAGGTGAAGGACGGCATTCACACACACTTAACTCTCAGAACTGAGCATGTGGAGAGACGTTCGTTCATCTAGCACCAAGGGAACGGTTTGCAGGAGAAACTTTACTCTGGTTTCTCAGTCTCTTACCTATTGCCGGTTTGAAATTCCTATATTTTTCACTGTAAAACCTAGTTGCAGCTAGTACCTCCCCATATATATATATGGAGTGAAGTTTGCACCTGAAAAGAATCTTTGTTTTCCCAACAAGCTAGGTGAAGTACAGTATTCAAACACACTTATCTCCCAGAACTGAGCATGTTTAGAGACGTTCGTTCATCTAGCACCAAGGGAACGGCTTGCAGGAGAAACTTGTACTCTGGTTTCTCAGTCTGTTTCCTAGTGCCGGTTTGATGTTCCTGCAGTTTTCAGTGTAAAACCGTGTTGGAGCTAGAACCTCCCCATATATATGTATGGAGTGGAGTTTGGACCTGAAAAGAAACTTTGTGTTCCCAATAAGATAGGTGAAGGACGGCTTTCACACACACTTATCTCTCAGAACTGAGCATGTTGAGAGACGTTCGTTGATCTAGCACCAAGGGAACGGTTTGCAGGGGAAACTTGTACTCTGGTTTCTCAGTCTGTTTCCTAGTGCCGGTTTGAAGTTCCTGCAGTTTTCACTGTAAAACCGAGTTGGAGCTAGTACCACCCATATATATGTATGGAGTGGAGTTTGCAACTAAAAAGAAACTTTGTGTTCCCAACAAGCTAGTTGAAGGACGGCTTTCACACACACTTATCTCTCAGAACTGAGCATGTGGAGAGACGTTGGTTCATCTAGCACCAAGGGAACGGGTTGCAGGAGTAACTTTTACTCTGGATTCTCAGTCTGTTTCCTAGTGCCGGTTTGATGTTCCTGCAGTTTTCACTGTAAAACCGAGTTGGAGCTAGAACCTCCCCATATATATGTATGGAGTGGAGTTTGGACCTGAAAAGAAACTTTGTGTTCCCAACAAGCTAGGTGAAGGACGGCTTTCACACACACTTAACTCTCAGAACTGAGCATGTGGAGAGACGTTCGTTCATCTAGCACCAAGGGAACGGTTTGCAGGAGAAACTTTTACTCTGGTTTCTCAGTCTCTTACCTATTGCCGGTTTGAAATTCCTATATTTTTCACTGTAAAACCTAGTTGCTGCTAGTACCTCCCCATATATATATATGGAGTGAAGTTTGCACCTGAAAAGAATCTTTGTTTTCCCAACAAGCTAGGTGAAGTACAGTATTCAAACACACTTATCTCCCAGAACTGAGCATGTTTAGAGACGTTCGTTCATCTAGCACCAAGGGAACAGGTTGGAGGAGAAAATTTTTCTCTGGTCTCTCAGTCTGTTTCCTAGTGCCGGTTTGAAGTTCCTGCAGTTTTCAATGTAAAACAAATTTGCAGCTAGTCCCTCCACATATATATGTATGGAGTGGAGTTTGCAACTAAAAAGAAACTTTGTGTTCCCAACAAGCTAGTTGAAGGACGCCTTTCACACACACTTATCTCTCAGAACTGAGCATGTTTAGAGACGTTCGTTCATCTAGCACCAAGGGAACAGGTTGCAGGAGAAAATTTTTCTCTGGTCTCTCAGTCTGTTTCCTAGTGCCGGTTTGAAGTTCCTGCAGTTTTCAATTTAAAACAAATTTGCAGCTAGTCCCTCCACATATATATGTATGGAGTGGAGTTTGCACCTGAAAAGAAACTTTGTGTTCCCAACAAGCTATGTGAAGTTCGGCTTTCACACATACTTATCTCTCAGTACTGAGCATGTGGAGAGACGTTCGTTCATCTAGCACCAAGGGAACGGCTTGCAGGAGAAACTTGTACTCTGGTTTCTCAGTCTGTTTCCTAGTGCCGGTTTGATGTTCCTGCAGTTTTCACTGTAAAACCGTGTTGGAGCTAGAACCTCCCCATATATATGTATGGAGTGTAGTTTGGACCTGAAAAGAAACTTTGTGTTCCCAATAAGATAGGTGAAGGACGGCTTTCACACACACTTATCTCTCAGAACTGAGCATGTTGAGAGACGTTCGTTGATCTAGCACCAAGGGAACGGTTTGCAGGAGAAACTTGTACTCTGGTTTCTCAGTCTGTTTCCTAGTGCCGGTTTGAAGTTCCTGCAGTTTTCACTGTAAAACCGAGTTGGAGCTAGTACCACCCATATATATGTATGGAGTGGAGTTTGCAACTAAAAAGAAACTTTGTGTTCCCAACAAGCTAGTTGAAGGACGGCTTTCACACACACTTATCTCTCAGAACTGAGCATGTGGAGAGACGTTCGTTCATCTAGCACCAAGGGAACGGGTTGCAGGAGTAACTTTTACTCTGGTTTCTCAGTCTGTTTCCTAGTGCCGGTTTGATGTTCCTGCAGTTTTCACTGTAAAATCGTGTTGGAGCTAGAACCTCCCCATATATATGTATGGAGTGGAGTTTGGACCTGAAAAGAAACTTTGTGTTCCCAACAATCTAGGTGAAGGACGGCTTTCACACACACTTTACTCTCAGAACTGAGCATGTGGAGAGACGTTCGTTCATCTAGCACCAAGGGAACGGTTTGCAGGAGAAACTTTTACTCGGGTTTCTCAGTCTGTTACCTATTGCCGGTTTGAAATTCCTATATTTTTCACTGTAAAATCTAGTTGCAGCTAGTACCTCCCCATATATATATATGGAGTGAAGTTTGCACCTGAAAAGAATCTTTGTTTTCCCTACAAGCTAGGTGAAGTACGGCATTCAAACACACTTATCTCCCAGAACTGAGCATGTTTAAAGACGTTCGTTCATCTAGCACCAAGGGAACAGGTTGCAGGAGAAAATTTTTCTCTGGTCTCTCAGTCTGTTTCCTAGTGCCGGTTTGAAGTTCCTGCAGTTTTCAATTTAAAACAAATTTGCAGCTAGTCCCTCCACATATATATGTATGGAGTGGAGTTTGCAACTAAAAAGTAACTTTGTGTTCCCAAAAAGCTAGGTGAACGACGGCTTTCACACACACTTATCACTCAGAACTGAGCATGTGGAGAGACGTTCGTTCATCTAGCACCAAGGGAACGGGTTCCAGGAGAAACTTTTACTCTGGTTTCTCAGTCTGTTTCCTAGTGCCGGTTTGAAGTTCCTGCAGTTTTCACTGTAAAACAGAGTTGGAGCTAGTACCTCCCCATATATATGTATGGAGTGGAGTTTTCACATGAAAAGAAACTTTGTGTTCCCAACAAGCTATGTGAAGGTAGGCTTTCACACATACTTAACTCTCAGAACTGAGCATGTGGAGAGACGTTCGTTCATCTAGCACCAAGGGAACGTTTTTCAGGAGAAATTTGTACTCAGTTTTCTTAGTCTGTTTCCAAGTGCCGGTTTGAAATTCCTGCAGTTTTCACTGTAAAACCGAGTTGGAGCTAGAACCTCCCATATATATTTATGGAGTGGACTTTGCACCTGAAAAGAATCTGTGTGTTCCTAAAATTCTAGGTGAAGAAAGGCTTTAAGACACACTTATCACTAAGAACTGAGCATGTGGAGAGACGTTCGTTCATCTAGCACCAAGGGAACGGGTTGCAAGACAAACTTTTCCTCTGGGTTCTCAGTCTGTTTCCTAGTGCCGGTTTGATGTTCCTGCAGTTTTTACTGTAAAACCGAGTTGGAGTTAGTACCTCCCCATATATATGTATGGAGTGGAGTTTGGACCTGAAAAGAAACTTTGTGTTCCCAACAACTAGTTGAAGGACGGCTTTCACACACACTTATCTCTCAGAATTGAGCATGTGGAGAGACGTTCGTTCATCAAGCACCAAGGGAACGGGTTGCAGGAGGAACTTTTACTCTGGTTTCTCAGTGTGTTTCCTAGTTCCGGTTTGATGTTCCTGCAGTTTTCACTGTAAAACCGATTTGGAGCTAGAACCTCCCCATATATATGTATGGAGGGGAGTTTGGACCTGAAAAGAACTTTCTGTTCCCAATAAGATAGTTGAAGGACGGCTTTCACACACACATATCTCTCAGAACTGAGCATGTGGAGAGACGTTCGTTGATCTAGCACCAAGGGAACGGTTTGCAGAACAAACTTGTACTCTGGTTTCTCAGTCTGTTTCCTAGTGCCGGTTTGAAGTTCCTGCAGTTTTCACTGTAAAACAGAGTTGGAGCTAGTACCACCCATATATATGTATGGAGTGGAGTTTGCAACTAAAAAGAAACTTTGTGTTCCCAACATGCTAGTTGAAGGACGGCTTTCACACACACTTATCTCTCAGAACTGAGCCTGTGGAGAGACGTTCGTTCATCTAGCACCAAGGGAGCGTGTTGCAGGAGTAACTTTTACTCTGGTTTCTCAGTATGTTTCCTAGTGCCGGTTTGATGTTCCTGCAGTTTTCACTGTAAAACCGAGTTGGAGCTAGAACCTCCCCATATATATGTATGGAGTGGAGTTTGGACCTGAAAAGAAACTTTGTGTTCCCAACAAGCTAGGTGAAGGACGGCTTTCACACACACTTATCTCTCAGAACTGAGCATGTGGAGAGACGTTCGTTGATCTAGCACCAAGGGAACGGTTTGCAGGAGAAACTTGTACTGTGGTTTCTCAGTCTGTTTCCTAGTGCCGGTTTGAAGTTCCTGCAGTTTTCACTGTAAAACCGAGTTGGAACTAGTACCACCCATATATGTATGGATTGGAGTTTGCAACTAAAAAGAAACTTTGTGTTCCCAACAAGCTAGGTGAAGGACGGCTTTCCCACACACTTATCTCTCCGAACTGAGCATATGGAGAGACGTTCGTTCATCTAGCACCAAGGGAATGGTTTGCAAGAGAAACTTTAACTCTGGTTTCTCAGTCTGTTTCCTAGTGCCGGTTTGAAATTCCTGCAGTTTTCACTGTAAAACCTATTTGCAGCTAGTACCTCCCCATATATATGTATGGAGTGAAGTTTGCACCTGAAAAGAAACTTTGTTTTCCCAACAAGCTAGGTGAAGTACAGCATTCAAACACACTTATCTCCCAGAACTGAGCATGTGGAGAGACTTTCGTTCATCTAGCACCAAGGGAACAGGTTGCAGGAGAAAATTTTTCTCTGGTTTCTCAGTCTGTTTCCTAGTGCCGGTTTGAAGTTCCTGCAGTTTACAATGTAAAACCGATTTGCAGCTAGTACCTCCACATATATATGTATGGAGTGGAGTTTGAAACTAAAAAGTAACTTTGTGTTCCCAACAAGCTAGGTGAAGGACGGCTTCCACACACACTTATCTCTCAGAACTTAGCATGTGGAGAGACGTTCGTTCATCTAGCACCAAGGGAACGGGTTCCAGGAGAAAGTTTTACTCTGATTTCTCAGTCGGTTTCCTAGTGCCGGTTTGAAGTTCCTGCAGTTTTCATTGTAAAACCGTGTTGGAGCTTGTACCTCCCCATATATATGTATGGAGTGGAGTTGCCACCTGAAAAGAAACTTTGTGTTCCCAACAAGCTATGTGAAGGTCGGCTTTCACACATACTTATCTCTCAGAACTGAGCTTGTGGAGAGACGTTCGTTCATCTAGCACCAAGGGAACGTTTTCCAGGAGAAACTTGTACTCTGGTTTCTTAGTCTGTTCCCTAGTGCCGGTTTGAAGTTCCTGCAGGTTTCACTGTAAAACCGAGTTGGAGCTATAACCTCCCATATATATGTATGGTGTGGACTTTGCACCTAAAAGAATCTATGTGTTCCCAAAAATCTAGGTGAAGAAAGGCTTTAAAACACACTTATCTCTAAGAAATGAGCATGTGGAGAGACGTTCGTTCATCTAGCACCAAGGGAACGGGTTGCAGGAGTAACTTTTACTCTGGTTTCTCAGTCTGTGTCCTAGTGCCGGTTTGATGTTCCTGCAGTTTTCACTGTAAAACCGAGTTGGAGCTAGAACCTCCCCATATATATGTATGGAGTGGGGTTTGGACCTGAAAAGAAACTTTGTGTTCCCAACAAGCTAGGTGAAGGACGGCTTTCACACACACTTAACTCTCAGAACTGAGCATGTGGAGAGACGTTCGTTCATCTAGCACCAAGGGAACGGTTTGCAGGAGAAACTTTTACTCTGGTTTCTCAGTCTCTTACCTATTGCCGGTTTGAAATTCCTATATTTTTCACTGTAAAACCTAGTTGCAGCTAGTACCTCCCCATATATATATATGGAGTGAAGTTTGCACCTGGAAAGAATCTTTGTTTTCCCAACAAGCTAGGTGAAGTACAGTATTCAAACACACTTATCTCCCAGAACTGAACATGTTTAGAGACGTTCGTTCATCTAGCACCAAGGGAACAGGTTGCAGGAGAAAATTTTTCTCTGGTCTCTCAGTCTGTTTCCTAGTGCCGGTTTGAAGTTCCTGCAGTTTTCAATTTAAAACAAATTTGCAGCTAGTCCCTCCACATATATATGTATGGAGTGGAGTTTGCACCTGAAAAGAAACTTTGTGTTCCCAACAAGCTATGTGAAGTTCGGCTTTCACACATACTTATCTCTCAGTACTGAGCATGTGGAGAGACGTTCGTTCATCTAGCACCAAAGGAACGGCTTGCAGGAGAAACTTGTACTCTGGTTTCTCAGTCTGTTTCCTAGTGCCGGTTTGATGTTCCTGCAATTTTCACTGTAAAACCGTGTTGGAGCTAGAACCTCCCCATATATATGTATGGAGTGGAGTTTGGACCTGAAAAGAAACTTTGTGTTCCCAATAAGATAGGTGAAGGACGGCTTTCACACACACTTATCTCTCAGAACTGAGCATGTTGAGAGACGTTCGTTGATCTAGCACCAAGGGAACGGTTTGCAGGAGAAACTTGTACTCTGGTTTCTCAGTCTGTTTCCTAGTGCCGGTTTGAAGTTCCTGCAGTTTTCACTGTAAAACCGAGTTGGAGCTAGTACCACCCATATATATGTATGGAGTGGAGTTTGCAACTACAAAGAAACTTTGTGTTCCCAACAAGCTAGTTGAAGGACGGCTTTCACACACACTTATCTCTCAGAACTGAGCATGTGGAGAGACGTTCGTTCATCTAGCACTAAGGGAACGGGTTGCAGGAGTAACTTTTACTCTGGTTTCTCAGTCTGTTTCCTAGTGCCGGTTTGATGTTCCTGCAGTTTTCACTGTAAAATCGAGTTGGAGCTAGAACATCCCCATATATATGTATGGAGTGGAGTTTGGACCTGAAAAGAAACTTTGTGTTCCCAACAAGCTAGGTGAAGGACGGCTTTCACACACACTTAACTCTCAGAACTGAGCATGTGGAGAGACGTTCGTTCATCTAGCACCAAGGGAACGGTTTGCAGGAGAAACTTTTACTCGGGTTTCTCAGTCTCTTACCTATTGCCGGTTTGAAATTCCTATATTTTTCACTGTAAAACCTAGTTGCAGCTAGTACCTCCCCATATATATATATGGAGTGAAGTTTGCACCTGAAAAGAATCTTTGTTTTCCCAACAAGCTAGGTGAAGTACAGTATTCAAACACACTTATCTCCCAGAACTGAGCATGTTTAGAGACGTTCGTTCATCTAGCACCAAGGGAACAGGTTGCAGGAGAAAATTTTTCTCTGGTCTCTCAGTCTGTTTCCTAGTGCCGGTTTGAAGTTCCTGCAGTTTTCAATTTAAAACAAATTTGCAGCTAGTCCCTCCACATATATATGTATGGAGTGGAGTTTGCAACTACAAAGAAACTTTGTGTTCCCAACAAGCTGGTTGAAGGACGGCTTTCACACACACTTATCTCTCAGAACTGAGCATGTGGAGAGACGTTCGTTCATCTAGCACCAAGGGAACGGGTTGAAGGAGTAACTTTTACTCTGGTTTCTCAGTCTGTTTCCTAGTGCCGGTTTGATGTTCCTGCAGTTTTCACTGTAAAACCGAGTTGGAGCTAGAACCTCCCCATATATATGTATGGAGTGGAGTTTGGACCTGAAAAGAAACTTTGTGTTCCCAACAAGCTAGGTGAAGGACGGCTTTCACACACACTTTACTCTCAGAACTGAGCATGTGGAGAGACGTTCGTTCATCTAGCACCAAGGGAACGGTTTGTAGGAGAAACTTTTTCTCGGGTTTCTCAGTCTGTTACCTATTGCCGGTTTGAAATTCCTATATTTTTCACTGTAAAACCTAGTTGCAGCTAGTACCTCCCCATATATATATATGGAGTGAAGTTTGCACCTGAAAAGAATCTTTGTTTTCCCAACAAGCTAGGTGAAGTACGGCATTCAAACACACTTATCTCCCAGAACTGAGCATGTTTAAAGACGTTCGTTCATCTAGCACCAAGGGAACAGTTTGCAGGAGAAAATTTTTCTCTGGTCTCTCAGTCTGTTTCCTAGTGCCGGTTTGAAGTTCCTGCAGTTTTCAATTTAAAACATATTTGCAGCTAGTCCCTACACATATATATGTATGGAGTGGAATTTGCAACTAAAAAGTAACTTTGTGTTCCCAACAAGCTAGGTGAACGACGGCTTTCACACACACTTATCACTCAGAACTGAGCATGTGGAGAGACGTTCGTTCATCTAGCACCAAGGGAACGGGTTCCAGGAAAAACTTTTACTCTGGTTTCTCAGTCTGTTTCCTAGTGCCGGTTTGAAGTTCCTGCAGTTTTCACTGTAAAACAGAGTTGGAGCTAGTACTTCCCCATATATATGTATGGAGTGGAGTTTTCACATGAAAAGAAACTTTGTGTTCCCAACAAGCTATGTGAAGGTAGGCTTTCACACATACTTAACTCTCAGAACTGAGCATGTGGAGAGACGTTCGTTCATCTAGCACCAAGGGAACGTTTTTCAGGAGAAATTTGTACTCAGTTTTCTTAGTCTGTTTCCAAGTGCCGGTTTGAAATTCCTGCAGTTTTCACTGTAAAACCGAGTTGGAGCTAGAACCTCCCATATATATTTATGTAGTGGACTTTGCACCTGAAAAGAATCTGTGTGTTCCTAAAATTCTAGGTGAAGAAAGGCTTTAAGACACACTTATCACTAAGAACTGAGCATGTGGAGAGACGTTCGTTCATCTAGCAGCAAGGGAACGGGTTGCAAGACAAACTTTTCCTCTGGTTTCTCTGTCTGTTTCCTAGTGCCGGTTTGATGTTCCTGCAGTTTTTACTGTAAAACCGTGTTGGAGTTAGTACCTCCCCATATATATGTATGGAGTGGAGTTTGGACCTGAAAAGAAACTTTGTGTTCCCAACAACTAGTTGAAGGACGGCTTTCACACACACTTATCTCTCAGAATTGAGCATGTGGAGAGACGTTCGTTCATCAAGCACCAAGGGAACGGGTTGCAGGAGGAACTTTTACTCTGGTTTCTCAGTGTGTTTCCTAGTGCCGGTTTGATGTTCCTGCAGTTTTCACTGTAAAACCGATTTGGAGCTAGAACCTCCCCATATATATGTATGGAGGGGAGTTTGGACCTGAAAAGAAACTTTCTGTTCCCAATAAGATAGTTGAAGGACGGCTTTCACACACACATATCTCTCAGAACTGAGCATGTGGAGAGACGTTCGTTGATCTAGCACCAAGGGAACGGTTTGCAGAACAAACTTGTACTCTGGTTTCTCAGTCTGTTTCCTAGTGCCGGTTTGAAGTTCCTGCAGTTTTCACTGTAAAACAGAGTTGGAGCTAGTACCACCCATATATATGTATGGAGTGGAGTTTGCAACTAAAAAGAAACTTTGTGTTCCCAACATGCTAGTTGAAGGACGGCTTTCACACACACTTATCTCTCAGAACTGAGCATGTGGAGAGACGTTCGTTCATCTAGCACCAAGGGAGCGTGTTGCAGGAGTAACTTTTACTCTGGTTTCTCAGTCTGTTTCCTAGTGCCGGTATGATGTTCCTGCAGTTTTCACTGTAAAACCGAGTTGGAGCTAGAACATCCCCATATATATGTATGGAGTGGAGTTTGGACCTGAAAAGAAACTTTGTGTTCCCAACAAGCTAGGTGAAGGACGGCTTTCACACACACTTATCTCTCAGAACTGAGCATGTGGAGAGACGTTCGTTGATCTAGCACCAAGGGAACGGTTTGCAGGAGAAACTTGTACTGTGGTTTCTCAGTCTGTTTCCTAGTGCCGGTTTGAAGTTCCTGCAGTTTTCACTGTAAAACCGAGTTGGAACTAGTACCACCCATATATGTATGGAGTGGAGTTTGCAACTAAAAAGAAACTTTGTGTTCCCAACAAGCTAGGTGAAGGACGGCTTTCCCACACACTTATCTCTCCGAACTGAGCATATGGAGAGACGTTCGTTCATCTAGCACCAAGGGAACGGTTTGCAAGAGAAACTTTAACTCTGGTTTCTCAGTCTGTTTCCTAGTGCCGGTTTGAAATTCCTGCAGTTTTCACTGTAAAACCTATTTGCAGCTAGTACCTCCCCATATATATGTACGGAGTGAAGTTTGCACCTGAAAATAAACTTTGTTTTCCCAACAAGCTAGGTGAAGTACAGCATTCAAACACACTTATCTCCCAGAACTGAGCATGTGGAGAGACTTTCGTTCATCTAGCACCAAGGGAACAGGTTGCAGGAGAAAATTTTTCTCTGGTTTCTCAGTCTGTTTCCTAGTGCCGGTTTGAAGTTCCTGCAGTTTACAATGTAAAACCGATTTGCAGCTAGTACCTCCACATATATATGTATGGAGTGGAGTTTGAAACTAAAAAGTAACTTTGTGTTCCCAACAAGCTAGGTGAAGGACGGCTTCCACACACACTTATCTCTCAGAACTTAGCATGTGGAGAGACGTTCGTTCATTTAGCACCAAGGGAACGGGTTCCAGGACAAAGTTTTACTCTGGTTTCTCAGTCGGTTTCCTAGTGCCGGTTTGAAGTTCCTGCAGTTTTCATTGTAAAACCGTGTTGGAGCTTTTACCTCCCCATATATATGTATGGAGTGGAGTTGCCACCTGAAAAGAAACTTTGTGTTCCCAACAAGCTATGTGAAGGTCGGCTTTCACACATACTTATCTCTCAGAACTGAGCTTGTGGAGAGACGTTCGTTCATCTAGCACCAAGGGAACGTTTTGCAGGAGAAACTTGTACTCTGGTTTCTTAGTCTGTTCCCTAGTGCCGGTTTGAAGTTCCTGCAGGTTTCACTGTAAAACCGAGTTGGAGCTATAACCTCCCATATATATGTATGGTGTGGACTTTGCACCTGAAAAGAATCTATGTGTTCCCAAAAATCTAGGTGAAGAAAGGCTTTAAAACACACTTATCTCTAAGAAATGAGCATGTGGAGAGACGTTCGTTCATCTAGCACCAAGGGAACGGGTTGCAGGAGAAACTTGTACTCTGATTTCTCAGTCTGTTTCCATGTGCCTGTTTGAAGTTCCTGCAGTTTTCACTGTAAAACCGAGTTGGAGCTAGTACCTCCCCATATATATGTATGGAGTGGAGGTTGCAACTGAATAGAAACTTTGTGTTCCCAACAAGCTAGGTGAAGGACGGCTTTCACACACACTTATTTCTCAGAACTGAGCATGTGGAGAGACGTTCGTTGATCTAGCACCAAGGGAACGGGTTGCAGGAGAAACTTTTACTCTGGTTTCTCAGTCTGTTTCCCAGTGCCGTTTTGAAGTTCCTGCAGTTTTCACAGTAAAACCGAGTTGGAGCTAGTACCTCCCCATATATATGTATGGAGTGGAGTTTGCACCTGAAAAGTAACTTTGTGTTCCGAACAACCTAGGTGAAGGACGGTTTTCACACACACATATCTCTCAGAACTGAGCATGTGGAGAGACGTTTGTTCATCTAGCAAAAAGGGAACGGGTTGCAGGAGTAACTTTTTCTCTGGTTTCTCAGTCTGTTTCCTAGTGCCGGTTTGAAGTTCCTGCAGTTTTCACTGTAAAACTGAGTTGCAGCTAGTACCTCCCCTTATATATGTATGGAATGGAGTTTGCGACTAAAAAGAAACTTTGTGTTCCCAACAAGCTAGGTGAAGTACGGCTTTCACACACACTTATCTCTCAGAACTGAGCATGTGGAGAATCGATCGTTCATCTAGCACTAAGGGAACGGGTTGCAGGAGTAACTTTTACTCTGGTTTCTCAGTCTGTTTCCCATTGCATTTTTGAAGTTCCTGCAGTTTTCACTGTAAAACGCATTTGGAGCTAGTACCTCCCCATATATATGTATGGAGTGGAGTTTGCACCTGAAAAGAAACTTTGTGTTCCCAACAAGGTATGTGAAGTTCGGCTTTCACACATACTTATCTCTCAGTACTGAGCATGTGGAGAGACGTTCGTTGATCTAGCACCAAGGGAACGGTTTGCAGGAGAAACTTGTACTCTGGTTTCTCAGTCTGTTTCCTAGTGCCGGTTTGAAGTTCCTGCAGTTTTCTCTGTAAAACCGAGTTTGAGCTAGTACCACCCATATATATTTATGGAGTGGAGTTTGCAACAAAAAACAAACTTTGTATTCCCAACAAGCTAAGTGAAGGACGGCTTTCACACACACTTAACTCTCAGAACTGAGCATATGGAGAGACGTTCGTTCATCTAGCTCCAAGGGAACGGTTTGCAGGAGAAACTTTTACTCTTGTTTCTCAGTCTGTTACCTATTGCCGGTTTGAAATTCCTATATTTTTCACTGTAAATCCTAGTTGCAGCTAGTACCTCCCCATATATATATATGGAGTGAAGTTTGCACCTGAAAAGAATCTTTGTTTTCCCAACAAGCTAGGTGAAGTACGGCATTCAAACACACTTAACTCCCAGAACTGTGCATGTGGAGAGACTTTCGTTCATCTAGCACCAAGGGAAGAGGTTGCAGGAGAAAATTGTTCTCTGGTCTCTCAGTCTGTTTCCTAGTGCCGGTTTGAAGTTCCTGCCGTTTTCAATTTAAAACAAATTTGCAGCTAGTCCCTCCCCATGTATATGTATGGAGTGGAGTTTGCAACTAAAAAGTAACTTTGTGTTCCCAACAAGCTAGGTGAACGACGGCTTTCACACACACTTATCACTCAGAACTGAGCATGTGGAGAGGCGTTCGTCCATCTAGCACCAAGGGAACGTTTTTCAGGAGAAATTTGTACTCAGTTTTCTTAGTCTGTTTCCAAGTGCCGGTTTGAAATTCCTGCAGTTTTCACTGTAAAACCGAGTTGGAGCTAGAACCTCCCATATATATTTATGGAGTGGACTTTGCACCTGAAAAGAATCTGTGTGTTCCAAAAATTCTAGGTGAAGAAAGGCTTTAAGACACACTTATCACTAAGAACTGAGCATGTGGAGAGACGTTCGTTCATCTAGCACCAAGGGAACGGGTTGCAAGACAAACTTTTCCTCTGGGTTCTCAGTCTGTTTCCTAGTGCCGGTTTGATGTTCCTGCAGTTTTTACTGTAAAACCGAGTTGGAGTTAGTACCTCCCCATATATATGTATGGAGTGGAGTTTGGACCTGAAAAGAAACTTTGTGTTCCCAACAACTAGTTGAAGGACGGCTTTCACACACACTTATCTCTCAGAATTGAGCATGTGGAGAGACGTTCGTTCATCAAGCACCAAGGGAACGGGTTGCAGGAGGAACTTTTACTCTGGTTTCTCAGTGTGTTTCCTAGTTCCGGTTTGATGTTCCTGCAGTTTTCACTGTAAAACCGATTTGGAGCTAGAACCTCCCCATATATATGTATGGAGGGGAGTTTGGACCTGAAAAGAACTTTCTGTTCCCAATAAGATAGTTGAAGGACGGCTTTCACACACACATATCTCTCAGAACTGAGCATGTGGAGAGACGTTCGTTGATCTAGCACCAAGGGAACGGTTTGCAGAACAAACTTGTACTCTGGTTTCTCAGTCTGTTTCCTAGTGCCGGTTTGAAGTTCCTGCAGTTTTCACTGTAAAACAGAGTTGGAGCTAGTACCACCCATATATATGTATGGAGTGGAGTTTGCAACTAAAAAGAAACTTTGTGTTCCCAACATGCTAGTTGAAGGACGGCTTTCACACACACTTATCTCTCAGAACTGAGCCTGTGGAGAGACGTTCGTTCATCTAGCACCAAGGGAGCGTGTTGCAGGAGTAACTTTTACTCTGGTTTCTCAGTATGTTTCCTAGTGCCGGTTTGATGTTCCTGCAGTTTTCACTGTAAAACCGAGTTGGAGCTAGAACCTCCCCATATATATGTATGGAGTGGAGTTTGGACCTGAAAAGAAACTTTGTGTTCCCAACAAGCTAGGTGAAGGACGGCTTTCACACACACTTATCTCTCAGAACTGAGCATGTGGAGAGACGTTCGTTGATCTAGCACCAAGGGAACGGTTTGCAGGAGAAACTTGTACTGTGGTTTCTCAGTCTGTTTCCTAGTGCCGGTTTGAAGTTCCTGCAGTTTTCACTGTAAAACCGAGTTGGAACTAGTACCACCCATATATGTATGGATTGGAGTTTGCAACTAAAAAGAAACTTTGTGTTCCCAACAAGCTAGGTGAAGGACGGCTTTCCCACACACTTATCTCTCCGAACTGAGCATATGGAGAGACGTTCGTTCATCTAGCACCAAGGGAATGGTTTGCAAGAGAAACTTTAACTCTGGTTTCTCAGTCTGTTTCCTAGTGCCGGTTTGAAATTCCTGCAGTTTTCACTGTAAAACCTATTTGCAGCTAGTACCTCCCCATATATATGTATGGAGTGAAGTTTGCACCTGAAAAGAAACTTTGTTTTCCCAACAAGCTAGGTGAAGTACAGCATTCAAACACACTTATCTCCCAGAACTGAGCATGTGGAGAGACTTTCGTTCATCTAGCACCAAGGGAACAGGTTGCAGGAGAAAATTTTTCTCTGGTTTCTCAGTCTGTTTCCTAGTGCCGGTTTGAAGTTCCTGCAGTTTACAATGTAAAACCGATTTGCAGCTAGTACCTCCACATATATATGTATGGAGTGGAGTTTGAAACTAAAAAGTAACTTTGTGTTCCCAACAAGCTAGGTGAAGGACGGCTTCCACACACACTTATCTCTCAGAACTTAGCATGTGGAGAGACGTTCGTTCATCTAGCACCAAGGGAACGGGTTCCAGGAGAAAGTTTTACTCTGATTTCTCAGTCGGTTTCCTAGTGCCGGTTTGAAGTTCCTGCAGTTTTCTTTGTAAAACCGTGTTGGAGCTTGTACCTCCCCATATATATGTATGGAGTGGAGTTGCCACCTGAAAAGAAACTTTGTGTTCCCAACAAGCTATGTGAAGGTCGGCTTTCACACATACTTATCTCTCAGAACTGAGCTTGTGGAGAGACGTTCGTTCATCTAGCACCAAGGGAACGTTTTCCAGGAGAAACTTGTACTCTGGTTTCTTAGTCTGTTCCCTAGTGCCGGTTTGAAGTTCCTGCAGGTTTCACTGTAAAACCGAGTTGGAGCTATAACCTCCCATATATATGTATGGTGTGGACTTTGCACCTAAAAGAATCTATGTGTTCCCAAAAATCTAGGTGAAGAAAGGCTTTAAAACACACTTATCTCTAAGAAATGAGCATGTGGAGAGACGTTCGTTCATCTAGCACCAAGGGAACGGGTTGCAGGAGTAACTTTTACTCTGGTTTCTCAGTCTGTTTCCTAGTGCCGGTTTGATGTTCCTGCAGTTTTCACTGTAAAACCGAGTTGGAGCTAGAACCTCCCCATATATATGTATGGAGTGGGGTTTGGACCTGAAAAGAAACTTTGTGTTCCCAACAAGCTAGGTGAAGGACGGCTTTCACACACACTTAACTCTCAGAACTGAGCATGTGGAGAGACGTTCGTTCATCTAGCACCAAGGGAACGGTTTGCAGGAGAAACTTTTACTCTGGTTTCTCAGTCTCTTACCTATTGCCGGTTTGAAATTCCTATATTTTTCACTGTAAAACCTAGTTGCAGCTAGTACCTCCCCATATATATATATGGAGTGAAGTTTGCACCTGGAAAGAATCTTTGTTTTCCCAACAAGCTAGGTGAAGTACAGTATTCAAACACACTTATCTCCCAGAACTGAACATGTTTAGAGACGTTCGTTCATCTAGCACCAAGGGAACAGGTTGCAGGAGAAAATTTTTCTCTGGTCTCTCAGTCTGTTTCCTAGTGCCGGTTTGAAGTTCCTGCAGTTTTCAATTTAAAACAAATTTGCAGCTAGTCCCTCCACATATATATGTATGGAGTGGAGTTTGCACCTGAAAAGAAACTTTGTGTTCCCAACAAGCTATGTGAAGTTCGGCTTTCACACATACTTATCTCTCAGTACTGAGCATGTGGAGAGACGTTCGTTCATCTAGCACCAAAGGAACGGCTTGCAGGAGAAACTTGTACTCTGGTTTCTCAGTCTGTTTCCTAGTGCCGGTTTGATGTTCCTGCAATTTTCACTGTAAAACCGTGTTGGAGCTAGAACCTCCCCATATATATGTATGGAGTGGAGTTTGGACCTGAAAAGAAACTTTGTGTTCCCAATAAGATAGGTGAAGGACGGCTTTCACACACACTTATCTCTCAGAACTGAGCATGTTGAGAGACGTTCGTTGATCTAGCACCAAGGGAACGGTTTGCAGGAGAAACTTGTACTCTGGTTTCTCAGTCTGTTTCCTAGTGCCGGTTTGAAGTTCCTGCAGTTTTCACTGTAAAACCGAGTTGGAGCTAGTACCACCCATATATATGTATGGAGTGGAGTTTGCAACTACAAAGAAACTTTGTGTTCCCAACAAGCTAGTTGAAGGACGGCTTTCACACACACTTATCTCTCAGAACTGAGCATGTGGAGAGACGTTCGTTCATCTAGCACTAAGGGAACGGGTTGCAGGAGTAACTTTTACTCTGGTTTCTCAGTCTGTTTCCTAGTGCCGGTTTGATGTTCCTGCAGTTTTCACTGTAAAATCGAGTTGGAGCTAGAACATCCCCATATATATGTATGGAGTGGAGTTTGGACCTGAAAAGAAACTTTGTGTTCCCAACAAGCTAGGTGAAGGACGGCTTTCACACACACTTAACTCTCAGAACTGAGCATGTGGAGAGACGTTCGTTCATCTAGCACCAAGGGAACGGTTTGCAGGAGAAACTTTTACTCGGGTTTCTCAGTCTCTTACCTATTGCCGGTTTGAAATTCCTATATTTTTCACTGTAAAACCTAGTTGCAGCTAGTACCTCCCCATATATATATATGGAGTGAAGTTTGCACCTGAAAAGAATCTTTGTTTTCCCAACAAGCTAGGTGAAGTACAGTATTCAAACACACTTATCTCCCAGAACTGAGCATGTTTAGAGACGTTCGTTCATCTAGCACCAAGGGAACAGGTTGCAGGAGAAAATTTTTCTCTGGTCTCTCAGTCTGTTTCCTAGTGCCGGTTTGAAGTTCCTGCAGTTTTCAATTTAAAACAAATTTGCAGCTAGTCCCTCCACATATATATGTATGGAGTGGAGTTTGCAACTACAAAGAAACTTTGTGTTCCCAACAAGCTGGTTGAAGGACGGCTTTCACACACACTTATCTCTCAGAACTGAGCATGTGGAGAGACGTTCGTTCATCTAGCACCAAGGGAACGGGTTGAAGGAGTAACTTTTACTCTGGTTTCTCAGTCTGTTTCCTAGTGCCGGTTTGATGTTCCTGCAGTTTTCACTGTAAAACCGAGTTGGAGCTAGAACCTCCCCATATATATGTATGGAGTGGAGTTTGGACCTGAAAAGAAACTTTGTGTTCCCAACAAGCTAGGTGAAGGACGGCTTTCACACACACTTTACTCTCAGAACTGAGCATGTGGAGAGACGTTCGTTCATCTAGCACCAAGGGAACGGTTTGTAGGAGAAACTTTTTCTCGGGTTTCTCAGTCTGTTACCTATTGCCGGTTTGAAATTCCTATATTTTTCACTGTAAAACCTAGTTGCAGCTAGTACCTCCCCATATATATATATGGAGTGAAGTTTGCACCTGAAAAGAATCTTTGTTTTCCCAACAAGCTAGGTGAAGTACGGCATTCAAACACACTTATCTCCCAGAACTGAGCATGTTTAAAGACGTTCGTTCATCTAGCACCAAGGGAACAGTTTGCAGGAGAAAATTTATCTCTGGTCTCTCAGTCTGTTTCCTAGTGCCGGTTTGAAGTTCCTGCAGTTTTCAATTTAAAACATATTTGCAGCTAGTCCCTACACATATATATGTATGGAGTGGAATTTGCAACTAAAAAGTAACTTTGTGTTCCCAACAAGCTAGGTGAACGACGGCTTTCACACACACTTATCACTCAGAACTGAGCATGTGGAGAGACGTTCGTTCATCTAGCACCAAGGGAACGGGTTCCAGGAAAAACTTTTACTCTGGTTTCTCAGTCTGTTTCCTAGTGCCGGTTTGAAGTTCCTGCAGTTTTCACTGTAAAACAGAGTTGGAGCTAGTACTTCCCCATATATATGTATGGAGTGGAGTTTTCACATGAAAAGAAACTTTGTGTTCCCAACAAGCTATGTGAAGGTAGGCTTTCACACATACTTAACTCTCAGAACTGAGCATGTGGAGAGACGTTCGTTCATCTAGCACCAAGGGAACGTTTTTCAGGAGAAATTTGTACTCAGTTTTCTTAGTCTGTTTCCAAGTGCCGGTTTGAAATTCCTGCAGTTTTCACTGTAAAACCGAGTTGGAGCTAGAACCTCCCATATATATTTATGTAGTGGACTTTGCACCTGAAAAGAATCTGTGTGTTCCTAAAATTCTAGGTGAAGAAAGGCTTTAAGACACACTTATCACTAAGAACTGAGCATGTGGAGAGACGTTCGTTCATCTAGCAGCAAGGGAACGGGTTGCAAGACAAACTTTTCCTCTGGTTTCTCTGTCTGTTTCCTAGTGCCGGTTTGATGTTCCTGCAGTTTTTACTGTAAAACCGTGTTGGAGTTAGTACCTCCCCATATATATGTATGGAGTGGAGTTTGGACCTGAAAAGAAACTTTGTGTTCCCAACAACTAGTTGAAGGACGGCTTTCACACACACTTATCTCTCAGAATTGAGCATGTGGAGAGACGTTCGTTCATCAAGCACCAAGGGAACGGGTTGCAGGAGGAACTTTTACTCTGGTTTCTCAGTGTGTTTCCTAGTGCCGGTTTGATGTTCCTGCAGTTTTCACTGTAAAACCGATTTGGAGCTAGAACCTCCCCATATATATGTATGGAGGGGAGTTTGGACCTGAAAAGAAACTTTCTGTTCCCAATAAGATAGTTGAAGGACGGCTTTCACACACACATATCTCTCAGAACTGAGCATGTGGAGAGACGTTCGTTGATCTAGCACCAAGGGAACGGTTTGCAGAACAAACTTGTACTCTGGTTTCTCAGTCTGTTTCCTAGTGCCGGTTTGAAGTTCCTGCAGTTTTCACTGTAAAACAGAGTTGGAGCTAGTACCACCCATATATATGTATGGAGTGGAGTTTGCAACTAAAAAGAAACTTTGTGTTCCCAACATGCTAGTTGAAGGACGGCTTTCACACACACTTATCTCTCAGAACTGAGCATGTGGAGAGACGTTCGTTCATCTAGCACCAAGGGAGCGTGTTGCAGGAGTAACTTTTACTCTGGTTTCTCAGTCTGTTTCCTAGTGCCGGTATGATGTTCCTGCAGTTTTCACTGTAAAACCGAGTTGGAGCTAGAACATCCCCATATATATGTATGGAGTGGAGTTTGGACCTGAAAAGAAACTTTGTGTTCCCAACAAGCTAGGTGAAGGACGGCTTTCACACACACTTATCTCTCAGAACTGAGCATGTGGAGAGACGTTCGTTGATCTAGCACCAAGGGAACGGTTTGCAGGAGAAACTTGTACTGTGGTTTCTCAGTCTGTTTCCTAGTGCCGGTTTGAAGTTCCTGCAGTTTTCACTGTAAAACCGAGTTGGAACTAGTACCACCCATATATGTATGGAGTGGAGTTTGCAACTAAAAAGAAACTTTGTGTTCCCAACAAGCTAGGTGAAGGACGGCTTTCCCACACACTTATCTCTCCGAACTGAGCATATGGAGAGACGTTCGTTCATCTAGCACCAAGGGAACGGTTTGCAAGAGAAACTTTAACTCTGGTTTCTCAGTCTGTTTCCTAGTGCCGGTTTGAAATTCCTGCAGTTTTCACTGTAAAACCTATTTGCAGCTAGTACCTCCCCATATATATGTACGGAGTGAAGTTTGCACCTGAAAATAAACTTTGTTTTCCCAACAAGCTAGGTGAAGTACAGCATTCAAACACACTTATCTCCCAGAACTGAGCATGTGGAGAGACTTTCGTTCATCTAGCACCAAGGGAACAGGTTGCAGGAGAAAATTTTTCTCTGGTTTCTCAGTCTGTTTCCTAGTGCCGGTTTGAAGTTCCTGCAGTTTACAATGTAAAACCGATTTGCAGCTAGTACCTCCACATATATATGTATGGAGTGGAGTTTGAAACTAAAAAGTAACTTTGTGTTCCCAACAAGCTAGGTGAAGGACGGCTTCCACACACAATTATCTCTCAGAACTTAGCATGTGGAGAGACGTTCGTTCATTTAGCACCAAGGGAACGGGTTCCAGGACAAAGTTTTACTCTGGTTTCTCAGTCGGTTTCCTAGTGCCGGTTTGAAGTTCCTGCAGTTTTCATTGTAAAACCGTGTTGGAGCTTTTACCTCCCCATATATATGTATGGAGTGGAGTGGCCACCTGAAAAGAAACTTTGTGTTCCCAACAAGCTATGTGAAGGTCGGCTTTCACACATACTTATCTCTCAGAACTGAGCTTGTGGAGAGACGTTCGTTCATCTAGCACCAAGGGAACGTTTTGCAGGAGAAACTTGTACTCTGGTTTCTTAGTCTGTTCCCTAGTGCCGGTTTGAAGTTCCTGCAGGTTTCACTGTAAAACCGAGTTGGAGCTATAACCTCCCATATATATGTATGGTGTGGACTTTGCACCTGAAAAGAATCTATGTGTTCCCAAAAATCTAGGTGAAGAAAGGCTTTAAAACACACTTATCTCTAAGAAATGAGCATGTGGAGAGACGTTCGTTCATCTAGCACCAAGGGAACGGGTTGCAGGAGAAACTTGTACTCTGATTTCTCAGTCTGTTTCCATGTGCCTGTTTGAAGTTCCTGCAGTTTTCACTGTAAAACCGAGTTGGAGCTAGTACCTCCCCATATATATGTATGGAGTGGAGGTTGCAACTGAATAGAAACTTTGTGTTCCCAACAAGCTAGCTGAAGGACGGCTTTCACACACACTTATTTCTCAGAACTGAGCATGTGGAGAGACGTTCGTTGATCTAGCACCAAGGGAACGGGTTGCAGGAGAAACTTTTACTCTGGTTTCTCAGTCTGTTTCCCAGTGCCGTTTTGAAGTTCCTGCAGTTTTCACAGTAAAACCGAGTTGGAGCTAGTACCTCCCCATATATATGTATGGAGTGGAGTTTGCACCTGAAAAGTAACTTTGTGTTCCGAACAACCTAGGTGAAGGACGGTTTTCACACACACATATCTCTCAGAACTGAGCATGTGGAGAGACGTTTGTTCATCTAGCAAAAAGGGAACGGGTTGCAGGAGTAACTTTTACTCTGGTTTCTCAGTCTGTTTCCTAGTGCCGGTTTGAAGTTCCTGCAGTTTTCACTGTAAAACTGAGTTGCAGCTAGTACCTCCCCTTATATATGTATGGAATGGAGTTTGCGACTAAAAAGAAACTTTGTGTTCCCAACAAGCTAGGTGAAGTACGGCTTTCACACACACTTATCTCTCAGAACTGAGCATGTGGAGAATCGATCGTTCATCTAGCACTAAGGGAACGGGTTGCAGGAGTAACTTTTACTCTGGTTTCTCAGTCTGTTTCCCATTGCATTTTTGAAGTTCCTGCAGTTTTCACTGTAAAACGCATTTGGAGCTAGTACCTCCCCATATATATGTATGGAGTGGAGTTTGCACCTGAAAAGAAACTTTGTGTTCCCAACAAGGTATGTGAAGTTCGGCTTTCACACATACTTATCTCTCAGTACTGAGCATGTGGAGAGACGTTCGTTGATCTAGCACCAAGGGAACGGTTTGCAGGAGAAACTTGTACTCTGGTTTCTCAGTCTGTTTCCTAGTGCCGGTTTGAAGTTCCTGCAGTTTTCTCTGTAAAACCGAGTTTGAGCTAGTACCACCCATATATATTTATGGAGTGGAGTTTGCAACAAAAAACAAACTTTGTATTCCCAACAAGCTAGGTGAAGGACGGCTTTCACACACACTTAACTCTCAGAACTGAGCATATGGAGAGACGTTCGTTCATCTAGCTCCAAGGGAACGGTTTGCAG
Source organism: Camelus dromedarius (assembly GCF_036321535.1). Classification (NCBI taxonomy): domain Eukaryota; kingdom Metazoa; phylum Chordata; class Mammalia; order Artiodactyla; family Camelidae; genus Camelus; species Camelus dromedarius. Next base: position 915,782 of record NW_026989809.1, on the reverse strand, counting down.
GAGAAACTTTTACTCTTGTTTCTCAGTCTGTTACCTATTGCCGGTTTGAAATTCCTATATTTTTCACTGTAAAACCTAGTTGCAGCTAGTACCTCCCCATATATATATATGGAGTGAAGTTTGCACCTGAAAAGAATCTTTGTTTTCCCAACAAGCTAGGTGAAGTACGGCATTCAAACACACTTAACTCCCAGAACTGTGCATGTGGAGAGACTTTCGTTCATCTAGCACCAAGGGAAGAGGTTGCAGGAGAAAATTGTTCTCTGGTCTCTCAGTCTGTTTCCTAGTGCCGGTTTGAAGTTCCTGCCGTTTTCAATTTAAAACAAATTTGCAGCTAGTCCCTCCCCATGTATATGTATGGAGTGGAGTTTGCAACTAAAAAGTAACTTTGTGTTCCCAACAAGCTAGGTGAACGACGGCTTTCACACACACTTATCACTCAGAACTGAGCATGTGGAGAGGCGTTCGTCCATCTAGCACCAAGGGAACGGGTTCCAGGACAAACTTTTACTCTGGTTTCTCAGTCTGTTTCCTAGTGCCGGTTTGAAGTTCCTACAGTTTTCACTGTAAAACCGAGTTGGAGCTAGTACCTCCCCATATATATGTATGGAGTGGAGTTTGCACATGAAAAGTAAGTTTGTGTTCCCAACAAGCTATGTGAAGGTCGGCTTTCACACATACTTATCTCTCAGAACTGAGCATGTGGAGAGACGTTCGTTCATCTAGCACCAAGGGAACGTTTTGCAGGAGAAATTTGTACTCAGTTTTCTTAGTCTGTTTCCTAGTGCCGGTTTGAAATTCCTGCAGTTTTCACTGTAAAACCGAGTTGGAGCTAGAAATTCCCATATATATTTATGGAGTGGACTTTGCACCTGAAAAGAATCTATGTGTTCCTAAAATTCTAGGTGAAGAAAGGCTTTAAGACACACTTATAACTAAGAACTGATCATGTGGAGAGACGTTCGTTCATCTAGGAGCAAGGGAACGGGTTGCAAGACAAACTTTTCCTCTGGTTTCTCAGTCTGTTTCCTAGTGCCGGTTTGATGTTCCTGCAGTTTTTACTGTAAAACCGATTTGGAGTTAGTACCTCCCCATATATATGTATGGAGTGGAGTTTGGACCTGAAAAGAAACTTTGTGTTCCCAACAAGCTAGGTGAAGGACGGCTTTCACACACACTTATCTCTCAGAACTGAGCATGTGAGAGACGTTCGTTCATCTAGCACCAAGGGAACGGTTTGCAGGAGAAACTTTTACTCTTGTTTCTCAGTCTGTTACCTATTGCCGGTTTGAAATTCCTATATTTTTCACTGTAAAACCGAGTTGCATCTAGTACCTCCCCATATATATTTATGGAGTGAAGTTTGCACCTGAAAAGAATCTTTGTTTTCCCAACAAGCTTGGTGAAGTACAGCATTCAAACACACTTATCTCCCAGAACTGAGCATGTTTAGAGACGTTCGTTCATCTAGCACCAAGGGAACGGGTTGCAGGAGAAAATTTTTCTCTGGTCTCTCAGTCTGTTTCCTAGTGCCGGTTTGAAGTTCCTGCAGTTTTCAATTTAAAACAAATTTGCAGCTAGTCCCTCCACATATATATGTATGGAGTGGAGTTTGCAACTAAAAACAAACTTTGTGTTCCCAACAAGCTAGTTGAAGGACGGCTTTCACACACACTTATCTCTCAGAAATGAGCATGTGGAGAGACGTTCGTTCATCTAGCACCAAGGGAACGGGTTGCAGGAGTAACTTTTACTCTGGTTTCTCAGTCTGTTTCCTAGTGCCGGTTTGATGTTCCTGCAGTTTTCACTGTAAAACCGAGTTGGAGCTAGAACCTCCCCATATATATGTATGGAGTGGAGTTTGGAGCTGAAAAGTAACTTTGTGTTCCCAACAAGCTAGGTGAAGGACGGCTTTCACACACACTTTACTCTCAGAACTGAGCATGTGGAGAGACGTTCGTTCATCTAGCACCAAGGGAACGGTTTGCAGGAGAAACTTTTACTCTGGTTTCTCAGTCTGTTACCTATTGCCGGTTTGAAATTCCTATATTTTTCACTGTAAAACCTAGTTGCAGCTAGTATCTCCCCATATATATATATGGAGTGAAGTTTGCACCTGAAAAGAATCTTAGTTTTCCCAACAAGCTAGGTGAAGTACGGCATTCAAACACACTTATCTCCCAGAACTGAGCATGTTTAGAGACGTTCGTTCATCTAGCACCAAGGGAACAGGTTGCAGGAGAAAATTTTTCTCTGGTCTCTCAGTCTGTTTCCTAGTGCCGGTTTGAAGTTCCTGCAGTTTTCAATTTAAAACAAATTTGCAGCTAGTCCCTCCACATATATATGTATGGAGTGGAGTTTGCAACTAAAAAGTAACTTTGTGTTCCCAACAAGCTAGGTGAACGACGGCTTTCACACACACTTATCACTCAGAACTGAGCATGTGGAGAGACGTTCGTTCATCTAGCACCAAGGGAACGGGTTCCAGGAGAAACTTTTACTCTGGTTTCTCAGTCTGTTTCCTAGTGCCGGTTTGAAGTTCCTGCAGTTTTCACTGTAAAACCGAGTTGGAGCTAGTACCTCCCCATATATATGTATGGAGTGGAGTTTTCACATGAAAAGAAACTTTGTGTTCCCAACAAGCTATGTGAAGGTCGGCTTTCACAGATACTTAACTCTCAGAACTGAGCATGTGGAGAGACGTTCGTTCATCTAGCACCAAGGGAACGTTTTTCAGGAGAAATTTGTACTCAGTTTTCTTTGTCTGTTTCCTAGTGCCGGTTTGAAATTCCTGCAGTTTTCACTGTAAACCAAGTTGGAGCTAGAACCTCCCATATATATTTATGGAGTGGACTTTGCACCTGAAAAGAATCTATGTGTTCCTAAAATTCTAGGTGAAGAAAGGCTTTAAGACACACTTATCACTAAGAACTGAGCATGTGGAGAGACGTTCGTTCATCTAGCAGCAAGGAAACGGGTTGCAAGACAAACTTTTCCTCTGGTTTCTCAGTCTGTTTCCTATGGCCGGTTTGATGTTCCTGCAGTTTTTACTGTAAAACCGAGTTGGAGTTAGTACCTCCCCATATATATGTATGGAGTGGAGTTTGGACCTGAAAAGAAACTTTGTGTTCCCAACAACTAGGTGAAGGACGGCTTTCACACACACTTATCTCTCAGAATTGAGCATGTGGAGAGACGTTCGTTCATCTAGCACCAAGGGAACGGGTTGCAGGAGGAACTTTTACTCTGGTTTCTCAGTCTGTTTCCTAGTGCCGGTTTGAAGTTCCTGCAGGTTTCAATTTAAAACAAATTTGCAGCTAGTCCCTCCACATATATATGTATGGAGTGGAGTTTGCGACTAAAAAGAAACTTTGTGTTCCCAACAAGCTAGGTGAAGTACGGCTTTCACACACACTTATCTCTCAGAACTGAGCATGTGGAGAATCGATCGTTCATCTAGCACTAAGGGAACGGGTTGCAGGAGTAACTATTACTCTGGTTTCTCAGTCTGTTTCCCATTGCCTTTTTGAAGTTCCTGCAGTTTTCACTGTAAAACGCATTTGGAGCTAGTACCTCCCCATATATATGTATGGAGTGGAGTTTGCACCTGAAAAGAAACTTTGTGTTCCCAACAAGCTATGTGAAGTTCGGCTTTCACACATACTTATCTCTCAGTACTGAGCATGTGGAGAGACGTTCGTTCATCTAGCACCAAGGGAACGGTTTGCAGGAGAAACTTGTACTCTGGTTTCTCAGTCTGTTTCCTAGTGCCGGTTTGAAGTTCCTGCAGTTTTCTCTGTAAAACCGAGTTGGAGCTAGTACCACCCATATATATTTATGGAGTGGAGTTTGCAACAAAAAACAAACTTTGTATTCCCAACAAGCTAGGTGAAGGACGGCTTTCACACACACTTAACTCTCAGAACTGAGCATATGGAGAGACGTTCGTTCATCTAGCACCAAGGGAACGGTTTGCAGGAGAAACTTTTACTCTTGTTTCTCAGTCTGTTACCTATTGCCGGTTTGAAATTCCTATATTTTTCACTGTAAAACCTAGTTGCAGCTAGTATCTCCCCATATATATATATGGAGTGAAGTTTGCACCTGAAAAGAATCTTAGTTTTCCCAACAAGCTAGGTGAAGTACGGCATTCAAACACACTTATCTCCCAGAACTGAGCATGTTTAGAGACGTTCGTTCATCTAGCACCAAGGGAACAGGTTGCAGGAGAAAATTTTTCTCTGGTCTCTCAGTCTGTTTCCTAGTGCCGGTTTGAAGTTCCTGCAGTTTTCAATTTAAAACAAATTTGCAGCTAGTCCCTCCACATATATATGTATGGAGTGGAGTTTGCAACTAAAAAGTAACTTTGTGTTCCCAACAAGCTAGGTGAACGACGGCTTTCACACACACTTATCACTCAGAACTGAGCATGTGGAGAGACGTTCGTTCATCTAGCACCAAGGGAACGGGTTCCAGGAGAAACTTTTACTCTGGTTTCTCAGTCTGTTTCCTAGTGCCGGTTTGAAGTTCCTGCAGTTTTCACTGTAAAACCGAGTTGGAGCTAGTACCTCCCCATATATATGTATGGAGTGGAGTTTTCACATGAAAAGAAACTTTGTGTTCCCAACAAGCTATGTGAAGGTCGGCTTTCACAGATACTTAACTCTCAGAACTGAGCATGTGGAGAGACGTTCGTTCATCTAGCACCAAGGGAACGTTTTGCAGGAGAAATTTGTACTCAGTTTTCTTTGTCTGTTTCCTAGTGCCGGTTTGAAATTCCTGCAGTTTTCACTGTAAACCAAGTTGGAGCTAGAACCTCCCATATATATTTATGGAGTGGACTTTGCACCTGAAAAGAATCTATGTGTTCCTAAAATTCTAGGTGAAGAAAGGCTTTAAGACACACTTATCACTAAGAACTGAGCATGTGGAGAGACGTTCGTTCATCTAGCAGCAAGGAAACGGGTTGCAAGACAAACTTTTCCTCTGGTTTCTCAGTCTGTTTCCTATGGCCGGTTTGATGTTCCTGCAGTTTTTACTGTAAAACCGAGTTGGAGTTAGTACCTCCCCATATATATGTATGGAGTGGAGTTTGGACCTGAAAAGAAACTTTGTGTTCCCAACAACTAGGTGAAGGACGGCTTTCACACACACTTATCTCTCAGAATTGAGCATGTGGAGAGACGTTCGTTCATCTAGCACCAAGGGAACGGGTTGCAGGAGGAACTTTTACTCTGGTTTCTCAGTCTGTTTCCTAGTGCCGGTTTGAAGTTCCTGCAGGTTTCAATTTAAAACAAATTTGCAGCTAGTCCCTCCACATATATATGTATGGAGTGGAGTTTGCGACTAAAAAGAAACTTTGTGTTCCCAACAAGCTAGGTGAAGTACGGCTTTCACACACACTTATCTCTCAGAACTGAGCATGTGGAGAATCGATCGTTCATCTAGCACTAAGGGAACGGGTTGCAGGAGTAACTATTACTCTGGTTTCTCAGTCTGTTTCCCATTGCCTTTTTGAAGTTCCTGCAGTTTTCACTGTAAAACGCATTTGGAGCTAGTACCTCCCCATATATATGTATGGAGTGGAGTTTGCACCTGAAAAGAAACTTTGTGTTCCCAACAAGCTATGTGAAGTTCGGCTTTCACACATACTTATCTCTCAGTACTGAGCATGTGGAGAGACGTTCGTTCATCTAGCACCAAGGGAACGGTTTGCAGGAGAAACTTGTACTCTGGTTTCTCAGTCTGTTTCCTAGTGCCTGTTTGAAGTTCCTGCAGTTTTCTCTGTAAAACCGAGTTGGAGCTAGTACCACCCATATATATTTATGGAGTGGAGTTTGCAACAAAAAACAAACTTTGTATTCCCAACAAGCTAGGTGAAGGACGGCTTTCACACACACTTAACTCTCAGAACTGAGCATATGGAGAGACGTTCGTTCATCTAGCACCAAGGGAACGGTTTGCAGGAGAAACTTTTACTCTTGTTTCTCAGTCTGTTACCTATTGCCGGTTTGAAATTCCTATATTTTTCACTGTAAAACCTAGTTGCAGCTAGTACCTCCCCATATATATATATGGAGTGAAGTTTGCACCTGAAAAGAATCTTTGTTTTCCCAACAAGCTAGGTGTAGTACGGCATTCAAACACACTTAACTCCCAGAACTGTGCATGTGAAGAGACTTTCGTTCATCTAGCACCAAGGGAACAGGTTGCAGGAGAAAATTTTTCTCTGGTCTCTCAGTCTGTTTCCTAGTGCCGGTTTGAAGTTCCTGCAGTTTTCAATTTAAAACAAATTTGCAGCTAGTCCCTCCACATATATATGTATGGAGTGGAGTTGGCAACTAAAAAGTAACTTTGTGTTCCCAACAAGCTAGGTGAACGACGGCTTTCACACACACTTATCACTCAGAACTGAGCATGTGGAGAGACGTTCGTTCATCTAGCACCAAGGGAACGGGTTCCAGGAGAAACTTTTACTCTGGTTTCTCAGTCTGTTTCCTAGTGCCGGTTTGAAGTTCCTGCAGTTTTCACTGTAAAACCGAGTTGGAGCTAGTACCTCCCCATATATATGTATGGAGTGGAGTTTGCACATGAAAAGAAACTTTGTGTTCCCAACAAGCTATGTGAAGGTCGGCTTTCACTCATTCTTATCTCTCAGAACTGAGCATGTGGAGAGACGTTCGTTCATCTAGCACCAAGGGAACGTTTTGCAGGAGAAATTTGTACTCAGTTTTCTTTGTCTGTTTCCTAGTGCCGGTTTGAAATTCCTGCAGTTTTCACTGTAAACCGAGTTGGAGCTAGAACCTCCCATATATATTTATGGAGTGGACTTTGCACCTGAAAAGAATCTATGTGTTCCTAAAATTCTAGGTGAAGAAAGGCTTTAAGACACACTTATCACTAAGAACTGAGCATGTGGAGAGACGTTCGTTCATCTAGCAGCAAGGGAACGGGTTGCAAGACAAACTTTTCCTCTGGTTTCTCAGTCTGTTTCCTATGGCCGGTTTGATGTTCCTGCAGTTTTTACTGTAAAACCGAGTTGGAGTTAGTACCTCCCCATATATATGTATGGAGTGGAGTTTGGACCTGAAAAGAAACTTTGTGTTCCCAACAACTAGGTGAAGGACGGCTTTCACACACACTTATCTCTCAGAATTGAGCATGTGGAGAGACGTTCGTTCATCTAGCACCAAGGGAACGGGTTGCAGGAGGAACTTTTACTCTGGTTTCTCAGTCTGTTTCCTAGTGCCGGTTTGAAGTTCCTGCAGGTTTCAATTTAAAACAAATTTGCAGCTAGTCCCTCCACATATATATGTATGGAGTGGAGTTTGCGACTAAAAAGGAACTTTGTGTTCCCAACAAGCTAGTTGAAGGACGGCTTTCACACACACTTATCTCTCAGAACTGAGCATGTGGAGAATCGATCGTTCATCTAGCACTCAGGGAACGGGTTGCAGGAGTAACTTTTACTCTGGTTTCTCAGTCTGTTTCCTAGTGCCGGTTTGAAGTTCCTGCAGTTTTCACTGTAAAACCGAGTTGGAGCTAGTACCTCCCCATATATATGTATGGAGTGGAGTTTGCACATGAAAAGTAAGTTTGTGTTCCCAACAAGCTATGTGAAGGTCGGCTTTCACACATACTTATCTCTCAGAACTGAGCATGTGGAGAGACGTTCGTTCATCTAGCACCAAGGGAACGTTTTGCAGGAGAAATTTGTACTCAGTTTTCTTAGTCTGTTTCCTAGTGCCGGTTTGAAATTCCTGCAGTTTTCACTGTAAAACCGAGTTGTAGCTAGAAATTCCCATATATATTTATGGAGTGGACTTTGCACCTGAAAAGAATCTATGTGTTCCTAAAATTCTAGGTGAAGAAAGGCTTTAAGACACACTTATAACTAAGAACTGATCATGTGGAGAGACGTTCGTTCATCTAGCAGCAAGGGAACGGGTGGCAAGACAAACTTTTCCTCTGGTTTCTCAGTCTGTTTCCTAGTGCCGGTTTGATGTTCCTGCAGTTTTTACTGTAAAACCGAGTTGGAGTTAGTACCTCCCCATATATATGTATGGAGTGGAGTTTGGACCTGAAAAGAAACTTTGTGTTCCCAACAAGCTAGGTGAAGGACGGCTTTCACACACACTTATCTCTCAGAACTGAGCATGTGGAGAGACGTTCGTTCATCTAGCACCAAGGGAACGGGATGCAGGAGTAACTTTTACTCTGGTTTCTCAGTCTGTTTCCTAGTGCCGGTTTGATGTTCCTGCAGTTTTCACTGTAAAAAAGAGTTGGAGCTAGAACCTCCCCATATATATGTATGGAGTGGAGTTTGGACCTGAAAAGAAACTTTGTGTTCCCAACAAGCTAGGTGAAGGACGGCTTTCACACACACTTTACTCTCAGAACTGAGCATGTGGAGAGACGTTCGTTCATCTAGCACCAAGGGAACGGTTTGCAGGAGAAACTTTTACTCTGGTTTCTCAGTCTGTTACCTATTGCCGGTTTGAAATTCCTATATTTTTCACTGTAAAACCTAGTTGCAGCTAGTACCTCCCCATATATATATATGGAGTGAAGTTTGCACCTGAAAAGAATCTTTGTTTTCCCAACAAGCTAGGTGTAGTACGGCATTCAAACACACTTAACTCCCAGAACTGTGCATGTGAAGAGACTTTCGTTCATCTAGCACCAAGGGAACAGGTTGCAGGAGAAAATTTTTCTCTGGTCTCTCAGTCTGTTTCCTAGTGCCGGTTTGAAGTTCCTGCAGTTTTCAATTTAAAACAAATTTGCAGCTAGTCCCTCCACATATATATGTATGGAGTGGAGTTGGCAACTAAAAAGTAACTTTGTGTTCCCAACAAGCTAGGTGAACGACGGCTTTCACACACACTTATCACTCAGAACTGAGCATGTGGAGAGACGTTCGTTCATCTAGCACCAAGGGAACGGGTTCCAGGAGAAACTTTTACTCTGGTTTCTCAGTCTGTTTCCTAGTGCCGGTTTGAAGTTCCTGCAGTTTTCACTGTAAAACCGAGTTGGAGCTAGTACCTCCCCATATATATGTATGGAGTGGAGTTTGCACATGAAAAGAAACTTTGTGTTCCCAACAAGCTATGTGAAGGTCGGCTTTCACTCATTCTTATCTCTCAGAACTGAGCATGTGGAGAGACGTTCGTTCATCTAGCACCAAGGGAACGTTTTGCAGGAGAAATTTGTACTCAGTTTTCTTTGTCTGTTTCCTAGTGCCGGTTTGAAATTCCTGCAGTTTTCACTGTAAACCGAGTTGGAGCTAGAACCTCCCATATATATTTATGGAGTGGACTTTGCACCTGAAAAGAATCTATGTGTTCCTAAAATTCTAGGTGAAGAAAGGCTTTAAGACACACTTATCACTAAGAACTGAGCATGTGGAGAGACGTTCGTTCATCTAGCAGCAAGGGAACGGGTTGCAAGACAAACTTTTCCTCTGGTTTCTCAGTCTGTTTCCTATGGCCGGTTTGATGTTCCTGCAGTTTTTACTGTAAAACCGAGTTGGAGTTAGTACCTCCCCATATATATGTATGGAGTGGAGTTTGGACCTGAAAAGAAACTTTGTGTTCCCAACAACTAGGTGAAGGACGGCTTTCACACACACTTATCTCTCAGAATTGAGCATGTGGAGAGACGTTCGTTCATCTAGCACCAAGGGAACGGGTTGCAGGAGGAACTTTTACTCTGGTTTCTCAGTCTGTTTCCTAGTGCCGGTTTGAAGTTCCTGCAGGTTTCAATTTAAAACAAATTTGCAGCTAGTCCCTCCACATATATATGTATGGAGTGGAGTTTGCGACTAAAAAGGAACTTTGTGTTCCCAACAAGCTAGTTGAAGGACGGCTTTCACACACACTTATCTCTCAGAACTGAGCATGTGGAGAATCGATCGTTCATCTAGCACTCAGGGAACGGGTTGCAGGAGTAACTTTTACTCTGGTTTCTCAGTCTGTTTCCTAGTGCCGGTTTGAAGTTCCTGCAGTTTTCACTGTAAAACCGAGTTGGAGCTAGTACCTCCCCATATATATGTATGGAGTGGAGTTTGCACATGAAAAGTAAGTTTGTGTTCCCAACAAGCTATGTGAAGGTCGGCTTTCACACATACTTATCTCTCAGAACTGAGCATGTGGAGAGACGTTCGTTCATCTAGCACCAAGGGAACGTTTTGCAGGAGAAATTTGTACTCAGTTTTCTTAGTCTGTTTCCTAGTGCCGGTTTGAAATTCCTGCAGTTTTCACTGTAAAACCGAGTTGTAGCTAGAAATTCCCATATATATTTATGGAGTGGACTTTGCACCTGAAAAGAATCTATGTGTTCCTAAAATTCTAGGTGAAGAAAGGCTTTAAGACACACTTATAACTAAGAACTGATCATGTGGAGAGACGTTCGTTCATCTAGCAGCAAGGGAACGGGTGGCAAGACAAACTTTTCCTCTGGTTTCTCAGTCTGTTTCCTAGTGCCGGTTTGATGTTCCTGCAGTTTTTACTGTAAAACCGAGTTGGAGTTAGTACCTCCCCATATATATGTATGGAGTGGAGTTTGGACCTGAAAAGAAACTTTGTGTTCCCAACAAGCTAGGTGAAGGACGGCTTTCACACACACTTATCTCTCAGAACTGAGCATGTGGAGAGACGTTCGTTCATCTAGCACCAAGGGAACGGGATGCAGGAGTAACTTTTACTCTGGTTTCTCAGTCTGTTTCCTAGTGCCGGTTTGATGTTCCTGCAGTTTTCACTGTAAAAAAGAGTTGGAGCTAGAACCTCCCCATATATATGTATGGAGTGGAGTTTGGACCTGAAAAGAAACTTTGTGTTCCCAACAAGCTAGGTGAAGGACGGCTTTCACACACACTTTACTCTCAGAACTGAGCATGTGGAGAGACGTTCGTTCATCTAGCACCAAGGGAACGGTTTGCAGGAGAAACTTTTACTCTGGTTTCTCAGTCTGTTACCTATTGCCGGTTTGAAATTCCTATATTTTTCACTGTAAAACCTAGTTGCAGCTAGTACCTCCCCATATATATATATGGAGTGAAGTTTGCACCTGAAAAGAATCTTAGTTTTCCCAACAAGCTAGGTGAAGTACGGCATTCAAACACACTTATCTCCCAGAACTGAGCATGTTTAGAGACGTTCGTTCATCTAGCACCAAGGGAACAGGTTGCAGGAGAAAATTTTTCTCTGGTCTCTCAGTCTGTTTCCTAGTGCCGGTTTGAAGTTCCTGCAGTTTTCAATTTAAAACAAATTTGCAGCTAGTCCCTCCACATATATATGTATGGAGTGGAGTTTGCAACTAAAAAGTAACTTTGTGTTCCCAAAAAGCTAGGTGAACGACGGCTTTCACACACACTTATCACTCAGAACTGAGCATGTGGAGAGACGTTCGTTCATCTAGCACCAAGGGAACGGGTTCCAGGAGAAACTTTTACTCTGGTTTCTCAGTCTGTTTCCTAGTGCCGGTTTGAAGTTCCTGCAGTTTTCACTGTAAAACCGAGTTGGAGCTAGTACCTCCCCATATATATGTATGGAGTGGAGTTTGGTCCTGAAAAGAAACTTTGTGTTCCCAACAAGCTAGGTGAAGGACGGATTTCACACACACTTATCTCTCAGAACTGAGCATGTGGAGAGACGTTCGTTCATCTAGCACCAAGGGAACGGGATGCAGGAGTAACTTTTACTCTGGTTTCTCAGTCTGTTTCCTAGTGCCGGTTTGATGTTCCTGCAGTTTTCACTGTAAAAAAGAGTTGGAGCTAGAACCTCCCCATATATATGTATGGAGTGGAGTTTGGACCTGAAAAGAAACTTTGTGTTCCCAACAAGCTAGGTGAAGGACGGCTTTCACACACACTTTACTCTCAGAACTGAGCATGTGGAGAGACGTTCGTTCATCTAGCACCAAGGGAACGGTTTGCAGGAGAAACTTTTACTCTGGTTTCTCAGTCTGTTACCTATTGCCGGTTTGAAATTCCTATATTTTTCACTGTAAAACCTAGTTGCAGCTAGTACCTCCCCATATATATATATGGAGTGAAGTTTGCACCTGAAAAGAATCTTAGTTTTCCCAACAAGCTAGGTGAAGTACGGCATTCAAACACACTTATCTCCCAGAACTGAGCATGTTTAGAGACGTTCGTTCATCTAGCACCAAGGGAACAGGTTGCAGGAGAAAATTTTTCTCTGGTCTCTCAGTCTGTTTCCTAGTGCCGGTTTGAAGTTCCTGCAGTTTTCAATTTAAAACAAATTTGCAGCTAGTCCCTCCACATATATATGTATGGAGTGGAGTTTGCAACTAAAAAGTAACTTTGTGTTCCCAAAAAGCTAGGTGAACGACGGCTTTCACACACACTTATCACTCAGAACTGAGCATGTGGAGAGACGTTCGTTCATCTAGCACCAAGGGAACGGGTTCCAGGATAAACTTTTACTCCGGTTTCTCAGTCTGTTTCCTAGTGCCGGTTTGAAGTTCCTGCAGTTTTCACTGTAAAACCGAGTTGGAGCTAGTACCTCCCCATATATATGTATGAAGTGGAGTTTTCACATGAAAAGAAACTTTGTGTTCCCAACAAGCTATGTGAAGGTCGGCTTTCACACATACTTAACTCTCAGAACTGAGCATGTGGAGAGACGTTCGTTCATCTAGCACCAAGGGAACGTTTTGCAGGAGAAATTTGTACTCAGTTTTCTTTGTCTGTTTCCTAGTGCCGGTTTGAAATTCCTGCAGTTTTCACTGTAAACCGAGTTGGAGCTAGAACCTCCCATATATATTTATGGAGTGGACTTTGCACCTGAAAAGAATCTATGTGTTCCTAAAATTCTAGGTGAAGAAAGGCTTTAAGACACACTTATCACTAAGAACTGAGCATGTGGAGAGACGTTCGTTCATCTAGCAGCAAGGGAACGGGTTGCAAGACAAACTTTTCCTCTGGTTTCTCAGTCTGTTTCCTATGGCCGGTTTGATGTTCCTGCAGTTTTTACTGTAAAACCGAGTTGGAGTTAGTACCTCCCCATATATATGTATGGAGTGTTGTTTGGACCTGAAAAGAAACTTTGTGTTCCCAACAACTAGGTGAAAGACGGCTTTCACACACACTTATCTCTCAGAATTGAGCATGTGGAGAGACGTTCGTTCATCTAGCACCAAGGGAACGGGTTGCAGGAGGAACTTTTACTCTGGTTTCTCAGTCTGTTTCCTAGTGCCGGTTTGAATTTCCTGCAGGTTTCAATTTAAAACAAATTTGCAGCTAGTCCCTCCACATATATATCTATGGAGTGGAGTTTGCAACTAAAAAGAAACTTTGTGTTCCCAACAATCTAGTTGAAGGACGGCTTTCACACACACTTATCTCTCAGAACTGAGCATGTGGAGAGACGTTCGTTCATCTAGCACCAAGGGAACGGGTTGCAGGAGTAACTTTTACTCTGGTTTCTCAGTCTGTTTCCTAGTGCCGTTTTTATGTTCCTGCAGTTTTCACTGTAAAACCGAGTTGGAGCTAGAACCTCCCCATATATATGTATGGAGTGGAGTTTGGACCTGAAAAGAAACTTTGTGTTCCCAACAAGCTAGGTGAAGGACGGATTTCACACACACTTTACTCTCAGAACTGAGCATGTGGAGAGACGTTCGTTCATCTAGCACCAAGGGAACGGTTTGCAGGAGAAACTTTTACTCTGGTTTCTCAGTCTGTTACCTATTGCCGGTTTGAAATTCCTATATTTTTCACTGTAAAACCTAGTTGCAGCTAGTACCTCCCCATATATATATATGGTGTGAAGTTTGCACCTGAAAAGAATCTTAGTTTTCCCAACAAGCTAGGTGAAGTACGGTATTCAAACACACTTATCTCCCAGAACTGAGCATGTTTAGAGACGTTCGTTCATCTAGCACCAAGGGAACAGGTTGCAGGAGAAAATTTTTCTCTGGTCTCTCAGTCTGTTTCCTAGTGCCGGTTTGAAGTTCCTGCAGTTTTCAATTTAAAACAAATTTGCAGCTAGTCCCTCCACATATATATGTATGGAGTGGAGTTTGCAACTAAAAAGTAACTTTGTGTTCCCAACAAGCTAGGTGAACGACGGCTTTCACACACACTTATCACTCAGAACTGAGCATGTGGAGAGACGTTCGTTCATCTAGCACCAAGGGAACGGGTTCCAGGAGAAACTTTTACTCTGGTTTCTCAGTCTGTTTCCTAGTGCCGGTTTGAAGTTCCTGCAGTTTTCACTGTAAAACCGAGTTGGAGCTAGTACCTCCCCATATATATGTATGAAGTGGAGTTTTCACATGAAAAGAAACTTTGTGTTCCCAACAAGCTATGTGAAGGTCGGCTTTCACACATACTTAACTCTCAGAACTGAGCATGTGGAGAGACGTTCGTTCATCTAGCACCAAGGGAACGTTTTGCAGGAGAAATTTGTACTCAGTTTTCTTTGTCTGTTTCCTAGTGCCGGTTTGAAATTCCTGCAGTTTTCACTGTAAACCGAGTTGGAGCTAGAACCTCCCATATATATTTATGGAGTGGACTTTGCACCTGAAAAGAATCTATGTGTTCCTAAAATTCTAGGTGAATAAAGGCTTTAAGACACACTTATCACTAAGAACTGAGCATGTGGAGAGACGTTCGTTCATCTAGCAGCAAGGGAACGGGTTGCAAGACAAACTTTTCCTCTGGTTTCTCAGTCTGTTTCCTATGGCCGGTTTGATGTTCCTGCAGTTTTTACTGTAAAACCGAGTTGGAGTTAGTACCTCCCCATATATATGTATGGAGTGTTGTTTGGACCTGAAAAGAAACTTTGTGTTCCCAACAACTAGGTGAAAGACGGCTTTCACACACACTTATCTCTCAGAATTGAGCATGTGGAGAGACGTTCGTTCATCTAGCACCAAGGGAACGGGTTGCAGGAGGAACTTTTACTCTGGTTTCTCAGTCTGTTTCCTAGTGCCGGTTTGAATTTCCTGCAGGTTTCAATTTAAAACAAATTTGCAGCTAGTCCCTCCACATATATATCTATGGAGTGGAGTTTGCAACTAAAAAGAAACTTTGTGTTCCCAACAATCTAGTTGAAGGACGGCTTTCACACACACTTATCTCTCAGAACTGAGCATGTGGAGAGACGTTCGTTCATCTAGCACCAAGGGAACGGGTTGCAGGAGTAACTTTTACTCTGGTTTCTCAGTCTGTTTCCTAGTGCCGTTTTTATGTTCCTGCAGTTTTCACTGTAAAACCGAGTTGGAGCTAGAACCTCCCCATATATATGTATGGAGTGGAGTTTGGACCTGAAAAGAAACTTTGTGTTCCCAACAAGCTAGGTGAAGGACGGATTTCACACACACTTTACTCTCAGAACTGAGCATGTGGAGAGACGTTCGTTCATCTAGCACCAAGGGAACGGTTTGCAGGAGAAACTTTTACTCTGGTTTCTCAGTCTGTTACCTATTGCCGGTTTGAAATTCCTATATTTTTCACTGTAAAACCTAGTTGCAGCTAGTACCTCCCCATATATATATATGGTGTGAAGTTTGCACCTGAAAAGAATCTTAGTTTTCCCAACAAGCTAGGTGAAGTACGGTATTCAAACACACTTATCTCCCAGAACTGAGCATGTTTAGAGACGTTCGTTCATCTAGCACCAAGGGAACAGGTTGCAGGAGAAAATTTTTCTCTGGTCTCTCAGTCTGTTTCCTAGTGCCGGTTTGAAGTTCCTGCAGTTTTCAATTTAAAACAAATTTGCAGCTAGTCCCTCCACAAATATATGTATGGAGTGGAGTTTGCAACTAAAAAGTAACTTTGTGTTCCCAACAAGCTAGGTGAACGACGGCTTTCACACACACTTATCACTCAGAACTGAGCATGTGGAGAGACGTTCGTTCATCTAGCACCAAGGGAACGGGTTCCAGGAGAAACTTTTACTCAGGTTTCTCAGTCTGTTTCCTAGTGCCGGTTTGAAGTTCCTGCAGTTTTCACTGTAAAACCGAGTTGGAGCTAGTACCTCCCCATATATATGTATGGAGTGGAGTTTTCACATGAAAAGAAACTTTGTGTTCCCAACAAGCTATGTGAAGGTCGGCTTTCACACATACTTAACTCTCAGAACTGAGCATGTGGAGAGACATTCGTTCATCTAGCACCAAGGGAACGTTTTGCAGGAGAAATTTGTACTCAGTTTTCTTAGTCTGTTTCCTAGTGCCGGTTTGAAATTCCTGCAGTTTTCACTGTAAAACCGAGTTGGAACTAGAACTTCCCATATATATTTATGGAGTGGACTTTGCACCTGAAAAGAATCTATGTGTTCCTAAATTTCTAGGTGAAGAAAGGCTTTAAGACACACTTATCACTAAGAACTGAGCATGTGGAGAGACGTTCGTTCATCTAGCAGCAAGGGAACGGGTTGCAAGACAAACTTTTCCTCTGGTTTCTCAGTCTGTTTCCTAGTGTCGGTTTGATGTTCCTGCAGTTTTTACTGTAAAACCGAGTTGGAGTTAGTACCTCCCCATATATATGTATGGAGTGGAGTTTGGACCTGAAAAGAAACTTTGTGTTCCCAACAACTAGGTGAAGGACGGCTTTCACACACACTTATCTCTCAGAACTGAGCATGTGGAGAGACGTTCGTTCATCTAGCACCAAGGGAACGTTTTGCAGGAGAAACTTTAACTCTTGTTTCTCAGTCTGTTTCCTAGTGCCGGTTTGAAATTCCTGCAGTTTTCACTTTAAAACCTAGTTGCAGCTAGTACCTTCCCATATATATCTATGGATTGAAGTTTGCACCTGAAAAGAAACTTGGTTTTCCCAACAAGCTAGGTGAAGTACAGCATTCAAACACACTTATCTCCCAGAACTGAGCATGTGGAGAGACTTTCGTTCATCTAGCACCAAGGGAACAGGTTGCAGAAGAAAATTTTTCTCTGGTTTCTCAGTCTGTTTCCTAGTGCCGGTTTGAAGTTCCTGCAGTTTTCAATGTAAAACCGATTTGCAGCTAGTCCCTCCACATATATATGTATGGAGTGGAGTTTGAAACTAAAAAGTAACTTTGTGTTCCCAACAAGCTAGTTGAAGGACGGCTTTCACACACACTTATCTCTCAGAACTGAGCATGTGGAGAGACTTTCGTTCATCTAGCACCAAGGGAACGGGTTCCAGGAGAAAGTTTTACTCTGGTTTCTCAGTCTGTTTCCTAGTGCCGGTTTGAATTTCCTGCAGGTTTCACTGTAAAACCGAGTTGGAGCTATAACCTCCCATATATATGTATGGTGTGGACTTTGCACCTGAAAAGAATCTATGTGTTCCCAAAAATCTAGGTGAAGGACGGCTTTCACACACAGTTATCTCTCAGAACTGAGCATGTGGAGAGGCTTTCGTTCATCTAGCACCAAGGGAACGGGTTCCAGGAGAAAGTTTTACTCTGGTTTCTCAGTCTGTTTCCTAGTGCCGGTTTGATGTTCCTGCAGGTTTCACTGTAAAACCGAGTTGGAGCTATAACCTCCCATATATATGTATGGTGTGGACTTTGCACCTGAAAAGAATCTATGTGTTCCCAAAAATCTAGGTGAAGGACGGCTTTCACACACACTTATCTCTCAGAACTGAGCATGTGGAGAGACGTTCGTTCATCTAGCACCAAGGGAACGGGTTGCAGGAGTAACTTTTACTCTGGTTTCTCAGTCTGTTTCCTAGTGCCGGTTTGATGTTCCTGCAGTTTTCACTGTAAAACCGAGTTGGAGCTAGAACCTCCCCATATATATGTATGGAGTGGAGTTTGGACCTGAAAAGAAACTTTGTGTTCCCAACAAGCTAGGTGAAGTACGGCTTTCACACACACTTATCTCTCAGAACTGAGCATGTGGAGAGACTTTCTTTCATCTAGCAC
Source organism: Camelus dromedarius (assembly GCF_036321535.1). Taxonomy (NCBI): domain Eukaryota; kingdom Metazoa; phylum Chordata; class Mammalia; order Artiodactyla; family Camelidae; genus Camelus; species Camelus dromedarius. The sequence continues at coordinate 897,900 of NW_026989809.1, read as the reverse complement.
CAAGGGAACGGGTTGCAGTATAAACTTTCACTCTGGTTTCTCAGTCTGTTTCCTAGTGCCGGTTTGAAGTTCCTGCAGTTTTCACTGTAAAACTGAGTTGCAGCTAGTACCTCCCCTTATATATGTATGGAATGGAGTTTGCGACTAAAAAGAAACTTTGTGTTCCCAACAAGCTAGGTGAAGTACAGCTTTCACACACACTTATCTCTCAGAACTGAGCATGTGGAGAATCGATCGTTCATCTAGCACCAAGGGAACGGGTTGCAGGAGTAACTTTTACTCTGGTTTCTCAGTCTGTTTCCCATTGCCTTTTTGAAGTTCCTGCAGTTTTCACTGTAAAACGGAGTTGGAGCTAGTACCTCCCCATATATATGTATGGAGTGGAGTTTGCACCTGAAAAGAAACTTTGTGTTCCCAACAAGCTATGTGAAGTTCGGCTTTCACACATACTTATCTCTCAGAACTGAGCATGTGGAGAGACGTTCGTTCATCTAGCACAAAGGGAACGTTTTGCAGGAGAAACTTGTACTCTGTTTTCTCAGTCTGTTCCCTAGTGCCGGTTTGAAGTTCCTGCATTTTTCACTGTAAAACAGAGTTGGAGCTAGAAACTCCCATATATATGTATGGATTGGACTTTGCAACTGAAAAGAATCTATGTGTTCCCAAAAATCTAGGTGAAGAAAGGGTTTAAAACACACTTATCTCTAAGAACTGAGCATGTGGAGAGACGTTCGTACATCTAGCAACAAGGGAACTGGTTGCAGTTGAAAATTTTACTCAGGTTTCTCAGTCTGTTTCATAGTTTCGGTTTGAAATTCCTGCAGTTTTCACTGTAAAACCGAGTTGGAGCTTGTACCTCCCCATATATATGTTTGGAGTGGAGATTGCACCTGAAAAGAAATTTGTGTTCAAAACAGTCTAGGTGAAGGCCGGCTTTCACACACACTTATCTCTCAGAACTGAGCATGTGGAGAGACTTTCATTCATCTAGCACCAAGTGAACGGGTAGCAGGGAAACTATTACTCTGGTTTCTCAGTCTGTTTCCTCTTGCCAGTTTGAAGTTCCTGCAGTTTTCCCTGTAAAATCGAGTTGGAGCTAGTACCTCCCCATATATATGTATGGAGGGGAGTTTGCACCTGAAAAGAAACTTTGTGTTCCCAACAAGCTAGGTGAAGGAAGGCTTTCACACACACTTATCTCTCAGAACTGAGCATTGGAGAGACGTTCGTTCATCTAGCACAAAGGGAACGGGTTCCAGTAAAAAATTTTACTCTGGTTTCTCAGTCTGTTTCCTAGAGCCGGATTGAAGTTCCTACACTTTTCACTGTGAAACCGAGTTGGAGCTATTACCTACGCATACATATTTAAGCATTGTAATTTGTAACTTAAAAGGATCTTTGTGTTCCTACAAGCTAGGTGAAGGACGGCTTTTACACACACTAATCTCTCAGAACTGAGCATGTGGAGAGAGGTTCGTTCAGCTAGCACCAAGGGAACGGGTTGCAGGAGAAACTTGTACTGTGTTTTCTCAGTCTGTTTCCTAGTGCCGGTTTGAAGTTCCTGCAGTTTTCACTGTAAAACCGAGTTGGAGCTAGTACCTCCCCATATATATGTAAGGAGTGGTTTTTACACCTGAAAAGACTCTTTGTGTTCCCAAAAAGCTAGATGAAGTATGGCTTTAAAATACACTTATCTCTCAGAACTGAGCATGTGGAGAGACGTTCGTTCATCTAGCACCAAGGGAACGGGTTGCAGGAGAAACTTTTACTCTGGTATCTCAGTCTGTTTCCTCTTGCCGGGTTGAAGTTCCTGCAATTTCACTGTAAAATCGAGTTGGAGCTAGTAACTCCCATTATATACGAATGGAGTATAGATTGCAACTGAAAAGATACTTTGTGTTCCCAACAAGCAAGTTGAATTTCGGCTTTCACACACACATATCTCTCTGAAAGGAGCATGTGGAGAGACGTTCGTTCATCTAGCACCAATGGAACACGTTGCAGGAGAAACTTTACTCTGGTTTCTCCGTCTGTTTCCTAGTGACGTTTTGAATTTCCTGCATTTTTCACGGTAAAACAGAGTTGAAGCTAGAACCTCCCCATATATATGTATGGAGGGGTGTTTGCAACTGAAAAGTAACTTTGTGTTCCCAACAAGCTAGGTGTAAGACGGCTTTCAATCACACTTATATCTCAGAACTGAGTATGCGGAGAGAATATCGGTCATCTAGCAGCAAATATACGGGTTGCAGGTGAAATTTTACTCTGTTTTCTCAGGCTGTTACCTAGTGCAGATTTGAAGTTCCTGCAGTTTTCATTGTAAAATTGACTTGGAGGTAGTACCTCCCCATAAATATGTATGGAGTGGAGTTTGCACCTGAAAAGAAACTTTGTGTTCCCAACAAGCTAGGTGAAGGACAGCTTTCACACACACTTATTTCTCAGAGCTGAGCATGTGGAGAGACATTCGTTCATCTAGCACCAAGGGAACGGGTTGCAGGAGAAACTTTTACTCTGGTTTCTCAGTCTGTTTCCTAGTGCCGGTTTTAACTTCCTGCAGTTTTCACTGTAAAACCGATTTGGAGCTAGTAGCTCCCCATATATATGTATGGAGTGGAGTTTGCTCCTGAAAAGAAACTTTGTGTTCCCAACAATCTAGGTGAAGAACGGCTTTGACACACACTTATCTCTCAGAACTGAGCATGTGGAGAGTCGTTCTTTCATCTAGCACCAAGGGAACGGGATGCAGGGGATACTTTTACTCTGGTTTCTCAGTCTGTTTCCAAGTGCCGGTTTGAAGTTCCTGCAGTCTTCACTGTAAAATCGAGTTGCAGCTATTACCTCCCTATATATATGTATGGAGTGGAGTTTGCACCTGAAAAGAATCTATGTGTTCCCAAAAATGTAGGTGAAGAACGGCTTTAAATCACACTTATCTCTAAGAACTGAGCATGTGGAGAGACGTTCGTTCATCTAGCACCAAGGGAACGGGTTGCAGTAAAAAACTTTACTCTGGTTTCTCAGTCTGTTTCCTAGAGCCGGATTGAAGTTCCTACACTTTTCACTGTGAAACCGATTTGGAGCTAGTACCTACGCATATATATTTAAGGATTGTAGTTTGTAACTTAAAAGGATCTTTGTGTTCCTACAAGCTAGGTGAAGGACGGCTTTTACACACACTAATCTCTCAGAACTGAGCATGTGGAGAGACGTTCGTTCATCTAGCACCAAGGGAACGGGTTGCAGGTGAAACTTGTACTCTGTTTTCTCAGTCTGTTTCCTAGTGCCGGTTTGAATTTCCTGCAGTTTTCACTGTAAAAGCGAGTTGGAGCTAGTACCACCCCATATATATGTAAGGAGTGGTGTTTACACCTGAAAAGAAACTTTGTGTTCCCAACAAGCTAGGTGAAGGACGGCATTCACACACACTTATCTCTCAGAACTGAGCATGTGGAGAGACTTTCGTTCATCTAGCACCAAAGGAACGGGTTGCGGTAAAAACTTTTACTCTGGATTCTCAGTCTGTTTCCTAGTGCCTGTTTTAAGTTCCTGCAGTTTTCACTGTAAAGCTGAGTTGCAGCTAGTACCTCCCCTTATATATGTATGGAGTGGGGTTTGCACCTGAAAAGAAACTTTGTTTTCCCAACAAGCTAAGTGAAGGACGGCATTCAAACACACTTATCTCTCAGAACTGAGAATGTGGAGAGACGTTCATTCATCTAGCACCAAGGGAACGGTTAGCAGGTGAAACTTTTTCTCTGGTTTCTCAGTCTGTTTCCTAGTGCCGGTTTGAAGTTCCTGCAGTTTTCACTGTAAATCCGAGTTGGAGCTAGTACCTCCCATATATATTTATGGAGTGGAGTATGCAACTAAAAAGAAACTTTGTTTTCCCAACAAGCTAGTTGAAGGACGGCATTCAAACACACTTATCTCCAAGAACTGAGCATGTGGAGAGACGTTCGTTCATCTAGCACCAAGGGAAAGGGTTGCAGGAGAAACTTGTACTCAGGTTTCTCAGTCTGTTTCCTGGTGCCGGTTTGAAGTTCCTGCAGTTTTCACTGTAAAACCGAGTTTTAGCTCGTACCTCCCATATATATGTATGGAGTGGACTCTGCACCTGAAAAGAATCTATGTGTTCCCGAAAATCTAGATGAAGAAAGGCTTTAAAACACACTTATCTCTCAGAACTGAGCATGTGGAAAGACGTTCTTTCATCTAGCACCAAGGGAACGGATGCAGGAAAAACTTGTACTCTGGTTTCTTAGTCTGTTTCCTAGTGCCGGTTTTAAGTTCCTGCAGTTTTCACTGTAAAAGCGAGTTGGAGCATGTACCTCCGAATATCTATGTATGGAGTGGAGTTTGCAACTAAAAGTAACTTTGTGTTCCCAACAAGCTAGGTGAAGGACGGCTTTCACACACACTTATCTCTCAGAAGTGAGCATGTGGAGAGACTTTGGTTCATCTAGTACCAAGGGAACGGGTTGCAGGAGAAACTTTTACTCTGGTTTCTCATTCTGTTTCATAGTGCCGGTTTGAAGTTCCTGCAGTTTTCACTGTAAAACCGAGTTGGAGCTAGTCCCTCCCCATATATATGTATTTATTGGAGTTTGCAAATAAAAAGAATCTTTCTGTTCCCAACTAGATAGGTGAAGGACGGCTTTCAAACACACTTATCTCTCAGAACTGAGCATGTGGAGAGACGTTCGTTCATCTAGCACCAAGGGAACGGGTTGCAGGAGAAACTTGTACTCTGGTTTCTCATTCTGTTTCCTAGTGCCGGTTTGAATTTCATGCAGTTTTCACTGTAAAACCGAGTTGGAGCTAGTACCTCCCCATATATATGAATGGAATGGAGTTTGCAACTAAAAAGAAACTTTGTGTTCCCAAAAAGCTAGGTGAAGTTCGGCTTTCACACACACTTATCTCTCAGAACTGAGCATGTGGAGAGACGTTTGTTTATCTAGTACAAGGGAAAGGGTTGCAGGGGAAAATTTACTCTGGTTTGTCAGTCTGTTTCCTAGTGCCGGTTTGAAGTTCCTGCAGTTTTCACTGTAAAACCGATTTGCAGATAGAACCTCCCCATATATATGTATGGAGTGTAGTTAGCAACTAAAACGAAACTATGTGTTCCCAACAAGGTTGTTGCAGGACGCCTTTCACACACACTTATCTCTAAGAACTGAGCAAGTGGAGAGACGTTCGTTCATCTAGCACCAAGGGAACGGGTTGCAGGAGAAACTTTTACTCTGGTTTCTCAGTCTGTTTCCTAGGGCCGGTTTGAAGTTCCTGCAGTTTTCACTGTAAAACCGATTTGGAGCTAGTCCCTACCCATATATATGTCAGGATTGGAGTTTGCAAATAAAAAGAAAGTTTGAGTTCATAACAAGCTAGGTGAAGGACGGCTTTCACACACACTTATCTCTCAGAACTGAGCATGTGGAGAGACGTTCGTTCATCTAGCACCAAGGGAAAGGTTTGAAGGAGAAACTTGTACTCTGGTTTCTTAGTCTGTTTCCTAGTGTCGGTTTGAAGTTCCTGCAGTTTTCAGTGTAAAATCGAGTTGGAGCATGTACCTCCGAATATATATGTATGGAGTGGGGTTTGCAACTAAAAAGAAACTTTGTGTTCCCAACAAGCTAGCTGAAGGACGGCTTTCACACACAATTATCTCTCAGAACTGAGCATGTGGAGAGACTTTCGTTCATCTAGCACCAAGGGAACGGGTTGCAGTAAAAACATTTACTCTGGATTCTCAGTCTGTTTCCTAGTGCCGATTTGAAGTTCCTGCAGTTTTCACTGTAAAACCGATTTGCAGCTAGTACCTCCCCTTACATATGTATGGAATGGAGTTTGTAACTTAAAAGAAACTATGTGTACCCAACAAGCTAGGTGAAGGACGGCTTTCACACACACTTATCTATCCGAACTGAGCATGTGGAGAGACGTTCGTTCATCTAGCACCAAGGGAAAGGTTTGCAGGGGAAACTTTTACTCTGGTTTCTCAGTCTTTTTCCTAGTGCCGGTTTGAAATTCCTGCAGTTTTCACTGTAAAACCTAGTTGCAGCTAGTAAATCCCCATATATATGTATGGAGTGGAGTTTGCACCTGAAAAGAAACTTTGTTTTCCCAACAAGCTAGGTGAAGGACGGCATTCAAACACACTTATCTCCAAGAACTGAGCATGTGGAGAGACGTTCGTTAATCTAGCACCAAGGGAACGGGTTGCAGGAGAAACTTGTACTCAGGTTTCTCAGTCTGTTTCCTAGTGCCGGTTTGATGTTCCTGCAGTTTTCACTGTAAAACCGAGTTTTAGCTCGTACCTCCCATATATATGTATGGAGTGGACTCTGCACCTGAAAAGAATCTATGTGTTCCCAAAAATCTAGATGAAGAACGGCTTTAAAACACACTTATCTCTAAGAACTGAGCATGTGGAGAGACGTTTGTTCTTGTAGCATCAAGGGAACGGTTTGCAGGAGAAACATTTCCCCTGGTTTCTCAGCCTGTTTCCTAGTGCTGGTTTGAAGTTCCTGCAGTTTTCACTGTAAAACCGAGTTGGAGCTAGTGCATACCCAAATATATTTAAGGAGTGGATTTTGCAAATGAAAAGAAAGTTTGAGTTCATAACAAGCTAGGTGAAGGACGGTTTTCACACACAATTATCTCTCAGAACTGAGCATGTGGAAAGACGTTCTTTCATCTAGCACCAAGGGAACGGATGCAGGAAAAACTTGTACTCTGGTTTCTTAGTCTGTTTCCTAGTGCCGGTTTGAAGTTCCTGCAGTTTTCACTGTAAAAGCGAGTTGGAGCATGTACCTCTGAATATCTATGTATGGAGTGGAGTTTGCAACTAAAAAGTAACTTTGTGTTCCCAACAAGCTAGGTGAAGGACGGCTTTCACACATACTTATCTCTCAGAAGTGAGCATGTGGAGAGACTTTGGTTCATCTAGCACCAAGGGAACGGGTTGCAGGAGAAATTTTTACTCTGGTTTCTCAGTCTGTTTCATAGTGCCGGTTTGAAGTTCCTGCAGTTTTCACTGTAAAACCGAGTTTTAGCTCGTACCTCCCATATATATGTATGGAGTGGACTCTGCACCTGAAAAGAATCTATGTGTTCCCGAAAATCTAGATGAAGAACGGCTTTACAACACACTTATCTCTCAGAACTGAGCATGTGGAAAGACGTTCTTTCATCTAGCACCAAGGGAACGGATGCAGGAAAAACTTGTACTCTGGTTTCTTAGTCTGTTTCCTAGTGCCGTTTTTAAGTTCCTGCAGTTTTCACTGTAAAAGCGAGTTGGAGCATGTACCTCCGAATATCTATGTATGGAGTGGAGTTTGCAACTAAAAGTAATTTTGTGTTCCCAACAAGCTAGGTGAAGGACGGCTTTCACACACACTTATCTCTCAGAAGTGAGCATGTGGAGAGACTTTGGTTCATCTAGTACCAAGGGAACGGTTTGCAGGAGAAACTTTTACTCTGGTTTCTCAGTCTGTTTCATAGTGCCGGTTTGAAGTTCCTGCAGTTTTCACTGTAAAACCGAGTTGGAGCTAGTCCCTCCCCATATATATGTATTTATTGAAGTTTGCAAATAAAAAGAATCTTTCTGTTCCCAACTAGATAGGTGAAGGACGGCTTTCAAACACACTTATCTCTCAGAACTGAGCATGTGGAGAGACGTTCGTTCATCTAGCACCAAGGGAACGGGTTGCAGGAGAAACTTGTACTCTGGTTTCTCATTCTGTTTCCTAGTGCCGGTTTGAATTTCATGCAGTTTTCACTGTAAATCCGAGTTGGAGCTAGTACCTCCCCATATATATGTATGGAATGGAGTTTGCAACTAAAAAGAAAATTTGTGTTCCCATCAAGATAGGTGAAGGACGGCTTTCAAACACACATATCTTTCAGAACTGATCATGTGGAGAGACTTTGGTTCATTTAGCACCAAAGGAACGGGTTGCAAGAGAAAGTTTTACTCTGGTTTCTCAGTCTGTTTCCTAGTGCCGGTTTGAAGTTCCTGCAGTTTTCACTGTAAAACCGAGTTGGAGCTGGTACATCCCCATATATATGTATGGAGTGGAGTTTGCACATGAAAAGAAACTTTGTGTTCCCAACAAGGTAGGTGAAGGACGGCATTCACACACACTTATCTCTCAGAACTGAGCATGTGGAGAGACTTTCGTTCATCTAGCACCAAGGGAACGGGTTGCAGGGAAAACTTTTACTCTTGTTTCTCATTCTGTTTCCTAGTGCCGGTTTGAAGTTCCTGCAGTTTTCACTGTAAAACCGAGTTGGAGCTAGTACCTCCCCATATATATGAATGGAATGGAGTTTGCAACTAAAAAGAAACTTTGTGTTCCCAAAAAGCTAGGTGAAGTTCGGCTTTCACACACACTTATCTCTCAGAACTGAGCATGTGGAGAGACGTTTGTTTATCTAGTACAAGGGAACGGGTTGCAGGGGAAAATTTACTCTGGTTTGTCAGTCTGTTTCCTAGTGCCGGTTTGAAGTTCCTGCAGTTTTCACTGTAAAACCGATTTGCAGATAGAACCTCCCCATATATATGTATGGAGTGTAGTTAGCAACTAAAACGAAACTATGTGTTCCCAACAAGGTTGTTGAAGGACGCCTTTCACACACACTTATCTCTAAGAACTGAGCAAGTGGAGAGACGTTCGTTCATCTAGCACCAAGGGAACGGGTTGCAGGAGAAACTTTTACTCTGGTTTCTCAGTCTGTTTCCTAGTGCCGGTTTGAAGTTCCTGCAGTCTTCACTGTAAAATCGAGTTGCAGCTATTACCTCCCTATATATATGTATGGAGTGGAGTTTGCACCTGAAAAGAATCTATGTGTTCCCAAAAATGTAGGTGAAGAACGGCTTTAAATCACACTTATCTCTAAGAACTGAGCATGTGGAGAGACGTTCGTTCATCTAGCACCAAGGGAACGGGTTGCAGTAAAAAACTTTACTCTGGTTTCTCAGTCTGTTTCCTAGAGCCGGATTGAAGTTCCTACACTTTTCACTGTGAAACCGATTTGGAGCTAGTTCCTACGCATATATATTTAAGGATTGTAGTTTGTAACTTAAAAGGATCTTTGTGTTCCTACAAGCTAGGTGAAGGACGGCTTTTACACACACTAATCTCTCAGAACTGAGCATGTGGAGAGACGTTCGTTCATCTAGCACCAAGGGAACGGGTTGCAGGTGAAACTTGTACTCTGTTTTCTCAGTCTGTTTCCTAGTGCCGGTTTGAATTTCCTGCAGTTTTCACTGTAAAACCGAGTTGGAGCTAGTACCACCCCATATATATGTAAGGAGTGGTGTTTACACCTGAAAAGAAACTTTGTGTTCCCAACAAGCTAGGTGAAGGACGGCATTCACACACACTTATCTCTCAGAACTGAGCATGTGGAGAGACTTTCGTTCATCTAGCACCAAAGGAACGGGTTGCGGTAAAAACTTTTACTCTGGATTCTCAGTCTGTTTCCTAGTGCCTGTTTTAAGTTCCTGCAGTTTTCACTGTAAAGCTGAGTTGCAGCTAGTACCTCCCCTTATATATGTATGGAGTGGGGTTTGCACCTGAAAAGAAACTTTGTTTTCCCAACAAGCTAATTGAAGGACGGCATTCAAACACACTTATCTCTCAGAACTGAGAATGTGGAGAGACGTTCATTCATCTAGCACCAAGGGAACGGTTAGCAGGTGAAACTTTTTCTCTGGTTTCTCAGTCTGTTTCCTAGTGCCGGTTTGAAGTTCCTGCAGTTTTCACTGTAAATCCGAGTTGGAGCTAGTACCTCCCATATATATTTATGGAGTGGAGTATGCAACTAAAAAGAAACTTTGTTTTCCCAACAAGCTAGTTGAAGGACGGCATTCAAACACACTTATCTCCAAGAACTGAGCATGTGGAGAGACGTTCGTTCATCTAGCACCAAGGGAAAGGGTTGCAGGAGAAACTTGTACTCAGGTTTCTCAGTCTGTTTCCTGGTGCCGGTTTGAAGTTCCTGCAGTTTTCACTGTAAAACCGAGTTTTAGCTCGTACCTCCCATATATATGTATGGAGTGGACTCTGCACCTGAAAAGAATCTATGTGTTCCCGAAAATCTAGATGAAGAACGGCTTTAAAACACACTTATCTCTCAGAACTGAGCATGTGGAAAGACGTTCTTTCATCTAGCACCAAGGGAACGGATGCAGGAAAAACTTGTACTCTGGTTTCTTAGTCTGTTTCCTAGTGCCGGTTTTAAGTTCCTGCAGTTTTCACTGTAAAAGCGAGTTGGAGCATGTACCTCCGAATATCTATGTATGGAGTGGAGTTTGCAACTAAAAGTAACTTTGTGTTCCCAACAAGCTAGGTGAAGGACGGCTTTCACACACACTTATCTCTCAGAAGTGAGCATGTGGAGAGACTTTGGTTCATCTAGTACCAAGGGAACGGGTTGCAGGAGAAACTTTTACTCTGGTTTCTCATTCTGTTTCATAGTGCCGGTTTGAAGTTCCTGCAGTTTTCACTGTAAAACCGAGTTGGAGCTAGTCCCTCCCCATATATATGTATTTATTGGAGTTTGCAAATAAAAAGAATCTTTCTGTTCCCAACTAGATAGGTGAAGGACGGCTTTCAAACACACTTATCTCTCAGAACTGAGCATGTGGAGAGACGTTCGTTCATCTAGCACCAAGGGAACGGGTTGCAGGAGAAACTTGTACTCTGGTTTCTCATTCTGTTTCCTAGTGCCGGTTTGAATTTCATGCAGTTTTCACTGTAAAACCGAGTTGGAGCTAGTACCTCCCCATATATATGAATGGAATGGAGTTTGCAACTAAAAAGAAACTTTGTGTTCCCAAAAAGCTAGGTGAAGTTCGGCTTTCACACACACTTATCTCTCAGAACTAAGCATGTGGAGAGACGTTTGTTTATCTAGTACAAGGGAACGGGTTGCAGGGGAAAATTTACTCTGGTTTGTCAGTCTGTTTCCTAGTGCCGGTTTGAAGTTCCTGCAGTTTTCACTGTAAAACCGATTTGCAGATAGAACCTCCCCATATATATGTATGGAGTGTAGTTAGCAACTAAAACGAAACTATGTGTTCCCAACAAGGTTGTTGCAGGACGCCTTTCACACACACTTATCTCTAAGAACTGAGCAAGTGGAGAGACGTTCGTTCATCTAGCACCAAGGGAACGGGTTGCAGGAGAAACTTTTACTCTGGTTTCTCAGTCTGTTTCCTAGGGCCGGTTTGAAGTTCCTGCAGTTTTCACTGTAAAACCGATTTGGAGCTAGTCCCTACCCATATATATGTCAGGATTGGAGTTTGCAAATAAAAAGAAAGTTTGAGTTCATAACAAGCTAGGTGAAGGACGGCTTTCACACACACTTATCTCTCAGAACTGAGCATGTGGAGAGACGTTCGTTCATCTAGCACCAAGGGAAAGGTTTGAAGGAGAAACTTGTACTCTGGTTTCTTAGTCTGTTTCCTAGTGTCGGTTTGAAGTTCCTGCAGTTTTCAGTGTAAAATCGAGTTGGAGCATGTACCTCCGAATATATATGTATGGAGTGGGGTTTGCAACTAAAAAGAAACTTTGTGTTCCCAACAAGCTAGCTGAAGGACGGCTTTCACACACAATTATCTCTCAGAACTGAGCATGTGGAGAGACTTTCGTTCATCTAGCACCAAGGGAACGGGTTGCAGTAAAAACATTTACTCTGGATTCTCAGTCTGTTTCCTAGTGCCGATTTGAAGTTCCTGCAGTTTTCACTGTAAAACCGATTTGCAGCTAGTACCTCCCCTTACATATGTATGGAATGGAGTTTGTAACTTAAAAGAAACTATGTGTACCCAACAAGCTAGGTGAAGGACGGCTTTCACACACACTTATCTATCCGAACTGAGCATGTGGAGAGACGTTCGTTCATCTAGCACCAAGGGAAAGGTTTGCAGGGGAAACTTTTACTCTGGTTTCTCAGTCTTTTTCCTAGTGCCGGTTTGAAATTCCTGCAGTTTTCACTGTAAAACCTAGTTGCAGCTAGTACCTCCCCATATATATGTATGGAGTGGAGTTTGCACCTGAAAAGAAACTTTGTTTTCCCAACAAGCTAGGTGAAGGACGGCATTCAAACACACTTATCTCCAAGAACTGAGCATGTGGAGAGACGTTCGTTAATCTAGCACCAAGGGAACGGGTTGCAGGAGAAACTTGTACTCAGGTTTCTCAGTCTGTTTCCTAGTGCCGGTTTGATGTTCCTGCAGTTTTCACTGTAAAACCGAGTTTTAGCTCGTACCTCCCATATATATGTATGGAGTGGACTCTGCACCTGAAAAGAATCTATGTGTTCCCAAAAATCTAGATGAAGAACGGCTTTAAAACACACTTATCTCTAAGAACTGAGCATGTGGAGAGACGTTTGTTCTTGTAGCATCAAGGGAACGGTTTGCAGGAGAAACATTTCCCCTGGTTTCTCAGCCTGTTTCCTAGTGCCGGTTTGAAGTTCCTGCAGTTTTCACTGTAAAACCGAGTTGGAGCTAGTGCATACCCAAATATATTTAAGGAGTGGATTTTGCAAATGAAAAGAAAGTTTGAGTTCATAACAAGCTAGGTGAAGGACGGCTTTCACACACAATTATCTCTCAGAACTGAGCATGTGGAAAGACGTTCTTTCATCTAGCACCAAGGGAACGGATGCAGGAAAAACTTGTACTCTGGTTTCTTAGTCTGTTTCCTAGTGCCGGTTTGAAGTTCCTGCAGTTTTCACTGTAAAAGCGAGTTGGAGCATGTACCTCTGAATATCTATGTATGGAGTGGAGTTTGCAACTAAAAAGTAACTTTGTGTTCCCAACAAGCTAGGTGAAGGACGGCTTTCACACATACTTATCTCTCAGAAGTGAGCATGTGGAGAGACTTTGGTTCATCTAGCACCAAGGGAACGGGTTGCAGGAGAAATTTTTACTCTGGTTTCTCAGTCTGTTTCATAGTGCCGGTTTGAAGTTCCTGCAGTTTTCACTGTAAAACCGAGTTTTAGCTCGTACCTCCCATATATATGTATGGAGTGGACTCTGCACCTGAAAAGAATCTATGTGTTCCCGAAAATCTAGATGAAGAACGGCTTTACAACACACTTATCTCTCAGAACTGAGCATGTGGAAAGACGTTCTTTCATCTAGCACCAAGGGAACGGATGCAGGAAAAACTTGTACTCTGGTTTCTTAGTCTGTTTCCTAGTGCCGTTTTTAAGTTCCTGCAGTTTTCACTGTAAAAGCGAGTTGGAGCATGTACCTCCGAATATCTATGTATGGAGTGGAGTTTGCAACTAAAAGTAACTTTGTGTTCCCAACAAGCTAGGTGAAGGACGGCTTTCACACACACTGATCTCTCAGAAGTGAGCATGTGGAGAGACTTTGGTTCATCTAGTACCAAGGGAACGGGTTGCAGGAGAAACTTTTACTCTGGTTTCTCAGTCTGTTTCATAGTGCCGGTTTGAAGTTCCTGCAGTTTTCACTGTAAAACCGAGTTGGAGCTAGTCCCTCCCCATATATATGTATTTATTGAAGTTTGCAAATAAAAAGAATCTTTCTGTTCCCAACTAGATAGGTGAAGGACGGCTTTCAAACACACTTATCTCTCAGAACTGAGCATGTGGAGAGACGTTCGTTCATCTAGCACCAAGGGAACGGGTTGCAGGAGAAACTTGTACTCTGGTTTCTCATTCTGTTTCCTAGTGCCGGTTTGAATTTCATGCAGTTTTCACTGTAAATCCGAGTTGGAGCTAGTACCTCCCCATATATATGTATGGAATGGAGTTTGCAACTAAAAAGAAAATTTGTGTTCCCATCAAGATAGGTGAAGGACGGCTTTCAAACACACATATCTTTCAGAACTGATCATGTGGAGAGACTTTGGTTCATTTAGCACCAAAGGAACGGGTTGCAAGAGAAAGTTTTACTCTGGTTTCTCAGTCTGTTTCCTAGTGCCGGTTTGAAGTTCCTGCAGTTTTCACTGTAAAACCGAGTTGGAGCTGGTACATCCCCATATATATGTATGGAGTGGAGTTTGCACATGAAAAGAAACTTTGTGTTCCCAACAAGGTAGGTGAAGGACGGCATTCACACACACTTATCTCTCAGAACTGAGCATGTGGAGAGACTTTCGTTCATCTAGCACCAAGGGAACGGGTTGCAGGGAAAACTTTTACTCTTGTTTCTCATTCTGTTTCCTAGTGCCGGTTTGAAGTTCCTGCAGTTTTCACTGTAAAACCGAGTTGGAGCTAGTACCTCCCCATATATATGAATGGAATGGAGTTTGCAACTAAAAAGAAACTTTGTGTTCCCAAAAAGCTAGGTGAAGTTCGGCTTTCACACACACTTATCTCTCAGAACTGAGCATGTGGAGAGACGTTTGTTTATCTAGTACAAGGGAACGGGTTGCAGGGGAAAATTTACTCTGGTTTGTCAGTCTGTTTCCTAGTGCCGGTTTGAAGTTCCTGCAGTTTTCACTGTAAAACCGATTTGCAGATAGAACCTCCCCATATATATGTATGGAGTGTAGTTAGCAACTAAAACGAAACTATGTGTTCCCAACAAGGTTGTTGAAGGACGCCTTTCACACACACTTATCTCTAAGAACTGAGCAAGTGGAGAGACGTTCGTTCATCTAGCACCAAGGGAACGGGTTGCAGGAGAAACTTTTACTCTCGTTTCTCAGTCTGTTTCCTAGGGCCGGTTTGAAGTTCCTGCAGTTTTCACTGTAAAACCGAGTTGGAGCTAGTCCCTAACCATATATATGTCAGGATTGGAGTTTGCAAATAAAAAGAAAGTTTGAGTTCATAACAAGCTAGGTGAAGGACGGCTTTCACACACACTTATCTCTCAGAACTGAGCATGTGGAGAGACGTTCGTTCATCTAGCACCAAGGGAAAAGTTTGCAGGAGAAACTTGTACTCTGGTTTCTTAGTCTGTTTCCTAGTGTCGGTTTGAAGTTCCTGCAGTTTTCAGTGTAAAATCGAGTTGGAGCATATACCTCCGAATATATATGTATGGAGTGGGGTTTGCAACTAAAAAGAAACTTTGTGTTCCCAACAAGCTAGCTGAAGGACGGCTTTCACACACAATTATCTCTCAGAACTGAGCATGTGGAGAGACTTTCGTTCATCTAGCACCAAGGGAACGGGTTGCAGTAAAAACATTTACTCTGGATTCTCAGTCTGTTTCCTAGTGCCGATTTGAAGTTCCTGCAGTTTTCACTGTAAAACCGATTTGCAGCTAGTACCTCCCCTTACATATGTATGGAATGGAGTTTGTAACTTAAAAGAAACTATGTGTACCCAACAAGCTAGGTGAAGGACGGCTTTCACACACACTTATCTATCTGAACTGAGCATGTGGAGAGACGTTCGTTCATCTAGCACCAAGGGAAAGGTTTGCAGGGGAAACTTTTACTCTGGTTTCTCAGTCTTTTTCCTAGTGCCGGTTTGAAATTCCTGCAGTTTTCACTGTAAAACCTAGTTGCAGCTAGTACCTCCCCATATATATGTATGGAGTGGAGTTTGCACCTGAAAAGAAACTTTGTTTTCCCAACAAGCTAGGTGAAGGACGGCATTCAAACACACTTATCTCCAAGAACTGAGCATGTGGAGAGACGTTCGTTAATCTAGCACCAAGGGAACGGGTTGCAGGAGAAACTTGTACTCAGGTTTCTCAGTCTGTTTCCTAGTGCCGGTTTGATGTTCCTGCAGTTTTCACTGTAAAACCGAGTTTTAGCTCGTACCTCCCATATATATGTATGGAGTGGACTCTGCACCTGAAAAGAATCTATGTGTTCCCAAAAATCTAGATGAAGAACGGCTTTAAAACACACTTATCTCTAAGAACTGAGCATGTGGAGAGACGTTTGTTCTTGTAGCATCAAGGGAACGGTTTGCAGGAGAAACATTTCCCCTGGTTTCTCAGCCTGTTTCCTAGTGCCGGTTTGAAGTTCCTGCAGTTTTCACTGTAAAACCGAGTTGGAGCTAGTACATACCCAAATATATTTAAGGAGTGGATTTTGCAAATGAAAAGAAAGTTTGAGTTCATAACAAGCTAGGTGAAGGACGGCTTTCACACACAATTATCTCTCAGAACTGAGCATGTGGAAAGACGTTCTTTCATCTAGCACCAAGGGAACGGATGCAGGAAAAACTTGTACTCTGGTTTCTTAGTCTGTTTCCTAGTGCCGGTTTGAAGTTCCTGCAGTTTTCACTGTAAAAGTGAGTTGGAGCATGTACCTCTGAATATCTATGTATGGAGTGGAGTTTGCAACTAAAAAGTAACTTTGTGTTCCCAACAAGCTAGGTGAAGGACGGCTTTCACACATACTTATCTCTCAGAAGTGAGCATGTGGAGAGACTTTGGTTCATCTAGCACCAAGGGAACGGGTTGCAGGAGAAATTTTTACTCTGGTTTCTCAGTCTGTTTCATAGTGCCGGTTTGAAGTTCCTGCAGTTTTCACTGTAAAACCGAGTTTTAGCTCGTACCTCCCATATATATGTATGGAGTGGACTCTGCACCTGAAAAGAATCTATGTGTTCCCGAAAATCTAGATGAAGAACGGCTTTACAACACACTTATCTCTCAGAACTGAGCATGTGGAAAGACGTTCTTTCATCTAGCACCAAGGGAACGGATGCAGGAAAAACTTGTACTCTGGTTTCTTAGTCTGTTTCCTAGTGCCGTTTTTAAGTTCCTGCAGTTTTCACTGTAAAAGCGAGTTGGAGCATGTACCTCCGAATATCTATGTATGGAGTGGAGTTTGCAACTAAAAGTAACTTTGTGTTCCCAACAAGCTAGGTGAAGGACGGCTTTCACACACACTTATCTCTCAGAAGTGAGCATGTGGAGAGACTTTGGTTCATCTAGTACCAAGGGAACGGGTTGCAGGAGAAACTTTTACTCTGGTTTCTCAGTCTGTTTCATAGTGCCGGTTTGAAGTTCCTGCAGTTTTCACTGTAAAACCGAGTTGGAGCTAGTCCCTCCCCATATATATGTATTTATTGAAGTTTGCAAATAAAAAGAATCTTTCTGTTCCCAACTAGATAGGTGAAGGACGGCTTTCAAACACACTTATCTCTCAGAACTGAGCATGTGGAGAGACGTTCGTTCATCTAGCACCAATGGAACGGGTTGCAGGAGAAACTTGTACTCTGGTTTCTCATTCTGTTTCCTAGTGCCGGTTTGAATTTCATGCAGTTTTCACTGTAAAACCGAGTTGGAGCTAGTACCTCCCCATATATATGTATGGAATGGAGTTTGCAACTAAAAAGAAAATTTGTGTTCCCATCAAGATAGGTGAAGGACGGCTTTCAAACACACATATCTTTCAGAACTGATCATGTGAAGAGACTTTGGTTCATCTAGCACCAAGGGAACGGGTTGCAGGGAAAACTTTTACTCTTGTTTCTCATTCTGTTTCCTAGTGCCGGTTTGAAGTTCCTGCAGTTTTCACTGTAAAACCGAGTTGGAGCTAGTACCTCCCCATATATATGAATGGAATGGAGTTTCCAACTAAAAAGAAACTTTGTGTTCCCAAAAAGCTAGGTGAAGTTCGGCTTTCACACACACTTATCTCTCAGAACTGAGCATGTGGAGAGACGTTTGTTTATCTAGTACAAGGGAACGGGTTGCAGGGGAAAATTTACTCTGGTTTGTCAGTCTGTTTCCTAGTGCCGGTTTGAAGTTCCTGCAGTTTTCACTGTAAAACCGATTTGCAGATAGAACCTCCCCATATATATGTATGGAGTGTAGTTAGCAACTAAAACGAAACTATGTGTTCCCAACAAGGTTGTTGAAGGACGCCTTTCACACACACTTATCTCTAAGAACTGAGCAAGTGGAGAGACGTTCGTTCATCTAGCACCAAGGGAACGGGTTGCAGGAGAAACTTTTACTCTCGTTTCTCAGTCTGTTTCCTAGGGCCGGTTTGAAGTTCCTGCAGTTTTCACTGTAAAACCGAGTTGGAGCTAGTCCCTAACCATATATATGTCAGGATTGGAGTTTGCAAATAAAAAGAAAGTTTGAGTTCATAACAAGCTAGGTGAAGGACGGCTTTCACACACACTTATCTCTCAGAACTGAGCATGTGGAGAGACGTTCGTTCATCTAGCACCAAGGGAAAAGTTTGCAGGAGAAACTTGTACTCTGGTTTCTTAGTCTGTTTCCTAGTGTCGGTTTGAAGTTCCTGCAGTTTTCAGTGTAAAATCGAGTTGGAGCATATACCTCCGAATATATATGTATGGAGTGGGGTTTGCAACTAAAAAGAAACTTTGTGTTCCCAACAAGCTAGCTGAAGGACGGCTTTCACACACAATTATCTCTCAGAACTGAGCATGTGGAGAGACTTTCGTTCATCTAGCACCAAGGGAACGGGTTGCAGTAAAAACATTTACTCTGGATTCTCAGTCTGTTTCCTAGTGCCGATTTGAAGTTCCTGCAGTTTTCACTGTAAAACCGATTTGCAGCTAGTACCTCCCCTTACATATGTATGGAATGGAGTTTGTAACTTAAAAGAAACTATGTGTACCCAACAAGCTAGGTGAAGGACGGCTTTCACACACACTTATCTATCCGAACTGAGCATGTGGAGAGACGTTCGTTCATCTAGCACCAAGGGAAAGGTTTGCAGGGGAAACTTTTACTCTGGTTTCTCAGTCTTTTTCCTAGTGCCGGTTTGAAATTCCTGCAGTTTTCACTGTAAAACCTAGTTGCAGCTAGTACCTCCCCATATATATGTATGGAGTGGAGTTTGCACCTGAAAAGAAACTTTGTTTTCCCAACAAGCTAGGTGAAGGACGGCATTCAAACACACTTATCTCCAAGAACTGAGCATGTGGAGAGACGTTCGTTAATCTAGCACCAAGGGAACGGGTTGCAGGAGAAACTTGTACTCAGGTTTCTCAGTCTGTTTCCTAGTGCCGGTTTGAAGTTCCTGCAGTTTTCACTGTAAAACCGAGTTTTAGCTCGTACCTCCCATATATATGTATGGAGTGGACTCTGCACCTGAAAAGAATCTATGTGTTCCCAAAAATCTAGATGAAGAACGGCTTTAAAACACACTTATCTCTAAGAACTGAGCATGTGGAGAGACGTTTGTTCTTGTAGCATCAAGGGAACGGTTTGCAGGAGAAACATTTCCCCTGGTTTCTCAGCCTGTTTCCTAGTGCCGGTTTGAAGTTCCTGCAGTTTTCACTGTAAAACCGAGTTGGAGCTAGTGCATACCCAAATATATTTAAGGAGTGGATTTTGCAAATGAAAAGAAAGTTTGAGTTCATAACAAGCTAGGTGAAGGACGGCTTTCACACACAATTATCTCTCAGAACTGAGCATGTGGAAAGACGTTCTTTCATCTAGCACCAAGGGAACGGATGCAGGAAAAACTTGTACTCTGGTTTCTTAGTCTGTTTCCTAGTGCCGGTTTGAAGTTCCTGCAGTTTTCACTGTAAAAGCGAGTTGGAGCATGTACCTCCGAATATCTATGTATGGAGTGGAGTTTGCAACTAAAAAGTAACTTTGTGTTCCCAACAAGCTAGGTGAAGGACGGCTTTCACACATACTTATCTCTCAGAAGTGAGCATGTGGAGAGACTTTGGTTCATCTAGCACCAAGGGAACGGGTTGCAGGAGAAATTTTTACTCTGGTTTCTCAGTCTGTTTCATAGTGCCGGTTTGAAGTTCCTGCAGTTTTCACTGTAAAACCGAGTTGGAACTAGTCCCTCCCCATATATATGTATGGATTGGAGTTTGCAAATAAAAAGAATCTTTCTGTTCCCAACTAGATAGGTGAAGGACGGCTTTCAAACACACTTATCTCTCAGAACTGAGCATGTGGAGATACGTTCGTTCATCTAGCACCAAAGGAACGGGTTGCAAATAAACTTTTACTCTGGTTTCTCAGTCTGTTTCCTAGTGCCGGTTTAAAGTTGCTGCAGTTTTCACTGTAAAACCGAGTTGGAGCTGGTACATCCCCATATATTAGTATGGAGTGGAGTTTGCACATGAAAAGAAACTTTGTGTTCCCAACAAGCTAGGTGAAGGACGGCATTCACACACACTTATCTCTCAGAACTGAGCATGTGGAGAGACTTTCGTTCATCTAGCACCAAGGGAACCGGTTGCAGGGAAAACTTTTACTCTTGTTTCTCATTCTGTTTCCTAGTGCCGGTTTGAAGTTCCTGCAGTTTTCACTGTAAAACCGAGTTTTAGCTCGTACCTCCCATATATATGTATGGAGTGGACTCTGCACCTGAAAAGAATCTATGTGTTCCCAAAAATCTAGATGAAGAACGGCTTTAAAACACACTTATCTCTAAGAACTGAGCATGTGGAGAGACGTTTGTTCTTGTAGCATCAAGGGAACGGTTTGCAGGAGAAACTTTTCCCCTGGTTTCTCAGCCTGTTTCCTAGTGCCGGTTTGAAGTTCCTGCAGTTTTCACTGTAAAACCGAGTTAGAGCTAGTGCATACCCAAATATATTTAAGGAGTGGATTTTGCAAATGAAAAGAAAGTTTGAGTTCATAACAAGCTAGGTGAAGGACGGCTTTCACACACAATTATCTCTCAGAACTGAGCATGTGGAAAGACGTTCTTTCATCTAGCACCAAGGGAACGGATGCAGGAAAAACTTTTACTCTTGTTTCTCATTCTGTTTCCTAGTGCCGGTTTGAAGTTCCTGCAGTTTTCACTGTAAAACCGAGTTGGAGCTAGTACCTCCCCATATATATGTATGAAATGGAGTTTGCAACTAAAAAGAAACTTTGTGTTCCCAAAAAGCTAGGTGAAGTTCGGCTTTCACACACACTAATCTCAGAACTGAGCATGTGGAGAGACGTTTGTTTATCTAGAACAAGGGAACGGGTTTCCGGGGAAAATTTACTCTGGTTTGTCAGTCTGTTTCCTAGTGCCGGTTTGAAGTTCCTGCAGTTTTCACTGTAAAACCGAGTTGGAGCTAGTACCTCCCCATATATATGTATGGAATGGAGTTTGCAACTAAAAAGAAACTTTGTGTTCCCAAAAAGCTAGGTGAAGTTTGGCTTTCACACACACTTATCTCTCAGAAATGAGCATGTGGAGATACGTTTGTTTATCTAGAACAAGGGAACGGGTTGCAGGGGAAAATTTACTCTGGTTTGTCAGTCTGTTTCCTAGTGCCGGTTTGAAGTTCCTGCAGTTTTCACTTTAAAACCGATTTGCAGATAAAACCTCCCCATATATATGTATGGAGTGTAGTTAGCAACTAAAACGAAACTATGTGTTCCCAACAAGGAAGTTGAAGGACGCCTTTCACACACAATTATCTGTAAGAACTGAGCAAGTGGAGATACGTTCGTTCATCTAGCACCAAGGGAACGGGTTGCAGGAGAAACTTTTACTCTGGTTTCTCAGTCTGTTTCCTAGGGCCGGTTTGAAGTTCCTGCAGTTTTCACTGTAAAACCGAGTTGGAGCTAGTCCCTACCCATATATATGTCAGGATTGGAGTTTGCAAGTAAAAAGAAAGTTTGAGTTCATAACAAGCTAGGTGAAGGACGGCTTTCACACACACTTATCTCTCAGAACTGAGCATGTGGAGAGACGTTCGTTCATCTAGCACCAAGGGAACGGGTTGCAGGAGAAACTTGTACTCTGGTTTCTTAGTCTGTTTCCTAGTGTCGGTTTGAAGTTCCTGCAGTTTTCAGTGTAAAATCGAGTTGGAGCATATACCTCCGAATATATATGTATGGAGTGGGGTTTGCAACAAAAAAGAAACTTTGTGTTACCAACAAGCTAGCTGAAGGACGGCTTTCACACACACTTATCTCTCAGAACTGAGCATGTGGAGAGACGTTCGTTCATCTAGCACCAAGGGAACGGGTTGCAGTAAAAACATTTACTCTGGATTCTCAGTCTGTTTCCTAGTGCCGATATGAAGTTCCTGCAGTTTTCACTGTAAAACCGATTTGCAGCTAGTACCTCCCCTTATATATGTATGGAATGGAGTTTGTAACTTAAAAGAAACTATGTGTACCCAACAAGCTAGGTGAAGGACGGCTTTCACACACACTTATCTATCAGAACTGAGCATGTGGAGAGACGTTCGTTCATCTAGCACCAAGGGAAAGGTTTGCAGGGGAAACTATTACTCTGGTTTCTCAGTCTGTTTCCTAGTGCCGGTTTGAAATTCCTGCAGTTTTCACTGTAAAACCTAGTTGCAGCTAGTACCTCCCCATATATATGTATGGAGTGGAGTTTGCACCTGAAAAGAAACTTTGTTTTCCCAACAAGCTAGGTGAAGGACGGCATTCAAACACACATATCTCCAAGAACTGAGCTTGTGGAGAGACGTTCGTTCATCTAGCACCAAAGGAACGGGTTGCAGGAGAAACTTGTACTCTGGTTTCTCATTCTGTTTCCTAGTGCCGGTTTGAATTTCATGCAGTTTTCACTGTAAAACCGAGTTGGAGCTAGAACCTCCCCATATATTTGTATGGAATGGAGTTTGCAACTAAAAAGAAAATTTGTGTTCCCAACAAGATAGGTGAAGGACGGCTTTCAAACACACATATCTTTCAGAACTGATCATGTGGAGAGACTTTGGTTCATTTAGCACCAAAGGAACGGGTTGCAAGAGAAACTTTTACTTTGGTTTCTCAGTCTGTTTCCTAGTGCCGGTTTGAAGTTCCTGCAGTTTTCTCTGTAAAACCGAGTTGGAGCTGGTACATCCCCATATATATGTATGGAGTGGAGTTTGCACATGAAAAGAAACTTTGTGTTCCCAACAAGCTAGGTGAAGGCGGCATTCACACACACTTATCTCTCAGAACTGAGCATGTGGAGAGACTTTCGTTCATCTAGCACCAAGGGAACGGGTTGCAGGGAAAACTTTTACTCTTGTTTCTCATTCTGTTTCCTAGTGCCGGTTTAAAGTTCCTGCAGTTTTCACTGTAAAACCGAGTTGGAGCTAGTATCTCCCCATATATATGTATGGAATGGAGTTTGCAACTAAAAAGAAACTTTGTGTTCCCAAAAAGCTAGGTGAAGTTCTGCTTTCACACACACTTATCTCTCAGAACTGAGCATGTGGAGAGACGTTTGTTTATCTAGAACAAGGGAACAGGTTGCAGGGGAAAATTTACTCTGGTTTGTCAGTCTGTTTCCTAGTGCCGGTTTGAAGTTCCTGCAGTTTTCACTGTAAAACCGATTTGCAGATAGAACCTCCCCATATATATGTATGGAGTGTAGTTAGCAACTAAAACGAAACTATGTGTTCCCAACAAGGTAGTTGAAGGACGCCTTTCACACACACTTATCTCTAAGAACTGAGCAAGTGGAGAGACGTTCGTTCATCTAGCACCAAGGGAACGGGTTGCAGGAGAAACTTTTACTCTGGTTTCTCAGTCTGTTTCCTAGTGCCGGTTTGAAGTTCCTGCAGTTTTCACTGTAAAACCGAGTTGGAGCTAGTCCCTACCCATATATATGTCAGGATTGGAGATTGCAAATAAAAAGAAAGTTTGAGTTCATAACAAGCTAGGTGAAGGACGGCTTTCACACACACTTATCTCTCAGAACTGAGTATGTGGAGAGACGTTCGTTCATCTAGCACCAAGGGAACGGGTTGCAGGAGAAACTTGTACTCTGGTTTCTTAGTCTGATTCCTAGTGTCGGTTTGAAGTTCCTGCAGTTTTCAGTGTAAAATCGAGTTGGAGCATATACCTCCGAATATATATGTATGGAGTGGGGTTTGCAACTTAAAAGAAACTATGTGTACCCAACAAGCTAGGTGAAGGACGGCTTTCACACACACTTATCTATCAGAACTGAGCATGTGGAGAGACGTTCGTTCATCTAGCACCAAGGGAAAGGTTTGCAGGGGAAACTTTTACTCTGGTTTCTCAGTCTGTTTCCTAGTGCCGGTTTGAAATTCCTGCAGTTTTCACTGTAAAACCTAGTTGCAGCTAGTACCTCCCCATATATATGTATGGAGTGGAGTTTGCACCTGAAAAAAACTTTGTTTTCCCAACAAGCTAGGTGAAGAACGGCATTCAAACACACTTATCTCCAAGAACTGAGCATGTGGAGAGACGTTCGTTCATCTAGCACCAAGGGAACGGGTTGCAGGAGAAACTTGTACTCAGGTTTCTCAGTCTGTTTCCTAGTGCCGGTTTGAAGTTCCTGCTGTTTTCACTGTAAAACCGAGTTTTAGCTCGTACCTCCCATATATATGTATGGAGTGGACTCTGCACCTGAAAAGAATCTATGTGTTCCCAAAAATCTAGATGAAGAACGGCTTTAAAACACACTTATCTCTAAGAACTGAGCATGTGGAGAGACGTTTGTTCTTGTAGCATCAAGGGAACGGTTTGCAGGAGAAACTTTTCCCCTGGTTTCTCAGCCTGTTTCCTAGTGCCGGTTTGAAGTTCCTGCAGTTTTCACTGTAAAACCGAGTTGGAGCTAGTGCATACCCAAATATATTTAAGGAGTGGATTTTGCAAATGAAAAGAAAGTTTGAGTTCATAACAAGCTAGGTGAAGGACGGCATTCACACACAATTATCTCTCAGAACTGAGCATGTGGAAAGACGTTCTTTCATCTAGCACCAAGGGAACGGATGCAGGAAAAACTTGTACTCTGGTTTCTTAGTCTGTTTCCTAGTGCCGGTTTGAAGTTCCTGCAGTTTTCACTGTAAAAGCGAGTTGGAGCATGTACCTCCGAATATCTATGTATGGAGTGGAGTTTGCAACTAAAAAGTAACTTTGTGTTCCCAACAAGCTAGGTGAAGGACGGCTTTCACACACACTTATCTCTCAGAAGTGAGCATGTGGAGAGACTTTGGTTCTTCTAGCACCAAGGGAACGGGTTGCAGGGAAAACTTTTACACTTGTTTCTCATTCTGTTTCCTAGTGCCGGTTTGAAGTTCCTGCAGTTTTCACTGTAAAACCGAGTTGGAGCTAGTATCTCCCCATATATATGTATGGAATGGGGTTTGCAACTAAAAAGAAACTTTGTGTTCCCAAAAAGCTAGGTGAAGTTCGGCTTTCACACACACTTATCTCTCAGAACTGAGCATGTGGAGAGACGTTTGTTTATCTAGAAGAAGGGAACGGGTTGCAGGGGAAAATTTACTCTGGTTTGTCAGTCTGTTTCCTAGTGCCGGTTTGAAGTTCCTGCAGTTTTCACTGTAAAACCGATTTGCAGATAGAACCTCCCCATATATATGTATGGAGTGTAGTTAGCAACTAAAACGAAACTATGTGTTCCCAACAAGGTAGTTGAAGGACGCCTTTCACACACAATTATCTCTAAGAACTGAGCAAGTGGAGAGACGTTCGTTCATCTAGCACCAAGGGAACGGGTTGCAGGAGAAACTTTTACTCTGGTTTCTCAGTCTGTTTCCAAGGGCCGGTTTGAAGTTCCGGCAGTTTTCACTGTAAAACCGAGTTGGAGCTAGTCCCTACCCATATATATGTCAGGATTGGAGTTTGCAAAAGAAAGTTTGAGTTCATAACAAGCTAGGTGAAGGACGGCTTTCACACACACTTTTCTCTCAGAACTGAGCATGTGGAAAGACGTTCTTTCATCTAGCACCAAGGGAACGGATGCAGGAAAAACTTGTACTCTGGTTTCTTAGTCTGTTTCCTAGTGCCGGTTTGAAGTTCCTGCAGTTTTCACTGTAAAAGCGAGTTGGAGCATGTACCTCCGAATATCTATGTATGGAGTGGAGTTTGCAACTAAAAAGTAACTTTGTGTTCCCAACAAGCTACGTGAAGGACGGCTTTCACACACACTTATCTCTCAGAAGTGAGCATGTGGAGAGACTTTGGTTCATCTAGCACCAAGGGAACGGGTTGCAGGAGAAACTTTTACTCTGGTTTCTCAGTCTGTTTCATAGTGCCGGTTTGAAGTTCCTGCAGTTTTCACTGTTAAACCGAGTTGGAGCTAGTCCCTCCCCATATATATGTATGGATTGGAGTTTGCAAATAAAAAGAATCTTTCTGTTCCCAACTAGATAGGTGAAGGACGGCTTTCAAACACACTTATCTCTCAGAACTGAGCATGTGGAGAGACGTTCGTTCATCTAGCACCAAGGGAACGGGTTGCAGGAGAAACTTGTACTCTGGTTTCTCATTCTGTTTCCTAGTGCCGGTTTGAATTTCATGCAGTTTTCACTGTAAAACCGAGTTGGAGCTAGTACCTCCCCATATATATGTATGGAATGGAGTTTGCAACTAAAAAGAAAATTTGTGTTCCCAACAAGATAGGTGAAGGACGGCTTTCAAACACACATATCTTTCAGAACTGATCATGTGGAGAGACTTTGGTTCATTTAGCACCAAAGGAACGGGTTGCAAGAGAAACTTTTACTCTGGTTTCTCAGTCTATTTCCTAGTGCCGGTTTGAATTTCCTGCAGTTTTCACTGTAAATCCGAGTTGGAGCTGGTACAACCCCATATATAAGTATGGGGTGGAGTTTGCACATGAAAAGAAACTTTGTGTTCCCAACAAGCTAGGTGAAGGACGGCATTCACACACACTTATCTCTCAGAACTGAGCATGTGGAGAGACTTTCGTTCATCTAGCACCAAGGGAACGGGTTGCAGGGAAAACTTTTACTCTTGTTTCTCATTCTGTTTCCTAGTGTCGTTTTGAAGTTCATGCAGTTTTCACTGTAAAACCGAGTTGGAGCTAGTACCTCCCCATATATATGTATGGAATGGAGTTTGCAACTAAAAAGAAACTTTGTGTTCCCAAAAAGCTAGGTGAAGTTCGGCTTTCACACACACTTATCTCTCAGAACTGAGCATGTGGAGAGACGTTTGTTTATCTAGAACAAGGGAACGGGTTGCAGGGGAAAATTTACTCTGGTTTGTCAGTCTGTTTCCTATTGCCGGTTTGAAGTTCCTGCAGTTTTCACTGTAAAACCGATTTGCAGATAAAACCTCCCCATATATATGTATGGAGTGTAGTTAGCAACTAAAACGAAACTATGTGTTCCCAACAAGGTAGTTGAAGGACGCCTTTCACACACACTTATCTCTAAGAACTGAGCAAGTGGAGAGACGTTCGTTCATCTAGCACCAAGGGAACGCGTTGCAGGAGAAACTTTTACTCTGGTTTCTCAGTCTGTTTCCTAGGGCCGGTTTGAAGTTCCTGCAATTTTCACTGTAAAACCGAGTTGGAGCTAGTCCCTACCCATATATATGTCAGGATTGGAGTTTGCAAATAAAAAGAAAGTTTGAGTTCATAACAAGCTATGTGAAGTTCGGCTTTCACACACACTTATCTCTCAGAACTGAGCATGTGGAGAGACGTTCGTTCATCTAGCACCAAGGGAACGGGTTGCAGGAGAAACTTGTACTCTGGTTTCTTAGTCTGTTTCCTAGTGTCGGTTTGAAGTTCCTGCAGTTTTCAGTGTAAAATCGAGTTGGAGCATATACCCCCGAATATATATGTATGGAGTGGGGTTTGCAACTAAAAAGAAACTTTGTGTTCCCAACAAGCTAGCTGAAGGACGGCTTTCACACACACTTATCTCTCAGAACTGAGCATGTGGAGAGACGTTCGTTCATCTAGCACCAAGGGAACGGGTTGCAGTAAAAACATTTACTCTGGATTCTCAGTCTTTTTCCTAGTGCCGATTTGAAGTTACTGCAGTTTTCACTGTAAAACCGATTTGCAGCTAGTACCTCCCCTTATATATGTATGGAATGGAGTTTGTAACTTAAAAGAAACTATGTGTACCCAACAAGCTAGGTGAAGGACGGCTTTCACACACACTTATCTATCCGAACTGAGCATGTGGAGAGACGTTCGTTCATCTAGCACCAAGGGAAAGGTTTGCAGGGGAAACTTTTACTCTGGTTTCTCAGTCTGTTTCCTAGTGCCGGTTTGAAATTCCTGCAGTTTTCACTGTAAAACCTAGTTGCAGCTAGTACTTCCCCATATATATGTATGGAGTGGAGTTTGCACCTGAAAAGAAACTTTGTTTTCCCAACAAGCTAGGTGAAGAACGGCATTCAAACACACTTATCTCCAAGAACTGAGCATGTGGAGAGACGTTCGTTCATCTAGCACCAAGGGAACGGGTTGCAGGAGAAACTTGTACTCAGGTTTCTCAGTCTGTTTCCTAGTGCCGGTTTGAAGTTCCTGCAGTTTTCACTGTAAAACCGAGTTTTAGCTCGTACCTCCCATATATATGTATGGAGTGGACTCTGCACCTGAAAAGAATCTATGTGTTCCCAAAAATCTAGATGAAGAACGGCTTTAAAACACACTTATCTCTAAGAACTGAGCATGTGGAGAGACGTTTGTTCTTGTAGCATCAAGGGAACGGTTTGCAGGAGAAACTTTCCCCTGGTTTCTCAGCCTGTTTCCTAGTGCCGCTTTGAAGTTCCTGCAGTTTTCACTGTAAAACCGAGTTGGAGCTAGTGCATACCCAAATATATTTAAGGAGTGGATTTTGCAAATGAAAAGAAATTTTGAGTTCATAACAAGCTAGGTGAAGGACGGCTTTCACACACAATTATCTCTCAGAACTGAGCATGTGGAAAGACGTTCTTTCATCTAGCACCAAGGGAACGGATGCAGGAAAAACTTGTACTCTGGTTTCTTAGTCTGCTTCCTAGTGCCGGTTTGAAGTTCCTGCAGTTTTCACTGTAAAAGCGAGTTGGAGCATGTACCTCCGAATATCTATGTATGGAGTGGAGTTTGCAACTAAAAAGTAACTTTGTGTTCCCAACAAGCTAGGTGAAGGACGGCTTTCACACACACTTATCTCTCAGAAGTGAGCATGTGGAGAGACTTTGGTTCATCTAGCACCAAGGGAACGGGTTGCAGGAGAAACTTTTACTCTGGTTTCTCAGTCTGTTTCATAGTGCCGGTTTGAAGTTCCTGCAGTTTTCACTGTAAAACCGAGTTGGAGCTAGTCCCTCCCCATATATATGTATGGATTGGAGTTTGCAAATAAAAAGAATCTTTCTGTTCCCAACTAGATAGGTGAAGGACGGCTTTCAAACACACTTATCTCTCAGAACTGAGCATGTGGAGAGAAGTTCGTTCATCTAGCACCAAGGGAACGGGTTGCAGGAGAAACTTGTACTCTGGTTTCTCATTCTGTTTCCTAGTGCCGGTTTGAATTTCATGCAGTTTTCACTGTAAAACCGAGTTGGAGCTAGTACCTCCCCATATATATGTATGGAATGGAGTTTGCAACTAAAAATAAAATTTGTGTTCCCAACAAGATAGGAGAAGGACGGCTTTCAAACACACATATCTTTCAGAACTGATCATGTGGAGAGACTTTGGTTCATTTAGCACCAAAGGAACGGGTTGCAAGAGAAACTTTTACTCTGGTTTCTCGGTCTGTTTCCTAGTGCCGGTTTGAAGTTCCTGCAGTTTTCACTGTAAAACCGAGTTGGAGCTGGTACATCCCCATATATATGTATGGAGTGGAGTTTGCACATGAAAAGAAACTTTGTGTTCCCAACAAGGTAGGTGAAGGACGGCATTCACACACACTTATCTCTCAGAACTGAGCATGTGGAGAGACTTTCGTTCATCTAGCACCAACGGAACGGTTTGCAGGGAAAACTTTTACTCTTGTTTCTCTTTCTGTTTCCTAGGGCCGGTTTGAAGTTCCTGCAGTTTTCACTGTAAAACCGAGTTGGAGCTAGTCCCTACCCATATATATGTCAGGATTGGAGTTTGCAAATAAAAAGAAAGTTTGAGTTCATAACAAGCTATGTGAAGGTCGGCTTTCACACACACTTATCTCTCAGAACTGAGCATGTGGAGAGACGTTCGTTCATCTAGCACCAAGGGAACGGGTTGCAGGAGAAACTTGTACTCTGGTTTCTTAGTCTGTTTCCTAGTGTCGGTTTGAAGTTCCTGCAGTTTTCAGTGTAAAATCGAGTTGGAGCATATACCGCCGAATATATATGTATGGATTGGGTTTGCAACTAAAAAGAAACTTTGTGTTCCCAACAAGCTAGCTGAAGGACGGCTTTCACACACACTTATCTCTCAGAACTGAGCATGTGGAGAGACGTTCGTTCATCTAGCACCAAGGGAACGGGTTGCAGTAAAAACATTTACTCTGGATTCTCAGTCTGTTTCCTAGTGCCGATTTGAAGTTACTGCAGTTTTCACTGTAAAACCGATTTGCAGCCAGTACCTCCCCTTATATATGTATGGATTGGAGTTTGTAACTTAAAAGAAACTATGTGTACCCAACAAGCTAGGTGAAGGACGGCTTTCACACACACTTATCTATCCGAACTGAGCATGTGGAGAGACGTTCGTTCATCTAGCACCAAGGGAAAGGTTTGCAGGGGAAACTTTTACTCTGGTTTCTCAGTCTGTTTCCTAGTGCCGGTTTGAAATTCCTGCAGTTTTCACTGTAAAACCTAGTTGCAGCTAGTACTTCCCCATATATATGTATGGAGTGGAGTTTGCACCTGAAAAGAAACTTTGTTTTCCCAACAAGCTAGGTGAAGAACGGCATTCAAACACACTTATCTCCAAGAACTGAGCATGTGGAGAGACGTTCGTTCATCTAGCACCAAGGGAACGGGTTGCAGGGGAAACTTGTACTCAGGTTTCTCAGTCTGTTTCCTAGTGCCGGTTTGAAGTTCCTGCAGTTTTCACTGTAAAACCGAGTTTTAGCTCGTACCTCCCATATATATGTATGGAGTGGACTCTGCACCTGAAAAGAATCTATGTGTTCCCAAAAATCTAGATGAAGAACGGCTTTAAAACACACTTATCTCTAAGAACTGAGCATGTGGAGAGACGTTTGTTCTTGTAGCATCAAGGGAACGGTTTGCAGGAGAAACTTTCCCCTGGTTTCTCAGCCTGTTTCCTAGTGCCGCTTTGAAGTTCCTGCAGTTTTCACTGTAAAACCGAGTTGGAGCTAGTGCATACCCAAATATATTTAAGGAGTGGATTTTGCAAATGAAAAGAAAGTTTGAGTTCATAACAAGCTAGGTGAAGGACGGCTTTCACACACAATTATCTCTCAGAACTGAGCATGTGGAAAGACGTTCTTTCATCTAGCACCAAGGGAACGGATGCAGGAAAAACTTGTACTCTGGTTTCTTAGTCTGCTTCCTAGTGCCGGTTTGAAGTTCCTGCAGTTTTCACTGTAAAAGCGAGTTGGAGCATGTACCTCCGAATATCTATGTATGGAGTGGAGTTTGCAACTAAAAAGTAACATTGTGTTCCCAACAAGCAAGGTGAAGGACGGCTTTCACACACACTTATCTCTCAGAAGTGAGCATGTGGAGAGACTTTGGTTCATCTAGCACCAAGGGAACGGGTTGCAGGAGAAACTTTTACTCTGGTTTCTCAGTCTGTTTCATAGTGCCGGTTTGAAGTTCCTGCAGTTTTCACTGTAAAACCGAGTTGGAGCTAGTCCCTCCCCATATATATGTATGGATTGGAGTTTGCAAATAAAAAGAATCTTTCTGTTCCCAACTAGATAGGTGAAGGACGGCTTTCAAACACACTTATCTCTCAGAACTGAGCATGTGGAGAGAAGTTCGTTCATCTAGCACCAAGGGAACGGGTTGCAGGAGAAACTTGTACTCTGGTTTCTCATTCTGTTTCCTAGTGCCGGTTTGAATTTCATGCAGTTTTCACTGTAAAACCGAGTTGGAGCTAGTACCTCCCCATATATATGTATGGAATGGAGTTTGCAACTAAAAATAAAATTTGTGTTCCCAACAAGATAGGAGAAGGACGGCTTTCAAACACACTTATCTTTCAGAACTGATCATGTGGAGAGACTTTGGTTCATTTAGCACCAAAGGAACGGGTTGCAAGAGAAAGATTTACTCTGGTTTCTCGGTCTGTTTCCTAGTGCCGGTTTGAAGTTCCTGCAGTTTTCACTGTAAAACCGAGTTGGAGCTGGTACATCCCCATATATATGTATGGAGTGGAGTTTGCACATGAAAAGAAACTTTGTGTTCCCAACAAGGTAGGTGAAGGACGGCATTCACACACACTTATCTCTCAGAACTGAGCATGTGGAGAGACTTTCGTTCATCTAGCACCAACGGAACGGTTTGCAGGGAAAACTTTTACTCTTGTTTCTCTTTCTGTTTCCTAGTGCCGGTTTGAAGTTCCTGCAGTTTTCACTGTAAAACCGAGTTGGAGCTAGTATCTCCCCATATATATGTATGGAATGGAGTTTGCAACTAAAAAGAAACTTTGTGTTCCCAAAAAGCTAGGTGAAGTTCGGCTTTCACACACACTTATCTCTCAGAACTGAGCATGTGGAGAGACGTTTGTTTATCTAGAACAAGGGAACGGGTTGCAGGGGAAAATTTACTCTGGTTTGTCAGTCTGTTTCCTAGTGCCGGTTTGAAGTTCCTGCAGTTTTCACTGTAAAACCGATTTGCAGATAAAACCTCCCCATATATATGTATGGAGTGTAGTTAGCAACTAAAACGAAACTATGTGTTCCCAACAAGGTAGTTGAAGGACGCCTTTCACACACACTTATCTCTAAGAACTGAGCAAGTGGAGAGACGTTCGTTCATCTAGCACCAACGGAACGGGTTGCAGGAGAAACTTTTACTCTGGTTTCTCAGTCTGTTTCCTAGGGCCGGTTTGAAGTTCCTGCAGTTTCCACTGTAAAACCGAGTTGGAGCTAGTCCCTACCCATATATATGTCAGGATTCGAGTTTGCAAATAAAAAGAAAGTTTGAGTTCATAACAAGCTAGGTGAAGGACGGCTTTCACACACACTTATCTCTCAGAACTGAGCATGTGGAGAGACGTTCGTTCATCTAGCACCAAGGGAACGTGTTGCAGGAGAAACTTATACTCTGGTTTCTTAGTCTGATTCCTAGTGTCGGTTTGAAGTTCCTGCAGTTTTCAGTGTAAAATCGAGTTGGAGCATATACCTCCGAATATATATGTATGGAGTGGGGTTTGCAACTAAAAAGAAACTTTGTGTTCCCAACAAGCTAGCTGAAGGACGGCTTTCACACACACTTATCTCTCAGAACTGAGCATGTGGAGAGACGTTCGTTCATCTAGCACCAAGGGAACGGGTTGCAATAAAAACATTTACTCTTGATTCTCAGTCTGTTTCATAGTGCCGATTTGAAGTTCCTGCAGTTTTCACTGTAAAACCGATTTGCAGCTAGTACCTCCCCTTATATATGTATGGATTGGAGTTTGTAACTTAAAAGAAACTATGTGTACCCAACAAGCTAGGTGAAGGACGGCTTTCACACACACTTATCTATCAGAACTGAGCATGTGGAGAGACGTTCGTTCATCTAGCACCAAGGGAAATGTTTGCAGTGGAAACTTTTACTCTGGTTTCTCAGTCTGTTTCCTAGTGCCGGTTTGAAATTCCTGCAGTTTTCACTGTAAAACCTAGTTGCAGCTAGTACCTCCCCATATATATGTATGGAGTGGTGTTTGCACCTGAAAAGAAACTTTGTGTTCCCAACAAGCTAGTTGAATTACGGCATTCAAACACACTTATCTCCAAGAACTGAGCATGTGGAGAGACGTTCGTTCATCTAGCACCAAGGGAACGGGTTGCAGGAGAAACTTGTACTCAGGTTTCTCAGTCTGTTTCCTAGTGCCGGTTTGAAGTTCCTGCAGTTTTCACTGTAAAACCGAGTTTTAGCTCGTACCTCCCATATATATGTATGGAGTGGAATCTGCACCTGAAAAGAATCTATGTGTTCCCAAAAATCTAGAAGAAGAACGGCTTTAAAACACACTTATCCCTAAGAACTGAGCATGTGGAGAGACGTTTGTTCTTGTAGCATCAAGGGAACGGTTTGCATGAGAAACTTTTCCCCTGGTTTCTCAGCCTGTTTCCTAGTGCCGGTTTGAAGTTCCTGCAGTTTTCACTGTAAAACCGAGTTGGAGCTAGTGCATACCCAAATATATTTAAGGAGTGGATTTTGCAAATGAAAAGAAAGTTTGAGTTCATAACAAGCTAGGTGAAGGACGGCTTTCACACACAATTATCTCTCAGAACTGAGCATGTGGAAAGACGTTCTTTCATCTAGCACCAAGGGAACGGATGCAGGAAAAACTTGTACTCTGGTTTCTTAGTCTGTTTCCTAGTGCCGGTTTGAAGTTCCTGCAGTTTTCACTGTAAAAGCGAGTTGGAGCATGTACCTCCGAATATCTATGTATGGAGTGGAGTTTGCAACTAAAAAGTAACTTTGTGTTCCCAACAAGCTAGGTGAAGGACGGCTTTCACACACACTTATCTCTCAGAAGTGAGCATGTGGAGAGACTTTGGTTCATCTAGCACCAAGGGAACGGGTTGCAGGAGAAACTTTTACTCTGGTTTCTCAGTCTGTTTCATAGTGCCGGTTTGAATTTCCTGCAGTTTTCACTGTAAAACCGAGTTGGAGCTAGTCCCTCCCCATATATATGTATGGATTGGAGTTTGCAAATAAAAAGAATCTTTCTGTTCCCAACTAGATAGGTGAAGGACGGCTTTCAAACACACTTATCTCTCAGAACTGAGCATGTGGAGAGACGTTCGTTCATCTAGCACCAAGGGAACGGGTTGCAGGGAAAACTTTTAGTCTTGTTTCTCATTCTGTTTCCTAGTGCCGGTTTAAAGTTCCTGCAGTTTTCACTGTAAAACCGAGTTGGAGCTAGTACCTCCCCATATATATGTATGGAGTGTAGTTAGCAACTAAAACGAAACTATGTGTTCCCAACAAGGTAGTTGAAGGACGCCTTTCACACACACTTATCTGTAAGAACTGAGCAAGTGGAGAGACGTTCGTTCATCTAGCACCAAGGGAACGGGTTGCAGGAGAAACTTTTACTCTGGTTTCTCAGTCTGTTTCCTAGGGCCGGTTTGAAGTTCCTGCAGTTTTCACTGTAAAACCGAGTTGGAGCTAGTCCCTAACCATATATATGTCAGGATTGTAGTTTGCAAATAAAAAGAAAGTTTGAGTTCATAACAAGCTAGGTGAAGGACGGCTTTCACACACACTTATCTCTCAGAACTGAGCATGTGTAGAGACGTTCGTTCATCTAGCACCAAGGGAACGGGTTGCAGGAGAAACTTGTACTCTGGTTTCTTAGTCTGTTTCCTAGTGTCTGTTTGAAGTTCCTGCAGTTTTCAGTGTAAAATCGAGTTGGAGCATATACCTCCGAATATATATGTATGGAGTGGGGTTTGCAACTAAAAAGAAACTTTGTGTTCCCAACAAGCTAGCTGAAGGACGGCTTTCACACACACTTATCTCTCAGAACTGAGCATGTGGAGAGACGTTCGTTCATCTAGCACCAAGGGAACGGGTTGCAGTAAAAACATTTACTCTGGATTCTCAGTCTGTTTCCTAGTGCCGTTTGAAGTTCCTGCAGTTTTCACTGTAAAACCGATTTGCAGCTAGTACCTCCCCTTATATATGTATGGAATGGATTTTGTAACTTAAAAGAAACTATGTGTACCCAACAAGCTAGGTGAAGGACGGCTTTCACACACACTTATCTATCAGAACTGAGCATGTGGAGAGACGTTCGTTCATCTAGCACCAAGGGAAAGGTTTGCAGGGGAAACTTTTACACTGGTTTCTCAGTCTGTTTCCTAGTGCCTGTTTGAAATTCCTGCAGTTTTCACTGTAAAACTTAGTTGCAGCTAGTACCTCCCCATATATATGTATGGAGTGGAGTTTGCACCTGAAAAGAAACTTTGTTTTCCCAACAAGCTAGGTGAAGGACGGCATTCAAACACACTTATCTCCAAGAACTGAGCATGTGGAGAGACGTTCGTTCATCTAGCACCAAGGGAACGGGTTGCAGGAGAAACTTGTACTCAGGTTTCTCAGTCTGTTTCCTAGTGCCGGATAGATGTTCCTGCAGTTTTCACTGTAAAACCGAGTTTTAGCTCGTACCTCCCATATATATGTATGGAGTGGACTCTGCACCTGAAAAGAATCTATGTGTTCCCAAAAATCTAGATGAAGAACGGCTTTAAAACACACTTATCTCTAAGAACTGAGCAAGTGGAGAGACGTTCGTTCATCTAGCACCAAGGGAACGGGTTGCAGGAGAAACTTTTACTCTGGTTTCTCAGTCTGTTTCCTAGGGCCGGTTTGAAGTTCCTGCAGTTTTCACTGTAAAACAGAGTTTGAGCTAGTCCCTACCCATATATATGTCAGGATTCGAGTTTGCAAATAAAAAGAAAGTTTGAGTTCATAACAAGCAAGGTGAAGGACGGCTTTCACACACACTTATCTCTCAGAACTGAGCATGTGGAGAGACGTTCGTTCATCTAGCACCAAGGGAACGGGTTGCAGGAGAAACTTGTACTCTGGTTTCTTAGTCTGATTCCTAGTGTCGGTTTGAAGTTCCTGCAGATTTCAGTGTAAAATCGAGTTGGAGCATATACTTCCGAATATATATGTATGGAGTGGGGTTTGCAACTAAAAAGAAACTTTGTGTTCCCAACAAGCTAGCTGAAGGACGGCTTTCACACACACTTATCTCTCAGAACTGAGCATGTGGAGAGACGTTCGTTAATCTTGCACCAAGGGAACGGGTTGCAGTAAAAACATTTACACTGGATTCTCAGTCTGTTTCCTAGTGCCGATTTGAAGTTCCTGCAGTTTTCACTGTAAAACAGATTTGCAGCTAGTACCTCCCCTTATATATGTATGGAATGGAGTTTGTAACTTAAAAGAAACTATGTGTACCCAACAAGCTAGGTGAAGGACGGCTTTCACACACACTTATCTATCAGAACTGAGCATGTGGAGAGACGTTCGTTCATCTAGCACCAAGGGAAAGGTTTGCAGGGGAAACTTTTACTCTGGTTTCTCAGTCTGTTTCCTAGTGCCGGTTTGAAATTCCTGCAGTTTTCACTGTAAAACCTAGTTGCAGCTAGTACCTCCCCATATATATGTATGGAGTGGAGTTTGCACCTGAAAAGAAACTTTGTTTTCCCAACAAGCTAGGTGAAGGACGGCATTCAAACACACTTATCTCCAAGAACTGAGCATGTGGAGAGACGTTCGTTCATCTAGCACCAAGGGAACGGGTTGCAGGAGAAACTTGTACTCAGGTTTCTCAGTCTATTTCCTAGTGCCGGTTTGAAGTTCCTGCAGTTTTCACTGTAAAACCGAGTTTTAGCTCGTACCTCCCATATATATGTATGGAGTGGACACTGCACCTGAAAAGAATCTATGTGTTCCCAAAAATCTAGATGAAGAATGGCTTTAAAACACACTTATCTCTAAGAACTGAGCATGTGGAGAGACGTTTGTTCTTGTAGCATCAAGGGAACGGTTTGTAGGAGAAACTTTTCCCCTGGTTTCTCAGCCTGATTCCTAGTGCCGTTTTGAAGTTCCTGCAGTTTTCACTGTAAAACCGAGTTGGAGCTAGTGCATACCCAAATATATTTAAGGAGTGGATTTTGCAAATGAAAAGAAAGTTTGAGTTCATAACAAGCTAGGTGAAGGACGGCTTTCACACACAATTATCTCTCAGAACTGAGCAGGTGGAAAGACGTTCTTTCATCTAGCACCAAGGGAACGGATGCAGGAAAAACTTGTACTCTGGTTTCTTAGTCTGTTTCCTAGTGCCGGTTTGAAGTTCCTGCAGTTTTCACTGTAAAAGCGAGTTGGAGCATGTACCTCCGAATATCTATGTATGGACTGGAGTTTGCAACTAAAAAGTAACTTTGTGTTCCCAACAAGCTAGGTGAAGGACGGCTTTCACACACACTTATCTCTCAGAAGTGAGCATGTGGAGAGACTTTGGTTCATCTAGCACCAAGGGAACGGGTTGCAGGAGAAACTTTTACTCTGGTTTCTCAGTCTGTTTCATAGTGCCGGTTTGAATTTCATGCAGTTTTCACTGTAAAACCGAGTTGGAGCTAGTACCTCCCAATATATATGTATGGAATGGAGTTTGCAACTAAAAAGAAAATTTGTGTTCCCAACAAGATAGTTGAAGGACGGCTTTCAAACACACATATCTTTCAGAACTGATCATGTGGAGAGACTTTGGTTCATTTAGCACCAAAAGAACGGGTTGCAAGAGAAACTTTTACTCTGGTTTCTCAGTCTGTTTCCTAGTGCCGGTTTGAAGTTCCTGCAGTATTCACTGTAAAACCGAGTTGGAGCTGGTACATCCCCATATATATTTATGGAGTGGAGTTTGCACATGAAAAGAAACTTTGTGTTCCCAACAAGCTAGGTGAAGGACGGCATTCACACACACTTATCTCTCAGAACTGAGCATGTGGAGAGACTTTCGTTCATCTAGCACCAAGGGAACGGGTTGCAGGGAAAACTTTTACTCTTGTTTCTCATTCTGTTTCCTAGTGCCGGTTTGAAGTTCCTGCAGTTTTCACTGTAAAACCGAGTTGGAGCTAGTACCTCCCCATATATATGTATGGAATGGAGTTTGCCACTAAAAAGAAACTTTGTGTTCCCAAAAAGCTAGGTGAAGTTCGGCTTTCACACACACTTATCTCTCAGAACTGAGCATGTGGAGAGACGTTTGTTTATCTAGAACAAGGGAACGGGTTGCAGGGGAAAGTTTACTCTGGTTTGTCAGTCTGTTTCCTAGTGCCGGTTTGAAGTTCCTGCAGTTTTCACTGTAAAACCGATTTGCAGATAGAACCTCCCCATATATATGTATGGAGTGTAGTTAGCAACTAAAACGAAACTATGTGTTCCCAACAAGGTAGTTGAAGGACGCCTTTCACACACACTTATATCTAAGAACTGAGCAAGTGGAGAGACGTTCGTTCATCTAGCACCAAGGGAACGGGTTGCAGGAGAAATTTTACTCTGGTTTCTCAGTCTGTTTCCTAGGGCCGGTTTGAATTTCCTGCAGCTTTCACTGTAAAACCGAGTTGGAGCTAGTCCCTACCCATATATATGTCTGGATTGGAGTTTGCAAATAAAAAGAAAGTTTGAGTTCATAACAAGCTAGGTGAAGGACGGCTTTCACACAC
Organism: Camelus dromedarius; assembly: GCF_036321535.1. NCBI lineage: Eukaryota > Metazoa > Chordata > Mammalia > Artiodactyla > Camelidae > Camelus > Camelus dromedarius. The sequence goes on along the minus strand of NW_026989809.1, from coordinate 858,945 downwards.
ACTTATCTCTCAGAACTGAGCATGTGGAGAGACGTTCGTTCATCTAGCACCAAGGGAACGGGTTGCAGGAGAAACTTGTACTCTGGTTTCTTAGTCTGATTCCTAGTGTCGGTATGAAGTTCCTGCAGTTTTCAGTGTAAAATCGAGTTGGAGCATATACCTCCGAATATATATGTATGGAGTGGGGTTTGCAACTAAAAAGAAACTTTTTGTTCCCAACAAGCTAGCTGAAGGATGGCTTTCACACACACTTATCTCTCAGAACTGAGCATGTGGAGAGACGTTCGTTCATCTAGCACCAAGGGAACGGGTTGCAGTAAAAACATTTACTCTGGATTCTCAGTCTGTTTCCTAGTGCCTGTTTGAAGTTCCTGCAGTTTTCACTGTAAAACCGATTTGCAGCTAGTACCTCCCCTTATATATATATGGAACGGAGTTTGTAACTTAAAAGAAACTATGTGTACCCAACAAGCTAGGTGAAGGACGGCTTTCACACACACTTATCTATCAGAACTGAGCATGTGGAGAGACGTTCGTTCATCTAGCACCAAGGGAAAGTTTTGCAGGGGAAACTTTTACTCTGGTTTCTCAGACTGTTTCCTAGTGCCGGTTTGAAATTCCTGCAATTTTCACTGTAAAACCTAGTTGCAGCTAGTACCTCCCCATATATATGTATGGAGTGGAGTTTGCACCTGAAAAGAAACTTTGTTTTCCCAACAAGCTAGGTGAAGGACGGCATTCAAACATACTTATCTCCAAGAACTGAGCATGTGGAGAGACTTTTGTTCATATAGCACCAAGGGAACGGGTTGCAGGAGAAACTTGTACTCTGGTTTCTCAGTCTGTATCCTAGTGCCGGTTTGAAGTTCCTGCAGTTTTCACTGTAAAACCGAGTTGGAGCTCGTACCTCCCATATATATGTATGGAGTGGACTCTGCACCTGAAAATAATCTATGTGTTCCCAAAAATCTAGATGAAGAACGGCTTTAAAACACACTTATCTCTAAGAACTGAGCATGTGGAGAGACGTTTGTTCTTGTAGCATCAATGGAACGGTTTGCAGGATAAACTTTTCCCCTGGTTTCTCAGCCTGTTTCCTAGTGCAGGTTTGAAGTTCCTGCAGTTTTCACTGTAAAACCGATTTGCAGCTAGTACCTCCCCTTATATATGTATGGAATGGAGTTTGTAACTAAAAAGAATCTTTCTGTTCCCAACTAGATAGGTGAAGGACGGCTTTCAAACACACTTATCTCTCAGAACTGAGCATGAGGAGAGACGTTGGTTCATTTAGCACCAAAAGAACGGGTTGCAACAGAAACTTTTACTCTGGTTTCTCAGTCTGTTTCCTAGTGCCGGTTTGAAGTTCCTGCAGTTTTCACTGTAAAACCGAGTTGGTGCTAGAACCTCCCCATATACATGTATGGAGTGGAGATTGCACCTGAAAAGAAACTTTGTGTTCCCAACATGCTAGGTGAAGGACGGCTTTCACACACACATATCTCTCACAACTTAGCATGTGGAGAGACGTTCGTTCTTCTAGCACCAACGGAACGGGTTGCAGGATAAACTTTTCCTCTGGTTTCTCATTCTGTTTCCTAGTGCTGGTTTTAAGTTCCTGCAGTTTTCTCGGTAAAACAGAGTTGGAGCTAGTCCCTCCCCATATATATGTAAGGAGTGGAGTTTGCAACTAAAAAGAAATTTTAAGTTCATAACAAGCTAGGTGAAGGACGGCTTTCACAAATATTTATCTCTCAGAACTGAGCATGTGGAGAGACGTTCGTTCATCTACCACCAAGGGAACGGGTTGCAGGAGAAACTTTTTCTCTGGTTTCTCAGTCTGTTTCCTAGTGAAGTTTTGAAGATCCTGCAGTTTTCACTGTAAAACCGAGTTGGAGCTAGTACCTACCCATATACATGTATGGAGTGAGTTTGCAACTAAAAAGAAACTTTGTGTTCCCAACAAGCTAGGTGAAGGACGGCTTTCACACACAGTTATCATTCAGAACTGAGCATGTGGAGAGATTTTGGTTCATCTAGCACCAAGGTAACAGGTTGCAGGAGAAACTTTTACTCTGGTTTCTCAGTCTGTTTCCTACTGCCAGTTTGAAGTTCCTGCAGTTTTCACTGTAAAACCGTGTTGGAGCTAGTACCTCCCCATATATATGTATGGAGTGGAATTTGCTCCTGATAAGAATCTTTGTGTTCCCAAAAAGCCATGTGAAGGAAGGCTTTCAAACACAATTATCTCTCAGACTTTAGCATGTGGAGAGACGTTCGTTCATCTAGCACCAAGGGAACGTGTTGCAGGAGAAACTTTTCCTCTGGTTTCTCTGTCTGTTTCCTAGTTCCAGTTTGAAGTTTCTGCAGTTTTCACTGTAAAACCTAGTTGCAGCTAGTACCTCCCCATATATATGTATGGAGTTGTGTTTGCACCTGAAAAGAAACTTTGTGTTCCCAACAAGCTAGTTGAAGGACGGCTTTCACACACACTTATATCTCAGAACTGAGCATATGGAGAGATATTCGTTCATCTAGCGCCAAGGGAACTGGTTGCAGGGGAAATTTTTACTCTGGTTTCTCAGTCTGTTTCCTAGTGCCGGTTTGAAGTTCCTGCAGTTTTCACTATAAAACCGAGTTGGAGCTAGTACCTCCCCATACGTATATATGGAGTGGAGTTTGCACCTGAAAAGAAACCTTGTGTTCCAAACAAGCTAGTTGAATGATGGCTTTCACACAAACTTATCTCTCAGAACTGAGCATGTGGAGAGACGATCATTCATCTAGCACCATGGGAACGGCTTGCAGGCGCAACTTTTACTCTTGTTTCTCAATCTGTTTCCTTGTGCCGGTTTGAAGTTCCTGCAGTTTTCACTGTAAAACCGAGTTGGAGCTAGTACTTCCCCATATATATGTATGGAATGGAGTTTGCCACTAAAAAGAAACTTTGTGTTCCCAAAAAGCTAGGTGAAGTTCGGCTTTCACACACACTTATCTCTCAGAACTGAGCATGTGGAGAGACGTTTGTTTATCTAGAACAAGGGAACGGGTTGCAGGGGAAAATTTACTCTGGTTTGTCAGTCTGTTTCCTAGTGCCGGTTTGAAGTTCCTGCAGTTTTCACTGTAAAACCGATTTGCAGATAGAACCTCCCCATATATATGTATGGAGTGTAGTTAGCAACTAAAACGAAACTATGTGTTCCCAACAAGGTAGTTGAAGGAAGCCTTTCACACACACTTATATCTAAGAACTGAGCAAGTGGAGAGACGTTCGTTCATCTAGCACCAAGGGAACGGGTTGCAGGAGAAACTTTTACTCTGGTTTCTCAGTCTGTTTCCTAGGGCCGGTTTGAAGTTCCTGCAGTTTTCACTGTAAAACCGAGTTGGAGCTAGTCCCTACCCATATATATGTCTGGATTGGAGTTTGCAAATAAAAAGAAAGTTTGAGTTCATAACAAGCTAGGTGAAGGACGGCTTTCACACACACTTATCTCTGAGAACTGAGCATGTGGAGAGACGTTCGTTCATCTAGCACCAAGGGAACGGGTTGCAGGAGAAACTTGTACTCTGGTTTCTTAGTCTGATTCCTAGTGTCGGTTTGAAGTTCCTGCATTTTTCAGTGTAAAACCGAGTTGGAGCATATACCTCCGAATATATATGTATGGAGTGGGGTTTGCAACTAAAAAGAAACTTTGTGTTCCCAACAAGCTAGCTGAAGGATGGCTTTCACACACACTTATCTCTCAGAACTGAGCATGTGGAGAGACGTTCGTTCATCTAGCACCAAGGGAACGGGTTGCAGTAAAAACATTTACTCTGGATTCTCAGTCTGTTTCCTAGTGCCTGTTTGAAGTTCCTGCAGTTTTCACTGTAAAACCGATTTGCAGCTAGTACCTCCCCTTATATATGTATGGAACGGAGTTTGTAACTTAAAAGAAACTATGTGTACCCAACAAGCTAGGTGAAGGACGGCTTTCACACACACTTATCTATCAGAACTGAGCATGTGGAGAGACGTTCGTTCATCTAGCACCAAGGGAAAGGTTTGCAGGGGAAACTTTTACTCTGGTTTCTCAGTCTGTTTCCTAGTGCCGGTTTGAAATTCCTGCAGTTTTCACTGTAAAACCTAGTTGCAGCTAGTACCTCCCCATATATATGTATGGAGTGGAGTTTGCACCTGAAAAGAAACTTTGTTTTCCCAACAAGCTAGGTGAAGGACGGCATTCAAACATACTTATCTCCAAGAACTGAGCATGTGGAGAGACTTTTGTTCATATAGCGCCAAGGGAACGGGTTGCAGGAGAAACTTGTACTGTGGTTTCTCAGTCTGTATCCAAGTGCCGGTTTGAAGTTCCTGCAGTTTTCACTGTAAAACCGAGTTGGAGCTCGTACCTCCCATATATATGTATGGAGTGGACTCTGCACCTGAAAATAATCTATGTGTTCCCAAAAATCTAGATGAAGAACGGCTTTAAAACACACTTATCTCTAAGAACTGAGCATGTGGAGAGACGTTTGTTCTTGTAGCATCAATGGAACGGTTTGCAGGAAAAACTTTTCCCCTGGTTTCTCAGCCTGTTTCCTAGTGCAGGTTTGAAGTTCCTGCAGTTTTCACTGTAAAACCGATTTGCAGCTAGTACCTCCCCTTATATATGTATGGAATGGAGTTTGTAACTAAAAAGAATCTTTCTGTTCCCAACTAGATAGGTGAAGGACGGCTTTCAAACACACTTATCTCTCAGAACTGAGCATGAGGAGAGACGTTGGTTCATTTAGCACCAAAAGAACGGGTTGCAAGAGAAACTTTTACTCTCGTTTCTCAGTCTGTTTCCTAGTGCCGGTTTGAAGTTCCTGCAGTTTTCACTGTAAAACCGAGTTGGTGCTAGAACCTCCCCATATACATGTATGGAGTGGAGATTGCACCTGAAAAGAAACTTTGTGTTCCCAACAAGCTAGGTGAAGGACGGCTTTCACACACACATATCTCTCACAACTTAGCATGTGGAGAGACGTTCGTTCTTCTAGCACCAACGGAACGGGTTGCAGGAGAAACTTTTCCTCTGGTTTCTCATTCTGTTTCCTAGTGCCGGTTTTAAGTTCCTGCAGTTTTCTCTGTAAAACAGACTTGGAGCTAGTCCCTCCCCATATATATGTAAGGAGTGGAGTTTGCAACTAAAAAGAAATTTTAAGTTCATAACAAGCTAGGTGAAGGACGGCTTTCACAAATATTTATCTCTCAGAACTGAGCATGTGGAGAGACGTTCGTTCATCTACCACCAAGGGAACGGGTTGCAGGAGAAACTTTTTCTCTGGTTTCTCAGTCTGTTTCCTAGTGAAGTTTTGAAGATCCTGCAGTTTTCACTGTAAAACCGAGTTGGAGCTAGTACCTACCCATATACATGTATGGAGTGGAGTTTGCAACTAAAAAGAAACTTTGTGTTCCCAACAAGCTAGGTGAAGGACGGCTTTCACACACAGTTATCATTCAGAACTGAGCATGTGGAGAGATTTTGGTTCATCTAGCACCAAGGTAACAGGTTGCAGGAGAAACTTTTACTCTGGTTTCTCAGTCTGTTTCCTACTGCCAGTTTGAAGTTCCTGCAGTTTTCACTGTAAAACCGTGTTGGAGCTAGTACCTCCCCATATATATGTATGGAGTGGAGTTTGCTCCTGATAAGAATCTTTGTGTTCCCAAAAAGCCATGTGAAAGAAGGCTTTCAAACACAATTATCTCTCAGACCTTAGCATGTGGAGAGACGTTCGTTCATCTAGCACCAAGGGAACGAGTTGCAGGAGAAACTTTTCCTCTGGTTTCTCTGTCTGTTTCCTAGTTCCAGTTTGAAGTTTCTGCAGTTTTCACTGTAAAACCTAGTTGCAGCTAGTACCTCCCCATATATATGTATGGAGTTGTGTTTGCACCTGAAAAGAAACTGTGTGTTCCCAACAAGCTAGTTGAAGGACGGCTTTCACACACACTTATATCTCAGAACTGAGCATATGGAGAGATATTCGTTCATCTAGCGCCAAGGGAACTGGTTGCAGGGGAAATTTTTACTCTGGTTTCTCAGTCTGTTTCCTAGTGCCGGTTTGAAGTTCCTTCAGTTTTCACTATAAAACCGAGTTGGAGCTAGTACCTCCCCATACGTATATATGGAGTGGAGTTTGCACCTGAAAAGAAACCTTGTGTTCCAAACAAGCTAGTTGAATGATGGCTTTCACACAAACTTATCTCTCAGAACTGAGCATGTGGAGAGACGATCATTCATCTAGCACCAAGGGAACGGCTTGCAGGCGCAAGTTTTACTCTTGTTTCTCAATCTGTTTCCTAGTGCCGGTTTGAAGTTCCTGCAGTTTTCACTGTAAAACCGAGTTGGAGCTAGTACCTCCCCATATATATGTATGGAGTGGAGTTTGCACCTGAAAAGAATCTTGGTGTTCCCTATAAAGCTAGGTAAAGTACGGCTTTCAAACCCAATTATCTCTCAGAACTGAGCATGTAAAGAGACGTCCGTTCATCTAGCACCAAGGGAACGTGTTGCAGGAGAAACTTTTACTTTGGTTTCTCAGTCTGTTTCCTAGTGCCGAATTGAAGTTCCTGCAGTTTTCACTGTAAAACTGAGTTGGAGCTAGTACCTCCCCATATATATTTATGGAGTGGAATTTTCACCTGAAAAGAATCTTTGTGTTCCCAAAAATTTAGGTGAAGTACGGCTTTTACACACACTTATCTCTCAGAACTGAGCATGTGGAGAGACGTTCGTTCATCTAGCATCAAGGGATCGGGTTGCAGGTGAAACATTTACTCTTGTTTCTCAGTCTGTTTCCTAGTGCCGGGTTGAAGTTCCTGCAGTTTTCACTGTAAAGCCGAGTTGGATCTAGTACCTCCCCATATATATGTATGGATTGGAGTTTGCAACTTAAAAGAAACTTTGTGTTCCCAACAAGCTAGGTGAAGGACGGCTTTCACACACAGTTATCATTCAGAACTGAGCATGTGGAGAGATGTTGGTTCATCTAGCACCAAGGGAACGTGTTGCAGGAGAAACTTTTCCTCTGGTTTCTCTGTCTCTTTCCTAGTTCCAGTTTGAAGTTCCTGCAGTTTTCACTGTAAAACCTAGTTGCAGCTAGTACCTCCCCATATATATGTATGGAGTGGGGTTTGCAGCTGAAAAGAAACTTTTTGTTCCCAACAAGCTATTTGAAGGACGGCTTTCACACACACTTATATCTCAGAACTGAGCATGTGGAGAGACATTCATTCATCTAGCGCCAAGGGAACGGGTTGCATGGGAAATTTTTACTCTGGTTTCTCAGTCTGTTTCCTAGTGCCGGTTTGAATTTCCTGCAGTTTTCACTATAAAACCGAGTTGGAGCTAGTACCTCCCCATACGTATATATGGAGTGGAGTTTGCACCTGAAAAGAAACCTTGTGTTCCCAACAATCTAGGTGAAGGATGGCTTTCACACAAACTTATCTCTCAGAACTGAGCATGTGGAGAGACGATCATTCATCTAGCACCAAGGGAATGGCTTGCAGGCGAAACTTTTACTGTCGTTTCTCATTCTGTTTCCTTGTGCCGGTTTGATGTTCCTGCAGTTTTCACTGTAAAACCGAGTTGGAGCTAGTCCCTCCCCATATATATGTATGGATTGGAGTTTGCAACTGTAAAGAAACTTTGTGTTCCCAACAAGCTAGGTGAAGGACGGCATTCACACACACTTATCTCTCAGAACTGAGAATGTGGAGAGACGTTCGTTCACCTAGCACCAAGGGAACGGGTTGCAGGAGAAACTTTTACTCTGGTTTCTCAGTCTGTTTCTTAGTGCCGGTTTGAAGTTCCTGCAGTTTTCTCTGTAAAACCGAGTTGGTGGTAGTACCTCCCCATATATATGTATTGAGTGGAGTTTGAACCTGAAAAGATACTTTTTGTTCCCTACAACTAGTTGAAGGAAGGCTTTCACACAGAATTATCTTTCAGAACTGAGCATGTGGAGAGACGTTCTTTCATCTTCCACCAACGGAACGGGTTGCAGTAGAAACTTTTACTCTGGTTTCTCAGTCTGTTTCCTAGTGCCGGTTTGAAGTTCCTGCAGTTTTCCCTGTAAAACCGATTTGGAGCTAGTCCCTTCCCATATATATATAAGGATTGGAGTTTGCACATGAAAAGAAACTTTGTGTTCCCAACAAGCTAGGTGAAGGAAGGCTTTCACACACACTTATCTCTCAGAACTGAGCATGTGGAGAGACGTTCGTTCATCTAGCACCAAGGAAAAGTGTTGCAGGAGAAACTTTTACTCTGGTTTCTCAGCCTGTTTCCTAGAGCCGGTTAAAAGATCCTACAGTTTTCACTGTAAAACCGAATTGGGGATAGTACCTCCCCATATATATGTATGGAGTGGAGTTTGAACCTGAAATGATACTTTTTGTTCCCTACAACTAGTTGAAGGAAGGCTTTCACACACACTTATCTTTCAGAACTGAGCATGTGGAGAGACGCTCTTTCATCTTCCACCAACGGAACGGGTTGCATTAGAAACTTTTACTCTGGTTTCTCAGTCTGTTTCCTAGTGCCGGTTTGAAGTTCCTGCAGTTTTCCCTGTAAAACCGAGTTGGAGCTAGTCCCTTCCCATATATATATAAGGATTGGACTTTGCACATGAAAAGAAACTTTGTGTTCCCAACAAGCTAGGTGAAGGAAGGCTTTCACACACACTTATCTCTCAGAACTGAGCATGTGGAGAGACGTTCGTTCATCTAGCACAAATGGAACGGGTTGCAGGAGAAACTTTTCTCTGGTTTCTCAGTCTGTTTCCTACTACCGTTTTGAAGTTCATGCAGTTTTCACTGTAAAACTGAGTTGGAGCTAGTACCTCCCCATATATATTTATGGAGTGGAATTTGCACCTGAAAAGAATCTTTGTGTTCCCAAAAAGTTAGGTGAAGTTCGGCTTTTACACACACTTATCTCTCAGAACTGAGCATGTGGAGAGACGTTCGTTCAACTAGCATCAAGGGAACGGGTTGCAGGTGAAACTTTTACTCTTGTTTCTCAGTCTGTTACCTAGTGCCGGGTTGAAGATCCTGCAGTTTTCACTGTAAGGCCGAGTTGGAGCTAGTACCTCCCCATATATATGTATGGAGTGGAGTTTGCAACTAAAAAGAAACATTGTGTTCCCAACAAGCTAGGTGAAGGACGGCTTTCACACACAGTTATCATTCAGAACTGAGCATGTGGAGAGATGTTGGTTCATCTAGCACCAAGGTAACAGGTTGCAAGAGAAACTTTTACTCTGCTTTCTCAGTCTGTTTCCTAGTGCCGGTTTGAAGTTCCTGCAGTTTTCACTGTAAAACCGTGTTGGAGCTAGTACCTCCCCATATATATGTATGGAGTGGAGTTTGATCCTGAAAAGAATCTTTGTGTTCCCAAAAAGCCATGTGAAGGAAGGCTTTCAAACACAATTATCTCTCAGACCTGAGCATGTGGAGAGACGTTCGTTCATCTAGCACCAAGGGAACGTGTTGCAGTAGAAACTTTTCCTCTGGTTTCTCTGTCTCTTTCCTAGTTCCAGTTTGAAGTTCCTGCAGTTTTCACTGTAAAACCTAGTTGCAGCTAGTACCTCCCCATATATATGTATGGAGTGGGGTTTGCAGCTGAAAAGAAACTTTTTGTTTCCAACAAGCTAGTTGAAGTACGGCTTTCACACACACTTATATCTCAGAACTGAGCATGTGGAGAGACGATCATTCATCTAGCACTAAGGGAATGGCATGCAGGCGAAACTTCTACTGTTGTTTCTCATTCTGTTTCCTTGTGCCGGTTTGAAGTTCCTGCAGTTTTCACTGTAAAACCGAGTTGGAGCTAGTACCTCCCCATATATATGTATGGAGTGGAGTTTGCACCTGAAAAGAATCTTGGTGTTCCCTAAAAAGCTAGGTAAAATAAGGCTTTCAAACCCACTTATCTCTCAGAACTGAGCATGTAGAGAGACGTCCGTTCATCTAGCACCAAGGGAACGTGATGCAGGAGAAACATTTACTTTTTTTTCTCAGTCTGTTTCCTAGTGCCGAAATGATGTTCCTGCAGTTTTCACTGTAAAACCGAGTTGGAGCTAGTCCCTCCCCATATATATGTATGGATTGGAGTTAGCAACTGAAAAGAAACTTTGTGTTCCCAACAAGCTCGGTGAAAGTCGGCTTTCACACACACTTATCTATCAGAACTGAGCATGTGGAGAGACGTTCGTTCATCAAGCACCAAGGGAATGGTTTGCAGGAGAAACGATTACTCTGGTTTCTCAGTCTGTTCCCTATTGCCGGTTTGAATTTCCTGCAGTTTTAACTGTAAAACCGTGTTGGAGCTAGTACCACCCCATATATATGTATGGAGTGGAGTTTGCTCCTGAAAAGAAACTTTGTGTTCCCAACAAGTTAGGTGAAGGACGGCTTTCACACACAGTTATCATTCAGAACTTAGCATGTGGAGAGATGTTGGTTCATCTAGCACCAAGGTAACAGGTTGCAGGAGAAACTTTTACTCTGGTTTCTCAGTCTGTTTCCTAGTGCCGGTTTGAAGTTCCTGCAGTTTTCACTGTAAAACCGTGTTGGAGCTAGTACCTCCCCATATATATGTATGGAGTGGAGTTTGCTCCTGAAAAGAATCTTTGTGTTCCCAAAAAGCCATGTGAAGGAAGGCTTACAAACACAATTATCTCTCAGACCTGAGCATGTGGAGAGACGTTCGTTCATCTAGCACCAAGGGAACGTGTTGCAGGAGAAACTTTTCCTCTGGTTTCTCTGTCTTTTTCCTAGTTCCAGTTTGAAGTTCCTGCAGTTTTCACTGTAAAACCTAGTTGCAGCTAGTACCTCCCCATATATATGTATTGAGTGGGGTTTGCAGCTGAAAAGAAACTTTTTGTTCCCAACAAGCTAGTTGAAGGACGGCTTTCACACACACTTATATCTCAGAACTGAGCATGTGGAGAGACATTCGTTCATCTATCGCCAAGGGAACGGGTTGCATGGGAAATTTTTACTCTGGTTTCTCAGTCTGTTTCCTAGTGCCGGTTTGAAGTTCCTGCAGTTTTCACTATAAAACCGAGTTGGAGCTAGTACCTCCCCATACGTATATATGGAGTGGAGTTTGCACCTGAAAAGAAACCTTGTGTTCCCAACAAGCTAGTTGAAGGATGGCTTTCACACAAACTTATCTCTCAGAACTGAGCATGTGGAGAGACGATCATTCATCTAGCACCAAGGGAATGGCTTGCAGGCGAAACTTTTACTCTTGTTTCTCATTCTGTTTCCTTGTGCCGGTTTGAAGTTCCTGCAGTTTTCTCTGTAAAACCGAGTTGGAGCTAGTACCTCCCCATATATATGTATGGAGTGGAGTTTGAACCTGAAAAGAAACTTTGTGTTCCCAACAAGCTAGGTAAATGACGGCTTTCACACACGCTTATCTCTCAGAACTTTGCATGTGGAGAGACTTTCGTTCATCTAGCACAAATGGAACGGGTTGCAGGAGAAACATTTACTGTGGTTTCTCAGTCTGTTTCCAACTACCGATTTGAAGTTCATGCAGTTTTCACTGTAAAACTGAGTTGGAGCTAGTGCCTCCCCATATATATGTATGGAGTGGAGTTTGCACCTGAAAAGAATCTTGGTGTTCCCTAAAAAGCTAGGTAAAGTACGGCTTTCAAACCCACTTATCTCTCAGAAATGAGCATGTAGAGAGACGTCCGTTCATCTAGCACAAAGGGAACGTGCTGCAGGAGAAACATTTACTTTGGTTTCTCAGTCTGTTTCCTAGTGCCGAATTGAAGTTCCTGCAGTTTTCACTGTAAAACCGAGTTGGAGCTAGTCCCTCACCATATATATGTATGGATTGGAGTTTGCAACTGAAAAGAAACTTTGTGTTCCCAACAAGCTCGGTGAAAGTCGGCTTTCACACACACTTATCTCTCAGAAATGAGCATGTGGAGAGACGTTTGTTCATCAAGCACCAAGGGAATGGTTTGCAGGAGAAACGTTTACTCTGGTTTCTCAGTCTGTTCCCTATTGCCGGTTTGAATTTCCTGCAGTTTTAACTGTAAAACCGTGTTGGAGCTACTACCACCCCATATATATGTATGGAGTGGAGTTTGCTCCTGAAAAGAAACTTTGTGTTACCAACAAGCTAGGTGAAGGACGGCTTTCACACACACTTATTTCTCAGAACTGAGCATGTGGAGAGACGTTCGTTCATCTAGCACCAAGTGAACGGGTTGCAGGAGAAACATTTACTCTGGTTTCTCATTCTGTTTCCTTGTGCCGGTTTGAAGTTCCTGCAGTTTTCACTGTAAAACCGAGTTGGAGCTAGTACCTCCCCATATATATGTATGGAGTGGGGTTTGCAGCTGAAAAGAATCTTTTTGTTCCCAACAAGCTAGTTGAAGGACGGCTTTCACACACACTTATATCTCAGAACTGAGCATGTGGAGAGACATTCGTTCATCTAGCGCCAAGGGAACGGGTTGCAGGAGAAATTTTTACTCTGGTTTCTCAGTGTGTTTCCTACTGCCGGGTTGAAGTCCCTGCAGTTTTCGCTGTAAAACCGAGTTGGAGCTACTCCCTCCCCATATATATGTATGGAGTAGAGTTTGCACCTGAAAGGATCTTTGTGTTCCCAACAAGCTAGGTGAAGGACGGCTTTCACACACACTTTTCTCTCAGAACTGAGCATGTGGAGATACGTACGTTCATCTAGCACCAAGGGAAAGGGTTGCAGGAGAAACTATTACTCTGGTTTCCCAGTCTGATTCCTACTGCCGGTTTGAAGTTCCTGCAGTTTTCTCTGTAAAACCGAGTTGGAACTGTCTCCTCCCCATATATATGTATTTAGTGGAATTTGCAACTAAAAAGAAACTTCGTGTTCCCAAAAAGCTAGGTGAAGGACGGCTTTCACACACACTTATCCCTCAGAACTGAGCATGTGGAGAGACATTCTATCATCTAGCAGCAAGGGAACGGTTTGCAAGAGAAACTTGTACTCTGGTTTCTTAGTCTGTTTACTAGTTCCGGTTAGAAATTCCTATAGTTTTCACTATAAAACTGAGTTGCAGCTAGTACATCCCGATATATATGTATGGATTGGGGTTTGCAACTAGAAAGAAACTTTGTGTTCCCCACAAGCTAGTGAAGGACGGCTTTCACACACAATTATCTCTCAGAAATGAGCATGTGGAGAGACGTTCGTTCACTTGGCACCAAAGAAGGGGTCCCATGAGCAACTTTTACTCTGGTTTCTCAGTCTGTTTCCTTGTGCCAGTTTGAATTTCCTGCAGTTTTCACTGTAAAACCGAGTTGGAGCTAGTTCCTCCCCATATATATGTATGGAGAGGAGTTTGTGTTCCCAACAAGCTAGGTGAAGGACAGCTTTCACACACACTTATCTCTCAGAACTGAGCATGTGGAGAGACTTTCGTTCATCTAGCACCAAGGGAAAGGGTTGCAGCAGAAACTTTTACTCTGGTTTCTCAGTCTGTTTCCTAGTGGCGGTTTGAAGTTCCTGCAGTTTTCACTGTAAAACCGATTTGGAGCTAGTATCTGCCCATATATATGTATGGAGTGGATTTTGCAACTAAAAAGGAACTTTGTGTTCCCAAGAAGCTAGGTGAAGGACGGCTTTCACACACTCTTATTTCTCAGAACTGAGCATGTGGAGAGACGTTCGTTCATCTAGCACCAAGGGAACGGGTTGCAGGAGAAACTTTTACTCTGGTTTATCAGCCTGTTTCCTAGAGACGGTTAGAATTTCCTGCAGTTTTCACTGTAAAACCGAGTTGGAGCTAGTACCTACCCATATATATGTATGGAGTGGAGTTTGCACCTGATAAGAATCTTTGTGTTCCCAACAAGCTAGGTGAAGGACGGCTTTCACACACAATTATCTCTCAGAACTCAGCATGTGGAGAGACGTTCGTTCATCTAGCACCAATGGAACGGGTTGCAGGAGAAACATTTACTCTGGTTTCTCAGTCTGTTTCCTAGTACCGGTTTGAAGTTCCTGCAGTTTTCACTGTAAAACCGAGTTGGAGCTAGTCCCTCCCCATATATATATAAGGATTGGAGTTTGCACCTGAAAAGAAATTTTGTGTTCCCAACAAGCTAGTTGAAGGACGGCTTTCACACACACTTATCTCTCAGAACTGAGCAGGTGGAGAGACTTTCATTCATCTAGCACCTAGGGAACGGGTTGTAGGAGAAACTTTTACTCTGGCTTCTCAGTCTGTTTCCTAGTGCCGGGTTGAATTTCCTGCAGTTTTCGCTGTAAAACCGAGTTGGAGCTACTCCCTCCCCATACATATGTATGGAGTGGAGTTTTCTCCTGAAAATAAACTTTGTGTTCCCAACAAGCTAAGTGAAGGACGGCTTTAACACACATTTATCTCTCAGAACTTAGCATGTGGAGAGACGTACGTTCATGTGGCACCAAGGGAAAGGGTTGCAGGAGAAACTTTTACTCTGGTTTCTCAGTCTGTTTCCTAGTGACAGGTTGAAGTTCCTGCAGTTTTCTCTGTAAAACCGAGTTGGTACTGTCTCCTCCCCATATATATGTATGGAGTGGAGTTGGCAACTAAAAAGAAACTTTGTGTTCCCAAAAAGCTAGGTGAAGGACGCCTTTCACACACACTTATTCCTCAGAACTGAGCATGTGGAGAGACATTCTTTCATCTAGCAGCAAGGGAACGGTTTGCAAGAGAAACTTGTACTCTGGTTTCTCAGTCTGTTTCCTAGTGCCGGTTTGAAGTTTCTGCAGTTTTCACAGTAAAACCGAGTTGTAGTTGGTACCTCCCCATATATATATATGGAGTGGAGTTTGCACATGAAAAGAAACTTTGTGTTCCCAACAAGCTAGGTGAAGGACGGCTTTCACCCACAATTATCTCTCCGAACTGAGCATGTAGAGAGACGTTCGTTCATCTAGCACCAAGGGAACGGGTTGGAGGGGAAACTATTACTCTTTTTTCTCAGTCTGTTTCGTAGTGCCGGTTTGAAGTTCCTGCAGTTTTCACTGTAAAACCGAGTTGGAGCTAGTCCCTCCCCATATATATGTATGGAGTCGAGTTTGTGTTCCCAACAAGCTAGGTGAAGGACAGCTTTCACACACACTTATCTCTCAGAACTGAGCATGTGCAGAGACGTTCGTTCATCTAGCACAAAGGGAACGGGTTGCAGGAGAAACTTTTACTCTGGTTTCTCAGTCTGTTTCCTAGTGGCGGTTTGAAGTTCCTGCAGTTTTCACTGTAAAACCGAGTTGGAGCTAGTATCTGCCCATATATATGTATGGAGTGGATTTTGCAACTAAAAAGAAACTTTGTGTTCCCAAGAAGGTAGGTGAAGAACGGGTTTCACACACTTTTATTTCTCAGAACTGAGCATGTGGAGAGACGTTCGTTCATTTAGCACCAAGGGAACGGGTTGCAGGAGAAACTTTTACTCTGGTTTATCAGCCTGTTTCCTAGTGCCGGTTTGAAGTTAGTGCAGTTTTCACTGTAAAACAGAGTTGGAGCTTGTACCTCCCCATATATATTTATGGAATGGAGTTTGCAACTGAAAAGAAACTTTGTGTTCCGAACAAGCTAGGTGAAAGACGGCTTTCACGCACACTTAACTCTCAGAAATGAGCATGTGGAGAGACGTTCGTTCATCTAGCAGCAAGGGAACGGATTGCCGGTGAAACTTTTACTCTTGATTCTCAGTCTGTTTCCTAGTGCCGGTTTGAAGTTCCTGTAGTTTTCACTGTAAAACCGAGTTGGAGTTAGTACCTCCCCATATATATGTATGGACTGGAGTTTGCAACTAAAAAGAATATTTGTGTTCCCAACAAGCTAGGTGAAGTACGGCTTTCAGACACACTTATCTCTCAGAACTGAGCATGTGGAGAGACTTTCGTTAATCTAGCACCAAGGGAACGGGTTGCAGTAGAAATTTGTACTCTGGTTTTTCAGTCTGTTTCCTAGTGCCGGATTGAAGTTACTGCAGTTTTCACTATAAAACCGAGTTGTAGCTAGTACCTCCCCATATATATGTATGGAGTGTACTTTGCAACTATAAAGAAACTTTGTGTTCCCAAAAAGCTAGGTGAAGGACGGCTTTCACACACACTTATCTCTCAGAACTGAGCATGTGGAGAGACGTTCGTTCATCTAGCAGCAAGGGAACGGGTTGCAGGGGAAATTTTTACTCTTGTTTCTCAGTCTGTTTCCTCGTGCCGGTTGGAAGTTCCTGCAGTTTTCACTGTAAAACGAGTTGAAGCTAACCACTCCCCATATATATGTAAGGTGTGGAGTTTGCAACTAAAAAGAAACTTTGTGTTCCCAAAAAGCTAGGTGAAGGACGGCTTTCACACACACATATCTCTCAGAACTGAGCATGTGGAGAGACGTTTGTTCATCTAGCACCAAAGGAACGGGTTGCAGGAGAAACTTTTACTCTGGATTCTTAGTTTGTTTCCTAGTGCCGGTTTGAAGTTACTGCAGATTTCACTTTAAAACCGAGTTGTAGCTAGTACCTCCCCTATATATGTATGGAGTGGAGCTTGCAAATAAAAAGGAACTTTGTTTTCCCAACAAGCTAGGTGAAGGACGGCTTTCACACACACATATCTCTCAGAACTGGGCATGTGGAGAGACGATCGTTCATCTAGCACCAAGGGAACGGATAGCAGGAGAAACTTTTTCTCTTGTTTCTCAGTCTGTTTCCTAGTGCCGGTTTGAAGTTCCTGCAGTTTTCACTGTAAAACCGAGTTGGAGCCAGTACCTCCCCTTATATATGTATGGAGTGGTGTTTGAAACAAAAAAAAATATTTGTGTTCCCTACAAGCAAGTTGAAGTACGGCTTTCAAACACACTTATCTCTCAGAACTGAGCATGTGGAGAGACGTTCGTTCATCTGGCAGCAATAGAAAGTGTTGCAGGAGAAACTTTTACTCTGGTTTCTCAGACTGTTTCCTAGTGCCGGTTTGAAGTTAGTGCAGTTTTCACTGTAAAACAGTGTTGCAGCTTGTTCCTCCCCATATATATGTATGGAGTGGAGTTTGCACCTGAAAAGCATCTTTGTGTTCCCAACAAGCTAGGTGAAGGACGGCTTTCACACACACTTATCTCTCAGAACTGAGCATGTGGAGAGACTTTCGTTCATCTAGCAGCAAGGGAACGGGTTGTCGGTGAAACTTTTACTCTGGTTTCTCAGTCTGTTTCCTAGTTCCGGTTTGAATTACCTGCAGTTTTCACTGTAAAATCGAGTTGGAGCTAGTACATCCTCATATATATGTAAGGAGTGGAGTTTGCAACTAAAAAAATATTTGTGTTCCCAACAAGCTAGTTGAAGGACGGCTTTCAGACACACTTATCTCTCAGAAATGAGCATGTGGAGAGACTTTCGTTCATCTAGCTCCAACGGAACGGGTTGCAGTAGAAACTTGTACTCTGGTTTCTTAGTCTGTTTCCTAGTGCCGGTTTGAAGTTACTGCAGTTTTCACTGTAAAACCGAGTTGTAGCTTGTACCTCCCCAGATATATGTATGGAGTGGATTTTGAAACTAAAAAGGAACTTTGTGTTCCCAACAAGCTAGGTGAAGGACGGGTTTCACACACACTTATCTCTCAGAACTTAGCATGTCGAAAGACGTTCTTTCATCTAGCAGCAAGGGAACGGGTTGCAGGGGAAACTTTTACTCTTGTTTCTCATTTTGTTTCCTCGTGCCGGTTGGAAGTTCCTGCAGTTTTCACTGTAAAACGAGTTGGATCTAGTACCTCCCCATATATATGTATGGAGTGGAGTTTGCACCTGAAAAGATTCTTTGTGTTCCCAACAAGCTAGGTGAAGGACGGCTTTCACACACACTTATCTCTCAGAATTTAGTATGTGGAGAGACTTTTGTTCATCTAGCACCAAGGGAACGGATTGCAGGGAAACTTGTACTCTGGTTTCTTAGTCTGTTTCCTAGTGCCGGTTTGATGTTCCTGCAGTTTTCACTGTAATACCGAGTTACAGCTTGTACCTCCCCATATATATGTATGGAATGGAGTTTGCACTGAAAAGAAACTTTTTGTTCCCAAAAGAGATAGGTGAAGGACGGCATTCACGCACACATATCTCTCAGAATTGAGCATGTGGAGAGACGTTCGTTCATCTAGCACCAAGTGAACGGATTGCAGGGAAACTTTTACTCTAGTTTCTCAGTCTGTTCCTAGTGCCGGTTTGAAGTTCCTGCAGTTTTCACTGTAATACAGAGTTGGAGCTTGTACATCCCCATATATATGTATGGAGTGGAGTTTGAAACTAAAAAGAAAATTTGTGTTCCCTACAAGAAAGGTGAAGGACAGCTTTCACACACACTTATCTCTCAGACATGAGCATGTGGAGAGACGTTCGTTCATCTAGCACCAAGGGAACGGGTTGCAGGAGAAACTATTTCTCTGGTTTCTCAGTCTGTTTCCTAGTGCCGGTTTGAAGTTCCTGCAGTTTTCTCTGTAAAATCTAGTTGGAGCTAGTACCTCCCCATATATATGTATGGAGTGGAGTTTGCAACTAAAAAGAAACTTTGTGTTCCCAACAAGCTATTTGAAGGACGGCTTTTAAACACACTTATCTCTCAGAACTGAGCATGTGGAGAGACGTTCGTTCATCTAGCAGCAATAGAAAGTGTTGCAGGAGAAACTTTTACTCTCGTTTCTCAGACTGTTTCCTACTGCCGGTTTGAAGTTAGTGCAGTTTTCACTGTAAAACCGAGTTGCAGCTTGTACCCCCCATATATATGTATGGAATGGAGTTTGCAACTGAAAAGAAACTATTTGTTCCCAACAAGATAGGTGAAGGACGGCTTTCACACACACTTATGTCTCAGAACTGAGCATGTGGAGAGACTTTCGTTCATCTAGCACCAAGGGAACGGATTGCAGGTGAAACTTTTTCTCTGATTTCTCAGTCTTTTTCCTAGTGCCGGTACGAAATTCCTGCAGGTTTCACTGTAAAACCGATTTGGATCTATTACCTCCCCATATATATGTATGGAATGGAGTTTGCAACTAAAAAGAAACTTTGTGTTCCCAACAAGCTAGGTGAAGGACGGCTTTCACACACAATTATCTCTCAGAACTGAGCATATGGAGAGATGTTCGTTCAACTAGCACCAAGTGAACGGGTGGCAGGAGAAATTTTTACTCTTGTCTCTCAGTCTGTTTCCTAGTGCCGGTTTGAAGATCCTGCAGTTTTCACTGTAAAACCGAGTTGAAGCTAGTACCATCCCATATATATGTATGGAGTGGAGTTGGCAACTAAAAAGAATCTTTGTGTTCCCAACAAGCTAGGTGAAGGACGGCTTTCACGCACACTGAACTCTCAGAACTGAGCATGTGGAGAGACTTTCGTTCATCTAGCAGCAAGGGAACGGGTTGCCGGTGAAACTTTTACTCTGCTTTCTCAGTCTGTTTCCTAGTTCCGGTTTGAATTTCCTGCAGTTTTCACTGTAAAATCGAGTTGGAGTTAGTACCTCCTCATATATATGTAAGGAGTGGAGTTTGCAACTAAAAAAATATTTGTGTTCCCAACAAGCTAGTTGAAGGACGGCTTTCAGACACACTTATCTCTCAGAAATGAGCATGTGGAGAGACTTTCGTTCATCTAGCTCCAACGGAACGGTTTGCAGTAAAAACTTGTACTCTGGTTTCTTAGTCTGTTTCCTAGTGCCGGTTTGATGTTACTGCAGTTTTCACTGTAAAACCGAGTTGTAGCTTGTACCTCCCCAGATATATGTATGGAGTGGATTTTGAAACTAAAAAGGAACTTTGTGGTCCCAACAAGCTAGGTGAAGGACGGGTTTCACACACACTTATCTCTCAGAACTGAGCATGTCGAGAGACGTTTTTTCATCTAGCAGCAAGGGAACGGGTTGTAGGGGAAACTTTTACTCTTGTTTCTCATTCTGTTTCCTCGTGCCGGTTGGAAGTTCCTGCAGTTTTCACTGTAAAAAGAGTTGGATCTAGTACCCCCCCATATACATGTATGGAGTGGATTTGCACCTGAAAAGATTCTTTGTGTTCCCAACAAGCTAGGTGAAGGACGGCTTTCACACACACTTATCTCTCAGAATTTAGTATGTGGAGAGACTTTTGTTCATCTAGCACCAAGGGAACGGATTGCAGGGAAACTTGTACTCTGGTTTCTTAGTCTGTTTCCTAGTGCCGGTTTGATGTTCCTGCAGTTTTCACTGTAAAACCGAGTTGGAGCTTGTACCTCCACATATATATGTATGGAGTGAAGTTTGCAACTAAAAAGAACCTTTTTGTTCCCAACAAGATAGGTGAAGGACGGCTTTCACGCACACATATCTCTCAGAACTGAGCATGTGGAGAGACGTTCGTTCATCTAGCACCAAGTGAACGGGTTGCAGGAGAAACTTTTACTCTGGTTTCTCAGACTGTTTCCTAGTGCCGGTTTGAAGTTCCTGCAGTTTTCACTGTAAACACGAGTTGAAGCTAGTACCATCCCATATATATGTATGGAGTGGAGTTTGCAACTAAAAAGAAACTTTGTGTTCCCTACAAGCTAGGTGAAGGACGGCTTTCACGCACAGTTAACTCTCAGAACTGAGCATGTGGAGAGACTTTCGTTCATCTAGCAGCAAGGGAACGGGTTGCCGGTGAAACTTTTACTCTGGATTCTCAGTCTGTTTCCTAGTGCCGGTTTTATATTCCTGCAGTTTTCACTGTAAACACGAGTTGAAGCTAGTACCATCCCATATATATGTATGGAGTGGAGATTGCAACTAAAAAAATATTTGTGTTCCCAACAAGCTAGGTGAAGGACTGCTTTCAGACACAATTATCACTCAGAACTGAGCATGTGGAGAGACTTTCGCTGATCTAGCACCAACGGAACGGGTTGCAGTAGAAAGTTGTACTCTGGTTTCTTAGTCTGTTTCCTAGTGCCAGTTTGAAGTTACTGCAGTTTTCACTGTAAAAGCGAGTTGTAGCTAGTACCTCCCCATATATATGTATGGAGTGGAGTTTGCAACTAAAAAGGAACTTTGTGTTCCCAACAAGCTAGGTGAAGGACGGCTTTCACACACACTTATCTCTCAGAACTGAGCATGTGGAGAGACGTTCGTTCATCTAGCACCAAGGGAACTGATTGCAGGGAAACTTTTACTCTGGTTTCTCAGTCTGTTTCCTAGTGCCGGTTTGAAGTTCCTGCAGTGTTCTCTGTAAAATCGAGTTGGAGCTAGTTCCTCCCCATATATATGTATGGAATGGAGTTTGCAACTGAAAAGAAACTTTTTCTTCCCAACAAGGTATGTGAAGGATGGCTTTCAAACACACTTATCTCTCAGAACTGAGCATGTGTAGAGACGTTCGTTCATCTAGCAGCAATAGAAATGGTTGCAGGAGAATCTTTTACTCTCGTTTCTCAGACTGTTTCCTACTGCCGGTTTGAAGTTAGTGCATATTTCACTGTAAAACCGAGTTGCAGCTTGTACCTCCCCATATATATGTATGGAATAGAGTTTGCACTGAAAAGAAACTTTTTGTTCCCAAAAGAGATAGGTGAAGGACGGCTTTCACACACACTTATCTCTCAGAACTGAGCATGTGGAGAGACGTTCGTTCATCTAGCACCAAGGGAACGGGTTGCAGGAGAAACTTTTTCTCTGGTTTCTCAGTCTGTTTCCCAGTGCCGGTTTGAAGTTCCTGCAGTTTTCTCTGTAAATTCGAGTTGGAGCTAGTACCTCCCCATATATATGTATGGAGTGGAGTTTGCAACTGAAAAGAAACTTTTTGTTCCCAACAAGATAGGTGAAGGACGGCTTTCACACACAATAATCTCTCAGAACTGAGCATGTATAGAGACGTTCGTTCATCTAGCACCAAGGGATCGTGTTGCAGGAGAAACTTTTTCTTTGATTTCTCAGTCTGTTTCCTAGTGCCGGTTTGAAGTTCCTGCAGTTTTCACTGTAAAACCGAGATGGAGCTTGTGCCTCCCCATATAAAAATATGGAGTGGTGTTTGCACATGAAAAAAAACTTTGTGTTGAAAAACAAGCTAGGTGAAGGACGGCATTCACACAGAAATATCTCTCAGAACTGAGCATGTGGAGAGACGTTCGTCACCTAGCACCAAGTGAACGGGTTGCAGGAGAAACTTTTACTCTTGTTTCTCAGTCTGTTTCCTAGTGCCGGTTTGAAGTTCCTGCAGTTTTCACTGTATAACCGAGTTGGAGCTAGTACCTCCCCATATATATGTATGGAGTGGAGTTTGCAACTAAAAAGAAACTTTGTGTTCCCAACAAGCTAGGTGAAGGACGGCTTTCACACACACATATCTCTCAGAACTGAGCTTGTGGAGAAACGTTCGTTCATCTATCAGCAAGGGAACGGGTTGCAGGGGAAACTTTTTCTCTTGTTTCTGATTCTGTTTCCTAGTGCCGGTTTGTTGTTCCTGAAGTTTTTACTGTAAAAAGAGTTGGAGCTAGTACCTCCCCATATATATGTATGGAGTGAAATTTGTAACTAAAGAGGATCTTTGTGTTCCTAACAAGCTATGTGAAGGACGGCTTTCACACACACTTATCTCTCAGAACTGAGCATGTGGAGAGACGTTCGTTCATCTAGCTCAAAGAGAACGGGTTGCAGGAGACACTTATACTCTTGTTTCTCATTCTGTTTCCTATTGCCGGTTTGAATTTCCTGCAGTTTTCACTGTAAAACCGAGTTGCAGCTTGTACCTCCCCATATATATGTATGGGTTGTAGTTGGCAACTAAAAAGAAACTTTGTGTTCCCAACAAGCTAGGTGAAGGACGGCTTTCACACACACTTATCTCTCAGATCTGAGCATGTGGAGAGACTATCGTTCATCTAGCACCAAAGGAACGAGTTGCAGGAGAAACTTTTACTCTGTTTTCTCAGTCTGTTTCCTTGTGCCGGTTTGAATTTCCTGCAGTTTTAACTGTAAAACCGAGTTGGAGCTTGTACATCCCCATATATATATATGGAGTGGAGTTTGAAACTTAAAAGAAAATTTGGTGTTCCCAAAAATCTAGGAGAAGAACGGCTTTCACACAAACTTATCTCTCAGAACTGAGCATGTGGAGAGACGTTGGTTCATCTAGCACCAAGGGAACGTGTTGCAAGAGAAACTTGTACTCTAGTATCACAGTCTGTTTCCTAGTGCCGGTTAGAAGTTCCTGCAGATTTCACTGTAAAACCGTGTTGTAGCTAGTCCTTCCCATATATATGTATGGAGTGGAGTTTGCAACTAAAAAGAAACTTTGCGTTCCCAACAAGCTAGGTGAAGGACGGCTTTCACACACACATATCTCTCAGAACTTAGCATGTTGAGAGACGTTCGTTCATCTAGCACCAAGGGAACGTGTTGCAGGAGAAACTTTTACTTTGGTTTCTCAGTCTGTTTCCTAGTGCCGGTTTGAATTTCCTGCAGTTTTAACTGTAAAACCGAGATGGAGCTAGTCCCTCCCCATATATATGTATGGAGTGGTGTTTGCTCATGAAAAGAAACTTTGTGTTGCGAACAATCTTGGTGAAGGAAGGCATTCACACACAATTATCTCTCAGAACTGAGCATGTTGAGAGACTTTCGTTCACCTAGCACAAATGTAACGGGTTGCAGGAGAAACTATTACTCTGGTTTTTCAGTCTGTTTCCTACTGCCGGTTTGTAGTTCCTGCAGTTTTCACTGTTAAACCGAGTTAGAGCTAGTCCCTCCCCATATAAATGTATGGAGTGGAGTTTGTAACTGAAAAGGAACTTTGTGTTCCCAACAAGCTAGATGAAGGACGGGTTTCACACACACTTATCTCTCAGAACTGAGCATGTGTAGAGACGTTAGTTCATCTAGCAGCAAGGGAACAGGTTGCAAGAGAAACTTGTACTCTGGTTTCTTAGTCTGTTTCCTAGTGTCGGTTTGAAGTTCCTGCAGTTTTCACTGTAAAACCGATTTGCAGCTAGTACCTCCCCATATATATGTAAGGAGTGGAGTTTGCAACTAAAAAGAAACTTTGTGTTCCCAAGAAGCTAGGTGAAGGACGGCTTTCACACACACTTATCTCTCAGAGCTGAGCATGTGGAGAGACTTTCGTTCATCTAGCACCAAAGAATGTTTGCAGGAGTAACTTTAACTCTGGTTTCTCAGTCTGTTTCCCAGTGCCGGTTAGAAGTTCCTGCAGATTTCACTGTAAAACCGTGTTGTAACTAGTCCTTCCCATATATATTTATGGAGTGGAGTTTGCAACTAAAAAGAAACTTTGGGTTCCCAACAAGCTAGGTGAAGGGCGGCTTTCACACACACATTTCTCTCAGAGCTTAGCATGTGGAGAGACGTTCGTTCATCTAGCACCAAGGGAACGTGTTGTAGGAGAAACTATTACTTTGGTTTCTCAGTCTGTTTCCTAGTGCCGGTTTGAAGTTCCTGCAGTTTTCACTGTAAACACGAGTTGAAGCTAGTACCATCCCATATATATGTATGGAGTGATGTTTGCACGTGAAAAGAAACGTTGTGTTGCCAACAAGCTAAGTGAAGGACGGCATTCACACACAATTATCTCTCAGAACTGAGCATGTGGAGAGACGTTCGTTCACCTAGCACCAAAGGAACGGGTTGCACGGAAAACTTTTACTCTTGTTTCTCAGTCTGTTTCCTAGTGCCGGTTTGAAGTTCCTGCAGTTTGCACTGTAAAACCGAGTTGGAGCTAGTACCTCCCCATATATATGTATGGAGTGGTGTTTGCAACTAAAAAGAAACTTTGTGTTCCCAACAAGCTAGGTGAAGGACGGCTTTCACAGACACATATCTCTCAGAACTGAGCTTGTGGAGAGACGTTCGTTCATCTATCAGCAAGGGAACGGGTTGCAGGGGAAACTTTTACTCTTGTTTCTGATTCTGTTTCCTAGTGCCGGTTTGTTGTTCCTGCAGTTTTCACTGTAAAACAGAGTTGGAGCTAGTACCTCCCCATATATATGAATGGAGTGGAGTTTGCAACTAAAATGGAACTTTGTGTTCCCAACAAGCTAGGTGAAGGACGGCTTTCACACGCACATATCTCTCAGAACTGAGCATGTGGAGAGAAGTTCGTTCATCTAGCACCAAGAGAACGGGTTGCAGGAGAAACTTTTACTCTTGTTTCTCATTCTTTTTCCTAGTGCCGGTTAGAATTTCCTGCAGTTTTCACTGTAAAACCGAGTTGCAGCTAGTACCTCCCCATATATATGTATTGGGTGGAGTTTGCAACTAAAAAGAAACTTTGTGTTCCCAACAAGCTAGGTGAAGGGCGGCTTTCACACACACTTATCTCTCAGATCTGAGCATGTGGAGAGACTTTCGTTCATCTAG
Source organism: Camelus dromedarius (assembly GCF_036321535.1). NCBI lineage: Eukaryota > Metazoa > Chordata > Mammalia > Artiodactyla > Camelidae > Camelus > Camelus dromedarius. The sequence continues at coordinate 833,564 of NW_026989809.1, read as the reverse complement.
CACCAAGGGAACGGGTTGCAGGAGAAACTTTTACTCTAGTTTCTCAGTCTGTTTCCTTGTGCGGGTTTGAAGTTCCTGCAGTTTTCACTGTAAAACCGTGTTGGAGCTAGTACCTCCCCATATATATGTATGGAGTGGAGTTTGAAACTAAAAAGAAAATTTGGTGTTCCCAACAATCTAGGTGAAGAACGGCTTTCACACAAACTTATCTCTCAGAACTGAGCATGTGGAGAGACGTTGGTTCATCTACACCAAGGGAACTTATTGCAAGAGAAACTTGTACTCTGGTTTCTCAGTCTGTTTCCTAGTCCCGGTTTGAAGTTCCTGCAGATTTCACTGTAAAACCGTGTTGTACCTAGCCTTTCCCATATATATGTATGGAGTGGAGTTTGCACATGAAAAGAAACTTTGTGTTGCCAACAAGCTAGGTGAAGGACGGCATTCACACACAATTATCTCTCAGAACTGAGCATGTGGAGAGACGTTCGTTCATCTAGCACCATGGGAACGGGTTGCAGGAGAAACTATTACTCTGGTTTCTCAGTCTGTTTCCTAGTGCCGGGTTGAATTTCCTGCAGTTTTACTGTAAAATCGAGTTAGAACTAGACCCTCCCCATATATATGTACGGAGTGTATTTTGCTGCTGAAAAGAAACCTTGTGTTCCCAACAAGCTAGTTGAAGGACGGCTTTCAAACACACTTATCTCTCAGAACTGAGCATGTGGAGAGACGTTCGTTCATCTAGCACCAAGGGAACGGTTTGCAGGAGAAAATATTACTCTGGTTTCTCAGTCTGTTTCCTAGTGCCGGTTTGAAGTTCCTGCAGTTTTCACTGTAAAACCGAGTTGCAGCTAGTACCTCCCCATATATATGTATGGAGTGGAGTTTGCAACTAAAAGAAACTTTGTGTTCCCATCAAGCTACGTGAAGACAGCTTTCACACACACTTATCTCTCAGAACTGAGCATGTGGAGAGTTGTTCGTTCATCTAGCACCAAGGGAACGTGTTGCAGGAGAAACTTTTACGTTGTTTTCTCAGTCTGTTTCATAGTTTCTGTTTGAATTTCCTGAAGTTTTCACTGTAAAACCGAGTTTGTGCTAGTAAAACCCCATATATATTTATGGTGTGGAGTTTGCACCTGAAAAGAAACTGTGTTCCCAACAACCTAGGTGAAGGACGGCTTTCACACACGCTTATATCTCAGAACTGAGCATGTAGAGAGACGTTCGTTCATCTAGCACCAAGGGAACTGGTTCCAATAGAAACTTTTACTCTGGTTTCTCAGTCTTTTTCCTAATGCCGGGTTTAAGTTCCTGCAGTTTTACTTTAAAACCGAGTTAGAACTAGAACATCCCCATATATATGTACGGAGTGGATTTTGCTGCTGAAAAGAAACTTTGTGTTCCCAACAAGATAGTGGCAGGAAGGCTTTGACACACACTTATCTCTCAGAACTGAGCATGTGGAGAAATGTTCTTTCATTTAGCACCAAGGGAACGGGTTGCAGGAAAAACTATTACTCTGGTTTCTCAGTCTGTTTCCTAGTGCCGGGTTGAAGTTCCTGTAGTTTTCACTGTAAAACAGAGTTGGAGCTAGTACCTCCCCATATATATGTATGGATTTGAGTTTGCACATGAAAAGAACTCTGTGTTCCCAACAAGGTCCGTGAAGGACAATTTCACACACATTTATCTCTCAGAACTCAGCATGTGGAGAGACGTTCGTTCATCTAGCACCAAGGGAACGGGTTGCAGGAGAAACTTTTTCTCTGGTTTCTCAGTCTGTTTCCCAGTGCCGGTTTGAAGTTCCTGCAGTTTTCTCTGTAAATTCGAGTTGGAGCTAGTACCTCCCCATATATATGTATGAAGTGGAGTTTGCAACTGAAAAGAAACTTTTTGTTCCCAACAAGATAGGTGAAGGACGGCTTTCACACACAATAATCTCTCAGAACTGAGCATGTATAGAGACGTTCGTTCATCTAGCACCAAGGGATCGTGTTGCAGGAGAAACTTTTTCTTTGGTTTCTCAGTCTGTTTCCTAGTGCCGGTTTGAAGTTCCTGCAGTTTTCACTGTAAAACCGAGATGGAGCTTGTGCCTCCCCATATAAAAATATGGAGTGGTGTTTACACATGAAAAAAAACTTTGTGTTGAAAAACAAGCTAGGTGAAGGACGGCATTCACACAGAAATATCTCTCAGAACTGAGCATGTGGAGAGACGTTCGTTCACCTAGCACCAAGGGAACGGGATGCAGGAGAAACTTTTACTCTTGTTTCTCAGTCTGTTTCCTAGTGCCGGTTTGAAGTTCCTGCAGTTTTCACTGTATAACCGAGTTGGAGCTAGTACCTCCCCATATATATGTATGGAGTGGAGTTTGCAACTAAAAAGAAACTTTGTGTTCCCAACAAGCTAGGTGAAGGACGGCTTTCACACACACATATCTCTCAGAACTGAGCTTGTGGAGGAACGTTCGTTCATCTATCAGCAAGGGAACGGGTTGCAGGGGAAACTTTTTCTCTTGTTTCTGATTCTGTTTCCTAGTGCCGGTTTGTTGTTCCTGAAGTTTTTACTGTAAAACAGAGTTGGAGCTTGTACCTCCCCATATATATGTATGGAGTGGAATTTGTAACTAAAGAGGATCTTTGTGTTCCTAACAAGCTATGTGAAGGACGGCTTTCACACACACTTATCTCTCAGAACTGAGCATGTGGAGAGACGTTCGTTCATCTAGCTCAAAGAGAACGGGTTGCAGGAGACACTTATACTCTTGTTTCTCATTCTGTTTCCTATTGCCGGTTTGAATTTCTTGCAGTTTTCACTGTAAAACCGAGTTGCAGCTTGTACCTCCCCATATATATGTATGGGTTGTAGTTGGCATATAAAAAGAAACTTTGTGTTCCCAACAAGCTAGGTGAAGGACGGCTTTCACACACACTTATCTCTCAGATCTGAGCATGTGGAGAGACTATCGTTCATCTAGCACCAAAGGAACGAGTTGCAGGAGAAACTTTTACTCTGTTTTCTCAGTCTGTTTCCTTGTGCCGGTTTGAATTTCCTGCAGTTTTAACTGTAAAACCGAGTTGGAGCTAGTACATCCCCATATATATATATGGAGTGGAGTTTGAAACTTAAAAGAAAATTTGGTGTTCCCAAAAATCTAGGTGAAGAACGGCTTTCACACAAACTTATCTCTCAGAACTGAGCATGTGGAGAGACGTTGGTTCATCTAGCACCATGGGAACGTGTTGCAAGAGAAACTTGTACTCTAGTATCTCAGTCTGTTTCCTAGTGCCGGTTAGAAGTTCCTGCAGATTTCACTGTAAAACCGTGTTGTAGCTAGTCCTTCCCATATATATGTATGGAGTGGAGTTTGCAACTAAAAAGAAACTTTGCGTTCCCAACAAGCTAGGTGAAGGACCCCTTTCAAACACACATATCTCTCAGAACTTAGCATGTTGAGAGACGTTCGTTCATCTAGCACCAAGGGAACGTGTTGCAGGAGAAACTTTTACTTTGGTTTCTCAGTCTGTTTCCTAGTGCCGGTTTGAATTTCCTGCAGTTTTAACTGTAAAACCGAGATGGAGCTAGTCCCTCCCCATATATATGTATGGAGTGGTGTTTGCACATGAAAAGAAACTTTGTGTTGCCAACAATCTTGGTGAAGGAAGGCATTCACACACAATTATCTCTCAGAACTGAGCATGTGGAGAGACGTTCGTTCACCTAGCACAAATGTAACGGGTTGCAGGAGAAACTATTACTCTGGTTTTTCAGTCTGTTTCCTACTGCCGGTTTGTAGTTCCTGCAGTTTTCACTGTTAAACCGAGTTAGAGCTAGTCCCTCCCCATATAAATGTATGGAGTGGAGTTTGTAACTGAAAAGGAAATTTGTGTTCCCAACAAGCTAGATGAAGGACGGGTTTCACACACACTTATCTCTCAGAACTGAGCATGTGGAGAGACGTTAGTTCATCTAGCAGCAAGGGAATAGGTTGCAAGAGAAACTTGTATTCTGGTTTCTTAGTCTGTTTCCTAGTGTCGGTTTGAAGTTCCTGCAGTTTTCACTGTAAAACCGATTTGCAGCTAGTACCTCCCCATATATATGTAAGGAGTGGAGTTTGCAACTAAAAAGAAACTTTGTGTTCCCAAGAAGCTAGGTGAAGACGGCTTTCACACACACTTATCTCTCAGAGCTGAGCATGTGGAGAGACTTTCGTTCATCTAGCACCAAAGAATGTTTGCAGGAGTAACTTTAACTCTGGTTTCTCAGTCTGTTTCCCAGTGCCGGTTAGAAGTTCCTGCAGATTTCACTGTAAAACCGTGTTGTAACTAGTCCTTCCCATATATATTTATGGAGTGGAGTTTGCAACTAAAAAGAAACTTTGGGTTCCCAACAAGCTAGGTGAAGGGCGGCTTTCACACACACATTTCTCTCAGAGCTTAGCATGTGGAGAGACGTTCGTTCATCTAGCACCAAGGGAACGTGTTGTAGGAGAAACTATTACTTTGGTTTCTCAGTCTGTTTCCTAGTGCCGGTTTGAAGTTCCTGCAGTTTTCACTGTAAAACCGAGATGGAGCTAGTCCCTCCCCATATATATGTATGGAGTGATGTTTGCACGTGAAAAGAAACGTTGTGTTGCCAACAAGCTAAGTGAAGGACGGCATTCACACACAATTATCTCTCAGAACTGAGCATGTGGAGAGACGTTCGTTCACCTAGCACCAAGGGAACGGGTTGCAGGGAAAATTTTTACTCTTGTTTCTCAGTCTGTTTCCTAGTGCCGGTTTGAAGTTCCTGCAGTTTGCACTGTAAAACCGAGTTGGAGCTAGTACCTCCCCATATATATGTATGGAGTGGTGTTTGCAACTAAAAAGAAACTTTGTGTTCCCAACAAGCTAGGTGAAGGACGGCTTTCACAGACACATATCTCTCAGAACTGAGCTTGTGGAGAGACGTTCGTTCATCTATCAGCAAGGGAACGGGTTGCAGGGGAAACTTTTACTCTTGTTTCTGATTCTGTTTCCTAGTGCCGGTTTTTTGTTCATGCAGTTTTCACTGTAAAACAGGGTTGGAGCTAGTACCTCCCCATATATATGAATGGAGTGGAGTTTGCAACTAAAATGGAACTTTGTGTTCCCAAAAAGCTAGGTGAAGGACGGCTTTCACACGCACATATCTCTCAGAACTGAGCATGTGGAGAGAAGTTCGTTCATCTAGCACCAAGAGAACGGGTTGCAGGAGAAACTTTTACTCTTGTTTCTCATTCTTTTTCCTAGTGCCGGTTAGATTTTCCTGCAGTTTTCACTGTAAAACCGAGTTGCAGCTAGTACCTCCCCATATATATGTATTGGGTGGAGTTTGCAACTAAAAAGAAACTTTGTGTTCCCAACAAGCTAGGTGAAGGGCGGCTTTCACACACACTTATCTCTCAGATCTGAGCATGTGGAGAGACTTTCGTTCATCTAGCACCAAGGGAACGGGTTGCAGGAAGAACTTTTACTCTAGATTCTCAGTCTGTTTCCTTGTGCGGGTTTGAAGTTCCTGCAGTTTTCACTGTAAAACCGTGTTGGAGCTAGTGCCTCCCCATATATATGTATGGAGTGGAGTTTGAAACTAAAAAGAAAATTTGGTGTTCCCAACAATCTAGGTGAAGAACGGCTTTCACACAAACTTATCTCTCAGAACTGAGCATGTGGAGAGACGTTGGTTCATCTACACCAAGGGAACTTATTGCAAGAGAAACTTGTACTCTGTTTTCTCAGTCTGTTTCCTAGTCCCGGTTTGAAGTTCCTGCAGATTTCACTGTAAAACCGTGTTGTACCTAGTCTTTCCCATATATATGTATGGAGTGGAGTTTGCACATGAAAAGAAACTTTGTGTTGCCAACAAGCTAGGTGAAGGACGGCATTCACACACAATTATCTCTCAGAACTGAGCATGTGGAGAGACGTTCGTTCATCTAGCACCATGGGAACGGGTTGCAGGAGAAACTATTACTCTGGTTTCTCAGTCTGTTTCCTAGTGCCGGGTTGAATTTCCTGCAGTTTTACTGTAAAATCGAGTTAGAACTAGACCCTCCCCATATATATGTACGGAGTGGATTTTGCTGCTGAAAAGAAACCTTGTGTTCCCAACAAGCTAGTTGAAGGACGGCTTTCAAACACACTTATCTCTCAGAACTGAGCATGTGGAGAGACGTTCGTTCATCTAGCACCAAGGGAACGGTTTGCAGGAGAAAATATTACTCTGGTTTCTCAGTCTGTTTCCTAGTGCCGGTTTGAAGTTCCTGCAGTTTTCACTGTAAAACCGAGTTGCAGCTAGTACCTCCCCATATATATGTATGGAGTGGAGTTTGCAACTAAAAGAAACTTTGTGTTCCCAACAAGCTACGTGAAGACAGCTTTCACACACACTTATCTCTCAGAACTGAGCATGTGGAGAGTTGTTCGTTCATCTAGCACCAAGGGAACGTGTTGCAGGAGAAACTTTTACGTTGTTTTCTCAGTCTGTTTCATAGTTTCTGTTTGAAGTTCCTGAAGTTTTCACTGTAAAACCGAGTTTGTGCTAGTAAAACCCCATATATATTTATGGTGTGGAGTTTGCACCTGAAAAGAAACTGTGTTCCCAACAACCTAGGTGAAGGACGGCTTTCACACACGCTTATATCTCAGAACTGAGCATGTAGAGAGACGTTCGTTCATCTAGCACCAAGGGAACTGGTTGCAATAGAACCTTTTACTCTGGTTTCTCAGTCTTTTTCCTAATGCCGGGTTTAAATTCCTGCAGTTTTACTTTAAAACCGAGTTAGAACTAGAACATCCCCATATATATGTACGGAGTGGATTTTGCTGCTGAAAAGAAACTTTGTGTTCCCAACAAGATAGTGGCAGGAAGGCTTTGACACACACTTATCTCTCAGAACTGAGCATGTGGAGAAACGTTCTTTCATTTAGCACCAAGGGAACGGGTTGCAGGAAAAACTATTACTCTGGTTTCTCAGTCTGTTTCCTAGTGCCGGGTTGAAGTTCCTGCAGTTTTCACTGTAAAACAGAGTTGGAGCTAGTACCTCCCCATATATATGTATGGATTTGAGTTTGCACATGAAAAGAACTCTGTGTTCCCAACAAGGTCCGTGAAGGACAGCATTCACACACACTTATCTCTCAGAACTCAGCATGTGGAGAGACTTTCGTTCATCTAGCAGCAAGGGAACGGGTTGCCGGTGAAACTTTTACTCTGGATTCTCAGTCTGTTTCCTAGTGCCGGTTTGAAGTTCCTGCAGTTTTCACTGTAAAATCGAGTTGGAGCTAGTACCTCCCCATATATATGTATGGAGTGGAGATTGCAACTAAAAAAATATTTGTGTTCCCAACAAGCTAGGTGAAGGACGGCTTTCAGACACAATTATCACTCAGAACTGAGCATGTGGAGAGACTTTCGTTCATCTAGCACCAACGGATCGGGTTGCAGTAGAAAGTTGTACTCTGGTTTCTTAGTCTGTTTCCTAGTGCCGGTTTGAAGTTACTGCAGTTTTCACTGTAAAAGCGAGTTGTAGCTAGTACCTCCCCATATATATGTATGGAGTGGAGTTTGCAACTAAAAAGGAACTTTTTGTTCCCAACAAGCTAGGTGAAGGACGGCTTTCACACACTCTTATCTCTCAGAACTGAGCATGTGGAGAGACGTTCGTTCATCTAGCACCAAGGGAACTGATTGCAGGGAAACTTTTACTCTGGTTTCTCAGTCTGTTTCCTAGTGCCGGTTTGAAGTTCCTGCAGTGTTCTCTGTAAAATCGAGTTGGAGCTAGTTCCTCCCCATATATATGTATGGAATGGAGTTTGCAACTGAAAAGAAACTTTTTGTTCCCAACAAGGTAGGTGAAGGACGGCTTTCAAACACACTTATCTCTCAGAACTGAGCATGTGTAGAGACGTTCGTTCATCTAGCAGCAATAGAAATGGTTGCAGGAGAATCTTTTACTCTCGTTTCTCAGACTGTTTCCTACTGCCGGTTTGAAGTTAGTGCAGTTTTCACTGTAAAACCGAGTTGCAGCTTGTACCTCCCCATATATATGTATGGAATAGAGTTGGCACTGAAAAGAAACTTTTTGTTCCCAAAAGAGATAGGTGAAGGACGGCTTTCACGCACACATATCTCTCAGAATTGAGCATGTGGAGAGACGTTCGTTCATGTATCACCAACGGAACGGGTTGCAGTAGAAACCTGTACTCTGGTTTCTTAGTCTGTTTCCTAGTGCCGGTTTGAAGTTACTGCAGTTTTCACTGTAAAACCGAGTTGTAGCTAGTACCTCCCCATATATATGTATGGAGTGGATTTTGCAACTAAAAAGGAACTTTGTGTTCCCAACAAGCTATGTGAAGGACGGCTTTCACACACACTGAACTCTCAGAACTGAGCATGTGGAGAGACGTTCGTTCATCTAGCACCAAGGGAACGGATTGCAGGGAAACTTTTACTCTGGTTTCTCAGTCTGTTTCCTAGTGCCGGATTGAAGTTCCTGCAGTTTTCACTGTTAAATAGATTTGGAGCTTGTACCTCTCCATATATATGTATGGAGTGGAGTTTGAAACTAAAAAGAAAATTTGTGTTCCCTACAAGCAAGGTGAAGGACGGCTTTCACACACACTTATCTCTCAGAACTGAGCATGTGGAGAGACGTTCGTTCATCTAGCACCAAGGGAACGGGTTGCAGGAGAAACTTTTTCTCTGGTTTCTCAGTCTGTTTCCCAGTGCCGGTTTGAATTTCCTGCAGTTTTCTCTGTAAATTCGAGTTGGAGCTAGTACCTCCCCATATATATGTATGGAGTGGAGTTTGCAACTAAAAACAAACTTTGTGTTCCCAAGAAGCTATTTGAAGGACGGCTTTCAAACACACTTATCTCTCAGAACTGAGCATGTGGAGAGACGTTCGTTCATCTAGCAGCAATAGAAAGGGTTGCAGGAGAAACTTTTACTCTCGTTTCTCAGACTGTTTCCTACTGCCGGTTTGAAGTTAGTGCAGTTTTCACTGTAAAACCGAGTTGCAGCTAGTACCCCCCATATATATGTATGGAATGGAGTTTGCAACTGAAAAGAAACTTTTTGTTCCCAACTAGATAGGTGAAGGACGGCTTTCACACACAATAATCTCTCAGAACTGAGCATGTATAGAGACGTTCGTTCATCTAGCACCAAGGGAACGGGTTGCAGGAGAAACTTTTACTCTTGTTTCTGATTCTGTTTCCTAGTGCTGGTTTGAAGTTCCTGCAGTTTTCCCTGTAAAACCGAGTTGGAGCTTGTACCTCCCCATATATATGTATTGAGAGGAGTTTGCAACTAAAAAGAATATTTGTGTTCCCAACAAGCTAGGTGAAGGACGGGTTTCAGACACACTTATCTCTCAGAACTGAGCATGTGGAGAGACTTTCGTTTATCTATCACCAACGGAACGGGTTGCAGTAGAAACTTGTACTCTGGTTTCTTAGTCTGTTTCCTAGTGCCGGTTTGAAGTTACTGCAGTTTTCACTGTAAAACAGAGTTGTAGCTAGTACCTCCCCATATATATGTATGGAGTGGAGTTTGCAACTAAAAAGAAACTTTGGGTTCCCAACAAGCTAGTTAAAGGACGGCTTTCACACACACTTATCTCTCAGAACTTAGCATGTGGAGAGACGTTTGTTCATCTAGCACCAAGGGATCGTGTTGCAGGAGAAACTTTTTCTTTGGTTTCTCAGTCTGTTTCCTAGTGCCGGTTTGAAGTTCCTGCAGTTTTCACTGTAAAACCGAGATGGAGCTTGTGCCTCCCCATATAAAAATATGGAGTGGTGTTTGCACATGAAAAAAAACTTTGTGTTGAAAAACAAGCTAGGTGAAGGACGGCATTCACACAGAAATATCTCTCAGAATTGAGCATGTGGAGAGACGTTCGTTCACCTAGCACCAAGGGAACGGGTTGCAGGAGAAACTTTTACTCTTGTTTCTCAGTCTGTTTCCTAGTGCCGGTTTGAAGTTCCTGCAGTTTTCACTGTATAACCGAGTTGGAGCTAGTACCTCCCCATATATATGTATGGAGTGGAGTTTGCAACTAAAAAGAAACTTTGTGTTCCCAACAAGCTAGGTGAAGGACGGCTTTCACACACACATATCTCTCAGAACTGAGCTTGTGGAGAAACGTTCGTTCATCTATCAGCAAGGGAACGGGTTGCAGGGGAAACTTTTTCTCTTGTTTCTGATTCTGTTTCCTAGTGCCGGTTTGTTGTTCCTGAAGTTTTTACTGTAAAACATAGTTGGAGCTAGTACCTCCCCATATATATGTATGGAGTGGAGTTTGTAACTAAAGAGGATCTTTGTGTTCCTAACAAGCTAGGTGAAGGACGGCTTTCACACACACTTATCTCTCAGAACTGAGCATGTGGAGAGACGTTCGTTCATCTAGCTCAAAGAGAACGGGTTGCAGGAGACACTTATACTCTTGTTTCTCATTCTGTTTCCTATTGCCGGTTTGAATTTCCTGCAGTTTTCACTGTAAAACCGAGTTGCAGCTTGTACCTCCCCATATATATGTATGGGTTGGAGTTGGCAACTAAAAAGAAACTTTGTGTTCCCAACAAGCTAGGTGAAGTACGGCTTTCACATACACTTATCTCTCAGATCTGAGCATGTGGAGAGACTATCGTTCATCTAGCACCAAAGGAACGAGTTGCACGAGAAACTTTTACTCTGTTTTCTCAGTCTGTTTCCTTGTGCCGGTTTGAATTTCCTGCAGTTTTAACTGTAAAACCGAGTTGGAGCTAGTACGTCCCCATATATATATATGGAGTGGTGTTTGAAACTGAAAAGAAAATTTGGTGTTCCCAAAAATCTAGGTGAAGAACGGCTTTCACACAAACTTATCTCTCAGATCTGAGCATGTGGAGAGACGTTGGTTCATCTAGCACCAAGGGAACGTGTTGCAAGAGAAACTTGTACTCTGGTATCTCAGTCTGTTTCCTAGTGCCGGATAGAAGTTCCTGCAGATTTCACTGTAAAACCGTGTTGTAGCTAGTCCTTCCCATATATATGTATGGAGTGGAGTTTGCAACTAAAAAGAAACTTTGGGTTCCCAACAAGCTAGGTGAAGGACGGCTTTCACACACACATATCTCTCAGAACTTAGCATGTTGAGAGACGTTCGTTCATCTAGCACCAAGGGAACGTGTTGCAGGAGAAACTTTTACTTTGGTTTCTCAGTCTGTTTCCTAGTGCCGGTTTGAATTTCCTGCAGTTTTAACTGTAAAACCGAGATGGAGCTAGTCCCTCCCCATATATATGTATGGAGTGGTGTTTGCACATGAAAAGAAACTTTGTGTTGCCAACAATCTTGGTGAAGGAAGGCATTCACACACAATTATCTCTCAGAACTGAGCATGTGGAGAGACGTTCGTTCACCTAGCACAAATGTAACGGGTTGCAGGAGAAACTATTACTCTGGTTTTTCAGTCTGTTTCCTACTGCCGGTTTGTAGTTCCTGCAGTTTTCACTGTTAAACCGAGTTAGAGCTAGTCCCTCCCCATATAAATGTATGGAGTGGAGTTTGTAACTGAAAAGGAACTTTGTGTTCCCAACAAGCTAGATGAAGGACGGGTTTCACACACACTTATCTCTCAGAACTGAGCATGTGGAGAGACGTTAGTTCATCTAGCAGCAAGGGAACAGGTTGCAAGAGAAACTTGTACTCTGGTTTCTTAGTCTGTTTCCTAGTGCCGGTTTGAAGTTCCTGCAGTTTTCACTGTAAAACCGATTTGCGGCTAGTACCTCCCCATATATATGTAAGGAGTGGAGTTTGCAACTAAAAAGAAACTTTGTGTTCCCAAGAAGCTAGGTGAAGGACGGCTTTCACACACGCTTATCTCTCAGAGCTGAGCATGTGGAGAGACGTTCGTTCATCTAGCACCAAAGAATGTTTGCAGGAGTAACTTTAACTCTGGTTTCTCAGTCTGTTTCCCAGTGCCGGTTAGAAGTTCCTGCAGATTTCACTGTAAAACCGTGCTGTAACTAGTCCTTCCCATATATATTTATGGAGTGGAGTTTGCAACTAAAAAGAAACTTTGGGTTCCCAACAAGCTAGGTGAAGGGCGGCTTTCACACACACATTTCTCTCAGAGCTTAGCATGTGGAGAGACGTTCGTTCATCTAGCACCAAGGGAACGTGTTGTAGGAGAAACTATTACTTTGGTTTCTCAGTCTGTTTCCTAGTGCCGGTTTGAAGTTCCTGCAGTTTTCACTGTAAAACCGAGATGGAGCTAGTCCCTCCCCATATATATGTATGGAGTGATGTTTGCACGTGAAAAGAAACATTGTGTTGCCAACAAGCTAAGTGAAGGACGGCATTCACACACAATTATCTCTCAGAACTGAGCATGTGGAGAGACGTTCGTTCACCTAGCACCAAGGGAACGGGTTGCAGGAGAAACTTTTACTCTTGTTTCTCAGTCTGTTTCCTAGTGCCGGTTTGAAGTTCCTGCAGTTTGCACTGTAAAACCGAGTTGGAGCTAGTACCTCCCCATATATATGTATGGAGTGGTGTTTGCAACTAAAAAGAAACTTTGTGTTCCCAACAAGCTAGGTGAAGGACGGCTTTCACAGACACATATCTCTCAGAACTGAGCTTGTGGAGAGACGTTCGTTCATCTATCAGCAAGGGAACGGGTTGCAGGGGAAACTTTTACTCTTGTTTCTGATTCTGTTTCCTAGTGCCGGTTTGTTGTTCCTGCAGTTTTCACAGTAAAAGAGAGTTGGAGCTAGTACCTCCCCATATATATGAATGGAGTGGAGTTTGCAACTAAAATGGAACTTTGTGTTCCCAACAAGCAAGGTGAAGGACGGCTTTCACACGCACATATCTCTCAGAACTGAGTATGTGGAGAGAAGTTCGTTCATCTAGCACCAAGAGAACGGGTTGCAGGAGAAACTTTTACTCTTGTTTCTCATTCTTTTTCCTAGTGCCGGTTAGAATTTCCTGCAGTTTTCACTGTAAAACCGAGTTGCAGCTAGTACCTCCCCATATATATGTATTGGGTGGAGTTTGCAACTAAAAAGAAACTTTGTGTTCCCAACAAGCTAGGTGAAGGGCGGCTTTCACACAAACTTATCTCTCAGATCTGAGCATGTGGAGAGACTTTCGTTCATCTAGCACCAAGGGAACGGTTTGCAGGAGAAACTTTTACTCTAGATTCTCAGTCTGTTTCCTTGTGCCGGTTTGAAGTTCCTGCAGTTTTCACTGTAAAACCGTGTTGGAGCTAGTACCTCCCCATATATATGTATGGAGTGGAGTTTGAAACTAAAAAGAAAATTTGGTGTTCCCAACAATCTAGGTGAAGAACGGCTTTCACACAAACTTATCTCTCAGATCTGAGCATGTGGAGAGACGTTGGTTCATCTACACCAAGGGAACTTATTGCAAGAGAAACTTGTACTCTGGTTTCTCAGTCTGTTTCCTAGTCCCGGTTTGAAGTTCCTGCAGATTTCACTGTAAAACCGTGTTGTACCTAGTCCTTCCCATATATATGTATGGAGTGGAGTTTGCAACTAAAAAGAAACTTTGGGATCCCAACAAGCTAGGTGAAGGCGGCTTTCACACACACTTATCTCTCAGAACTTAGCATGTGGAGAGACGTTCGTTCATCTAGCACCAAGGGAACGTGTTGCAGGAGAAACTTTTACTTTGGTTTCTCAGTCTGTTTCCTAGTGCCGGTTTTAAGTTCCTGCAGTTTTCACTGTAAAACAGAGATGGAGCTAGTCCCTCCCCATATATATGTATGTAGTGGTGTTTGCACATGAAAAGAAACTTTGTGTTGCCAACAAGCTAGGTGAAGGACGGCATTCACACACAATTATCTCTCAAAACTGAGCATGTGGAGAGACGTTCGTTCATCTAGCACCATGGGAACGGGTTGCAGGAGAAACTTTTACTCTAGATTCTCAGTCTGTTTCCTTGTGCGGGTTTGAAGTTCCTGCAGTTTTCACTGTAAAACCGTGTTGGAGCTAGTACCTCCCCATATATATGTATGGAGTGGAGTTTGAAACTAAAAAGAAAATTTGGTGTTCCCAACAATCTAGGTGAAGAACGGCTTTCACACAAACTTATCTCTCAGAACTGAGCATGTGGAGAGACGTTGGTTCATCTACACCAAGGGAACTTATTGCAAGAGAAACTTGTACTCTGTTTTCTCAGTCTGTTTCCTAGTCCCGGTTTGAAGTTCCTGCAGATTTCACTGTAAAACCGTGTTGTACCTAGTCTTTCCCATATATATGTATGGAGTGGAGTTTGCACATGAAAAGAAACTTTGTGTTGCCAACAAGCTAGGTGAAGGACGGCATTCACACACTATTATCTCTCAGAACTGAGCATGTGGAGAGACGTTCGTTCATCTAGCACCATGGGAACGGGTTGCAGGAGAAACTATTACTCTGGTTTCTCAGTCTGTTTCCTAGTGCCGGGTTGAATTTCCTGCAGTTTTACTGTAAAATCGAGTTAGAACTAGACCCTCCCCATATATATGTACGGAGTGGATTTTGCTGCTGAAAAGAAACCTTGTGTTCCCAACAAGCTAGTTGAAGGACGGCTTTCAAACACACTTATCTCTCAGAACTGAGCATGTGGAGAGACTTTCGTTCATCTAGCACCAAGGGAACGGTTTGCAGGAGAAAATATTACTCTGGTTTCTCAGTCTGTTTCCTAGTGCCGGTTTGAAGTTCCTGCAGTTTTCACTGTAAAACCGAGTTGCAGCTAGTACCTCCCCATATATATGTATGGAGTGGAGTTTGCAACTAAAAGAAACTTTGTGTTCCCAACAAGCTACGTGAAGACAGCTTTCACACACACTTATCTCTCAGAACTGAGCATGTGGAGAGTTGTTCGTTCATCTAGCACCAAGGGAACGTGTTGCAGGAGAAACTTTTACGTTGTTTTCTCAGTCTGTTTCATAGTTTCTGTTTGAAGTTCCTGAAGTTTTCACTGTAAAACCGAGTTTGTGCTAGTAAAACCCCATATATATTTATGGTGTGGAGTTTTCACCTGAAAAGAAACTGTGTTCCCAACAACCTAGGTGAAGGACGGCTTTCACACACGCTTATATCTCAGAACTGAGCATGTAGAGAGACGTTCGTTCATCTAGCACCAAGGGAACTGGTTCCAATAGAACCTTTTACTCTGGTTTCTCAGTCTTTTTCCTAATGCCGGGTTTAAGTTCCTGCAGTTTTACTTTAAAACCGAGTTAGAACTAGAACATCACCATATATATGTACGGAGTGGATTTTGCTGCTGAAAAGAAACTTTGTGTTCCCAACAAGATAGTGGCAGGAAGGCTTTGACACACACTTATCTCTCAGAACTGAGCATGTGGAGAAACGTTCTTTCATTTAGCACCAAGGGAACGGGTTGCAGGAAAAACTATTACTCTGGTTTCTCAGTCTGTTTCCTAGTGCCGGGTTGAAGTTCCTGCAGTTTTCACTGTAAAACAGAGTTGGAGCTAGTACCTCCCCATATATATGTATGGATTTGAGTTTGCACATGAAAAGAACTCTGTGTTCCCAACAAGGTCCGTGAAGGACAGCTTTCACACACACTTATCTCTCAGAACTCAGCATGTGGAGAGACTTTCGTTCATCTAGCAGCAAGGGAACGGGTTGCCGGTGAAACTTTTACTCTGGATTCTCAGTCTGTTTCCTAGTGCCGGTTTGAAGTTACTGCAGTTTTCACTGTAAAAGCGAGTTGTAGCTAGTACCTCCCCATATATATGTATGGAGTGGAGTTTGCAACTAAAAAGGAACTTTTTGTTCCCAACAAGCTAGGTGAAGGACGGCTTTCACACACTCTTATCTCTCAGAACTGAGCATGTGGAGAGACGTTCGTTCATCTAGCACCAAGGGAACTGATTGCAGGGAAACTTTTACTCTGTTTTCTCAGTCTGTTTCCTAGTGCCGGTTTGAAATTCCTGCAGTGTTCTCTGTAAAATCGAGTTGGAGCTAGTTCCTCCCCATATATATGTATGGAATGGAGTTTGCAACTGAAAAGAAACTTTTTGTTCCCAACAAGGTAGGTGAAGGACGGCTTTCAAACACACTTATCTCTCAGAACTGAGCATGTGTAGAGACGTTCGTTCATCTAGCAGCAATAGAAATGGTTGCAGGAGAATCTTTTACTCTCGTTTCTCAGACTGTTTCCTACTGCCGGTTTGAAGTTAGTGCAGTTTTCACTGTAAAACCGAGTTGCAGCTTGTACCTCCCCATATATATGTATGGAATAGAGTTGGCACTGAAAAGAAACTTTTTGTTCCCAAAAGAGATAGGTGAAGGACGGCTTTCACGCACACATATCTCTCAGAATTGAGCATGTGGAGAGACGTTCGTTCATGTATCACCAACGGAACGGGTTGCAGTAGAAACCTGTACTCTGGTTTCTTAGTCTGTTTCCTAGTGCCGGTTTGAAGTTACTGCAGTTTTCACTGTAAAACCGAGTTGTAGCTAGTACCTCCCCATATATATGTATGGAGTGGATTTTGCAACTAAAAAGGAACTTTGTGTTCCCAACAAGCTATGTGAAGGACGGCTTTCACACACACTGAACTCTCAGAACTGAGCATGTGGAGAGACGTTCGTTCATCTAGCACCAAGGGAACGGATTGCAGGGAAACTTTTACTCTGGTTTCTCAGTCTGTTTCCTAGTGCCGGATTGAAGTTCCTGCAGTTTTCCCTGTAAAACCGAGTTGGAGCTTGTACCTCCCCATATATATGTATTGAGAGGAGTTTGCAACTAAAAAGAATATTTGTGTTCCCAACAAGCTAGGTGAAGGACGGCTTTCAGACACACATATCTCTCAGAATTGAGCATGTGGAGAGACTTTCGTTTATCTATCACCAACGGAACGGGTTGCAGTAGAAACTTGTACTCTGGTTTCTTAGTCTGTTTCCTAGTGCTGGTTTGAAGTTACTGCAGTTTTCACTGTAAAACAGAGTTGTAGCTAGTACCTCCCCATATATATGTATGGAGTGGAGTTTGCAACTAAAAAGAAACTTTGGGTTCCCAACAAGCTAGTTAAAGGACGGCTTTCACACACACTTATCTCTCAGAACTTAGCATGTGGAGAGACGTTTGTTCATCTAGCACCAAGGGATCGTGTTGCAGGAGAAACTTTTTCTTTGGTTTCTCAGTCTGTTTCCTAGTGCCGGTTTGAAGTTCCTGCAGTTTTCACTGTAAAACCGAGATGGAGCTTGTGCCTCCCCATATAAAAATATGGAGTGGTGTTTGCACATGAAAAAAAACTTTGTGTTGAAAAACAAGCTAGGTGAAGGACGGCATTCACACAGAAATATCTCTCAGACCTGAGCATGTGGAGAGACGTTCGTTCACCTAGCACCAAGGGAACGGGTTGCAGGAGAAACTTTTACTCTTGTTTCTCAGTCTGTTTCCTAGTGCCGGTTTGAAGTTCCTGCAGTTTTCACTGTATAACCGAGTTGGAGCTAGTACCTCCCCATATATATGTATGGAGTGGAGTTTGCAACTAAAAAGAAACTTTGTGTTCCCAACAAGCTAGGTGAAGGACGGCTTTCACACACACATATCTCTCAGAACTGAGCTTGTGGAGAAACGTTCGTTCATCTATCAGCAAGGGAACGGGTTGCAGGGGAAACTTTTTCTCTTGTTTCTGATTCTGTTTCCTAGTGCCGGTTTGTTGTTCCTGAAGTTTTTACTGTAAAACAGAGTTGGAGCTAGTACCTCCCCATATATATGTATGGAGTGCAGTTTGTAACTAAAGAGGATCTTTGTGTTCCTAACAAGCTAGGTGAAGGACGGCTTTCACACACACTTATCTCTCAGAACTGAGCATGTGGAGAGACGTTCGTTCATCTAGCTCAAAGAGAACGGGTTGCAGGAGACACTTATACTCTTGTTTCTCATTCTGTTTCCTATTGCCGGTTTGAATTTCCTGCAGTTTTCACTGTAAAACCGAGTTGCAGCTTGTACCTCCCCATATATATGTATGGGTTGGAGTTGGCAACTAAAAAGAAACTTTGTGTTCCCAACAAGCTAGGTGAAGTACGGCTTTCACATACACTTATCTCTCAGATCTGAGCATGTGGAGAGACTATCGTTCATCTAGCACCAAAGGAACGAGTTGCACGAGAAACTTTTACTCTGTTTTCTCAGTCTGTTTCCTTGTGCCGGTTTGAATTTCCTGCAGTTTTAACTGTAAAACCGAGTTGGAGCTAGTACGTCCCCATATATATATATGGAGTGGTGTTTTAAACTGAAAAGAAAATTTGGTGTTCCCAAAAATCTAGGTGAAGAACGGCTTTCACACAAACTTATCTCTCAGATCTGAGCATGTGGAGAGACGTTGGTTCATCTAGCACCAAGGGAACGTGTTGCAAGAGAAACTTGTACTCTGGTATCTCAGTCTGTTTCCTAGTGCCGGATAGAAGTTCCTGCAGATTTCACTGTAAAACCGTGTTGTAGCTAGTCCTTCCCATATATATGTATGGAGTGGAGTTTGCAACTAAAAAGAAACTTTGGGTTCCCAACAAGCTAGGTGAAGGACGGCTTTCACACACAATTATCTCTCAGAACTGAGCATGTGGAGAGACGTTCGTTCACCTAGCACCAAGGGAACGGGTTGCAGGAGAAACTTTTACTCTTGTTTCTCAGTCTGTTTCCTAGTGCCGGTTTGAAGTTCCTGCAGTTTGCACTGTAAAACCGAGTTGGAGCTAGTACCTCCCCATATATATGTATGGAGTGGTGTTTGCAACTAAAAAGAAACTTTGGGTTCCCAACAAGCTAGGTGAAGGCGGCTTTCACACACACTTATCTCTCAGAACTTAGCATGTGGAGAGACGTTCGTTCATCTAGCACCAAGGGAACGTGTTGCAGGAGAAACTTTTACTTTGGTTTCTCAGTCTGTTTCCTAGTGCCGGTTTGAAGTTCCTGCAGTTTTCACTGTAAAACAGAGATGGAGCTAGTCCCTCCCCATATATATGTATGGAGTGGTGTTTGCACATGAAAAGAAACTTTGTGTTGCCAACAAGCTAGGTGAAGGACGGCATTCACACACTATTATCTCTCAAAACTGAGCATGTGGAGAGACGTTCGTTCATCTAGCACCATGGGAACGGGTTGCAGGAGAAACTATTACTCTGGTTTCTCAGTCTGTTTCCTAGTGCCGGGTTGAATTTCCTGCAGTTTTACTGTAAAATCGAGTTAGAACTAGACCCTCCCCATATATAGGTACGGAGTGGATTTTGCTGCTGAAAAGAAACTTTGTGTTCCCAACAAGCTAGTTGAAGTACGGCTTTCAAACACACTTATCTCTCAGAACTGAGCATGTGGAGAGACGTTCGTTCATCTAGCACCAAGGGAACGGTTTGCAGGAGAAAATATTACTCTGGTTTCTCAGTCTGTTTCCTAGTGCCGGTTTGAAGTTCCTGCAGTTTTCACTGTAAAACCGAGTTGCAGCTAGTACCTCCCCATATATATGTATGGAGTGGAGTTTGCAACTAAAAGAAACTTTGTGTTCCCAACAAGCTACCTGAAGACAGCTTTCACACACACTTATCTCTCAGAACTGAGCATGTGGAGAGTTGTTCGTTCATCTAGCACCAAGGGAACGTGTTGCAGGAGAAACTTTTACGTTGTTCTCAGTCTGTTTCATAGTTTCTGTTTGAAGTTCCTGAAGTTTTCACTGTAAAACCGAGTTTGTGCTAGTAAAACCCCATATATATTTATGGTGTGGAGTTTGCACCTGAAAAGAAACTGTGTTCCCAACAACCTAGGTGAAGGACGGCTTTCACACACGCTTATATCTCAGAACTGAGCATGTAGAGAGACGTTCGTTCATCTAGCACCAAGGGAACTGGTTGCAATAGAACCTTTTACTCTGGTTTCTCAGTCTTTTTCCTAATGCCGGGTTTAAGTTCCTGCAGTTTTACTTTAAAACCGAGTTAGAACTAGAACATCCCCATATATATGTACGGAGTGGATTTTGCTGCTGAAAAGAAACTTTGTTTTCCGAACAAGATAGTGGCAGGAAGGCTTTGACACACACTTATCTCTCAGAACTGAGCATGTGGAGAAACGTTCTTTCATTTAGCACCAAGGGAACGGGTTGCAGGAAAAACTATTACTCTGGTTTCTCAGTCTGTTTCCTAGTGCCGGGTTGAAGTTCCTGCAGTTTTCACTGTAAAACAGAGTTGGAGCTAGTACCTCCCCATATATATGTATGGATTTGAGTTTGCACATGAAAAGAACTCTGTGTTCCCTACAAGGTCCGTGAAGGACAGCTTTCACACACACTTATCTCTCAGAACTCAGCATGTGGAGAGACTTTCGTTCATTTAGCACCAAGGGAAAGGGTTGCAAGGAAACTTTTACGCTGGTTTCTCAGCTTGTTTCCTAGAGACGGTTAGAAGTTCCTGCAGTTTTCACTGTAAAACCGTGTTGGAGCTAGTACATCCCCATATATATGTATGGAGTGAATTTTGCACCTGAAAAGAAACTTTGTGTTCCTAACATGCTAGGTGAAGGACGGCTTTCACACACACTTATCTCTCAGGAATGAGCATGTTGAGAGACGTTCATTCATCTAGAAACCAAGGGAAAGGGTTGCAGGAGAAAGTTTTACTCTGGTTTCTCAGTCTGTTTCCTAGAGCCGGTTAGAAGTTCCTGCAGTTTCCACTGTAAAACCGAGTTGGAGCTAGTCCCTCCCCATATATATGTATGGATTGGAATTTGCAACTAAAAAGAAACTTTGTGTTCCCAACATGCTAGGTGAAGGACGGCTTTCACACTCAATTATCTCTCAGTAATGAGCATGAGGAGAGACGTTCGTTCATCTAGCACCAAGGGAACGTGTTGCAGGAGAAACTTTTACTTTGGTTTCTCAGTCTGTTTCCTAGTGCCGGTTTTAATTTCCTGCAGTTTTAACTGTAAAACCGAGATGGAGCTAGTCCCTCCCCATATATATGTATGGAGTGGTGTTTGCACATGAAAAGAAACTTTGTGTTGCCAACAATCTTGGTGAAGGAAGGCATTCACACACAATTATCTCTCAGAACTGAGCATGTGGAGAGACGTTCGTTCACCTAGCACAAATGTAACGGGTTGCAGGAGAAACTATTACTCTGGTTTTTCAGTCTGTTTCCTACTGCCGGTTTATAGTTCCTGCAGTTTTCACTGTTAAACCGAGTTAGAGCTAGTCCCTCCCCATATAAATGTATGGAGTGGAGTTTGTAACTGAAAAGGAACTTTGTGTTCCCAACAAGCTAGATGAAGGACGGGTTTCACACACACTTATCTCTCAGAACTGAGCATGTGGAGAGACGTTAGTTCATCTAGCAGCAAGGGAACAGGTTGCAAGAGAAACTTGTACTCTGGTTTCTTATTCTGTTTCCTAATGCCGGTTTGAAGTTCCTGCAGTTTTTACTGTAAAACCGATTTGCAGCTAGTACCTCCCCATATATATGTAAGGAGTGGAGTTTGCAACTAAAAAGAAACTTTGTGTTCCCAAGAAGCTAGGTGAAGGACGGCTTTCACACACACTTATCTCTCAGAGCTGAGCATGTGGAGAGACGTTCGTTCATCTAGCACCAAAGAATGTTTGCAGGAGTAACTTTAACTCTGGTTTCTCAGTCTGTTTCCCAGTGCCGGTTAGAAGTTCCTGCAGATTTCACTGTAAAACCGTGTTGTAACTCGTCCTTCCCATATATAATTATGGAGTGGAGTTTGCAACTAAAAAGAAACTTTGGGTTCCCAACAAGCTAGGTGAAGGGCGGCTTTCACACACACATTTCTCTCAGAGCTTAGCATGTGGAGAGACGTTCGTTCATCTAGCACCAAGGGAACGTGTTGTAGGAAAAACTATTACTTTGGTTTCTCAGTCTGTTTCCTAGTGCCGGTTTGAAGTTCCTGTAGTTTTCACTGTAAAACCGAGATGGAGCTAGTCCCTCCCCATATATATGTATGGAGTGATGTTTGCACGTGAAAAGAAACGTTGTGTTGCCAACAAGCTAAGTGAAGGATGGCATTCACACACAATTATCTCTCAAAACTGAGCATGTGGAGAGACGTTCGTTCACCTAGCACCAAGGGAACGGGTTGCAGGAGAAACTTTTACTCTTGTTTCTCAGTCTGTTTCCTAGTGCCGGTTTGAAGTTCCTGCAGTTTGCACTGTAAAACCGAGTTGGAGCTAGTACCTCCCCATATATATGTATGGAGTGGTGTTTGCAACTAAAAAGAAACTTTGTGTTCCCAACAAGCTAGGTGAAGGACGGCTTTCACAGACACATATCTCTCAGAACTGAGCTTGTGGAGAGACGTTCGTTCATCTATCAGCAAGGGAACGGGTTGCAGGGGAAACTTTTACTCTTGTTTCTGATTCTGTTTCCTAGTGCCGGTTTGTTGTTCCTGCAGTTTTCACTGTAAAACAGAGTTGGAGCTAGTACCTCCCCATATATATGATTGGAGTGGAATTTGAAACTAAAATGGAACTTTGTGTTCCCAACAAGCTAGGTGAAGGACGGCTTTCACACGCACATATCTCTCAGAACTGAGCATGTGGAGAGAAGTTCGTTCATCTAGCACCAAGAGAACGGGTTGCAGGAGAAACTTTTACTCTTGTTTCTCATTCTTTTTCCTAGCGCCGGTTAGAATTTCCTGCAGTTTTCACTGTAAAACCGAGTTGCAGCTAGTACCTCCCCATATATACGTATTGGGTGGAGTTTGCAACTAAAAAGAAACTTTGTGTTCCCAACAAGCTAGGTGAAGGGCGGCTTTCACACACACATTTCTCTCAGATCTGAGCATGTGGAGAGACTTTCGTTCATCTAGCACCAAGGGAACGGGTTGCAGGAGGAACTTTTACTCTAGATTCTCAGTCTGTTTCCTTGTGCCGGTTTGAAATTCCTGCAGTTTTCACTGTAAAACCGTGTTGGAGCTAGTACCTCCCCATATATATGTATGGAGTGGAGTTTGAAACTAAAAAGAAAATTTGGTGTTCCCAACAATCTAGGTGAAGAACGGCTTTCACACAAACTTATCTCTCAGATCTGAGCATGTGGAGAGACGTTGGTTCATCTACACCAAGGGAACTTATTGCAAGAGAAACTTGTACTCTGGTTTCTCAGTCTGTTTCCTAGTCCCGGTTTGAAGTTCCTGCAGATTTCACTGTAAAACCGTGTTGTACCTAGTCCTTCCCATATATATGTATGGAGTGGAGTTTGCAACTAAAAAGAAACTTTGGGATCCCAACAAGCTAGGTGAAGGCGGCTTTCACACACACTTATCTCTCAGAACTTAGCATGTGGAGAGACGTTCGTTCATCTAGCACCAAGGGAACGTGTTGCAGGAGAAACTTTTACTTTGGTTTCTCAGTCTGTTTCCTAGTGCCGGTTTTAAGTTCCTGCAGTTTTCACTGTAAAACAGAGATGGAGCTAGTCCCTCCCCATATATATGTATGTAGTGGTGTTTGCACATGAAAAGAAACTTTGTGTTGCCAACAAGCTAGGTGAAGGACGGCATTCACACACAATTATCTCTCAAAACTGAGCATGTGGAGAGACGTTCGTTCATCTAGCACCATGGGAACGGGTTGCAGGAGAAACTTTTACTCTAGATTCTCAGTCTGTTTCCTTGTGCGGGTTTGAAGTTCCTGCAGTTTTCACTGTAAAACCGTGTTGGAGCTAGTACCTCCCCATATATATGTATGGAGTGGAGTTTGAAACTAAAAAGAAAATTTGGTGTTCCCAACAATCTAGGTGAAGAACGGCTTTCACACAAACTTATCTCTCAGAACTGAGCATGTGGAGAGACGTTGGTTCATCTACACCAAGGGAACTTATTGCAAGAGAAACTTGTACTCTGTTTTCTCAGTCTGTTTCCTAGTCCCGGTTTGAAGTTCCTGCAGATTTCACTGTAAAACCGTGTTGTACCTAGTCTTTCCCATATATATGTATGGAGTGGAGTTTGCACATGAAAAGAAACTTTGTGTTGCCAACAAGCTAGGTGAAGGACGGCATTCACACACTATTATCTCTCAGAACTGAGCATGTGGAGAGACGTTCGTTCATCTAGCACCATGGGAACGGGTTGCAGGAGAAACTATTACTCTGGTTTCTCAGTCTGTTTCCTAGTGCCGGGTTGAATTTCCTGCAGTTTTACTGTAAAATCGAGTTAGAACTAGACCCTCCCCATATATATGTACGGAGTGGATTTTGCTGCTGAAAAGAAACCTTGTGTTCCCAACAAGCTAGTTGAAGGACGGCTTTCAAACACACTTATCTCTCAGAACTGAGCATGTGGAGAGACTTTCGTTCATCTAGCACCAAGGGAACGGTTTGCAGGAGAAAATATTACTCTGGTTTCTCAGTCTGTTTCCTAGTGCCGGTTTGAAGTTCCTGCAGTTTTCACTGTAAAACCGAGTTGCAGCTAGTACCTCCCCATATATATGTATGGAGTGGAGTTTGCAACTAAAAGAAACTTTGTGTTCCCAACAAGCTACGTGAAGACAGCTTTCACACACACTTATCTCTCAGAACTGAGCATGTGGAGAGTTGTTCGTTCATCTAGCACCAAGGGAACGTGTTGCAGGAGAAACTTTTACGTTGTTTTCTCAGTCTGTTTCATAGTTTCTGTTTGAAGTTCCTGAAGTTTTCACTGTAAAACCGAGTTTGTGCTAGTAAAACCCCATATATATTTATGGTGTGGAGTTTTCACCTGAAAAGAAACTGTGTTCCCAACAACCTAGGTGAAGGACGGCTTTCACACACGCTTATATCTCAGAACTGAGCATGTAGAGAGACGTTCGTTCATCTAGCACCAAGGGAACTGGTTCCAATAGAACCTTTTACTCTGGTTTCTCAGTCTTTTTCCTAATGCCGGGTTTAAGTTCCTGCAGTTTTACTTTAAAACCGAGTTAGAACTAGAACATCACCATATATATGTACGGAGTGGATTTTGCTGCTGAAAAGAAACTTTGTGTTCCCAACAAGATAGTGGCAGGAAGGCTTTGACACACACTTATCTCTCAGAACTGAGCATGTGGAGAAACGTTCTTTCATTTAGCACCAAGGGAACGGGTTGCAGGAAAAACTATTACTCTGGTTTCTCAGTCTGTTTCCTAGTGCCGGGTTGAAGTTCCTGCAGTTTTCACTGTAAAACAGAGTTGGAGCTAGTACCTCCCCATATATATGTATGGATTTGAGTTTGCACATGAAAAGAACTCTGTGTTCCCAACAAGGTCCGTGAAGGACAGCTTTCACACACACTTATCTCTCAGAACTCAGCATGTGGAGAGACTTTCGTTCATCTAGCAGCAAGGGAACGGGTTGCCGGTGAAACTTTTACTCTGGATTCTCAGTCTGTTTCCTAGTGCCGGTTTGAAGTTACTGCAGTTTTCACTGTAAAAGCGAGTTGTAGCTAGTACCTCCCCATATATATGTATGGAGTGGAGTTTGCAACTAAAAAGGAACTTTTTGTTCCCAACAAGCTAGGTGAAGGACGGCTTTCACACACTCTTATCTCTCAGAACTGAGCATGTGGAGAGACGTTCGTTCATCTAGCACCAAGGGAACTGATTGCAGGGAAACTTTTACTCTGTTTTCTCAGTCTGTTTCCTAGTGCCGGTTTGAAATTCCTGCAGTGTTCTCTGTAAAATCGAGTTGGAGCTAGTTCCTCCCCATATATATGTATGGAATGGAGTTTGCAACTGAAAAGAAACTTTTTGTTCCCAACAAGGTAGGTGAAGGACGGCTTTCAAACACACTTATCTCTCAGAACTGAGCATGTGTAGAGACGTTCGTTCATCTAGCAGCAATAGAAATGGTTGCAGGAGAATCTTTTACTCTCGTTTCTCAGACTGTTTCCTACTGCCGGTTTGAAGTTAGTGCAGTTTTCACTGTAAAACCGAGTTGCAGCTTGTACCTCCCCATATATATGTATGGAATAGAGTTGGCACTGAAAAGAAACTTTTTGTTCCCAAAAGAGATAGGTGAAGGACGGCTTTCACGCACACATATCTCTCAGAATTGAGCATGTGGAGAGACGTTCGTTCATGTATCACCAACGGAACGGGTTGCAGTAGAAACCTGTACTCTGGTTTCTTAGTCTGTTTCCTAGTGCCGGTTTGAAGTTACTGCAGTTTTCACTGTAAAACCGAGTTGTAGCTAGTACCTCCCCATATATATGTATGGAGTGGATTTTGCAACTAAAAAGGAACTTTGTGTTCCCAACAAGCTATGTGAAGGACGGCTTTCACACACACTGAACTCTCAGAACTGAGCATGTGGAGAGACGTTCGTTCATCTAGCACCAAGGGAACGGATTGCAGGGAAACTTTTACTCTGGTTTCTCAGTCTGTTTCCTAGTGCCGGATTGAAGTTCCTGCAGTTTTCACTGTAAAATAGATTTGGAGCTTGTACCTCTCCATATATATGTATGGAGTGGAGTTTGAAACTAAAAAGAAAATTTGTGTTCCCTACAAGCAAGGTGAAGGACGGCTTTCACACACACTTATCTCTCAGAACTGAGCATGTGGAGAGACGTTCGTTCATCTAGCACCAAGGGAACGGGTTGCAGGAGAAACTTTTTCTCTGGTTTCTCAGTCTGTTTCCCAGTGCCGGTTTGAAGTTCCTGCAGTTTTCTCTGTAAATTCGAGTTGGAGCTAGTACCTCCCCATATATATGTATGGAGTGGAGTTTGCAACTAAAAACAAACTTTGTGTTCCCAAGAAGCTATTTGAAGGACGGCTTTCAAACACACTTATCTCTCAGAACTGAGCATGTGGAGAGACGTTCGTTCATCTAGCAGCAATAGAAAGGGTTGCAGGAGAAACTTTTACTCTCGTTTCTCAGACTGTTTCCTACTGCCGGTTTGAAGTTAGTGCAGTTTTCACTGTAAAACCGAGTTGCAGCTTGTACCCCCCATATATATGTATGGAATGGAGTTTGCAACTGAAAAGAAACTTTTTGTTCCCAACAAGATAGGTGAAGGACGGCTTTCACACACAATAATCTCTCAGAACTGAGCATGTATAGAGACGTTCGTTCATCTAGCACCAAGGGAACGGGTTGCAGGAGAAACTTTTACTCTTGTTTCTCATTCTGTTTCCTAGTGCCGGTTTGAAGTTCCTGCAGTTTTCCCTGTAAAACCGAGTTGGAGCTTGTACCTCCCCATATATATGTATTGAGAGGAGTTTGCAACTAAAAAGAATATTTGTGTTCCCAACAAGCTAGGTGAAGGACGGCTTTCAGACACACATATCTCTCAGAATTGAGCATGTGGAGAGACTTTCGTTTATCTATCACCAACGGAACGGGTTGCAGTAGAAACTTGTACTCTGGTTTCTTAGTCTGTTTCCTAGTGCTGGTTTGAAGTTACTGCAGTTTTCACTGTAAAACAGAGTTGTAGCTAGTACCTCCCCATATATATGTATGGAGTGGAGTTTGCAACTAAAAAGAAACTTTGGGTTCCCAACAAGCTAGTTAAAGGACGGCTTTCACACACACTTATCTCTCAGAACTTAGCATGTGGAGAGACGTTTGTTCATCTAGCACCAAGGGATCGTGTTGCAGGAGAAACTTTTTCTTTGGTTTCTCAGTCTGTTTCCTAGTGCCGGTTTGAAGTTCCTGCAGTTTTCACTGTAAAACCGAGATGGAGCTTGTGCCTCCCCATATAAAAATATGGAGTGGTGTTTGCACATGAAAAAAAACTTTGTGTTGAAAAACAAGCTAGGTGAAGGACGGCATTCACACAGAAATATCTCTCAGACCTGAGCATGTGGAGAGACGTTCGTTCACCTAGCACCAAGGGAACGGGTTGCAGGAGAAACTTTTACTCTTGTTTCTCAGTCTGTTTCCTAGTGCCGGTTTGAAGTTCCTGCAGTTTTCACTGTATAACCGAGTTGGAGCTAGTACCTCCCCATATATATGTATGGAGTGGAGTTTGCAACTAAAAAGAAACTTTGTGTTCCCAACAAGCTAGGTGAAGGACGGCTTTCACACACACATATCTCTCAGAACTGAGCTTGTGGAGAAACGTTCGTTCATCTATCAGCAAGGGAACGGGTTGCAGGGGAAACTTTTTCTCTTGTTTCTGATTCTGTTTCCTAGTGCCGGTTTGTTGTTCCTGAAGTTTTTACTGTAAAACAGAGTTGGAGCTAGTACCTCCCCATATATATGTATGGAGTGCAGTTTGTAACTAAAGAGGATCTTTGTGTTCCTAACAAGCTAGGTGAAGGACGGCTTTCACACACACTTATCTCTCAGAACTGAGCATGTGGAGAGACGTTCGTTCATCTAGCTCAAAGAGAACGGGTTGCAGGAGACACTTATACTCTTGTTTCTCATTCTGTTTCCTATTGCCGGTTTGAATTTCCTGCAGTTTTCACTGTAAAACCGAGTTGCAGCTTGTACCTCCCCATATATATGTATGGGTTGGAGTTGGCAACTAAAAAGAAACTTTGTGTTCCCAACAAGCTAGGTGAAGTACGGCTATCACATACACTTATCTCTCAGATCTGAGCATGTGGAGAGACTATCGTTCATCTAGCACCAAAGGAACGAGTTGCACGAGAAACTTTTACTCTGTTTTCTCAGTCTGTTTCCTTGTGCCGGTTTGAATTTCCTGCAGTTTTAACTGTAAAACCGAGTTGGAGCTAGTACGTCCCCATATATATATATGGAGTGGTGTTTTAAACTGAAAAGAAAATTTGGTGTTCCCAAAAATCTAGGTGAAGAACGGCTTTCACACAAACTTATCTCTCAGATCTGAGCATGTGGAGAGACGTTGGTTCATCTAGCACCAAGGGAACGTGTTGCAAGAGAAACTTGTACTCTGGTATCTCAGTCTGTTTCCTAGTGCCGGATAGAAGTTCCTGCAGATTTCACTGTAAAACCGTGTTGTAGCTAGTCCTTCCCATATATATGTATGGAGTGGAGTTTGCAACTAAAAAGAAACTTTGGGTTCCCAACAAGCTAGGTGAAGGACGGCTTTCACACACACATATCTCTCAGAACTTAGCATGTTGAGAGACGTTCGTTCATCTAGCACCAAGGGAACGTGTTGCAGGAGAAACTTTTACTTTGGTTTCTCAGTCTGTTTCCTAGTGCCGGTTTGAATTTCCTGCAGTTTTAACTGTAAAACCGAGATGGAGCTAGTCCCTCCCCATATATATGTATGGAGTGGTGTTTGCACATGAAAAGAAACTTTGTGTTGCCAACAATCTTGGTGAAGGAAGGCATTCACACACAATTATCTCTCAGAACTGAGCATGTGGAGAGACGTTCGTTCACCTAGCACAAATGTAACGGGTTGCAGGAGAAACTATTACTCTGGTTTTTCAGTCTGTTTCCTACTGCCGGTTTGTAGTTCCTGCAGTTTTCACTGTTAAACCGAGTTAGAGCTAGTCCCTCCCCATATAAATGTATGGAGTGGAGTTTGTAACTGAAAAGGAACTTTGTGTTCCCAACAAGCTAGATGAAGGACGGGTTTCACACACACTTATCTCTCAGAACTGAGCATGTGGAGAGACGTTAGTTCATCTAGCAGCAAGGGAACAGGTTGCAAGAGAAACTTGTACTCTGGTTTCTTAGTCTGTTTCCTAGTGCCGGTTTGAAGTTCCTGCAGTTTTCACTGTAAAACCGATTTGCAGCTAGTACCTCCCCATATATATGTAAGGAGTGGAGTTTGCAACTAAAAAGAAACTTTGTGTTCCCAAGAAGCTAGGTGAAGGACGGCTTTCACACACACTTATCTCTCAGAGCTGAGCATGTGGAGAGACTTTCGTTCATCTAGCACCAAAGAATGTTTGCAGGAGTAACTTTAACTCTGGTTTCTCAGTCTGTTTCCCAGTGCCGGTTAGAAGTTCCTGCAGATTTCACTGTAAAACCGTGTTGTAACTAGTCCTTCCCATATATATTTATGGAGTGGAGTTTGCAACTAAAAAGAAACTTTGGGTTCCCAACAAGCTAGGTGAAGGCGGCTTTCACACACACATTTCTCTCAGAGCTTAGCATGTGGAGAGACGTTCGTTCATCTAGCACCAAGGGAACGTGTTGTAGGAGAAACTATTACTTTGGTTTCTCAGTCTGTTTCCTAGTGCCGGTTTGAAGTTCCTGCAGTTTTCACTGTAAAACCGAGTTGGAGCTAGTCCTTCCCCATATATATGTATGGAGTGAGGTTTGCACGTGAAAAGAAACGTTGTGTTGCCAACAAGCTAAGTGAAGGACGGCATTCACACACAATTATCTCTCAGAACTGAGCATGTGGAGAGACGTTCGTTCACCTAGCACCAAGGGAACGGGTTGCAGGAGAAACTTTTACTCTTGTTTCTCAGTCTGTTTCCTAGTGCCGGTTTGAAGTTCCTGCAGTTTGCACTGTAAAACCGAGTTGGAGCTAGTACCTCCCCATATATATGTATGGAGTGGTGTTTGCAACTAAAAAGAAACTTTGGGTTCCCAACAAGCTAGGTGAAGGCGGCTTTCACACACACTTATCTCTCAGAACTTAGCATGTGGAGAGACGTTCGTTCATCTAGCACCAAGGGAACGTGTTGCAGGAGAAACTTTTACTTTGGTTTCTCAGTCTGTTTCCTAGTGCCGGTTTGAAGTTCCTGCAGTTTTCACTGTAAAACAGAGAAGGAGCTAGTCCCTCCCCATATATATGTATGGAGTGGTGTTTGCACATGAAAAGAAACTTTGTGTTGCCAACAAGCTAGGTGAAGGACGGCATTCACACACTATTATCTCTCAAAACTGAGCATGTGGAGAGACGTTCGTTCATCTAGCACCATGGGAACGGGTTGCAGGAGAAACTATTACTCTGGTTTCTCAGTCTGTTTCCTAGTGCCGGGTTGAATTTCCTGCAGTTTTACTGTAAAATCGAGTTAGAACTAGACCCTCCCCATATATAGGTACGGAGTGGATTTTGCTGCTGAAAAGAAACTTTGTGTTCCCAACAAGCTAGTTGAAGTACGGCTTTCAAACACACTTATCTCTCAGAACTGAGCATGTGGAGAGACGTTCGTTCATCTAGCACCAAGGGAACGGTTTGCAGGAGAAAATATTACTCTGGTTTCTCAGTCTGTTTCCTAGTGCCGGTTTGAAGTTCCTGCAGTTTTCACTGTAAAACCGAGTTGCAGCTAGTACCTCCCCATATATATGTATGGAGTGGAGTTTGCAACTAAAAGAAACTTTGTGTTCCCAACAAGCTACGTGAAGACAGCTTTCACACACACTTATCTCTCAGAACTGAGCATGTGGAGAGTTGTTCGTTCATCTAGCACCAAGGGAACGTGTTGCAGGAGAAACTTTTACGTTGTTCTCAGTCTGTTTCATAGTTTCTGTTTGAAGTTCCTGAAGTTTTCACTGTAAAACCGAGTTTGTGCTAGTAAAACCCCATATATATTTATGGTGTGGAGTTTGCACCTGAAAAGAAACTGTGTTCCCAACAACCTAGGTGAAGGACGGCTTTCACACACGCTTATATCTCAGAACTGAGCATGTAGAGAGACGTTCGTTCATCTAGCACCAAGGGAACTGGTTGCAATAGAACCTTTTACTCTGGTTTCTCAGTCTTTTTCCTAATGCCGGGTTTAAGTTCCTGCAGTTTTACTTTAAAACCGAGTTAGAACTAGAACATCCCCATATATATGTACGGAGTGGATTTTGCTGCTGAAAAGAAACTTTGTTTTCCGAACAAGATAGTGGCAGGAAGGCTTTGACACACACTTATCTCTCAGAACTGAGCATGTGGAGAAACGTTCTTTCATTTAGCACCAAGGGAACGGGTTGCAGGAAAAACTATTACTCTGGTTTCTCAGTCTGTTTCCTAGTGCCGGGTTGAAGTTCCTGCAGTTTTCACTGTAAAACAGAGTTGGAGCTAGTACCTCCCCATATATATGTATGGATTTGAGTTTGCACATGAAAAGAACTCTGTGTTCCCTACAAGGTCCGTGAAGGACAGCTTTCACACACACTTATCTCTCAGAACTCAGCATGTGGAGAGACTTTCGTTCATTTAGCACCAAGGGAAAGGGTTGCAAGGAAACTTTTACGCTGGTTTCTCAGCTTGTTTCCTAGAGACGGTTAGAAGTTCCTGCAGTTTTCACTGTAAAACCGTGTTGGAGCTAGTACATCCCCATATATATGTATGGAGTGAATTTTGCACCTGAAAAGAAACTTTGTGTTCCTAACATGCTAGGTGAAGGACGGCTTTCACACACACTTATCTCTCAGGAATGAGCATGTTGAGAGACGTTCATTCATCTAGAAACCAAGGGAAAGGGTTGCAGGAGAAAGTTTTACTCTGGTTTCTCAGTCTGTTTCCTAGAGCCGGTTAGAAGTTCCTGCAGTTTCCACTGTAAAACCGAGTTGGAGCTAGTCCCTCCCCATATATATGTATGGATTGGAATTTGCAACTAAAAAGAAACTTTGTGTTCCCAACATGCTAGGTGAAGGACGGCTTTCACACTCAATTATCTCTCAGTAATGAGCATGAGGAGAGACGTTCGTTCATCTAGCACCAAGGGAACGTGTTGCAGGAGAAACTTTTACTTTGGTTTCTCAGTCTGTTTCCTAGTGCCGGTTTTAATTTCCTGCAGTTTTAACTGTAAAACCGAGATGGAGCTAGTCCCTCCCCATATATATGTATGGAGTGGTGTTTGCACATGAAAAGAAACTTTGTGTTGCCAACAATCTTGGTGAAGGAAGGCATTCACACACAATTATCTCTCAGAACTGAGCATGTGGAGAGACGTTCGTTCACCTAGCACAAATGTAACGGGTTGCAGGAGAAACTATTACTCTGGTTTTTCAGTCTGTTTCCTACTGCCGGTTTGTAGTTCCTGCAGTTTTCACTGTTAAACCGAGTTAGAGCTAGTCCCTCCCCATATAAATGTATGGAGTGGAGTTTGTAACTGAAAAGGAACTTTGTGTTCCCAACAAGCTAGATGAAGGACGGGTTTCACACACACTTATCTCTCAGAACTGAGCATGTGGAGAGACGTTAGTTCATCTAGCAGCAAGGGAACAGGTTGCAAGAGAAACTTGTACTCTGGTTTCTTATTCTGTTTCCTAATGCCGGTTTGAAGTTCCTGCAGTTTTTACTGTAAAACCGATTTGCAGCTAGTACCTCCCCATATATATGTAAGGAGTGGAGTTTGCAACTAAAAAGAAACTTTGTGTTCCCAAGAAGCTAGGTGAAGGACGGCTTTCACACACACTTATCTCTCAGAGCTGAGCATGTGGAGAGACGTTCGTTCATCTAGCACCAAAGAATGTTTGCAGGAGTAACTTTAACTCTGGTTTCTCAGTCTGTTTCCCAGTGCCGGTTAGAAGTTCCTGCAGATTTCACTGTAAAACCGTGTTGTAACTCGTCCTTCCCATATATAATTATGGAGTGGAGTTTGCAACTAAAAAGAAACTTTGGGTTCCCAACAAGCTAGGTGAAGGGCGGCTTTCACACACACATTTCTCTCAGAGCTTAGCATGTGGAGAGACGTTCGTTCATCTAGCACCAAGGGAACGTGTTGTAGGAAAAACTATTACTTTGGTTTCTCAGTCTGTTTCCTAGTGCCGGTTTGAAGTTCCTGTAGTTTTCACTGTAAAACCGAGATGGAGCTAGTCCCTCCCCATATATATGTATGGAGTGATGTTTGCACGTGAAAAGAAACGTTGTGTTGCCAACAAGCTAAGTGA
This sequence comes from Camelus dromedarius, assembly GCF_036321535.1. Classification (NCBI taxonomy): domain Eukaryota; kingdom Metazoa; phylum Chordata; class Mammalia; order Artiodactyla; family Camelidae; genus Camelus; species Camelus dromedarius. Next base: position 799,844 of record NW_026989809.1, on the reverse strand, counting down.
AGGATGGCATTCACACACAATTATCTCTCAAAACTGAGCATGTGGAGAGACGTTCGTTCACCTAGCACCAAGGGAACGGGTTGCAGGAGAAACTTTTACTCTTGTTTCTCAGTCTGTTTCCTAGTGCCGGTTTGAAGTTCCTGCAGTTTGCACTGTAAAACCGAGTTGGAGCTAGTACCTCCCCATATATATGTATGGACTGGTGTTTGCAACTAAAAAGAAACTTTGTGTTCCCAACAAGCTAGGTGAAGGACGGCTTTCACAGACACATATCTCTCAGAACTGAGCTTGTGGAGAGACGTTCGTTCATCTATCAGCAAGGGAACGGGTTGCAGGGGAAACTTTTACTCTTGTTTCTGATTCTGTTTCCTAGTGCCGGTTTGTTGTTCCTGCAGTTTTCACTGTAAAACAGAGTTGGAGCTAGTACCTCCCCATATATATGATTGGAGTGGAATTTGAAACTAAAATGGAACTTTGTGTTCCCAACAAGCTAGGTGAAGGACGGCTTTCACACGCACATATCTCTCAGAACTGAGCATGTGGAGAGAAGTTCGTTCATCTAGCACCAAGAGAACGGGTTGCAGGAGAAACTTTTACTCTTGTTTCTCATTCTTTTTCCTAGCGCCGGTTAGAATTTCCTGCAGTTTTCACTGTAAAACCGAGTTGCAGCTAGTACCTCCCCATATATACGTATTGGGTGGAGTTTGCAACTAAAAAGAAACTTTGTGTTCCCAACAAGCTAGGTGAAGGGCGGCTTTCACACACACATTTCTCTCAGATCTGAGCATGTGGAGAGACTTTCGTTCATCTAGCACCAAGGGAACGGGTTGCAGGAGGAACTTTTACTCTAGATTCTCAGTCTGTTTCCTTGTGCCGGTTTGAAGTTCCTGCAGTTTTCACTGTAAAACCGTGTTGGAGCTAGTACCTCCCCATATATATGTATGGAGTGGAGTTTGAAACTAAAAAGAAAATTTGGTGTTCCCAACAATCAAGGTGAAGAACGGCTTTCACACAAACTTATCTCTCAGAACTGAGCATGTGGAGAGACGTTGGTTCATCTACACCAAGGGAACTTATTGCAAGAGAAACTTGTACTCTGGTTTCTCAGTCTGTTTCCTAGTCCCGGTTTGAAGTTCCTGCAGATTTCACTGTAAAACCGTGTTGTACCTAGTCTTTCCCATATATATGTATGGAGTGGTGTTTGCACATGAAAAGAAACTTTGTGTTGCCAACAAGCTAGGTGAAGGACGGCATTCACACACAATTATCTCTCAGAACTGAGCATGTGGAGAGACGTTCGTTCATCTAGCACCATGGGAACGGGTTGCAGGAGAAACTATTACTCTGGTTTCTCAGTCTGTTTCCTAGTGCCGGGTTGAATTTCCTGCAGTTTTACTGTAAAATCGAGTTAGAACTAGACCCTCCCCATATATAGGTACGGAGTGGATTTTGCTGCTGAATAGAAACTTTGTGTTCCCAACAAGCTAGTTGAAGGACGGCTTTCAAACACACTTATCTCTCAGAACTGAGCATGTGGAGAGACGTTCGTTCATCTAGCACCAAGGGAACGGTTTGCAGGAGAAAATATTACTCTGGTTTCTCAGTCTGTTTCCTAGTGCCGGTTTGAAGTTCCTGCAGTTTTCACTGTAAAACCGAGTTGCAGCTAGTACCTCCCCATATATATGTATGGAGTGGAGTTTGCAACTAAAAGAAACTTTGTGTTCCCAACAAGCTACGTGAAGACAGCTTTCACACACACTTATCTCTCAGAACTGAGCATGTGGAGAGACGTTCGTTCATCTAGCACCAAGGGAACGTGTTGCAGGAGAAACTTTTACGTTGTTTTCTCAGTCTGTTTCATAGTTTCTGTTTGAAGTTCCTGAAGTTTTCACTGTAAAACCGAGTTTGTGCTAGTAAAACCCCATATATATTTATGGTGTGGAGTTTGCACCTGAAAAGAAACTGTGTTCCCAACAACCTAGGTGAAGGACGGCTTTCACACACGCTTATATCTCAGAACTGAGCATGTAGAGAGACGTTCGTTCATCTAGCTCCAAATGAACTGGTTGCAATAGAACCTTTTACTCTGGTTTCTCAGTCTTTTTCCTAATGCCGGGTTTAAGTTCCTGCAGTTTTACTTTAAAACCGAGTTAGAACTAGAACATCCCCATATATATGTACGGAGTGGATTTTGCTGCTGAAAAGAAACTTTGTGTTCCCAACAAGATAGTGGCAGGAAGGCTTTGACACACACTTATCTCTCAGAACTGAGCATGTGGAGAAACGTTCTTTCATTTAGCACCAAGGGAACGGGTTGCAGGAAAAACTATTACTCTGGTTTCTCAGTCTGTTTCCTAGTGCCGGGTTGAAGTTCCTGCAGTTTTCACTGTAAAACAGAGTTGGAGCTAGTACCTCCCCATATATATGTATGGATTTGAGTTTGCACATGAAAAGAACTCTGTGTTCCCAACAAGGTCCGTGAAGGACAGCTTTCACACACACTTATCTCTCAGAACTCAGCATGTGGAGAGACTTTCGTTCATTTAGCACCAAGGGAAAGGGTTGCAGGGAAACTTTTACGCTGGTTTCTCAGCCTGTTTCCTAGAGACGGTTAGAAGTTCCTGCAGTTTTCACTGTAAAACCGTGTTGGAGCTAGTACATACCCATATATATGTATGGAGTGAATTTTGCTCCTGAAAAGAAACTTTGTGTTCCCAACATGCTAGGTAAAGGACGGCTTTCACACACACTTATCTCTCAGGAATGAGCATGTTGAGAGACGTTCATTCATCTAGAAACCAAGGGAAAGGGTTGCAGGAGAAAGTTTTACTCTGGTTTCTCAGTCTGTTTCCTAGAGCCGGTTAGAAGTTCCTGCAGTTTTCACTGTAAAACCGAGTTGGAGCTACTCCCTCCCCATATATATGTATGGATTGGAATTTGCAACTAAAAAGAAACTTTGTGTTCCCAACAAGCTATGTGAAGGACGGCTTTCACACTCAATTATCTCTCAGTAATGAGCATGAGGAGAGACGTTCGTTCATCTAGCACCAAGGGAACGGGTTACAGTAGAAACTATACTCTGGTTTCTCAGTCTGTTTACTATTGCCGATTTGAAGTTCCTGCAGTTTTCACTGTAAAACCGAGTTGGAGCTAGTAACTCCCCATATATATGTATGGAGTTGAGTTTGCACCTGAAAAGAAACTGTGGGTTCCCAACAAGCTAGGTGAAGGACGGCTTTCACACACAATTTTCTCTCAGAACTGAGCATGTGGAGAGACGTTCGTTCATCTAGCACAAAGGGAACGGGTTGCAGGAGAAACTATTACTCTGGTTTCTCAGTCTGTTTCCTAGTCCCGGTTTGAAGTTCCTGCAGTTTTCACTGTAATATCGAGGTGGAGCTAGTCCCTCCCCATATATATGTATGGAGTGGAGTTTGCAACTAAAAAGAAACTTTGTGTTCCCAAAAATCTAGGTGAAGGACGGCTTTCACACACACTTATCTCTCACAACTGAGCATTTGGAGAGACGTTCTTTGATCTAGATCCAAGGGAACGGGTTGCAGAAGAAACTTGTACTCTGGTTTCTCAGTCTGTTTCCTAGTGCCGGTTTGAAGTTCCTGCAGTTTTCACTGTAAAACCGTGTTGGAGCTAGTAACTCCCCATATATATGTATGGAGTGGAGTTTGAAACTAAAAAGAAAATTTGGTGTTCCCAACAATCTAGGTGAAGAACGGCTTTCACAAACAATTTCCTCCTAGAACTGAGCATGTGGAGAGACGTTCTTTCATTTAGCACCAAGGGAACGGGTTGCAGGAAAAACAATTACTCTGGTTTCTCAGTCTGTTTCCGAGTGCCGGGTTGATGTTCCTGCAGTTTTCACTGTAAAACAGAGTTGGAGCTAGTACCTCCCCATATATATGTATGGATTTGAGTTTGCACCTGAAAAGAAACTTTGTTTTCCCAACAAGCTTGGTGAAGGACGGCTTTCACACACACTTATCTGTTAGAGCTGAGCATGTGGAGAGACGTTCTTTCACCTAGCACCAAGGGAACGGGTTGCAGGAGAAACTATTTCTCTGGGATTTCAGTCTGTTTCCTACTGCCGGTTTGAAGTTCCTGCAGTTTTCACTGTAAACCAGAGTTGGAGATAGTTCCTCCCCATATATATGTATGGAGTGGAGTTTGCACCTGAAAAGAACTTTGTTTCCCAACAAGCTAGGTGAAGGACGGCTTTCACACACACTTATCTCTCAGAACTGAGCACTTGGAGAGACGTTCATTCTTCTAGCACCAAGGGAATGGGTTGCAGGAGAAACTTTTACTCTGGTTTCTCAGTCTATTTCCTAATGCCGGGTTTAAGTTCCTGCAGTTTTACTTTAAAACCGAGTTAGAACTAGACCATCACCATATATATGTACGGAGTGGATTTTGCTGCTGAAAAGAAACTTTGTGTTCCGAACAAGATAGTGGCAGGAAGGCTTTGACACACACTTATCTCTCAGAACTGAGCATGTGGAGAAACTTTCTTTCATTTAGCACCAAGGGAACGGGTTGCAGGAAAAACTATTACTCTGGTTTCTCAGTCTGTTTCCTAGTGCCGGGTTGAAGTTCCTGCAGTTTTCACTGTAAAACAGAGTTGGAGCTAGTACCTCCCCATATATATGTATGGATTTGAGTTTGCACATGAAAAGAACTCTGTGTTCCCAAAAAGGTCGGTGAAGGACAGCTTTCACACACACTTATCTCTCAGAACTCAGCATGTGGAGAGACTTTCGTTCATTTAGCACCAAGGGAAAGGGTTGCAGGGAAACTTTTACGCTGGTTTCTCAGCCTGTTTCCTAGAGACGGTTAGAAGTTCCTGCAGTTTTCACTGTAAAACCGTGTTGGAGCTAGTACCTACCCATATATATGTATGGATTTGAGTTTGCACCTGAAAAGAATCTTTGTGTTCCCAAAAAGCTAGCTGAAGGATGACTTTCACACACACATATCTCTCAGAACTGAGCATGTGGAGAGACGTTCTTTCATCTAGATCCAAGGGAACGGGTTGCAGAAGAAACTTGTACTCTGGTTTCTCAGTCTGTTTCCTAGTGCCGGTTTGAAGTTCCTGCAGTTTTCACTGTAAAACCGAGTTGGATCTAGTCCCTCCCCATATATATGTATGGAGTGGAGTTTGCAACTACAAAGAAACTTTGTGTTCCCAACAAGCTAGGTGAAGGATGGCTTTCACACACACTTATCTCTCAGAACTGAGCATGTGGAGAGACGTTCGTTCATCTAGCACAAAGGAAACGGGTTGCAAGAGAAACTTTTACTCTTGTTTCTCAGTATGTTTCCTAGTGCCGGTTTGAAGTTCCTGCAGTTTTCACTGTAAAACCGTGTTGGAGCTAGTAACTCCCCATATATATGTATGGAGTGGATTTTGCAACTAAAAATAAAATTTGTGTTCCCAACAAGCTATGTGAAGGACGGCTTTCACACACACTTATCTCTCAGATCTGAGCATGTGGAGAGACGTTCGTTCATCTAGCACCAAGGGAACGTGTTGCAGGAGAAATTTTTACTCTGGTTTCTCAGTCTGTTTCTTAGTGCAGTTTAGAAGTTCCTGCAGTTTTCACTGTAAAATCGAGTTGGTGCTTGTACTTACCCATATATATGTATGAAGTGGAGTTTGCACCTGAAAAGAAACTTTGTGTTCCCAACAAGCTAGGTGAACGATGGCTTTCACACTCACAATTCTCTCAGAACAGAGCATGTGGAGAGACGTTCGTTCATCTAGCACCAAGGGAACGTGTTTCAGGAGAAACTTTTACTCTGGTTTCTCAGTCTGTTTCCTATTGCCGGTTTGAAGTTCCTGCATTTTTCACTGTAAATCAGAGTTGGAGCTAGTACCTCCCCATATATATGTATGGATTGGAGTTTGCAACTGAAAAGAAAATTTTTGTTCAGAAAAAGTTAGGTGAAGGACGGCTTTCACACACACTTATCTCTCAGAAGTGAGCATGTGGAGAGACGTTCGTTCATCAAGCACCAAGGGAACTGGTTGCAGGAGAAACTTTTACACTGGTTTCTCTGTCTGTTTCCTACTGCCGTTTTGAAGTTCCTGCAGTTTTCACTGTAAAAACGAGTTGGAGCCTGTACCTCCCCATATATATGTATGGAGTGGAGTTTGCAACTAAAAAGAAACTATGTGTTCCCATCAAGCTAGATGAAGGACGGCTTTCACACACACTTAACTCTCAGAACTGAGCATGTGGAGAGACGTTGGTTCATCTAGCAGCAAGGGAACGGGTTGCAGGAGAAACATTTTCCGTGGTTTCTCAGTCTGTTTCCTAGTGCCGTTTTGAAGTTCCTGTAGTTTTCACGGTAAAAAAGAGTTGGAGCTAGTACCTCCCCATATATATGTAGGGACTGGAGTTTGCAACAGAAAAGAAACTTTTGTTCACCACATGCTAGGTGAAGGATGGCTTTCACACACAGTTATCTCTCAGAACTGAGCATGTGGAGAGACGTTGGTTTATCTAGCACCAAGGGAACGGGTTGCAGGAGAAACTTTTACTCTTTTTTCTCAGTCTGTTTCCTAGTGCCGGTTTGAAGTTCCTGCAGTTTTCACTCTAAAACCGAGTTGGAGCAAGTCCCTCCCCATATATATGTATGGAGTGGAGTTTGATTCTAAAAATAAACTTTGTGTTCCCAACAAGCTAGGTGAAGGACGGCTTTCACACACACTTATCTCTAGATCTGAGAATGTGGAGAGACGATGGTTCATCTAGCACCAAGGGAACGGGTTGTAGGAGAAACGTTTACTCTGGTTTCTCAGTCTGTTTCCTAGTGCCGGTTTGATGTTCCTGCAGTTTTCACTGTAAAACCGAGTTGGAGTTAGTCCCTACCCATATATATGTATGGAATGCAGTTTGCAACTGAAAAGAAACATTTGTTCCCAACATGCTAGGTGAAGGACGGCTTTCACACACACTTATCACTCAGAACTGAGCATGTGGATAAACGTTCGTTCATCTAGCAACAAGTGAACGGGTTACAGGAGAAACTTTTACTCTGGATTCTCAGTCTGTTTCCTAGTGCCGGTTTCAAGTTCCTGTAGTTTTCACTGTAAAACCGAGTTGGAGCTAGAACCTCCCCATATATATGTATGGAGTGGAGTTTGCAACTGAAAAGAAACTTTTGTTCCCAGCATGCTAGGTGAAGGACGGCTTTCACACACACTTATCTCTCAGTACTGTGCATGTGGAGAGACGTTGGTTCATCTAGAACCTATGGAACAGGTTGCAGGAGAAAGTTTACGCTGGTTTCTCAGACTGTTTAGTACTGCCTGTTTGAATTTCCTGCAGTTTTCACTGTAAAAAGTGTTGGAGCTAATACCTCCCAATGTATATGTATGGAGTGGATTTTGCACCTGAAAAGTATCTTTGTGTTCCCAACAAGCTAGGTGAAGGACGGCTTTCACACACACTTATCTCTCAGAACTGAGCATGTGGAGAGAAGTTCGTTCATCTAGCACCAAGGGAACGGGTTGCAGGAGAAACTTTTACTATTGTTTCTGAGTCTGTTTCCTAGTGTCGGTTTTAAGTTCCTTCAGTTTTCACTGTAAAACTGATTTGGAGCTAGTACCTCCCCATATATATGGATGGAGTGGAGTTTGCAACTGGAAAGAAACTTTTGTTCCCAGCATGCTAGGTGAAGGACGGCTTTCACACACAGTTAACTGTCAGAACTGAGCATGTGGATAGACATTGGTTTATCTAGCACCAAGTGAACGTGTTGCAGGAGAAACTTTTACTCTTTTTTCTCAGTCTGTTTCCTAGTGCCGGTTTGAATTTCCTGAAGTTTTCACTCTAAAACCGTGTTGGAGCTAGTACCTCCCCATATATATTTATGGATTGGAGTTTGCAACTGAAAAGAAACTTTTTGTTCCCAACAAGGTAGGTGAAGGACGGCTTTCACACACACTTATCTCTCAGTACTGTGCATGTGGAGAGACGTTGGTTCATCTAGAACCAATGGAACAGGTTGCAGGAGAAAGTTTTATGCTGGTTTCTCAGACTGTTTATTACTGACTGTTTGAATTTCCTGCAGTTTTCACTGTAAAACAGTGTTGGAGCTAGTACCTCCCAATGTATATGTATGGAGTGGAGTTTGCACATGAAAAGTATCTTTGTGTTCCCAACAAGCTAGGTGAAGGACGGCTTTCACACACACTTATCTCTCAGATCTGAGCATGTGGAGAGAAGTACGTTCATGTAGCACCAAGGGAACGGGTTGCAGGGAAACTTTTACTCTTGTTTCTGAGTATGTTTCCTAGTGCCGGTTTGAAGTTCCTTTTGTTTTCACTGTAAAAATGATTTGGAGCTAGTCCCACCCCATATATATGTATGGATTGGAGTTTGCACCTGAAAAGAAACTATGTGTTCCCAACAAGCTAGGTGAAGGACGGCTTTCACACACACTTATCACTCAGAACTGAGCATGTGGAGAGACGTTCGTTCATCTAGCACCAAGGGAACGGGTTTCAGCAGAAACTTTTACTCTTGATTCTCAGTCTGTTTCGTAGTGCCGGTTTGAACTTCCTGCAGTTTTCACTGTAAAACCGAGTTTGAGCTTGTACCTCCCCATATATATGTATGGAGTGGAGTTTGCACCTTAAAAGAATCTTTGTGTTCCCAAAAAGCTAAGTGAAGGACAGCTTTCACACACACTTATCTCTTAGAACTGAGCATGTGGAGAGACTTTCTTTCATCTAGCACCAAGGGAACGGGTTGCAGGAGAAACTTTTACTCTTGGTTCTCAGTCTGTTTCCCAGTGCCGGTTTGAAGTTCCTGCAGTTTTCACTGTAAAACCGACTTGGAGTTAGTACCTCCCCTTATATTTGTATGGAGTGGAGTTTGCACCTGAAAAGAAACTTTGTGTTCCCAACAAGCTATTTGAAGGACGGCTTACACAGACACCTATCACTCAGAACTGAGCATGTGGACAGAAGTTCGTTCATCTAGCACCAAGGGAACGGGATGCAGGAGAAACTTTTTCTCTGGATTCTCATTCTGTTTCCTAGTGCCGGTTTGAAGTTAATGCAGTTTTCACTGTAAAACCGAGTTGGAGCTTGTCCCTCCCCATATAGATGATTGGAGTGGAGTTTGCATCTAAAAAGAAACTTGTGTTACCAACAAGCTAGGTGAAGGACGGCTTTCACACACACTTACCTCTCAGAAATGAGCATGTGGAGAGACGTTCGTTCTCTATCACCAAGGGAACGGGTTGCAGCGGAAACATTTACTCTTGTTTCTCAGTCTGTTTCCTAGTGCCGGTTTGAAGTTCCTGCAGTTTTCACTGTAAAACCGAGTTGAATGTTTTACTTCCCCATATATTTGTTTGGACTGGAGTTTGCACCTTAAAAGTATCTTTGTGTTCCCAAAAAGCTAGCTGAAGAATGGCTTTCACACATACTTATCTCTCAGAAATGAGCATGTGGATAGACGTTCGTTCATCTAGCACAAAGGGAACGGGTTGCAGGAGAAACTTTTACTCTGGTTTCTCAGTCTGTTTCCTAGTGCCGGTTTGAAGTTCCTGCAGTGTTCACTGTAAAAACGGGTTGGAGCTAGTACCTACCCAGATATATGTATGGACGGGAGTTTTCACCTGAAAAGAAACTTTGTGTTCCCAACAAGCTAGGTGAAGCACGTCTTTCACACACACTTATCTCTCAGATCTGAGCATGTGGAGAGACTTCCGTTCATCTAGCACCAAGGGAACGGGTTGCAGGTGAAACTTTTTCTCTGGTTTCTCAGTCTGTTTCCTAGTGCCGGTTTATATTTCCTGCAGTGTTCACTGTAAAACCGAGTTGGAGCTTGTCCCTCCCCATATATTTATGGAGTGGAGTTTGCAACTATAAAGAAACTTTGTGTTCCCAACAAGCTAGGTGAAGGACGGCTTTAAAACACACTTATCTCTCAGAACTGAGCATGTGGAGAGACGTTGGTACATCTAGAACCAAGGAAACATGTTGCAGGAGAAACTTTTACTCTTGTTTCTCAGTCTGTTTCCTAGTGCCGGTTTGAAGTTCCTGCAGTTTTCACTGTAAAATCGAGTTGGATGTTTTACCTCCCTATATATTTGTTTGGAGTGGAGTTTGCACCTGAAAAGAATCTTTGTGTTCCCAAAAAGCTAGCTGAAGGATGGCTTTCACACACACTTATCTCTCAGAACTGAGCATGTGGAGAGACGTTCGTTCATCTAGCACCAAAGTAACGGGTTGCAGGAGAAACTTTTACTCGGGTTTCTCAGTCTGTCTCCTAGTGCCTATTTGAAGTTCCTGCAGTGTTCACTGTAAAAACGAGTTGGAGCTAGTACCTCCCCATATATATGTATGGAGTGGAGTTTGCACCTGAAAAGAAACTTTGTGTTCCCAACAAGCTAGGTGAAGGACGGCTTACACAGACACGTATCACTCAGAACTGAGCATGTATAGAGACGTTCGTTCATCTAGCACCAAGGGAACGGGATGCAGGAGAAACTTTTACTCTGGTTTCTCAGTCTGTTTCCTAGTGCCGGTATGAAGTTCCTGCAGTTTTCAATGTAAAACCGAGTTGGAGGTTGAACCTCCCCATATATATGTATGGATTGGTGTTTGCACCTGAAAAGAAACTTTGTGTTCCCAACAAGCTAGTTGAAGGACGGCTTTCACACACACTTATCTCTCAGAACTGAGCATGAGGAGAGACGTTCGTTCATCTAGCACCAAGGGAACGGGTTGCAGGAGAAACTATTACTCTGGTTTCTCAGTCTGTTTCCTAGTGCCGGTTTGAAGTTCCTGCAGTTTTCACTGTAAAACCGAGTTGGAGCTAGTCCCTCCGCATATATATGTATGGAATGGAGTTTGCAACTGAAAAGAAACATTTTTTCCAAACATGCTAGGTGAAGGACGGCTTTCACACACACTTATCTCTCAGAACTGAGCATGTGGAGAGACGTTCGTTCATCTAAAAGCAAGGGAACTGGTTGCAGGGGAAACATTTTCAGTGGTTTCTCATTTTTTTTCCTAGTGCCGGTTTGAAGTTCCTGTAGTTTTCACTGTAAAAAAGATTTGTAGCTAGTACCTCCTCATATATATGTATGGAGTGGTGTTTGCAACTGAAAAGAAACTTTTGTTCCCAACAAGCTAGGTGAAGGACGGCTTTCACACACACTTATCTCTCAGAACTGAGCATGTGGACATACTTTCGTTCATCTAGCACCAAGGGAACGGGTTTCAGGAGAAAATTTTACTCTGGTTTCTCAGTCTGTTCCCTAATGCCGGTTTGAAGTTCCTGCAGTTTTCACTGTAAAACCGAGTTGGATCTAGTACCTCCCCATATATATGTATGGAGCGGAGTTTGCAACTAAAAAGAAACTTTGTGTTCCCAACAAGCTAGTTGAAGGACGGCTTTCACACACACTTATCTTTCAGATCTGAGCATGTGGAGAGACTTCCGTTCATCTAGCACCAAGGGAACGGGTTGCAGGGGAAACTTTTTCTCTGGTTTCTCAGTCTGTTTCCTAGTGCCGGTTTATATTTCCTGCTGTGTTCACTGTAAAACCGAGTTGGAGCTTGTCCCTCCCCATATATTTATGGAGTGGAGTTTGCAACTAAAAAGAAACTTTGTGTTCCCAACAAGCTAGGTGAAGGACGGCTTTAAAACAATCTTATCTCTCAGAACTGAGCATGTGGAGAGACGTTGGTACATCTAGAACCAAGGAAACATGTTGCAGGAGAAACTTTTAATCTTGTTTATCAGTATGTTTCCTAGTGCCGGTTTGAAGTTCCTGCAGTTTTCACTGTAAAACCGAGTTGGATGTTTTACCTCCCTATATATTTGTTTGGAGTGCAGTTTGCACCTGAAAAGAATCTTTGTGTTCCCAAAAAGCTAGCTGAAGGATGGCTTTCACACACACTTATCTCTCAGAACTGAGCATGTGGAGAGACGTTCGTTCATCTAGCACCAAGGGAACGGGAAGCAGGAGAAACTTTTACTCTGGTTTCTCAGTCTGTTTTCTAGTGCCGGTATGAAGTTCCTGCAGTTTTCAATGTAAAACCGAGTTGGAGGTTGTACCTCCCCATATATATGTATGGATTGGTGTTTGCACCTGAAAAGAAACTTTGTGTTCCCAACAAGCTAGTTGAAGGACGGCTTTCACACACACTTATCTCTCAGAACTGAGCATGAGGAGAGACGTTCGTTCATCTAGCACCAAGGGAACGGGTTGCAGGAGAAACTATTACTCTGGTTTCTCAGTCTGTATCCTAGTGCCGGTTTGAAGTTCCTGCAGTTTTCACTGTAAAACCGAGTTGGAGCTAGTCCCTCCGCATATATATGTATGGATTGGAGTTTGCAACTTAAAAGAAACATTTGTTCCCAACATGCTAGGTGAAGGACGGCTTTCACACACACTTATCTCTCAGAACTGAGCATGTGGAGAGACGTTCGTTCATCTAAAAGCAAGGGAACTGGTTGCAGGGGAAATATTTTCCGTGGTTTCTCATTTTTTTTCCTAGTGCCGGTTTGAAGTTCCTGTAGTTTTCACTGTAAAAAAGATTTGTAGCGAGTACCTCCTCATATATATATATGGAGTGGTGTTTGCAACTGAAAAGAAACTTTTGTTCCCAACATGCTAGGTGAAGGACGGCTTTCACACACAGTTATCTCTCAGAACTGAGCATGTGGAGAGACGTTGGTTTATCTAGCACCAAGGGAACGTGTTGCAGTGTAAACTTTTAATCTTTTTTCTCAGTCTGTTTCCTAGTGCCGGTTTGAAGTTCCTGCAGTTTTCACTCTAAATTCGTGTTGGTGCTAGTACCTCCCCATATATATGTATGGAGTGGAATTTGCAACTAAAAAGAATCTTTGTGTTCCCAACAAGATAGGTGAATGACGGCTTTCAAACACACTTATCTCTCAGATCTGTGTATGTGGAGAGACGTTGGTTCATCTAGCACCAATGGAACAGGTTGCAGGAGAAAGTTTTACGCTGGTTTCTCAGACTGTTTAGTACTGCCTGTTTGAATTTCCTGCAGTTTTCACTGTAAAACAGAGTTCGAGCTAGTACCTCCCAATGTTATGTATGGAGTGGAGTTTGCACCTGAAAAGTATCTTTGTGTTTCCAACAAGCTAGGTGAAGGACGGCTTTCACACACAGTTATCTCTCAGAACTGAGCATGTGGACAGACTTTCGTTCATCTAGCACCAAGGGAACGGGTTTCAGGAGAAACTTTTACTCTGGTTTCTCAGTTTGTTTCCTAGTGCAGTTTTGAAGTTCCTGCAATTTTCAGTGTAAAACCGAGTTGGAGCTAGTACCTCCCCATATATATGTATTGAGTTGTGTTTGCACCTGAAAAGAAACTTTGTGTTCCCAACAAGCTAGGTGAAGGACGGCTTAAACAGACACCTATCACTCAGAACTGAGCATGTGTAGAGACGTTCGTTCGTCTAGCAACAAGGGAACGGGTTGCAGGAGAAAATTTTACTCTGGTTTCTCAGTCTGTTCCCTAGTGCCGGTTTGAAGTTCCTGCAGTTTTCACTGTAAAACCGAGTTGGATCTAGTACCTCCCCATATATATGTATGGAGCGGAGTTTGCAACTAAAAAGAAACTTTGTGTTCCCAACAAGCTAGTTGAAGGACGGCTTTCACACACACTTATCTCTCAGAACTGAGCATGTGGAGAGACGTTCGTTCATCTAGCACCAAGGGAACGGTTTGCAGGAGAAACTTTTTCTCTTGTTTCTCAGTCTGTTTCCTAGTGCCGGTTTGAAGTTCCTGCAGATTTCACTGTAAAACCGAGTTGGAGCTAGTACCACACCATATATACGTTTGGAGTGGAGATTGCACCTGAAAAGAATCTTTGTGTTCAACAAAAGCTAGGTGAATGACGGCTTTCACACACTCTTATCTCTCAGAACTGAGTATGTGGAGAGACGTTCGTTCATCTAGCACCATGGGAACGTGTTGCAGGCGAAACTTTTACTCTGGTTTCTCAGTCGGTTTCCTAGTGCCGGTTTGAAGTTCCTGCAGTTTTCACTGTAAAACCGAGTTGGAGCTAGTCCCTCCCCATATATATGTATGGAATGGAGTTTGCAACTGAAAAGAAACATTTGTTCCCAACATGCTAGGTGAAGGACGGCTTTGACACACACTTATCTCTCAGAACTTAGCATGTGGAGAGACGTTCGTTCATCTAGCACCAAGGGAACGGGTTACAGGAGAAACTTTTACTCTGGTTTTTCAGTCTGTTTCCTAGTGCCGGTTTGAAGTTCCTGTAGTTTTCACTGTAAAAGCGAGTTGGAGCTAGAACCTCCCCATATATATGTATGGAGTGGTGTTTGCACCTGAAAAGAAACTTTGTGTTCCCAACAAGCTAGGTGAAGGACGGCTTAAACAGACACCTATCACTCAGAACTGAGCATGTGTAGAGACGTTCGTTCGTCTAGCAACAAGGGATTGGGTTGCAGGAGAAAATATTACTCTGGTTTCTCAGTCTGTTCCCTAGTGCCGGTTTGAAGTTCCTGCAGTTTTCACTGTAAAACCGAGTTGGATCTAGTACCTCCCCATATATATGTATGGAGCGGAGTTTGCAACTAAAAAGAAACTTTGTGTTCCCAACAAGCTAGTTGAAGGACGGCTTTCACACACACTTATATCTCAGAACTGAGCATGTGGAGAGACGTTCGTTCATCTAGCACCAAGGGAACGGTTTGCAGGAGAAACTTTTTCTCTTGTTTCTCAGTCTGTTTCCTAGTGCCTGTTTGAAGTTCCTGCAGATTTCACTTTAAAACCGAGTTGGAGCTAGTACCACCCCATATATACGTTTGGAGTGGAGATTGCACCTGAAAAGAATCTTTGTGTTCAACATAAGCTAGGTGAATGACGGCTTTCACACACACTTATCTCTCAGAACTGAGTATTTGGAGAGACGTTCGTTCATCTAGCACCATGGGAACGTGTTGCAGGCGAAACTTTTACTCTGGTTTCTCAGTCTGTTTCCTAGTGCCGGTTTGAAGTTCCGGCAGTTTTCACTGTAAAACCGAGTTGGAGCTAGGCCCTCCCCATATATATGTATGGAATGGAGTTTGCAACTGAAAAGAAACATTTGTTCCCAACATGCTAGGTGAAGGACGGCTTTCACACACACTTATCACTCAGAACTTAGCATGTGAAGAGACGTTCGTTCATCTAGCACCAAGGGAACGGGTTACAGGAGAAACTATTACTCTGGTTTTTCAGTCTGTTTCCTAGTGCCGGTTTGAAGTTCCTGTAGTTTTCACTGTAAAACCGAGTTGGAGCTAGAACCTCCCCATATATATGTATGGAGTGGAGTTTGCACCTGAAAAGAAACTTTGTGTTCCCAACAAGCTAGGTGAAGGACGGCTATAAAACACACTTATCTCTCAGAACTGAGCATGTGGAGAGACGTTGGTACATCTAGCACCAAGGAAACATGTTGCAGGGGAAACTTTTACTCTTGTTTCTCAGTCTGTTTCCTAGTGCCGGTTTGAAGTTCCTGCAGTTTTCACTGTAAAACCGAGTTGGATATTTTACTTCCCCATATATTAGTTTGAAATGGAGTTTGCACATGAAAAGAATCTTTGTGTTCCCAAAAAGCTAGCTGAAGGATAGCTTTCACACACACTTATCTCTCAGAACTGAGCATGTGGATAGACGTTCGTTCATCTAGCAAAATTGGAACGGGTTGCAGGAGAAACTTTTACTCTGGTTTCTCAGTCTGTTTCCTAGTGCCGGTTTGAAGTTCCGGCAGTGTTCACTGTAAAAACGAGTTGGAGCTAGTTCCTACCCTTATATATGTATGGAGTGGAGTTTGCAACTGAAAAGAAACTTTTGTTCCCCACATGCTAGGTGAAGGACGGCTTTCACACACATTTAACTCTCAGACCTGAGCATGTGGAGAGACGTTGGTTTATCTAGCACCAAGGGAACGTTTTGCAGGAGAAACTTTTACTCTTTTTTGTAAGTCTGTTTCCTAGTGCCGGTTTGAAGTTCCTGCAATTTTCATTGTAAAACCGAGTTGGAGCAATTCCCTCCCCATATATATGTATGAGGTGGAGTTTGATTCTAAAAATAAACTTTGTGTTCCCAACAAGCTATGTGAAGGACGGCTTTCACACACACTTATCTCTAGATCTGAGAATGTGGAGAGACGTTGGTTCATCTAGCACCAAGGGAACGGGTTGTAGGAGAAACGTTTACTCTGGTTTCTCAGTCTGTTTCCTAGTGCCGGTTTGAAGTTCCTGCAGTTTTCACTGTAAAACCGAGTTGGAAATTGTCCCTCCCCATATATATGTATGGAATGGAGTTTGCAACTGAAAAGAAACATTTGTTCCCAACATGCTAGGGGAAGGACGGCTTTCACACACAATTATCTCTCAGAACTGAGCATGTGGAGAAACGTTTCTTCATCTAGCACCAAGGGAACGGGTTACAGGAGAAACTTTTACTCTGGATTCTCAGTCTGTTTCCTAGTGCCGGTTTCAAGTTCCTGTAGTTTTCACTGTAAAACCGAGTTTGAGCTAGAACCTCCCCATATATATGTATGGAGTGAAGTTTGCAACTCTAATGAAACTTTTGTTCCCAGCATGCTAGGTGAAGGACGGCTTTCACACACAGTTAACTGTCAGATCTGAGCATGTGGAGAGATGTTGGTTTATCTAGCACCAAGGGAACGTGTTGCAGGAGAAACTTTTACTCATTTTTCTCAGTCTGTTTCCTAGTGCCGGTTTGAAGTTCCTGAAATTTTCACTCTAAATCTGTGTTGGAGTTAGTACCTCCCCATATATATGTATGGATTGGAGTTTCCAACTAAAAAGAATCTTTGTGTTCCCAACAAGCTAGGTGAAGGACGGCTTTCACACACACTTATCTCTCAGTACTGTGCATGTGGAGAGACGTTGGTTCATCTAGAACCAATGGAACAGGTTGCAGGAGAAAGTTTTACGCTGGTTTCTCAAACTGTTTAGTACTGCCTGTTTGAATTTCCTGCAGTTTTCACTATAAAACAGTGTTGGAGCTAGTACCTCCCTATGTATATGTATGGAGTGGGGTTTGCACCTGAAAAGTATCTTTGTGTTCCCAACAAGCTAGATGAAGGACGGCTTTCACACACACTTATCTCTCAGAACTGAGCATGTGGAGAGACGTTCGTTCATCTAGCACCAAGGGAACGGGTTGCAGGAGAAACTTTTACTCTTGTTTCTGAGTCTGTTTCCTAGTGTCGGTTTGAAGTTCCTTCAGTTTTCACTGTAAAACTGATTTGGAGCTAGTACCTCCCCATATATATGTATGGAGTGGAGTTGGCCCCTGAAAAGAAACTTTGTGTTCCCAACAAGCTAGGTGAAGGACGGCTTTCACACACACTTATCTCTCAGAACTGAGCATGTGGAGAGACGTTCGTTCGTCTAGCATCAAGGGAACGGGTTGCAGGAGAAATTTTACTCTGGTTTCTCAGTCTGTTTCCTAGTGCCGGTTTGAAGTTCCTGCAGTTTTCACTGTAAAACCGAGTTGGAGCTAGTCCCCCCCATATATATGTACGGAGTGGAGTTTGCAACTGAAAAGAAACTTTTGTTCCCAGCATGCTAGGTGAAGGACGGCTTTCACACACAGTTAACTTTCAGAACTGAGCATGTGGATAGACATTCGTTTATCTAGCACCAAGTGAACGTGTTGCAGGAGAAACTTTTACTCTTTTTTCTCAGTCTGTTTCCTAGTGCCGGTTTAAAGTTCCTGAAGTTTTCACTCTAAAACCATGTTGGAGCTAGTACCTCCCCATATATATGTATGGATTGGAGTTGGCAACTAAAAAGAATCTTTGTGTTCCCAACAAGCTAGGTGAAGGAAGGCTTTCACACACACTTATCTCTCAGTACTGTGCATGTGGAGAGACTTTGGTTCATCTAGAACCAATGGAACAGGTTGCAGGAGATAGTTTTATGCTGGTTTCTAAGACTGTTTAGTACTGCCTGTTTGAATTTCCTGCAGTTTTCACTGTAAAACATTGTTGGAGCTAGTACCTCCGAATGTATATGTATGGAGTGGAGTTTGCACCTGAAAAGTATCTTTGTGTTCCCAACAAGCTAGGTGAAGGACGGCTTTCACACACACTTATCTCTCAGAGCTGAGCATGTGGAGAGACGTTCGTTCATCTAGCACCAAAGTAACGGGTTGCAGGAGAAACTTTTACTCGGGTTTCTCAGTCTGTCTCCTAGTGCCTATTTGAAGTTCCTGCAGTGTTCACTGTAAAAAAGAGTTGGAGCTAGTACCTCCCCATATAAATGTATGGAGTGGAGTTTGCACCTGAAAAGAAACTTTGTGTTCCCAACAAGCTAGGTGAAGGACGGCTTACACAGACACGTATCACTCAGAACTGAGCATGTATAGAGACGTTCGTTCATCTAGCACCAAGGGAACGGGATGCAGGAGAAACTTTTACTCTGGTTTCTCAAGTCTGTTTCCTAGTGCCGGTATGAATTTCCTGCAGTTTTCAATGTAAAACCGAGTTGGAGGTTGTACCTCCCCATATATATGTATGGATTGGTGTTTGCACCTGAAAAGAAACTTTGTGTTCCCAACAAGCTAGTTGAAGGACGGCTTTCACACACACTTATCTCTCAAAACTGAGCATGTGGAGAGACGTTCGTTCATCTAGCACCAAGGGAACGGGTTGCAGGTGAAACTATTACTCTGGTTTCTCAGTCTGTTTCCTAGTGCCGGTTTGAAGTTCCTGCAGTTTTCACTGTAAAACCGAGTTGGAGCTAGTCCCTCCGCATATATATGTATGGAATGGAGTTTGCAAATGAAAAGAAACATTTGTTCCCAACATGCTAGGTGAAGGACGGCTTTCACACACAGTTATCTCTCAGAACTGAGCATGTGGAGAGACGTTGGTTTATCTAGAACCAAGGGAACGTGTTGCAGGGTTAACTTTTAATCTTTTTTCTCAGTCTGTTTCCTAGTGCCGGTTTGAAGTTCCTGCAGTTTTCACTCTAAAATCGTGTTGGAGCTAGTACCTCCCCATATATATGTATGGAGTGGAATTTGCAACTAAAAAGAATCTTTGTGTTCCCAACAAGATAGGTGAATGACGGCTTTCACACACACATATCTCTCACATCTGTGCATGTGGAGAGACGTTGGTTCATCTAGCACCAATGGAACAGGTTGCAGGAGAAAGTTTTACGCTGGTTTCTCAGACTGTTTAGTACTGCCTGTTTGAATTTCCTGCAGTTTTCACTGTAAAACAGAGTTCGAGCTAGTACCTAACAATGTATATCTATGGAGTGGAGTTTGCAATTGAAAAGTATCTTTGTGTTCCCAACAAGCTAGGTGAAGGACGGCTTTCACACACACTTATCTCTCAGAACTGAGCATGTGGACAGACTTTCGTTCATCTAGCACCAAGGGAACGGGTTTCATTAGAAAATTTTACTCTGGTTTCTCAGTCTGTTCCCTAGTGCCGGTTTGAAGTTCCTGCAGTTTTCACTGTAAAACCGAGTTGTATCTAGTACCTCCCCATATATATGTATGGAGCGGAGTTTGCAACTAAAAAGAAACTTTGTGTTCCCAACAAGCTAGTTGAAGGACGGCTTTCACACACAATTATCTCTCAGATCTGAGCATGTGGAGAGACTTCCGTTCATCTAGCACCAAGGGAACGGGTTGCAGGGGAAACTTTTTCTCTGGTTTCTCAGTCTGTTTCCTAGTGCCGGTTTATATTTCCTGCTGTGTTCACTGTAAAACCGATTTGGCGCTTGTCCCTCCCCATATATTTATGGAGTGGAGTTTGCAACTAAAAAGAAACTTTGTGTTCCCAACAAGCTAGGTGAAGGACGGCTTTAAAACAAACTTATCTCTCAGAACTGAGCATGTGGAGAGACGTTGGTACATCTAGAACCAAGGAAACATGTTGCAGGGGAACTTTTACTCTTGTTTCTCAGTCTGTTTCCTAGTGCCGGTTTGAAGTTCCTGCAGTTTTCACTGTAATACCGAGTTGGATATTTTACTTCCCTATATATTTGTTTGAAGTGGAGTTTGCACATGAAAAGAATCTTTGTGTTCCCAAAAAGCTAGCTGAAGGATAGCTTTCACACACACTTATCTCTCAGAACTGAGCATGTGGATAGACGTTCGTTCATCTAGCAAAATTGGAACGGGTTGCAGGAGAAACTTTTACTCTGGTTTTTCAGTCTGTTTCCTAGTGCCGGTTTGAAGTTCCTGCAGTTTTCACTGTAAAACGAGTTGGAGCTAGTCCCTCCCCATATATTTATGGAGTGGAGTTTGCAACTAAAAAGAAACTTTGTGTTCCCAACAAGCTAGGTGAAGGACGGCTTTAAAACACACTTATCTCTCAGAACTGAGCATGTGAAGAGACGTTGGTACATCTAGCACCAAGGAAACATGTTGCAGGAGAAACTTTTGCTCTTGTTTGTCAGACTGTTTCCTAGTGCCGGTTTGAAGATCCTGCAGTTTTCACTGTAAAAACGAGTTGGATCTAGTACCTACCCATATATATGTATGGATTGGAGTTTGAACCTGAAAAGATTCTTTGTGTTCCCAAAAAGCTAGGTGAAGGACGGCTTTCACACACACTTATCTCTCAGAACTGAGCATGTGGAGAGACGTTCGTTCATCTAGCAAAAAGGGAACGTGATGCAGGAGAAACTTTTACTCTGGTATCTCAGTCTGTTTCCTCGTGCCGGTTGGAAGTTCCTGCAGTTTTCACTGTAAAACCCAGTTGGATGTTGTACCTCCCATTATATATGTATGGAGTGGAGTTTGCACCTGAAAAGAAACTTTGTGTTCCCAAAAAGCTAGGTGAAGGACGGCTTTCACACACACTTATCTGTCAGAAATGAGCATGTGGAGAGACGATCGTTCATCTAGCACCAAGGAAACGCGTTGCAGGAAAACTTTTACTCTTGTTTCTCAGTCTGTTTCCTAGTTCCGGTTTGAAGTTCCTGCAGTTTTCAGTGTAAAACCGAGTTGGAGCTTGTCCCTACCCATATATATGTATGGAGTGGAGTTTGCACCTGAAAAGAAACTTTGTGTTCCCAACAAGCTAGGTGAAGGACGGCTTAAACAGACACGTATCACTCAGAACTGTGCATGTGGAGAGACGTTCATTCATCAAGCACCAAGGGAACGGGTTGCAGGAGAAACTTTTACTCTGATTTCTCAGTCTGTTTCCTAGTGCCGGTATGAAGTTCCTGCAGTTTTCAATGTAAATCCGAGTTAGAGGTTGTACATCCCCATATATATGTATGGATTTGTGTTTGCACCTGAAAAGTAACTTTGTTTTCCCAACAAGCTAGTTGAAGGACGGCTTTCACACACACTTATCTCTCAGAACTGAGCATGTGGAGAGACGTTCGTTCATCTAGCACCAAGGGAACGGGTTGCAGGAGAAACTATTACTCTGGTTTCTCAGTCTGTTTCCTAGTGCCGGTTTGAAGTTCCTGCAATTTTCACTGTAAAACCGAGTTGGAGCTAGTCCCTCCCCATATATAAGTATGGAATGGAGTTTGCAACTGAAAAGAAACATTTGTTCCCAGCATGCAAGGTGAAGGATTGCTTTCACACACACTTATCTCTCAGAACTGAGCATGTGGAGAGACGTTCGTTCATCTAGCAGCAAGGGAACGGGTTGCAGGAGAAACATTTTCCGTGGTTTCTCAGTCTGTTTCCTAGTGCCATTTTGAGGTTCCTGTAGTTTTCACTGTAAAAAAGAGTTGGAGCTAGAACCTCCCCATATATATGTATGGAGTGGAGTTTGCAACTGAAAAGAAACTTTTGTTCCCCACATGCTAGGTGAAGGACGGCTTTCACACACATTTAACTCTCAGACCTGAGCATGTGGAGAGACGTTGGTTTATCTAGCACCAAGGGAACGTTTTGCAGGAGAAACTTTTACTCTTTTTTGTAAGTCTGTTTCCTAGTGCCGGTTTGAAGTTCCTGCAATTTTCATTGTAAAACCGAGTTGGAGCAATTCCCTCCCCATATATATGTATGGAGTGGAGTTTGATTCTAAAAATAAACTTTGTGTTCCCAACAAGCTATGTGAAGGACGGCTTTCACACACACTTATCTCTAGATCTGAGAATGTGGAGAGACGTTGGTTCATCTAGCACCAAGGGAACGGGTTGTAGGAGAAACGTTTACTCTGGTTTCTCAGTCTGTTTCCTAGTGCCGGTTTGAAGTTCCTGCAGTTTTCACTGTAAAACCGAGTTGGAGCTTGTCCCTCCCCATATATATGTATGGAATGGAGTTTGCAACTGAAAAGAAACATTTGTTCCCAACATGCTAGGGGAAGGACGGCTTTCACACACACTTATCTCTCAGAACTGAGCATGTGGAGAAACGTTCCTTCATCTAGCACCAATGGAACGGGTTACAGGAGAAACTTTTACTCTGGATTCTCAGTCTGTTTCCTAGCACCGGTTTCAAGTTCCTGTAGTTTTCACTGTAAAACCGAGTTGGAGCTAGAACCTCCCCATATATATGTATGGAGTGAAGTTTGCAACTGAAAAGAAACTTTTGTTCCCAGCATGCTAGGTGAAGGACGGCTTTCACACACAGTTAACTCTCAGATCTGAGCATTTGGAGAGACGTTGGTTTATCTAGCACCAAGGGAACGTGTTGCAGGAGAAAATTTTACTCTTTTTTCTCAGTCTGTTTCCTAGTGCCGGTTTGAAGTTCCTGAATTTTTCACTCTAAATCTGTTTTGGAGTTAGTACCTCCCCATATATATGTATGGATTGGAGTTTCCAGCTAAAAAGAATCTTTGTGTTCCCAACAAGCTAGGTGAAGGACGGCTTTCACACACACTTATCTCTCAGTTCTGTGCATGTGGAGAGACGTTGGTTCATCTAGAACCAATGGAACAGGTTGCAGGAGAAAGTTTTATGCTGGTTTCTCAGACTGTTTAGTACTGCCTGTTTGAATTTCCTGCAGTTTTCACTGTAAAACAGTGTTGGAGCTATTACCTCCCTATGTATATGTATGGAGTGGAGTTTGCACCTGAAAAGTATCTTTGTGTTCCCAACAAGCTAGTTGAAGGACGGCTTTCACACACACTTATCTCTCAGAATTGATTATGTGGAGAGAATTTCGTTCATCTAGCACCAAGGGAACGGGTTGCAGGAGAAACTTTTACTCTTGTTTCTGAGTCTGTTTCCTAGTGTCGGTTTGAAGTTCCTTCAGTTTTCACTGTAAAACTGATTTGGAGCTAGTACCTCCCCATATATATGTATGGAGTGTAGTTGGCCCCTGAAAATAAACTTTGTGTTCCCAACAAGCTAGGTGAAGGACGGCTTTCACACACACTTATCTCTCAGAACTGAGCATGTGGAGAGACGTTCGTTCGTCTAACATCAAGGGAACGGGTTGCAGGAGAAATTTTACTCTGGTTTCTCAGTCTGTTTCCTAGTGCCGGTTTGAAGTTCCTGCAGTTTTCACTGTAAAACCGAGTTGGAGCTAGTCCCTACCCATATATTTGTACGGAGTGGAGTTTGCAACTGAAAAGAAACTTTTGTTCCCAGCATGCTAGGTGAAGGACGGCTTTCACACACAGTTAACTTTCAGAACTGAGTATGTAAATAGACATTCGTTTATCTAGCACCAAGTGAACGTGTTGCAGGAGAAACTTTTACTCTTTTTTCTCAGTCTGTTTCCTAGTGCCGGTTTGAAGTTCCTGAAGTTTTCACTCTAAAACCATGTTGGAGCTAGTACCTCCCCATATATATGTATGGATTGGAGTTGGCAACTAAAAAGAATCTTTGTGTTCCCAACAAGCTAGGTGAAGGAAGGCTTTCACACACACTTATCTCTCATTACTGTGCATGTGGAGAGACTTTGGTTCATCTAGAACCAATGGAACAGGTTGCAGGAGAAAGTTTTATGCTGGTTTCTCAGACTGTTTAGTACTGCCTGTTTGAATTTCCTGCAGTTTTCACTGTAAAACATTGTTGGAGCTAGTACCTCCGAATGTATATGTATGGAGTGGAGTTTGCACCTGAAAAGTATCTTTGTGTTCCCAACAAGCTAGGTGAAGTACGGCTTTCATACACACTTATCTCTCAGAACTGAGCATGTGGAGAGAAGTTCGTTCATCTAGCACCAAGGGAACGGGTTGCAGGAGAATCTTTTACTCTTGTTTCTGAGTCTGTTTCCTAGTGCAGGTTTGAAGTTCCTTTAGTTTTCACTGTAAAACTGATTTGGAGCTAGTCCTTCCCATATATATGTATGGAGTGGAGTTTGCAACTGAAATGAAAGTTTGTGTTCCCAACAAGCTAGGTGATGGACGACTTTCACACACACTTATCTCTCAGAACTGAGCATGAGGAGAGACGTTCGTTCGTCTAGCATCAAGGGAACGGGTTGCAGGAGAAATATTTACTCTGGTTTCTCAGTCTGTTTCCTAGTGCCGGTTTATATTTCCTGCAGTGTTCACTGTAAAACCGAGTTGGAGCTAGTCCCTCCCCATCTATTTATGGATTGGAGTTTGCAACTAAAAAGAAACTTTGTGTTCCCAACAAGCTAGGTGAAGGACGGCATTAAAACACACTTATCTCTCAGAACTGAGCATGTGGAGAGACGTTGGTACATCTCGCACCAAGGAAACATTTTGCAGGGGAAACTTTTACTCTTGTTTCTCAGTCTGTTTCCTAGTGCCGGTTTGAAGTTCCTGTAGGTTTCACTGTAAAACAGAGTTGGATGTTTTACGTCCCCATATATTTGTTTGGAGTGGTGTTTGCACCTGAAAAGAATCTTTGTGTTCCCAAAAAGCTAGCTGAAGGTTTTCTTTCACACACACTTATCTCTCAGAAATGAGCATGTGTATAGACGTTCGTTCATCTAGCACAAAGGGAACGGGTTGCAGGAGAAACTTTTACTCTGGTTTCTCAGTCTGTTTCCTAGTGCCGTATTGAAGTTCCTGCAGTGTTCACTGTAAAAATGAGTTGGAGCTAGTACCTACCCATATATATGTATGGAGGGGAGTTTGCACCTGAAAAGATACTTTGTGTTCCCAACAAGCTAGGTGAAGCACGTCTTTCACACACACTTATCTCTCTGATATGAGCATGTGGAGAGACTTTCGTTCATCTAGCACCAAGGGAAGGGGTTGCAGGAGAAACTTTTTCTCTGGTTTCTCAGTCTGTTTCCTAGTGCCGGTTTATATTTCCTGCAGTGTTCACTGTAAAACCGAGTTGGAACTAGTCCCTCCCCATATATTTATGGAGTGGAGTTTGCAACTAAAAAGAAACTTTGTGTTCCCAACAAGCTAGTTAAAGGACGGCTTTAAAACACACTTATCTCTCAGAACTGAGCATGTGGAGAGACGTTGGTACATCTAGAATCAAGGAAACATGTTGCAGGAGAAACTTTTACTCTTGTTTCTCAGTCTGTTTTCTAGTGCCGGTTTGAAGTTCCTGCAGTTTTCACTGTAAAACCGAGTTGGATGTTTTACCTCCCTATATATTTGTTTGGAGTGGAGTTTGCACCTGAAAACAATCTTTGTGTTCCCAAAAAGCTAGCTGAAGGATGGCTTTCACACACACTTATCTCTCAGAACTGAGCATGTGGAGAGACGTTCGTTCATCTAGCACCAAATTAACGGGTTGCAGGAGAAACTTTTACTCGGGTTTCTCAGTCTGTTTCCTAGTGCCGATTTGAAGTTCCTGCAGTGTTCATTGTAAAAACGAGTTGGAGCTAGTACCTCCCCATATATATGAATGGAGTGGAGTTTGCACCTGAAAAGAAACTTTGTGTTCCCAACAAGATAGGTGAAGGACGGCTTTCACACACACTTATCTCTCAGAACTGAGCATGTGGAGAGACGTTCGTTCTTCTAGCATCAAGGGAACGGGTTGCAGGGGAAACATTTACTCTTGTTTCTCAGTTTGTTTCCTAGTGCCGGTTTGAAGTTCCTGCAGTTTTCAGAGTAAACCGATTTGGAGCTAGTCCCTCCCCATATATATGTATGGAGTGGAGTTTGCACCTGAAAAGAAACTTTGTGTTCCCAACAAGCTATGTGAAGGACGGCTTACACAGACAGGTATCACTCAGAACTGAGCATGTATAGAGACGTTCGTTCATCTAGCACCAAGGGAACGAGATGCAGGAGAAACTTTTACTCTGGTTTCTCAGTCTGTTTCCTAGTGCCGGTACGAAGTTCCTGCAGTTTTCAAGTAAAACCGAGTTGGAGGTTGTACCTCTCCATATATATGTATGGATTGGTGTTTGCACCTGAAAAGAAACTTTGTGTTCCCAACAAGCTAGTTGAAGGACGGCTTTCACACACACTTATCTCTCAGAACTGAGCATGTGGAGAGACGTTCGTTCATCTAACAGCAAGGGAACTGGTTGCAGGGGAAACATTTTCCGTGGTTTCTCAGTCTGTTTCCTAGTGCCGGTTTGAAGTTCCTGTAGTTTTCACTGTAAAAAAGATTTGTAGCTAGTACCTCCCCATATATATGTATGGAGTGGTGTTTACAACTGAAAAGAAACTTTTGTTCCCAGCATGCTAGGTGAAGGATGGCTTTCACACACAGTTATCTCTCAGAACTGAGCATGTGGAGAGACGTTGGTTTATCTAGCACCAAGGGAACGTGTTGCATTAGAAACTTTTACTCTTTTTTCTCAGTCTGTTTCCTAGTGCCGGTTTAAAGTTCCTGCAGTTTTCACTCTAAAATCGTGTTGGAGCTGGTACCTCCCCATATATATTTATGGATTGGAGTTTGCAACTAAAAAGAATCTTTGTGTTCCCAACAAGATAGGTGAATGACGGCTTTCACACACACTTATCTCTCAGATCTTTGCATGTGGAGAGACGTTAGTTCATCTAGCACCAATGGAACAGGTGCAGGAGAAAGTTTTACGCTGGTTTCTCAGACTGTTTAGTACTGCCTGTTTGAATTTCCTGCAGTTTTCACTGTAAAACAGAGTTGGAAATAGTACCTCCCAATGTATATGTATGGAGTGGAGTTTGCACCTGAAAAATATCTTTGTGTTCCCAACAAGCTAGGTGAAGGACGGCTTTCACACACACTTAACTCTCAGAACTGAGCATGTGGACAGACGTTCGTTCATCTAGCACCAAGGGAACGGGTTTCAGGAGAAACTTTTACTCTGGTTTCTCAGTCTGTTTCCTAGTGCAGGTTTGAAGTTCCTGCAGTTTTCAGTGTAAAACCGAGTTGGAGCTTGTTCCTCCCCATATATATGTATTGAGTTGATTTTGCACCTGAAAAGAAACTTTGTGTTCCCAACAAGCTAGGTGAAGGACGGCTTACACAGACACCTATCACTCAGAACTGAGCATGTGGAGAGACGTTCGTTCATCTAGCAACAAGGGAACGAGTTGCAGGAGAAACTTTTACTCTGGTTTCTCAGTCTGTTCCCTAGTGCCGGTTTGAAATTCCTGCAGTTTTCACTGTAAAACCAAGTTGGATCTAGTACCTCCCCATATATATTTATGGAGCAGAGTTTGCAACTAAAAAGAAACTTTGTGTTCCCAACAAGCTAGTTGAAGGACGGCTTTCACACACACTTATCTCTCAGAACTGAGCATGTGGAGAGACGTTCGTTCATCTAGCACCAAGGGAACGGTTTGCAGGAGAAACTTTTTCTCTTGTTTCCCAGTCTGTTTCCTAGTGCCGGTTTGAAGTTCCTGCAGATTTCACTCTAAAACCGTGTTGGAGCTAGTACCTCCCCATATATATATTTTTGGAGTGGAGTTTGCACCTGAAAAGAATCTTTGTGTTAAAAAAAACTAAGTGAAGGACAACTTTCAAATACACTTATCTCTCAGAAATGAGCATGTGGAGAGACGTTCGTTCATCTAGCACCAAGGGAACCTTTTGCAGGCGAAATTTTTACTCTGGTTTCTCAGTCTGTTTCCTAGTGCCGGTACGAAGTTCCTGCAGTTTTCAAGTAAAACCGAGTTGGAGGTTGTACCTCTCCATATATATGTATGGATTGGTGTTTGCACCTGAAAAGAAACTTTGTGTTCCCAACAAGCTAGTTGAAGGACGGCTTTCACACACACTTATCTCTCAGAACTGAGAATGTGGAGAGACGTTCGTTCATCTAGCACCAAGGGAATGGGTTGCAGGAGAAACTATTACTCTGGTTCTCAGTCTGTTTCCTAGTGCCGGTTTGAAGTTCCTGCAGTTTTCACTGTAAAACCGAGTTGGAGCTAGTCCCTCCCCATATATATGTATGGAATGGAGATTGCAACTGAAAAGAAACATTTGTTCCCAACATGCTAGGTGAAGGACGGCTTTCACACACACTTATCTCTCAGAACTGAGCATGTGGAGAGACGTTCGTTCATCTAACAGCAAGGGAATTGGTTGCAGGGGAAACATTTTCCGTGGTTTCTCAGTCTGTTTCCTAGTGCCGGTTTGAAGTTCCTGTAGTTTTCACTGTAAAAAAGATTTGTAGCTAGTACCTCCCCTTATATATGTATGGAGTGGTGTTTACAACTGAAAAGAAACTTTTGTTCCCAGCATGCTAGGTGAAGGATGGCTTTCACACACAGTTATCTCTCAGAACTGAGTATGTGGAGAGACGTTGGTTTATCTAGCACCAAGGGAACGTGTTGCATTAGAAACTTTTACTCTTTTTTCTCAGTCTGTTTCCTAGTGCCGGTTTGAAGTTCCTGCAGTTTTCACTCTAAAATCGTGTTGGAGCTAGTACCTCCCCATATATATTTATGGATTGGAGTTTGCAACTAAAAAGAATCTTTGTGTTCCCAACAAGATAAGTGAATGACGGCTTTCACACACACACTTATCTCTCAGATCTTTGCATGTGGAGAGACGTTAGTTCATCTAGCACCAATGGAACAGGTGCAGGAGAAAGTTTTATGCTGGTTTCTCAGACTGTTTAGTACTGCCTGTTTGAATTTCCTGCAGTATTCACTGTAAAACAGAGTTGGAAATAGTACCTCCCAATGTATATGTATGGAGTGGAGTTTGCACCTGAAAAATATCTTTGTGTTCCCAACAAGCTAGGTGAAGGACGGCTTTCACACACACTTAACTCTCAGAACTGAGCATGTGGACAGACGTTCGTTCATCTAGCACCAAGGGAACGGGTTTCAGGAGAAACTTTTACTCTGGTTTCTCAGTCTGTTTCCTAGTGCAGGTTTGAAGTTCCTGCAGTTTTCAGTGTAAAACCGAGTTGGAGCTTGTTCCTCCCCATATATATGTATTGAGTTGAGTTTGCACCTGAAAAGAAACTTTGTGTTCCCAACAAGCTAGGTGAAGGACGGCTTACACAGACACCTATCACTCAGAACTGAGCATGTGGAGAGACGTTCGTTCATCTAGCAACAAGGGAACGAGTTGCAGGAGAAACTTTTACTCTGGTTTCTCAGTCTGTTCCCTAGTGCCGGTTTGAAATTCCTGCAGTTTTCACTGTAAAACCGAGTTGGATGTAGTACCTCCCCATATATATTTATGGAGCAGAGTTTGCAACTAAAAAGAAACTTTGTGTTCCCAACAAGATAGTTGAAGGACGGCTTTCACACACACTTATCTCTCAGAACTGAGCATGTGGAGAGACGTTCGTTCATCTAGCACCAAGGGAACGGTTTGCAGTAGAAACTTTTTCTCTTGTTTCCCAGTCTGTTTCCTAGTGCCGGTTTGAAGTTCCTGCAGATTTCACTCTAAAACCGTGTTGGAGCTAGTACCTCCCCATATATATATTTTTGGAGTGGAGTTTGCACCTGAAAAGAATCTTTGTGTTAAAAAAAACTAGGTGAAGGACAACTTTCAAATACACTTATCTCTCAGAAATGAGCATGTGGAGAGACGTTCGTTCATCTAGCACCAAGGGAACGGGTTACAGGAGAAACTTTTACTCTGGTTTTTCAGTCTGTTTCCTAGTGCCGGTTTGAAGTTCCTGTAGTTTTCACTGTAAAACCGAGTTGGAGCTAGAACCTCCCCATATATATGTATGGAGTGTAGTTTGCACCTGAAAAGAAACTTTGTGTTCTCAACAAGCTAGGTGAAGGACGGGTATAAAACACACTTATCTCTCAGAACTGAGCATGTGGAGAGACGTTGGTACATCTAGCACCAAGGAAACATGTTGCAGGGGAAACTTTTACTCTTGTTTCTCAGTCTGTTTCCTAGTGCCGGTTTGAAGTTCCTGCAGTTTTCACTGTAAAATCGAGTTGGATGTTTTACTTCCCCATATATTTGTTTGAAGTGGAATTTGCACATGAAAAGAATCTTTGTGTTCCCAAAAAGCTAGCTGAAGGATGGATTTCACACACACTTATCTCTCAGAACTGAGCATGTGGATAGACGTTCGTTCATCTAGCAAAAATGGAACGGGTTGCAGGAGAAACTTTTACTCTGGTTTCTCAGTCTTTTTCCTAGTGCCGGTTTGAAGTTCCTGCAGTGTTCACTGTAAAAACGAGTTGGAGCTAGTACCTACCCATATATATTTATGAAGTGGAGTTTGAACCTGAAAAGACACTTTGTGTTCCCAACAAGTTAGGTGAAGGACGGCTTTCACACACACTTATCTCTCAGATCTGAGCATGTGGAGAGACGTTCGTTCATCTAGCACCAAGGGAACGTGTTGCAGGAGAAGCTTATACTCTGGATTCTCAGTCTGTTTCCAAGTGCCGGTTTATATTTCCTGCAGTGTTCACTGTAAAACCGAGTTGGAGCTAGTCCCTCCCCCTATATTTATGGAGTGGAGTTTGAAACTAAAAAGAAACTTTGTGTTCCCAACAAGCTAGGTGAAGGACGGCTTTAAAACACACTTATCTCTCAGAACTGAGCATGTGGAGAGACGTTGGTACATCTAGCACCAAGGAAATATGTTGCAGGAGAAACTTTTGCTCTTGTTACTCAGTCTGTTTCCTAGTGCCGGTTTGAAGTTCCTGCAGTATTCACTGTAAAACCGAGTTGGAGATAGTACCTCCCCATATATATTTATGGAGTGGAGTTTGCAACTGAAAAGGAACTTTTTGTTCCCTAGAAGCTAGTTGAAGGACGGCTTTCACACACACTTATCTCACAGAACTGAGCATGTGGAGAGACGTTCGTTCATCTAGCACCAAGTGAACGGGTTGCAGGTAATCTTTACTCTGGTTTCTCACTCTGTTTCCTAGGGCCAGTTTGAAGTTCCTGCAGTTTTCACTGTAAATGCGAGTTGGAGTTCGTACCTCCCCATATATATTTATGGAGTGGAGTTTGCAACTGAAAAGAATGTTTGTGTTCCCAACAAGCAAGGTGAAGTAAGGCTTTCACACAGAGTTATCTCTCAGAACTGAGCATGTGGAGAGACGTTCGTTCACCTAGCACAATGGGAACGGGTTGCAGGAAAAACCCTTACTCTTGTTTCTAAGTCTATTTCCCCTTGCGGGTTTGAAGTTCCTCCAGTTTTCACTGTAAAATCGAGTTGGAGCTAGTAACTCCCATTATGTATGAATGGAGTGTAGATTGCAACTGAAAAGATACTTTGTGTTCCCAACAAGCAAGGTGAAGTTCGGCTTTCACACACACTTATCTCTCAGATTGGTGCATGTGGAGAGACTTTCGTTCATCTAGCAAAAATGGAACGGGTTGCAGACGAAACTTTTACTCTGGTTTCTCAGTCTGTTTCCTAGTGCCAGTTGGAAGTTCCTGCAGTTTTCACTGTAAAACAGAGTTGGAGATAGTGCCTCCCCAATTATATGTATGGAGTGTAGTATGCAACTGAAATAAACTTTGTGTTCCCAATAAGCTAGGTGAAGGATGGTTTCACACACACTTATCTCTCAGAACTGAACAACTGGAGAGATGATCGTTCATCTAGCACAAAGGAAACGCGTTGCAGGAGAAACTTTTACTCTGGATTCTCAGTCTGTGTCCTAGATGCGGAATGAATTTCCTAAAGTTTTCACTGTAAAACCGAGTTGTAGCGTGTAACTCCCCAGATATATTTATGGTGTGTAATTTGCAACTGAAAAGAAAGTTTGTGTTCCCTACAAGCTAGGTGAAGGACGTCTTTCACAAACACCTATCTCTCAGAACTGAGCATGTGGAGAGTCTTTCGTTCATCTAGCACAAAGGGAATGGTTTGCAGGTGAAACTCTTACTCTTGATTCTCAGTCTGTTTCCTTGTGACGGTTTGAAGTTCCAGCAGGTTTCACTGTAAAACCGAGTTAGAGCTTGTACCTCCCCGTATATATGTATGGAGTGTAGATTGCAACTGAAAAGAAACTATGTTTTCCCACCAAGCTAGTTGAAGGACGGCTTTCACACACACATATCTCTAAGAACATAGCTTTTGGAGAGACGTTCATTCGTCTAGCATAAATGGAACTTTTGGAAGACAATACTCTTACTCTGGTTTCTAAGTCTGATTCCTAGTGCCTGTTTGAAGTTCCTGAAGTTTGCACTGTAATACTGATTTGGATCTAGCACCTACCCATATATATGTATGGAGTGTAGTTTGCAACTGAAAAGAAACGTGTTCCCAACAAGCTAGGTGAAGGACAGCTTTCAAACACACTTATCTCTCCGAACAGAGCATGTGGAGAGAAGTTTTTACATATAGCACAAAGGGATCGGTTTGCAGGAAAAAGTTTTACTCTGGTTTCTCAGTCTGTTTCCTAGTGCCGGTTTGAAGTACATGCAGTTTTCAATGTAAAACCGAGTTGGAACTAGGACCACCACATATAAATATATGGAGTGTAGATTGCAAATAAAAGAATGTTTTTGTTCCCAAAAAGCTAGGTGAATTACGGCTTTCACACACACTTATCTCTCAGAACTGAGCATGTGGAGAGACTTTCGTTCATCTAGCACAAAGGAATTGGGTTACAGGAGAAACTCTTACTCTGGTTTCTCAGTCTGTTTCAGAGTGCCTGTTTGAAGTTCCGGCATTATTCACTGTAAAACAGAGTTGGAGCTAGTACCTCCCCATATATATTTATGGAGTGTAGATTGCTACTTAATAGAAACTTTGTGCTCCCAACAAGATAGGTGAAAGACGGCTTCCACACAAACTTATCTCTCAGAACGGAGCATGTGGAGAGACGTTCGTTCATCTAGCTCAAATGGAACGGTTTGTAGGAGAAACTCTTTCTCTGGTTTCTCAGTCTGTTTCCTAGTGAAGGTTTGAAGTTCCAGCATTTTTCATTATAAATACGAGTTAGAGCTTGTACCTCCCCATATATATGTATGGAGTGTAATTTGCAACTGAAAAGAAACTTTGTTTTCCCAACAAGCTAGGTTAAGGACGGCTTTCACACAAAAATATCTCTAAGAAATTAGCATGTGGAGAGGCTTTCTTTCATCTAGCACAAATGGAACGGTTTGCAGACGAAACTCTTACTCTGGTTTCTCAGTATGTTTCCTAGAGCCGGATTGATGTTCCTACAGTTTTCATTGTAAAACCGAGTTGGAGCTAGTACCTACGCATATATATTTAAGGAGTGTAGTTTGTAACTTAAAAGGATCTTTTTGTTCCCTACAATCTAGGTTAAGGACAGCTTTGACACACACTAATATCTCAGAACTGAGCATGTGGAGAGACGTTCGTTCATCTAGCACCAAGGGAACTGGTTGCAGGGGAAACTTTTACTGTGGTTTCTCAGTCTGTTTCCTAGTGCCTGTTTGAAGTTCCTTCAATTTTCACTGTAAAAGCGAGTTGGAGATAGTACCTCCCCGTATATATGTATGGAGTGTAGATTGCAACTGAAAAGAAACTATGTTTTCCCACCAAGCTAGTTGAAGGACGGCTTTCACACACACATATCTCTAAGAACATAGCATTTGGAGAGACGTTCATTCATCTAGCATAAATGGAACTTTTGGAAGACAATACTCTTACTCTGGTTTCTAAGTCTGATTCCTAGTGCCTGTTTGAAGTTCCTGAAGTTTGCACTGTAATACCGATTTGGATCTAGCACCTACCCATATATATGTATGGAGTGTAGTTTGCAACTGAAAAGAAACGTGTTCCCAACAAGCTAGGTGAAGGACGGCTTTCAAACACACTTATCTCTCCGAACGGAGCATGTGGAGAGAAGTTTTTACATATAGCACAAAGGGAACGGTTTGCAGGAAAATGTTTTACTCTGGTTTCTCAGTCTGTTTCCTAGTGCCGGTTTGAAGTACATGCAGTTTTCAATGTAAAACCGAGTTGGAACTAGGACCACCACATATAAATATATGGAGTGTAGTTTGCAAATAAAAGAATGTTTTTGTTCCCAAAAAGCTAGGTGAATTACGGCTTTCACACACACTTATCTCTCAGAACTGAGCATGTGGAGAGACGTTCGTTCATTTAGCACAAAGTAAACGAGTTGCAGGAGAAACTATTACTCTGGTTTATCAGTCTGTTTCAGAGTGCCTGTTGAAGTTCCTGCAGTTTTCACTGTAAAACCTAGTTGGAGCTAGTACCTCCCCATATATTTGTATGAGAGTAGTTTGCAACTGAAAAGAATCTTTGCGTTCAGAACAACCTAGCTGAAGGACGGCTTTCACACACACTTATCTCTCAGAACTGAGCATGTGGAGAGACTTTCGTTCATCTAGCACAAAGGAATTGGGTTACAGGAGAAACTCTTACTCTGGTTTCTCAGTCTGTTTCAGAGTGCCTGTTTGAAGTTCCGGCATTATTCACTGTAAAACAGAGTTGGAGCTAGTACCTCCCCATATATATTTATGGAGTGTAGATTGCTACTTAATAGAAACTTTGTGCTCCCAACAAGATAGGTGAAAGACGGCTTCCACACAAACTTATCTCTCAGAACGGAGCATGTGGAGAGACGTTCGTTCATCTAGCTCAAATGGAACAGTTTGTAGGAGAAACTCTTTCTCTGGTTTCTCAGTCTGTTTCCTAGTGAAGGTTTGAAGTTCCAGCATTTTTCATTATAAATATGTGTTAGAGCTTGTACCTCCCCATATATATGTATGGAGTGTAGTTTGCAACTGAAAAGAAACTTTGTTTTCCCAACAAGCTAGGTTAAGGACGGCTTTCACACAAAAATATCTCTAAGAAATTAGCATGTGGAGAGGCTTTCTTTCATCTAGCACAAATGGAACGGTTTGCAGACGAAACTCTTACTCTGGTTTCTCAGTATGTTTCCTAGAGCCGGATTGATGTTCCTACAGTTTTCATTGTAAAACCGAGTTGGAGCTAGTACCTACGCATATATATTTAAGGAGTGTAGTTTGTAACTTAAAAGGATCTTTTTGTTCCCTACAATCTAGGTTAAGGACAGCTTTGACACACACTAATATCTCAGAACTGAGCATGTGGAGAGACGTTCGTTCATCTAGCACCAAGGGAACTGGTTGCAGGGGAAACTTTTACTGTGGTTTCTCAGTCTGTTTCCTAGTGCCTGTTTGAAGTTCCTTCAATTTTCACTGTAAAAGCGAGTTGGAGATAGTACCTCCCCTTATATATGTATGGAGTGTAGTTTGCAACTTAAAAATAAAGTTTGTGTTCCCAACAAGATAGGTGAAGTAAGGCTTTCACACACAGTAACCTCTCGGAACTGTGCATGTGGAGAGACGTTCGTTCACCTAGCAATAAGGGAACGGGTTGCAGGAAAAACCCTTAATCGTGTTTCTCTGTCTGTTTCCTAGTGAAGGTTTGAAGTTCCAGCAATTTCACTGTAAAATCGAGTTGGAGCTAGTAACTCCCATTATATACGAATGGAGTGTAGATTGCAACTGAAAAGATACTTTGTGTTCCCAACAAGCAAGGTGAAGGTCGGCTTTCACACACACTTATCTCGCTGAAAGGAGCATGTGGGGAGACGTTCGTTCATCTAGCATAAATGGAATGGGTTGCAGGAGAAACTTTTTTTCCGGTTTCTCATTCTGTTTCCTAGTGCCAGTTTGAATTTCCTGCAGTTTTCTCTGTAAAACCGAGTTGGAGCTAGTACCTCCCCAAATATATGTATGGAGTGTAGTATTCAACTGAATTAAACTTTGTGTTCCCAATAAGCTAGGTGAAGGATGGTTTCACACACACTTATCTCTCAGAACTGAACAATTGGAGAGACGCTCGTTCATCTAGCACAAAGGAAACGCGTTGCAGGAGAAACTTTTACTCTGGATTCTCAGTCTCTTTCCTGGAGGCGGAATGAATTTCCTAAAGTTTTCACTGTAAAACCGATTTGTAGCGTGTAACACCCCATATATATATATGGAGCGTAGTTTGCAACTGAAAAGAAAGTTTGTGTTCCCTACAAGCTAGGTGAAGGACGGCTTTCACACACACTTATCTCTCAGAACTGAGCTTGTGGAGAGTCTTTCGTTCATCTAGCACAATGGGAATGGTTTGCAGGTGAAACTCTTACTCTTGATTCTCAGTCTGTTTCCTTGTGACGGTTTGAAGTTCCAGCAGGTTTCACTGTAAAACCGAGTTAGAGCTTGTACCCCCCATATATATGTATGTAGTGTAGATTTCAACTGAAAAGAATCTATGTTTTCCCAACAAGCTAGGTGAAGAACGGCTTTCACACACACATATCTCTAAGAACATATCTTTTGGAGAGACGTTCATTCATCTAGCATAAATGGAACTTCTGGAAGACAATACTCTTACTCTGGTTTCTAAGTCTGATTCTTAGTGCCTGTTTGAAGTTCCTAAAATTTGCACTGTAATACCGATTTGGATCTAGTACCTCCCCATATATATGTATGGAGTGGAGTTTGAAACTGAAAAGAAACTTGGTGTTCCCAACAAGCTAGGTGAAGCACGGCTTTCACACACACTTATCTCTCAGAACTGAGCATGTGGGGAGACTTTCGTTCATCTAGCACCAAGGGAACGGGTTGCAGGAGAAACTTTTACTCTGGTTTCTCAGTCTCTTTCCTAGTGCCTGTTTGAAGTTCCTGCAGTTTACACTGTAAATGCGAGTTGGAGTTAGTACCTCCCAACATATATGTAGGTAGGGGAGTTTGCAACTGAAAAGAATGTTTGTGTTCACAACAAGCAAGGTGAAGTAAGGCTTTCACACACAGTTATCTCTCAGAACTGAGCATGTGGAGAGACGTTCGTTCACCTAGCACAAAAGGAACGGTTTGCAGGAAAAACCCTTACTCTTGTTTCTCAGTCTATTTCCCCTTGCGGGTTTGAAGTTCCTCCAGTTTTCACTGTAAAATCGAGTTGGAGCTATTAACTCCCATTATATATGAATGGAGTGTAGATTGCAACTGAAAAGATACTTTGTGTCCCCAACAAGCAAGGTGAAGGTCTGCTTTCACACACACTTATCTCTCAGATCGGAGCATGTGGGAAGTCTTTCGTTCATCTAGCACAAAGGGAATGGTTTGCAGGTGAAACTCTTACTCTTGATTCTCAGTCTGTTTCCTTGTGACGGTTTGAAGTTCCAGCAGGTTTCACTGTAAAACCGAGTTAGAGCTTGTACCTCCCCGTATATATGTATGGAGTGTAGATTGCAACTGAAAAGAAACTATGTTTTCCCACCAAGCTAGTTGAAGGACGGCTTTCACACACACATATCTCTAAGAACATAGCATTTGGAGAGACGTTCATTCATCTAGCATAAATGGAACTTTTGGAAGACAATACTCTTACTCTGGTTTCTAAGTCTGATTCCTAGTGCCTGTTTGAAGTTCCTGAAATTTGCACTGTAATACCGATTTGGATCTAGCACCTACCCATATATATGTATGGAGTGTAGTTTGCAACTGAAAAGAAACGTGTTCCCAACAAGCTAGGTGAAGGACGGCTTTCAAACACACTTATCTCTCCGAACGGAGCATGTGGAGAGAAGTTTTTACATATAGCACAAAGGGAACGGTTTGCAGGAAAATGTTTTACTCTGGTTTCTCAGTCTGTTTCCTAGTGCCGGTTTGAAGTACATGCAGTTTTCAATGTAAAACCGAGTTGGAACTAGGACCACCACATATAAATATATGGAGTGTAGTTTGCAAATAAAAGAATGTTTTTGTTCCCAAAAAGCTAGGTGAATTACGGCTTTCACACACACTTATCTCTCAGAACTGAGCATGTGGATAGACGTTCGTTCATTTAGCACAAAGTAAACGAGTTGCAGGAGAAACTATTACTCTGGTTTATCAGTCTGTTTCAGAGTGCCTGTTTGAAGTTCCTGCAGTTTTCACTGTAAAACCTAGTTGGAGCTAGTACCTCCCCATATATTTGTATGAGAGTAGTTTGCAACTGAAAAGAATCTTTGCGTTCAGAACAACCTAGCTGAAGGACGGCTTTCACACACACTTATCTCTCAGAACTGAGCATGTGGAGAGACTTTCGTTCATCTAGCACAAAGGAATTGGGTTACAGGAGAAACTCTTACTCTGGTTTCTCAGTCTGTTTCAGAGTGCCTGTTTGAAGTTCCGGCATTATTCACTGTAAAACAGAGTTGGAGCTAGTACCTCCCCATATATATTTATGGAGTGTAGATTGCTACTTAATAGAAACTTTGTGCTCCCAACAAGATAGGTGAAAGACGGCTTCCACACAAACTTATCTCTCAGAACGGAGCATGTGGAGAGACGTTCGTTCATCTAGCTCAAATGGAACGGTTTGTAGGAGAAACTCTTTCTCTGGTTTCTCAGTCTGTTTCCTAGTGAAGGTTTGAAGTTCCAGCATTTTTCATTATAAATACGAGTTAGAGCTTGTACCTCCCCATATATATGTATGGAGTGTAGTTTGCAACTGAAAAGAAACTTTGTTTTCCCAACAAGCTAGGTTAAGGACGGCTTTCACACAAAAATATCTCTAAGAAATTAGCATGTGGAGAGGCTTTCTTTCATCTAGCACAAATGGAACGGTTTGCAGACGAAACTCTTACTCTGGTTTCTCAGTATGTTTCCTAGAGCCGGATTGATGTTCCTACAGTTTTCATTGTAAAACCGAGTTGGAGCTAGTACCTACGCATATATATTTAAGGAGTGTAGTTTGTAACTTAAAAGGATCTTTTTGTTCCCTACAATCTAGGTTAAGGACAGCTTTGACACACACTAATATCTCAGAACTGAGCATGTGGAGAGACGTTCGTTCATCTAGCACCAAGGGAACTGGTTGCAGGGGAAACTTTTACTGTGGTTTCTCAGTCTGTTTCCTAGTGCCTGTTTGAAGTTCCTTCAATTTTCACTGTAAAAGCGAGTTGGAGATAGTACCTCCCCTTATATATGTATGGAGTGTAGTTTGCAACTGAAAAGAAAGTTTGTGTTCCCAACAAGATAGGTGAAGTAAGGCTTTCACACACAGTAATCTCTCGGAACTGTGCATGTGGAGAGACGTTCGTTCACCTAGCAATAAGGGAACGGGTTGCAGGAAAAACCCTTAATCGTGTTTCTCTGTCTGTTTCCTAGTGAAGGTTTGAAGTTCCAGCAATTTCACTGTAAAATCGAGTTGGAGCTAGTAACTCCCATTATATACGAATGGAGTGTAGATTGCAACTGAAAAGATACTTTGTGTTCCCAACAAGCAAGGTGAAGGTCGGCTTTCACACACACTTATCTCGCTGAAAGGAGCATGTGGGGAGACGTTCGTTCATCTAGCACAAATGGAATGGGTTGCAGGAGAAACTTTTATTCCGGTTTCTCATTCTGTTTCCTAGTGCCAGTTTGAATTTCCTGCAGTTTTCTCTGTAAAACCGAGTTGGAGCTAGTACCTCCCCAAATATATGTATGGAGTGTAGTATTCAACTGAATTAAACTTTGTGTTCCCAATAAGCTAGGTGAAGGATGGTTTCACACACACTTATCTCTCAGAACTGAACAATTGGAGAGACGCTCGTTCATCTAGCACAAAGGAAACGCGTTGCAGGAGAAACTTTTACTCTGGATTCTCAGTCTCTGTCCTGGAGGCGGAATGAATTTCCTAAAGTTTTCACTGTAAAACCGAGTTGTAGCGTGTAACACCCCATATATATATATGGAGCGTAGTTTGCAACTGAAAAGAAAGTTTGTGTTCCCTACAAGCTAGGTGAAGGACGGCTTTCACACACACTTATCTCTCAGAACTGAGCTTGTGGAGAGTCTTTCGTTCATCTAGCACAATGGGAATGGTTTGCAGGTGAAACTCTTACTCTTGATTCTCAGTCTGTTTCCTTGTGACGGTTTGAAGTTCCAGCAGGTTTCACTGTAAAACCGAGTTAGAGCTTGTACACCCCATATATATGTATGGAGTGTAGATTTCAACTGAAAAGAATCTATGTTTTCCCAACAAGCTAGGTGAAGAACGGCTTTCACACACACATATCTCTAAGAACATATCTTTTGGAGAGACGTTCATTCATCTAGCATAAATGGAACTTCTGGAAGACAATACTCTTACTCTGGTTTCTAAGTCTGATTCTTAGTGCCTGTTTGAAGTTCCTAAAATTTGCACTGTAATACCGATTTGGATCTAGTACCTCCCCATATATATGTATGGAGTGGAGTTTGAAACTGAAAAGAAACTTGGTGTTCCCAACAAGCTAGGTGAAGCACGGCTTTCACACACACTTATCTCTCAGAACTGAGCATGTGGGGAGACTTTCGTTCATCTAGCACCAAGGGAACGGGTTGCAGGAGAAACTTTTACTCTGGTTTCTCAGTCTCTTTCCTAGTGCCTGTTTGAAGTTCCTGCAGTTTACACTGTAAATGCGAGTTGGAGTTAGTACCTCCCAACATATATGTAGGTAGGGGAGTTTGCAACTGAAAAGAATGTTTGTGTTCACAACAAGCAAGGTGAAGTAAGGCTTTCACACACAGTTATCTCTCAGAACTGAGCATGTGGAGAGACGTTCGTTCACCTAGCACAAAAGGAACGGTTTGCAGGAAAAACCCTTACTCTTGTTTCTCAGTCTATTTCCCCTTGCGGGTTTGAAGTTCCTCCAGTTTTCACTGTAAAATCGAGTTGGAGCTATTAACTCCCATTATATATGAATGGAGTGTAGATTGCAACTGAAAAGATACTTTGTGTCCCCAACAAGCAAGGTGAAGGTCTGCTTTCACACACACTTATCTCTCAGATCGGAGCATGTGGAAAGTCTTTCGTTCATCTAGCACAAAGGGAATGGTTTGCAGGTGAAACTCTTACTCTTGATTCTCAGTCTGTTTCCTTGTGACGGTTTGAAGTTCCAGCAGGTTTCACTGTAAAACCGAGTTAGAGCTTGTACCTCCCCGTATATATGTATGGAGTGTAGATTGCAACTGAAAAGAAACTATGTTTTCCCACCAAGCTAGTTGAAGGACGGCTTTCACACACACATATCTCTAAGAACATAGCATTTGGAGAGACGTTCATTCATCTAGCATAAATGGAACTTTTGGAAGACAATACTCTTACTCTGGTTTCTAAGTCTGATTCCTAGTGCCTGTTTGAAGTTCCTGAAGTTTGCACTGTAATACCGATTTGGATCTAGCACCTACCCATATATATGTATGGAGTGTAGTTTGCAACTGAAAAGAAACGTGTTCCCAACAAGCTAGGTGAAGGACGGCTTTCAAACACACTTATCTCTCCGAACGGAGCATGTGGAGAGAAGTTTTTACATATAGCACAAAGGGAACGGTTTGCAGGAAAATGTTTTACTCTGGTTTCTCAGTCTGTTTCCTAGTGCCGGTTTGAAGTACATGCAGTTTTCAATGTAAAACCGAGTTGGAACTAGGACCACCACATATAAATATATGGAGTGTAGTTTGCAAATAAAAGAATGTTTTTGTTCCCAAAAAGCTAGGTGAATTACGGCTTTCACACACACTTATCTCTCAGAACTGAGCATGTGGAGAGACGTTCGTTCATTTAGCACAAAGTAAACGAGTTGCAGGAGAAACTATTACTCTGGTTTATCAGTCTGTTTCAGAGTGCCTGTTGAAGTTCCTGCAGTTTTCACTGTAAAACCTAGTTGGAGCTAGTACCTCCCCATATATTTGTATGAGAGTAGTTTGCAACTGAAAAGAATCTTTGCGTTCAGAACAACCTAGCTGAAGGACGGCTTTCACACACACTTATCTCTCAGAACTGAGCATGTGGAGAGACTTTCGTTCATCTAGCACAAAGGAATTGGGTTACAGGAGAAACTCTTACTCTGGTTTCTCAGTCTGTTTCAGAGTGCCTGTTTGAAGTTCCGGCATTATTCACTGTAAAACAGAGTTGGAGCTAGTACCTCCCCATATATATTTATGGAGTGTAGATTGCTACTTAATAGAAACTTTGTGCTCCCAACAAGATAGGTGAAAGACGGCTTCCACACAAACTTATCTCTCAGAACGGAGCATGTGGAGAGACGTTCGTTC
Organism: Camelus dromedarius; assembly: GCF_036321535.1. Classification (NCBI taxonomy): domain Eukaryota; kingdom Metazoa; phylum Chordata; class Mammalia; order Artiodactyla; family Camelidae; genus Camelus; species Camelus dromedarius. The sequence continues at coordinate 757,554 of NW_026989809.1, read as the reverse complement.
ATCTAGCTCAAATGGAACAGTTTGTAGGAGAAACTCTTTCTCTGGTTTCTCAGTCTGTTTCCTAGTGAAGGTTTGAAGTTCCAGCATTTTTCATTATAAATATGTGTTAGAGCTTGTACCTCCCCATATATATGTATGGAGTGTAGTTTGCAACTGAAAAGAAACTTTGTTTTCCCAACAAGCTAGGTTAAGGACGGCTTTCACACAAAAATATCTCTAAGAAATTAGCATGTGGAGAGGCTTTCTTTCATCTAGCACAAATGGAACGGTTTGCAGACGAAACTCTTACTCTGGTTTCTCAGTATGTTTCCTAGAGCCGGATTGATGTTCCTACAGTTTTCATTGTAAAACCGAGTTGGAGCTAGTACCTACGCATATATATTTAAGGAGTGTAGTTTGTAACTTAAAAGGATCTTTTTGTTCCCTACAATCTAGGTTAAGGACAGCTTTGACACACACTAATATCTCAGAACTGAGCATGTGGAGAGACGTTCGTTCATCTAGCACCAAGGGAACTGGTTGCAGGGGAAACTTTTACTGTGGTTTCTCAGTCTGTTTCCTAGTGCCTGTTTGAAGTTCCTTCAATTTTCACTGTAAAAGCGAGTTGGAGATAGTACCTCCCCTTATATATGTATGGAGTGTAGTTTGCAACTGAAAAGAAAGTTTGTGTTCCCAACAAGATAGGTGAAGTAAGGCTTTCACACACAGTAATCTCTCGGAACTGTGCATGTGGAGAGACGTTCGTTCACCTAGCAATAAGGGAACGGGTTGCAGGAAAAACCCTTAATCGTGTTTCTCTGTCTGTTTCCTAGTGAAGGTTTGAAGTTCCAGCAATTTCACTGTAAAATCGAGTTGGAGCTAGTAACTCCCATTATATACGAATGGAGTGTAGATTGCAACTGAAAAGATACTTTGTGTTCCCAACAAGCAAGGTGAAGGTCGGCTTTCACACACACTTATCTCGCTGAAAGGAGCATGTGGGGAGACGTTCGTTCATCTAGCACAAATGGAATGGGTTGCAGGAGAAACTTTTATTCCGGTTTCTCATTCTGTTTCCTAGTGCCAGTTTGAATTTCCTGCAGTTTTCTCTGTAAAACCGAGTTGGAGCTAGTACCTCCCCAAATATATGTATGGAGTGTAGTATTCAACTGAATTAAACTTTGTGTTCCCAATAAGCTAGGTGAAGGATGGTTTCACACACACTTATCTCTCAGAACTGAACAATTGGAGAGACGCTCGTTCATCTAGCACAAAGGAAACGCGTTGCAGGAGAAACTTTTACTCTGGATTCTCAGTCTCTGTCCTGGAGGCGGAATGAATTTCCTAAAGTTTTCACTGTAAAACCGAGTTGTAGCGTGTAACACCCCATATATATATATGGAGCGTAGTTTGCAACTGAAAAGAAAGTTTGTGTTCCCTACAAGCTAGGTGAAGGACGGCTTTCACACACACTTATCTCTCAGAACTGAGCTTGTGGAGAGTCTTTCGTTCATCTAGCACAATGGGAATGGTTTGCAGGTGAAACTCTTACTCTTGATTCTCAGTCTGTTTCCTTGTGACGGTTTGAAGTTCCAGCAGGTTTCACTGTAAAACCGAGTTAGAGCTTGTACCCCCCATATATATGTATGGAGTGTAGATTTCAACTGAAAAGAATCTATGTTTTCCCAACAAGCTAGGTGAAGAACGGCTTTCACACACACATATCTCTAAGAACATATCTTTTGGAGAGACGTTCATTCATCTAGCATAAATGGAACTTCTGGAAGACAATACTCTTACTCTGGTTTCTAAGTCTGATTCTTAGTGCCTGTTTGAAGTTCCTGAAGTTTGCACTGTAATACCGATTTGGATCTAGTACCTCCCCATATATATGTATGGAGTGGAGTTTGAAACTGAAAAGAAACTTGGTGTTCCCAACAAGCTAGGTGAAGCACGGCTTTCACACACACTTATCTCTCAGAACTGAGCATGTGGGGAGACTTTCGTTCATCTAGCACCAAGGGAACGGGTTGCAGGAGAAACTTTTACTCTGGTTTCTCAGTCTCTTTCCTAGTGCCTGTTTGAAGTTCCTGCAGTTTACACTGTAAATGCGAGTTGGAGTTAGTACCTCCCAACATATATGTAGGTAGGGGAGTTTGCAACTGAAAAGAATGTTTGTGTTCACAACAAGCAAGGTGAAGTAAGGCTTTCACACACAGTTATCTCTCAGAACTGAGCATGTGGAGAGACGTTCGTTCACCTAGCACAAAAGGAACGGTTTGCAGGAAAAACCCTTACTCTTGTTTCTCAGTCTATTTCCCCTTGCGGGTTTGAAGTTCCTCCAGTTTTCACTGTAAAATCGAGTTGGAGCTATTAACTCCCATTATATATGAATGGAGTGTAGATTGCAACTGAAAAGATACTTTGTGTCCCCAACAAGCAAGGTGAAGGTCTGCTTTCACACACACTTATCTCTCAGATCGGAGCATGTGGAGAGACTTTCGTTCAACTAGCACCAAGTGAACGGGTTGCAGGAGAAACTTTTACTCTGGTTTCTCAGTCTGTTTCCTAGTGACGGTTTGAAGTCCCTGCATTTTTCACGGTAAAACAGTGTTGAATCTAGTACCTCCCCATATATATGTATGGAGGGGTGTTTGCAACTGAAAAGTAACTTTGTGTTCCCAACAAGCTAGGTGTAAGACGGCTTTCAAACACACTTATCTCTCAGAACTGAGCATGTGGATTGGATATCGTTCATCTAGCACAAAGGGAACGGTTTGCAGGAGAAACTATTATTCTGGTTTCTCAGTCTGTTTCCTAGAGCCGGAATTCTGATCCTACAGTTTTCACTGTAAAACCGAGTTGTAACTAGTACAGCCCCATATATATTTATGGAGTGTAGTTTGCAACTGAAAAGAAACTTTGTGTTTCCTACAAGCTAGGTGAAGGACGGCTTTCACACACAGTTATCTGTCAGAACAGAGCATGTTGAGATACGTTTGTTCATCTAGCACAAAGGGAACGGTTTGCAGACGAAACCCTTACTCTGGTTTCTCAGTCTGTTTCCTAGTGAAGGTTTGAATTTCCAGCATTTTTCAGTATAAATATGAGTTAGAGCTTGTACCTCCCCATATATATGTATTTATTGTAGTTTGCAACTGAAAAGAAACTTTGTTTTCCCAACAAGCTAGGTTAAGGACGGCTTTCACACAAAGATATCTCTAAGAACTTAGCATGTGGAGAGGCTTTCGTTCATCTAGCACAAATGGAACGGGTTGCAGACGAAACTCTTACTCTGGTTTCTCAGTCTGTTTCCTAGAGCCGGATTGAAGTTCCTACAGTTTTCACTGTAAAACCGAGTTGGAGCTAGTACCTACGCATATATATTTAAGGAGTGTAGTTTGTAACTTAAAAGGATCTTTGTGTTCACTACAAGCTAGGTGAAGGACGGCTTTGACACACACTAATCTCTCAGAACTGAGCATGTGGAGAGACGTTCGTTCATCTAGCACCAAGGGAAAGGGTTGCAGGGGAAACTTTTACTCTGGTTTCTCAGTCTGTTTCCTAGTGCCTGTTTGAAGTTCCTGCAATTTTCACTGTAAAATCGAGTTGGAGCTAGTAACTCCCATTATATACGAATGGAGTATAGATTGCAACTGAAAAGATACTTTGTGTTCCCAACAAGCAATGTGAATTTCGGCTTTCACACACACTTATCTATCTGAAAGGAGCATGTGGAGAGACGTTCGTTCATCTAGCACAAATGGAACGGGTTGCAGGAGAAACTTTTTCTCTGGTTTCTCAGTCTGTTTCCTAGTGACGGTTTGAAGTCCCTGCAATTTTCACGGTAAAACAGAGTTGAAGCTAGTACCTCCCCATATATATGTATGGAGGGGTGTTTGCAACTGAAAAGTAACTTTGTGTTCCCAACAATCTAGGTGTAAGACTGCTTTCACACACACTTATCTCTCAGATCTGAGCATGTGGAGAGAATATCGTTCATCTAGCACAAAGGGAAAGGTTTGCAGGAGAAACTATTACTCTGGTTTCTCAGTCTGTTTCCTAGAGCCGGAATTCTGATCCTACAGTTTTCACTGTAAAACCGAGTTGTAACTAGTACAGCCCCATATATATTTATGGAGTGTAGTTTGCAACTGAAAAGAAACTTTGTTTTCCCTACAAGCTAGGTGAAGGACGGCTTTCACACACACTTATCTCTCAGAACTTAGCATGTGGAGAGGCTTTCGTTCATCTAGCACAAATGGAACGGGTTGCAGACGAAACTCTTACTCTGGTTTCTCAGTCTGTTTCCTAGAGCCGGATTGAAGTTCCTACAGTTTTCCCTGTAAAAACGAGTTGTAGCTAGTACCTACGCATATATATTTAAGGAGTGTAGTTTGTAACTTAAAAGAATCTTTGTGTTCCCTACAAGGAAGGTGAAGGACGGCTTTCACACACACTAATCTCTCAGAACTGAGCATGTGGAGAGATGTTCGTTCATCTAGCACCAAGGGAATGGGTTGCATGAGAAACTTTTACTCTGGTTTCTCATTCTGTTTCCTAGTGCCAGTTTGAATTTCCTGCAGTTTTCTCTGTAAAACCGAGTTGGAGCTAGTACCTCCCCAAATATATGTATGGAGTGTAGTATGCAACTGAATTAAACTTTTTGTTCCCAATAAGCTAGGTGAAGGATGGATTCACACACACTTATCTCTCAGATCTGAACAACTGGAGAGACGATCGTTCATCTAACACAAAGGAAACGCGTTGCAGGAGAAACTTTTACTCTTGATTCTCAGTCTGTGTCCTAGAGGCAAAATGATTTTCCTAAAATTTTCACTGTAAAACCGAGTTGTAGCGTGTAACTCCCCATATATATTTATGGAGAGTAGTTTGCAACTGAAAAGAAAGTTTGTGTTCCCCACAAACTAGGTGAAGGACGGCTTTCACACACCCTTATCTCTCTAGAACTGAGCTTGTGGAGAGTATTTCGTTCATCTAGCACAATGGGAATTGTTTGCAGGTGAAACTCTTACTCTTGATTCTCAGTCTGTTTCCTTGTGACGGTTTGAAATTCCAGCAGGTTTCACTGTAAAACCGAGTTAGGGCTTGTACCTCCCCATATATATGTATGGAGTGTAGATTGCAACTGAAAAGAAACTATGTTCTCCCACCAAGCTATGTGAAGGACGGCTTTCACACACACATATCTCTAAGAACATAGCATTTGGAGAGACGTTCATTCATCTAGCATAAATGGAAATTTTGGAAGGCAATTCTCTTACTCTGGTTTCTAAGTCTGATTTCTAGTGCCTGTTTGAAGTTCCTGAAGTTTGCACTGTAATACCGATTTGGATCTAGTACCTCCACATATATATGTATGGAGTGGAGTTTGAAACTGAAAAGAAACTTGGTGTTCCCAACAAGCTAGGTGAAGCACGGCTTTCACACACACTTATCTCTCAGAACTGAGCATGTGGGGAGACGTTCGTTCATCTAGCACCAAGGGAACGGTTTGCAGGGGAAACTTTTACTCTGGTTTCTCAGCCACATTCCTAGTGCCTGTTTGAAGTTCCTGCAGTTTTCACTGTAAAATCGAGTTGGAGCTAGTAACTCACATTATATATGAATGGAGTGTAGATTGCAACTGAAAAGATACTATGTGTTCCCAACATGCAAGTTGAAGGTCGGCTTTCACACACACTTATCTCTCAGATCTGAGCATGTGGAGAGACGTTCGTTCATCTAGCACCAAGGAAACGGGTTGCAGTTAAACTTTACTCTGGTTTCTCACTCTGTTTCCTAGGGCCGGTTTACAGTTTCTGCAGTTTTCACTGTAAAACAGAGTTGGCGCCTGTACCTCCCCATATACATGTATGGAGTGGAGTTTGCACCTGAAAAAAAACTTTGTGTTCCCAACAAGCTAGGTGAAGGACGGCTTTCACACACACTTATCTCTCAGAACTGAGCATGTGGAGAGACTTTCGTTCATCTAGCACCAAGGTTACGGGTTGTAGGAGAAAGTATTACTCTGGTTCCTCAGTCTGTTTCCTAGTCCCGGTTTGAAGACCCAGCAGTTTTCACTGTAAAACCGAGTTGGAGCTAGTACCTCCCCTTATATATGTATGGAGGGGTGTTTGCAAATGAAAAGAAACTTTGTGTTCCCTACAAGCTAGGTATAAGACGGCTTTCACACACAGGTATCTGTCAGAACTGAGCATGTGGAGAGACGTTCGTTCATGTATCTCAAATGGAACGGGTTGCAGGAGAAACTTTTATTCTGGTTTCTCATTCTGTTTCCTAGTGCCAGTTTGAATTTCCTGCAGTTTTCTCTGTAAAACCGAGTTGGAAATAGTACCTCCCCATATATATTTATGGAGTGGAGTTTGCAACTGAAAAGGAACTTTTTGTTCCCTACAAGCTAGTTGAAGGACGGCTTTCACACACACTTATCTCACAGAACTGAGCATGTGGAGAGACGTTCGTTCATCTAGCACCAAGGGAACGGGTTGCAGGTAATCTTTACTCTGGTTTCTCACTCTGTTTCCTAGGGCCGGTTTGAAGTTCCTGCAGTTTTCACTGTAAATGCGAGTTGGAGTTCGTACCTCCCCATATATATTTATGGAATGGAGTTTGCAACTGAATAGAATGTTTGTGTTCCCTACAAGCAAGGTGAAGTAAGGCTTTCACACAGAGTTATCTCTCAGAACTGAGCATGTGGAGAGACGTTCGTTCACCTAGCACAATGGGAACGGGTTGCAGGAAAAACCCTTACTCTTGTTTCTCAGTCTATTTCCCCTTGCGGGTTTGAAGTTCCTCCAGTTTTCACTGTAAAATCGAGTTGGAGCTAGTAACTCCCATTATATATGAATGGAGTGTAGATTGCAACTGAAAAGATACTTTGTGTTCCCAACAAGCAAGGTGAAGGTCGGCTTTTACACACACTTATCTCTCAGATCGGTGCATGTGGAGAGACGATCGTTCATCTAGCAAAAATGGAACGGGTTGCAGACGAAACTTATACTCTGGTTTCTCAGTCTGTTTCCTAGTGCCAGTTGGAAGTTCCTGCAGTTTTCACTGAAAACAGAGTTGGAGATAGTGCCTCCCCAAATATATGTATGGAGTGTAGTATGCAACTGAAATAAACTTTGTGTTCCCAATAAGCTAGGTGAAGGATGGTTTCACACACACTTATCTCTCAGAACTGAACAACTGGAGAGACGATCGTTCATCTAGCACAAAGGAAACGCGTTGCAGGAGAAACTTTTACTCTGGATTCTCAGTCTGTGTCCTTGAGGCGGAATGAATTTCCTAAAGTTTTCACTGTAAAACCGAGTTGTAGCGTGTAACTCTCCATATATACTTATGGTGCGTAATTTGCAACTGAAAAGAAAGTTTGTGTTCCCTACAAGCTACGTGAAGGACGGCTTTCAGAAACACTTATCTCTCAGAACTGTGCATGTGGAGAGTCTTTCGTTCATCTAGCACAAAGGGAATGGTTTGCAGGTGAAACTCTTACTCTTAATTCTCAGTCTGTTTCCTTGTGACTGTTTGAAGTTCCAGCAGGTTTCACTGTAAAACCTAGTTGGAGCTAGTACCTCCCCATATATTTGTATGAGAGTAGTTTGCAACTGAAAAGAATCTTTGCGTTCAGAACAACCTAGCTGAAGGACGGCTTTCACACACACTTATCTCTCAGAACTGAGCATGTGGAGAGACTTTCGTTCATCTAGCACAAAGGAATCGGGTTACAGGAGAAACTCTTACTCTGGTTTCTCAGTCTGTTTCAGAGTGCCTGTTTGAAGTTCCTAGATTTTTCACTATAAAAGCGAGTTGGATCTATTACCTACCCATATATATGTATGGAATGTAATTTGCTACTGAAAAGAATCTGTGTTCCCAAAAACTAGGTGAAGGACGGCTTTCACACACTTATCTCTCAAAACTGAGCATGTGGCGAGACGTTCTTTCATCTAGCACAAATGAAACGTGTTGCAGGAGAAACTTTTACTCTGGTTTCTCAGTGTGTTTCCCAGTGCCTGTTTGAAGTTCCGGCATTATTCACTGTAAAACAGAGTTGGAGCTAGTACCTCCCCATATATATGTATGGAGTGTAGATTGCTACTTAATAGAAACATTGTGCTCCCAACAACATAGGTGAAAGACGGCTTCCACACAAACTTATCTCTCAGAACGGAGCATGTGGAGAGACGTTCGTTCATCTAGCACAAATGGAACGGTTTTTAGGAGAAAATCTTTCTCTGGTATCTCAGTCTGTTTCCTAGTGAAGGTTTGAAGTTCCAGCATTTTTCAGTATAAATACGTGTTAGAGCTTGTACCTCCCCATATATATGTATGGAGTGTAGTTTGCAACTGAAAAGAAACTTTGTTTTCCCATCATGCTAGGTTAAGGACGGCATTAAAACAAAGATATCTCTAAGAACTTAGCATGTGGAGAGGCTTTCGTTCATCTAGCACAAATGGAACGGGTTGCAGACGAAACTCTTACTCTGGTTTCTCAGTCTGTTTCCTAGAGCCGGATTGAAATTCCTACAGTTTTCACTGTAAAATCGAGTTGGAGCTATTACCTACGCATATATATTTAAGGAGTGTAGTTTGTAACTTAAAAGGATCTTTGTGTTCCATACAAGCTAGGTGAAGGACGGCTTTGACACACACAAATCTCTCAGAACTGAGCATGTGGAGAGACGTTCTTTCATCTAGCACCAAGGGAAAGGGTTGCAGGGGAAACTTTTACTCTGGTTTCTCAGTCTGTTTCCTAGTGCCTGTATGAAGTTCCTGCAATTTTCACTGTAAAAGCGAGTTGGAGATAGTACCTCCCCTTATATATGTATGGAGTGTAGTTTGCAACTGAAAAGAAATTTTGTGTTCCCAACAAGATAGTTGAAGTAAGGCTTTCACACACAGTAATCTCTCGGAACTGTGCATGTGGAGAGACGTTCGTTCACCTAGCAAAAAAGGAACGGGTTGCAGGAAAAACCCTTAATCTTGTTTCTCAGTCTGTTTCCTAGTGAAGTTTTGAAGTTCCAGCAATTTCACTGTAAAATCGAGTTGGAGCTAGTAACTCCCATTATATACGAATGGAGTGTAGATTGCAACTGAAAAGATACTTTGTGTTCCCAACAAGCAAGGTGAAGGTCGGCTTTCACACACCATTATCTCTCTGAAAGGAGCATGTGGAGAGACGTTCGTTCATCTGTCACAAATGGAACGGGTTGCAGGAGAAACTTTTATTCTGGTTTCTCATTCTGTTTCCTAGTGCCAGTTTGAATTTCCTGCAGTTTCCTCTGTAAAACCGAGTTGGAGATAGTACCTCCCTATATATATTTATGGAGTGGAGTTTGCAACTGAAAAGGAACTTTTTGTTCCCTACAAGCTAGTTGAAGGACGGCTTTCACAAACACTTATCTCACAGAACTGAGCATGTGGAGAGACGTTCGTTCATCTAGCACCAAGGGAACGGGTTGCAGGTAATCTTTACTCTGGTTTCTCACTCTGTTTCCTAGGGCCGGTTTGAAGTTCCTGCAGTTTTCACTGTAAATGTGAGTTGGAGTTCGTAACTCCCCATATATATTTATGGAGTGGAGTTTGCAACTTAAAAGAATGTTTGTGTTCCCAACAAGCAAGGTGAAGTAAGGCTTTCACACAGAGTTATCGCTCAGAACTGAGCATGTGGAGAGACGTTCGTTCACCTAGCACAATGGGAACGGGTTGCAGGAAAAACCCTTACTCTTGTTTCTCAGTCTATTTCCCCTTGCGGGTTTGAAGTTCCTCCAGTTTTCACTGTAAAATCGAGTTGGAGCTATTAACTCCCATTATATATGAATGGAGTGTAGATTGCAACTGAAAAGATACTTTGTGTCCCCAACAAGCAAGGTGAAGGTCTGCTTTCACACACACTTATCTCTCAGATCGGAGCATGTGGAGAGACTTTCGTTCAACTAGCACCAAGTGAACGGGTTGCAGGAGAAACTTTTACTCTGGTTTCTCAGTCTGTTTCCTAGTGACGGTTTGAAGTCCCTGCATTTTTCACGGTAAAACAGTGTTGAATCTAGTACCTCCCCATATATATGTATGGAGGGGTGTTTGCAACTGAAAAGTAACTTTGTGTTCCCAACAAGCTAGGTGTAAGACGGCTTTCAAACACACTTATCTCTCAGAACTGAGCATGTGGATTGGATATCGTTCATCTAGCACAAAGGGAACGGTTTGCAGGAGAAACTATTATTCTGGTTTCTCAGTCTGTTTCCTAGAGCCGGAATTCTGATCCTACAGTTTTCACTGTAAAACCGAGTTGTAACTAGTACAGCCCCATATATATTTATGGAGTGTAGTTTGCAACTGAAAAGAAACTTTGTGTTTCCTACAAGCTAGGTGAAGGACGGCTTTCACACACAGTTATCTGTCAGAACAGAGCATGTTGAGATACGTTTGTTCATCTAGCACAAAGGGAACGGTTTGCAGACGAAACCCTTACTCTGGTTTCTCAGTCTGTTTCCTAGTGAAGGTTTGAATTTCCAGCATTTTTCAGTATAAATATGAGTTAGAGCTTGTACCTCCCCATATATATGTATTTATTGTAGTTTGCAACTGAAAAGAAACTTTGTTTTCCCAACAAGCTAGGTTAAGGACGGCTTTCACACAAAGATATCTCTAAGAACTTAGCATGTGGAGAGGCTTTCGTTCATCTAGCACAAATGGAACGGGTTGCAGACGAAACTCTTACTCTGGTTTCTCAGTCTGTTTCCTAGAGCCGGATTGAAGTTCCTACAGTTTTCACTGTAAAACCGAGTTGGAGCTAGTACCTACGCATATATATTTAAGGAGTGTAGTTTGTAACTTAAAAGGATCTTTGTGTTCACTACAAGCTAGGTGAAGGACGGCTTTGACACACACTAATCTCTCAGAACTGAGCATGTGGAGAGACGTTCGTTCATCTAGCACCAAGGGAAAGGGTTGCAGGGGAAACTTTTACTCTGGTTTCTCAGTCTGTTTCCTAGTGCCTGTTTGAAGTTCCTGCAATTTTCACTGTAAAATCGAGTTGGAGCTAGTAACTCCCATTATATACGAATGGAGTATAGATTGCAACTGAAAAGATACTTTGTGTTCCCAACAAGCAATGTGAATTTCGGCTTTCACACACACTTATCTATCTGAAAGGAGCATGTGGAGAGACGTTCGTTCATCTAGCACAAATGGAACGGGTTGCAGGAGAAACTTTTTCTCTGGTTTCTCAGTCTGTTTCCTAGTGACGGTTTGAAGTCCCTGCAATTTTCACGGTAAAACAGAGTTGAAGCTAGTACCTCCCCATATATATGTATGGAGGGGTGTTTGCAACTGAAAAGTAACTTTGTGTTCCCAACAATCTAGGTGTAAGACTGCTTTCACACACACTTATCTCTCAGATCTGAGCATGTGGAGAGAATATCGTTCATCTAGCACAAAGGGAAAGGTTTGCAGGAGAAACTATTACTCTGGTTTCTCAGTCTGTTTCCTAGAGCCGGAATTCTGATCCTACAGTTTTCACTGTAAAACCGAGTTGTAACTAGTACAGCCCCATATATATTTATGGAGTGTAGTTTGCAACTGAAAAGAAACTTTGTTTTCCCTACAAGCTAGGTGAAGGACGGCTTTCACACACACTTATCTCTCAGAACTTAGCATGTGGAGAGGCTTTCGTTCATCTAGCACAAATGGAACGGGTTGCAGACGAAACTCTTACTCTGGTTTCTCAGTCTGTTTCCTAGAGCCGGATTGAAGTTCCTACAGTTTTCCCTGTAAAAACGAGTTGTAGCTAGTACCTACGCATATATATTTAAGGAGTGTAGTTTGTAACTTAAAAGAATCTTTGTGTTCCCTACAAGGAAGGTGAAGGACGGCTTTCACACACACTAATCTCTCAGAACTGAGCATGTGGAGAGATGTTCGTTCATCTAGCACCAAGGGAATGGGTTGCATGAGAAACTTTTACTCTGGTTTCTCATTCTGTTTCCTAGTGCCAGTTTGAATTTCCTGCAGTTTTCTCTGTAAAACCGAGTTGGAGCTAGTACCTCCCCAAATATATGTATGGAGTGTAGTATGCAACTGAATTAAACTTTTTGTTCCCAATAAGCTAGGTGAAGGATGGATTCACACACACTTATCTCTCAGATCTGAACAACTGGAGAGACGATCGTTCATCTAACACAAAGGAAACGCGTTGCAGGAGAAACTTTTACTCTTGATTCTCAGTCTGTGTCCTAGAGGCAAAATGATTTTCCTAAAATTTTCACTGTAAAACCGAGTTGTAGCGTGTAACTCCCCATATATATTTATGGAGAGTAGTTTGCAACTGAAAAGAAAGTTTGTGTTCCCCACAAACTAGGTGAAGGACGGCTTTCACACACCCTTATCTCTCTAGAACTGAGCTTGTGGAGAGTATTTCGTTCATCTAGCACAATGGGAATTGTTTGCAGGTGAAACTCTTACTCTTGATTCTCAGTCTGTTTCCTTGTGACGGTTTGAAATTCCAGCAGGTTTCACTGTAAAACCGAGTTAGGGCTTGTACCTCCCCATATATATGTATGGAGTGTAGATTGCAACTGAAAAGAAACTATGTTCTCCCACCAAGCTATGTGAAGGACGGCTTTCACACACACATATCTCTAAGAACATAGCATTTGGAGAGACGTTCATTCATCTAGCATAAATGGAAATTTTGGAAGGCAATTCTCTTACTCTGGTTTCTAAGTCTGATTTCTAGTGCCTGTTTGAAGTTCCTGAAGTTTGCACTGTAATACCGATTTGGATCTAGTACCTCCACATATATATGTATGGAGTGGAGTTTGAAACTGAAAAGAAACTTGGTGTTCCCAACAAGCTAGGTGAAGCACGGCTTTCACACACACTTATCTCTCAGAACTGAGCATGTGGGGAGACGTTCGTTCATCTAGCACCAAGGGAACGGTTTGCAGGGGAAACTTTTACTCTGGTTTCTCAGCCACATTCCTAGTGCCTGTTTGAAGTTCCTGCAGTTTTCACTGTAAAATCGAGTTGGAGCTAGTAACTCACATTATATATGAATGGAGTGTAGATTGCAACTGAAAAGATACTATGTGTTCCCAACATGCAAGTTGAAGGTCGGCTTTCACACACACTTATCTCTCAGATCTGAGCATGTGGAGAGACGTTCGTTCATCTAGCACCAAGGAAACGGGTTGCAGTTAAACTTTACTCTGGTTTCTCACTCTGTTTCCTAGGGCCGGTTTACAGTTTCTGCAGTTTTCACTGTAAAACAGAGTTGGCGCCTGTACCTCCCCATATACATGTATGGAGTGGAGTTTGCACCTGAAAAAAAACTTTGTGTTCCCAACAAGCTAGGTGAAGGACGGCTTTCACACACACTTATCTCTCAGAACTGAGCATGTGGAGAGACTTTCGTTCATCTAGCACCAAGGTTACGGGTTGTAGGAGAAAGTATTACTCTGGTTCCTCAGTCTGTTTCCTAGTCCCGGTTTGAAGACCCAGCAGTTTTCACTGTAAAACCGAGTTGGAGCTAGTACCTCCCCTTATATATGTATGGAGGGGTGTTTGCAAATGAAAAGAAACTTTGTGTTCCCTACAAGCTAGGTATAAGACGGCTTTCACACACAGGTATCTGTCAGAACTGAGCATGTGGAGAGACGTTCGTTCATGTATCTCAAATGGAACGGGTTGCAGGAGAAACTTTTATTCTGGTTTCTCATTCTGTTTCCTAGTGCCAGTTTGAATTTCCTGCAGTTTTCTCTGTAAAACCGAGTTGGAAATAGTACCTCCCCATATATATTTATGGAGTGGAGTTTGCAACTGAAAAGGAACTTTTTGTTCCCTACAAGCTAGTTGAAGGACGGCTTTCACACACACTTATCTCACAGAACTGAGCATGTGGAGAGACGTTCGTTCATCTAGCACCAAGGGAACGGGTTGCAGGTAATCTTTACTCTGGTTTCTCACTCTGTTTCCTAGGGCCGGTTTGAAGTTCCTGCAGTTTTCACTGTAAATGCGAGTTGGAGTTCGTACCTCCCCATATATATTTATGGAATGGAGTTTGCAACTGAATAGAATGTTTGTGTTCCCTACAAGCAAGGTGAAGTAAGGCTTTCACACAGAGTTATCTCTCAGAACTGAGCATGTGGAGAGACGTTCGTTCACCTAGCACAATGGGAACGGGTTGCAGGAAAAACCCTTACTCTTGTTTCTCAGTCTATTTCCCCTTGCGGGTTTGAAGTTCCTCCAGTTTTCACTGTAAAATCGAGTTGGAGCTAGTAACTCCCATTATATATGAATGGAGTGTAGATTGCAACTGAAAAGATACTTTGTGTTCCCAACAAGCAAGGTGAAGGTCGGCTTTTACACACACTTATCTCTCAGATCGGTGCATGTGGAGAGACGATCGTTCATCTAGCAAAAATGGAACGGGTTGCAGACGAAACTTATACTCTGGTTTCTCAGTCTGTTTCCTAGTGCCAGTTGGAAGTTCCTGCAGTTTTCACTGAAAACAGAGTTGGAGATAGTGCCTCCCCAAATATATGTATGGAGTGTAGTATGCAACTGAAATAAACTTTGTGTTCCCAATAAGCTAGGTGAAGGATGGTTTCACACACACTTATCTCTCAGAACTGAACAACTGGAGAGACGATCGTTCATCTAGCACAAAGGAAACGCGTTGCAGGAGAAACTTTTACTCTGGATTCTCAGTCTGTGTCCTTGAGGCGGAATGAATTTCCTAAAGTTTTCACTGTAAAACCGAGTTGTAGCGTGTAACTCTCCATATATACTTATGGTGCGTAATTTGCAACTGAAAAGAAAGTTTGTGTTCCCTACAAGCTACGTGAAGGACGGCTTTCAGAAACACTTATCTCTCAGAACTGTGCATGTGGAGAGTCTTTCGTTCATCTAGCACAAAGGGAATGGTTTGCAGGTGAAACTCTTACTCTTAATTCTCAGTCTGTTTCCTTGTGACTGTTTGAAGTTCCAGCAGGTTTCACTGTAAAACCTAGTTGGAGCTAGTACCTCCCCATATATTTGTATGAGAGTAGTTTGCAACTGAAAAGAATCTTTGCGTTCAGAACAACCTAGCTGAAGGACGGCTTTCACACACACTTATCTCTCAGAACTGAGCATGTGGAGAGACTTTCGTTCATCTAGCACAAAGGAATCGGGTTACAGGAGAAACTCTTACTCTGGTTTCTCAGTCTGTTTCAGAGTGCCTGTTTGAAGTTCCTAGATTTTTCACTATAAAAGCGAGTTGGATCTATTACCTACCCATATATATGTATGGAATGTAATTTGCTACTGAAAAGAATCTGTGTTCCCAAAAACTAGGTGAAGGACGGCTTTCACACACTTATCTCTCAAAACTGAGCATGTGGCGAGACGTTCTTTCATCTAGCACAAATGAAACGTGTTGCAGGAGAAACTTTTACTCTGGTTTCTCAGTGTGTTTCCCAGTGCCTGTTTGAAGTTCCGGCATTATTCACTGTAAAACAGAGTTGGAGCTAGTACCTCCCCATATATATGTATGGAGTGTAGATTGCTACTTAATAGAAACATTGTGCTCCCAACAACATAGGTGAAAGACGGCTTCCACACAAACTTATCTCTCAGAACGGAGCATGTGGAGAGACGTTCGTTCATCTAGCACAAATGGAACGGTTTTTAGGAGAAAATCTTTCTCTGGTATCTCAGTCTGTTTCCTAGTGAAGGTTTGAAGTTCCAGCATTTTTCAGTATAAATACGTGTTAGAGCTTGTACCTCCCCATATATATGTATGGAGTGTAGTTTGCAACTGAAAAGAAACTTTGTTTTCCCATCATGCTAGGTTAAGGACGGCATTAAAACAAAGATATCTCTAAGAACTTAGCATGTGGAGAGGCTTTCGTTCATCTAGCACAAATGGAACGGGTTGCAGACGAAACTCTTACTCTGGTTTCTCAGTCTGTTTCCTAGAGCCGGATTGAAATTCCTACAGTTTTCACTGTAAAATCGAGTTGGAGCTATTACCTACGCATATATATTTAAGGAGTGTAGTTTGTAACTTAAAAGGATCTTTGTGTTCCATACAAGCTAGGTGAAGGACGGCTTTGACACACACAAATCTCTCAGAACTGAGCATGTGGAGAGACGTTCTTTCATCTAGCACCAAGGGAAAGGGTTGCAGGGGAAACTTTTACTCTGGTTTCTCAGTCTGTTTCCTAGTGCCTGTATGAAGTTCCTGCAATTTTCACTGTAAAAGCGAGTTGGAGATAGTACCTCCCCTTATATATGTATGGAGTGTAGTTTGCAACTGAAAAGAAATTTTGTGTTCCCAACAAGATAGTTGAAGTAAGGCTTTCACACACAGTAATCTCTCGGAACTGTGCATGTGGAGAGACGTTCGTTCACCTAGCAAAAAAGGAACGGGTTGCAGGAAAAACCCTTAATCTTGTTTCTCAGTCTGTTTCCTAGTGAAGTTTTGAAGTTCCAGCAATTTCACTGTAAAATCGAGTTGGAGCTAGTAACTCCCATTATATACGAATGGAGTGTAGATTGCAACTGAAAAGATACTTTGTGTTCCCAACAAGCAAGGTGAAGGTCGGCTTTCACACACCATTATCTCTCTGAAAGGAGCATGTGGAGAGACGTTCGTTCATCTGTCACAAATGGAACGGGTTGCAGGAGAAACTTTTATTCTGGTTTCTCATTCTGTTTCCTAGTGCCAGTTTGAATTTCCTGCAGTTTCCTCTGTAAAACCGAGTTGGAGATAGTACCTCCCTATATATATTTATGGAGTGGAGTTTGCAACTGAAAAGGAACTTTTTGTTCCCTACAAGCTAGTTGAAGGACGGCTTTCACAAACACTTATCTCACAGAACTGAGCATGTGGAGAGACGTTCGTTCATCTAGCACCAAGGGAACGGGTTGCAGGTAATCTTTACTCTGGTTTCTCACTCTGTTTCCTAGGGCCGGTTTGAAGTTCCTGCAGTTTTCACTGTAAATGTGAGTTGGAGTTCGTAACTCCCCATATATATTTATGGAGTGGAGTTTGCAACTTAAAAGAATGTTTGTGTTCCCAACAAGCAAGGTGAAGTAAGGCTTTCACACAGAGTTATCGCTCAGAACTGAGCATGTGGAGAGACGTTCGTTCACCTAGCACAATGGGAACGGGTTGCAGGAAAAACCCTTACTCTTGTTTCTCAGTCTATTTCCCCTTGCGGGTTTGAATTTCCTCCAGTTTTCACTGTAAATTCGAGTTGGAGCTAGTGAATCCCATTATATATGAATGGAGTGTAGATTGCAACTGAAAAGATACTTTGTGTTCCCAACAAGCAAGGTGAAGTTCGGCTTTCACACACACTTATCTCTCAGATCGGTGCATGTGGAGAGACGTTCGTTCATCTAGCAAAAATGGAACGGGTTGCAGACGACACTTTTACTCTGGTTTCTCAGTCTGTTTCCTAGTGCCAGTTGGAAGTTCTTGCAGTTTTCACTGTAAAACAGAGTTGGAGATAGTGCCTCCCCAAATATATGTATGGAGTGTAGTATGCAACTGAAATAATCTTTGTGTTCCCAATAAGCTAGGTGAAGGATGGTTTCACACACACTTATCTCTCAGAACTGAACAACTGGAGAGATGATCGTTCATCTAGCACAAAGGAAACGCGTTGCAGGAGAAACTTTTACTCTGGATTCTCAGTCTGTGTCCTAGATGCGGAATGAATTTCCTAAAGTTTTCACTGTAAAACCGAGTTGTAGCGTGTAAATCCCCATATATATTTATGGTGTGTAATTTGCAACTGAAAAGAAAGTTTGTGTTCCCTACAAGCTAGGTGAAGGACGTCTTTCACAAACACCTATCTCTCAGAACTGAGCATGTGGAGAGTCTTTCGTTCATCTAGCACAAAGGGAATGGTTTGCAGGTGAAACTCTTACTCTTGATTCTCAGTCTGTTTCCTTGTGACGGTTTGAAGTTCCAGCAGGTTTCACTGTAAAACCGAGTTAGAGCTTGTACCTCCCCGTATATATGTATGGAGTGTAGATTGCAACTGAAAAGAAACTATGTTTTCCCACCAAGCTAGTTGAAGGACGGCTTTCACACACACATATCTCTAAGAACATAGCATTTGGAGAGACGTTCATTCATCTAGCATAAATGGAACTTTTGGAAGACAATACTCTTACTCTGGTTTCTCAGTCTCTTTCCTAGTGCCTGTTTGAAGTTCCTGCAGTTTACACTGTAAATGCGAGTTGGAGTTAGTACCTCCCAACATATATGTAGGTAGGGGAGTTTGCAACTGAAAAGAATGTTTGTGTTCACAACAAGCAAGGTGAAGTAAGGCTTTCACACACAGTTATCTCTCAGAACTGAGCATGTGGAGAGACGTTCGTTCACCTAGCACAAAAGGAACGGTTTGCAGGAAAAACCCTTACTCTTGTTTCTCAGTCTATTTCCCCTTGCGGGTTTGAAGTTCCTCCAGTTTTCACTGTAAAATCGAGTTGGAGCTATTAAATCCCATTATATATGAATGGAGTGTAGATTGCAACTGAAAAGATACTTTGTGTCCCCAACAAGCAAGGTGAAGCTCTGCTTTCACACACACTTATCTCTCCGAACGGAGCATGTGGAGAGAAGTTTTTACATATAGCACAAAGGGATCGGTTTGCAGGAAAATGTTTTACTCTGGTTTCTCAGTCTGTTTCCTAGTGCCGGTTTGAAGTACATGCAGTTTTCAATGTAAAACCGAGTTGGAACTAGGACCACCACATACAAATATATGGAGTGTAGTTTGCAAATAAAAGAATGTTTTTGTTCCCAAAAAGCTAGGTGAATTACGGCTTTCACACACACTTATCTCTCAGAACTGAGCATGTGGAGAGACGTTCGTTCATTTAGCACAAAGTAAACGAGTTGCAGGAGAAACTATTACTCTGGTTTATCAGTCTGTTTCAGAGTGCCTGTTTGAAGTTCCTGCAGTTTTCACTGTAAAACCTAGTTGGAGCTAGTACCTCCCCATATATTTGTATGAGAGTAGTTTGCAACTGAAAAGAATCTTTGCGTTCAGAACAACCTAGCTGAAGGACGGCTTTCACACACACTTATCTCTCAGAACTGAGCATGTGGAGAGACTTTCGTTCATCTAGCACAAAGGAATTGGGTTACAGGAGAAACTCTTACTCTGGTTTCTCAGTCTGTTTCAGAGTGCCTGTTTGAAGTTCCGGCATTATTCACTGTAAAACAGAGTTGGAGCTAGTACCTCCCCATATATATTTATGGAGTGTAGATTGCTACTTAATAGAAACTTTGTGCTCCCAACAAGATAGGTGAAAGACGGCTTCCACACAAACTTATCTCTCAGAACGGAGCATGTGGAGAGACGTTCGTTCATCTAGCTCAAATGGAACGGTTTGTAGGAGAAACTCTTTCTCTGGTTTCTCAGTCTGTTTCCTAGTGAAGGTTTGAAGTTCCAGCATTTTTCATTATAAATACGAGTTAGAGCTTGTACCTCCCCATATATATGTATGGAGTGTAGTTTGCAACTGAAAAGAAACTTTGTTTTCCCAACAAGCTAGGTTAAGGACGGCTTTCACACAAAAATATCTCTAAGAAATTAGCATGTGGAGAGGCTTTCTTTCATCTAGCACAAATGGAACGGTTTGCAGACGAAACTCTTACTCTGGTTTCTCAGTATGTTTCCTAGAGCCGGATTGATTTTCCTACAGTTTTCATTGTAAAACCGAGTTGGAGCTAGTACCTACGCATATATATTTAAGGAGTGTAGTTTGTAACTTAAAAGGATCTTTTTGTTCCCTACAATCTAGGTTAAGGACAGCTTTGACACACACTAATATCTCAGAACTGAGCATGTGGAGAGACGTTCGTTCATCTAGCACCAAGGGAACTGGTTGCAGGGGAAACTTTTACTGTGGTTTCTCAGTCTGTTTCCTAGTGCCTGTTTGAAGTTCCTTCAATTTTCACTGTAAAAGCGAGTTGGAGATAGTACCTCCCCTTATATATGTATGGAGTGTAGTTTGCAACTGAAAAGAAAGTTTGTGTTCCCAACAAGATAGGTGAAGTAAGGCTTTCACACACAGTAATCTCTCGGAACTGTGCATGTGGAGAGACGTTCGTTCACCTAGCAATAAGGGAACGGGTTGCAGGAAAAACCCTTAATCGTGTTTCTCTGTCTGTTTCCTAGTGAAGGTTTGAAGTTCCAGCAATTTCACTGTAAAATCGAGTTGGAGCTAGTAACTCCCATTATATACGAATGGAGTGTAGATTGCAACTGAAAAGATACTTTGTGTTCCCAACAAGCAAGGTGAAGGTCGGCTTTCACACACACTTATCTCGCTGAAAGGAGCATGTGGGGAGACGTTCGTTCATCTAGCACAAATGGAATGGGTTGCAGGAGAAACTTTTATTCCGGTTTCTCATTCTGTTTCCTAGTGCCAGTTTGAATTTCCTGCAGTTTTCTCTGTAAAACCGAGTTGGAGCTAGTACCTCCCCAAATATATGTATGGAGTGTAGTATTCAACTGAATTAAACTTTGTGTTCCCAATAAGCTAGGTGAAGGATGGTTTCACACACACTTATCTCTCAGAACTGAACAATTGGAGAGACGCTCGTTCATCTAGCACAAAGGAAACGCGTTGCAGGAGAAACTTTTACTCTGGATTCTCAGTCTCTGTCCTGGAGGCGGAATGAATTTCCTAAAGTTTTCACTGTAAAACCGAGTTGTAGCGTGTAACACCCCATATATATATATGGAGCGTAGTTTGCAACTGAAAAGAAAGTTTGTGTTCCCTACAAGCTAGGTGAAGGACGGCTTTCACACACACTTATCTCTCAGAACTGAGCTTGTGGAGAGTCTTTCGTTCATCTAGCACAATGGGAATGGTTTGCAGGTGAAACTCTTACTCTTGATTCTCAGTCTGTTTCCTTGTGACGGTTTGAAGTTCCAGCAGGTTTCACTGTAAAACCGAGTTAGAGCTTGTACCCCCCATATATATGTATGGAGTGTAGATTTCAACTGAAAAGAATCTATGTTTTCCCAACAAGCTAGGTGAAGAACGGCTTTCACACACACATATCTCTAAGAACATATCTTTTGGAGAGACGTTCATTCATCTAGCATAAATGGAACTTTTGGAAGACAATACTCTTACTCTGGTTTCTAAGTCTGATTCTTAGTGCCTGTTTGAAGTTCCTGAAGTTTGCACTGTAATACCGATTTGGATCTAGTACCTCCCCATATATATGTATGGAGTGGAGTTTAGAAACTGAAAAGAAACGTGGTGTTCCCAACAAGCTAGGTGAAGCACGGCTTTCACACCCACTTATCTCTCAGAACTGAGCATGTGGGGAGACTTTCGTTCATCTAGCACCAAGGGAACGGGTTCCAGGAGAAACTTTTACTCTGGTTTCTCAGTCTCTTTCTTAGTGCCTGTTTGAAGTTCCTGCAGTTTACACTGTAAATGCGAGTTGGAGTTAGTACCTCCCAACATATATGTAGATAGGGGAGTTTGCAACTGAAAAGAATGTTTGTGTTCACAACAAGCAAGGTGAAGTAAGGCTTTCACACACAGTTATCTCTCAGAACTGAGCATGTGGAGAGACGTTCGTTCACCTAGCACAAAAGGAACGGTTTGCAGGAAAAACCCTTACTCTTGTTTCTCAGTCTATTTCCCCTTGCGGGTTTGAAGTTCCTCCAGTTTTCACTGTAAAATCGAGTTGGAGCTATTAACTCCCATTATATATGAATGGAGTGTAGATTGCAACTGAAAAGATACTTTGTGTCCCCAACAAGCAAGGTGAAGGTCTGCTTTCACACACACTTATCTCTCAGATCGGAGCATATGGAGAGACATTCGTTCATCTAGCACCAAGTGAACGGGTTGCAGGAGAAACTTTTACTCTGGTTTCTCAGTCTGTTTCCTAGTGACGGTTTGAAGTCCCTGCATTTTTCACGGTAAAACAGTGTTGAATCTAGTACCTCCCCATATATATGTATGGAGGGGTGTTTGCAACTGAAAAGTAACTTTGTGTTCCCAACAAGCTAGGTGTAAGACGGCTTTCAAACACACTTATCTCTCAGAACTGAGCATGTGGATTGGATATCGTTCATCTAGCCCAAAGGGAACGGTTTGCAGGAGAAACTATTATTCTGGTTTCTCAGCCTGTTTCTTAGAGCCGGAATTCTGATCCTACACTTTTCACTGTAAAACCGAATTGTAACTAGTACAGCCCCATATATATTTATGGAGTGTAGTTTGCAACTGAAAAGAAACTTTGTGTTTCCTACAAGCTAGGTGAAGGACGGCTTTCACACACAGTTATCTGTCAGAACTGAGCATGTTGAGATACGTTTGTTCATCTAGCACAAAGGGAACGGTTTGCAGACGAAACCTTTACTCTGGTTTCTCAGTCTGTTTCCTAGTGAAGGTTTGAAGTTCCAGCATTTTTCAGTATAAATACGTGTTAGAGCTTGTACCTCCCCATATATATGTATGGAGTGTAGTTTGCAACTGAAAAGAAACTTTGTTTTCCCAACAAGCTAGGTTAAGGACGGCTTTAAAACAAAGATATCTCTAAGAACTTAGCATGTGGAGAGGCTTTCGTTCATCTAGCACAAATGGAACTGGTTGCAGGAGAAACTTTTACTCTGGTTTCTCAGTTTGTTTCCTAGTGCCAGTTGGAATTTCCTGCAGTTTTCTCTGTAAAACCGAGTTGGAGGTAGTACCTCCCCATATATATGTATGGAGTTGCGTTTGCAACTGAAAAGGAACTTTTTGTTCCCAACAAGCTAGGTGAAGCACGGCTTTCACACACACTTATCTCTCAGAACTGAGCATGTGGAGAGACGTTCGTTCATCTAGCACCATGGGAACGGGTTGCAGGAGAATCTTTTACTCTGGTTTCTCAGTCTCTTTCCTAGTGCTTATTTGAAGATCCTGCAGTTTTCACTGTAAATGCGAGTTGGAGTTAGTACCTCCCCATATATATGTATGGAGTGGTGTTTGCAACTGAAAAGAATGTTTGTGTTCCCAACAAGCAATGTGAAGCAAGGCTTTCACACAGAGTTGTCTCTCAGAACTGAGCATGTGGAGAGACGTTCTTTCACCTAGCACAAAGGGAACGGGTTGCAGGAAAAACCCTTACTCTTGTTTCTCAGTCTATTTCCCCTTGCTTGTTTGAAGTTCCTCCAGATTTCACTGTAAAATCGAGTTGGAGTTAGTAACTCCCATTATATATGAATGGAGTGTAGATTGCAACTGAAAAGATACTTTGTGTTCCCAACAAGCAAGGTGAAGGTCGGCTTCACACACAATTATCTCTCAGATCGGAACATGTGAAGAGACGTTCGTTCATCTAGGAAAAATGGAACGGGTTGCAGACGAAACTTTTGCCCTGGTTTCTCAGTCTGTTTCCTAGTGCCATTTGGAAGTTCCTGCAGTTTTCACTATAAAACATAGTTGGAGATACTACCTCCCCAAATATATGTATGGAGTGTAGTATGCAACTGAAATAAACTTTGTGTTCCCAATAAGCTAGGTGAAGGATGGTTTCACACACACTTATCTCTCAGAACTGAACAACTGGAGAACGGTCGTTCATCTAGCACAAAGAAAACGCGTTGCAGGAGAAACTTTTACTCTGGAATCTCAGTCTGTGTGCTAGAGGCGGAATGAATTTCCTAAAGGTTTCACTGTAAAACCGAGTTGTAGCGTGTAACTCCCCATATATATTTATGGTGCATAATTTGCAACTGAAAAGAATGTTTGTGTTCCCTACAAGCTAGGTTAAGGACGGCTTTCACAAACACTTATCTCTCAGAACTGAGCATGTGGAGAGTCTTTCGTTCATCTAGCACAAAGGGAATGGTTTGCAGGTGAAATTCTTACTCTTGATTCTCAGTCTGTTTCCTTGTGACGGTTTGAAGTTCCAGCAGGTTTCACTGTAAAACCGAGTTAGAGCTTGTACCTCCCCGTATATATGTATGGAGTGTACATTGCAACTGAAAAGTAACTATGTTTTCCCAACAAGCTAGGTGAAGTACGGCTTTCACACACACATATCTTAAGAACCTAGCATGTGGAGAGACGTTCATTCATCTAGCATAAATGGAACTTTTGGAAGACAATACTCTTACTCTGGTTTCTAAGACTGATTCCTAGTGCCTGTTTGAAGTTCCTGAAGTTTGCACTGTAATACCGATTTGGATCTAGTACCTACCCATATATATTTATGGAGTGTAGTTTGCAACTGAAAAGAAACGTGTTCCCAACAAGCTAGGTGAAGGACGGCTTTCAAACACTCTTATCTCACCGAACGGAGCATGTGGAGAGAAGTTTTTACATATAGCAAAAAGGGAACGGTTTGCAGAAGAATGTATTACTCTGGTTTTTCAGTCTGTTTCCTAGTGCCTGTTTGAAGTACCAGCCGTTTTCAATGTAAAACCGACTTGGAACTAGGACCACCACATATAAATATATGGAGTGTAGTTTGCAAATGAAAAGAATGTTTTTGTTCCCAAAAATCTAGTTGAATGACGGCTTTCACACACACTCATCTCACAGAACTGAGCATGTGGAGAGACGTTCGTTCATCTAGCACCAAGGGAACGGGTTGCAGGTAAACTTTACTCTGGTTTCTCACTCTATATCCTAGGGCCGGTTTGAAGTTCCTGCAGTTTTCACTGTAAATGCGAGTTGGAGTTCGTACCTCCCCATATATATTTATGGAGTGGAGTTTGCAACTGAAAAGAATGTTTTTGTTCCCAACAAGCAAGGTGAAGTAAGGCTTTCACACAGAGTTATCTCTCAGAACTGAGCATGTGGAGAGACGTTCGTTCACCTAGCACAATGGGAACGGGTTGCAGGAAAACCCTTACTCTTGTTTCTCAGTCTATTTCCCCTTGCGTGTTTGAAGTTCCACCAGATTTCACTGTAAAATTGAGTTGGAGCTAGTAACCCCCATTATATATGAATGGAGTGTAGATTGCAACTGAAAAGATACTTTGTGTTCCCAACAAGCAAGGTGAAGGTCGGCTTTCACACACACTTATCTCTCAGATCGGTGCATGTGGAGAGACGTTCGTTCATCTAGCAAAAATGGAACGGGTTGCAGACGAAACTTTTACTCTGGTTTCTCAGTCTGTTTCCTAGTGACAGTTGGAAGTTCCTGCAGTTTTCACTGTAAAACAGAGTTGGAGATAGTGCCTCCCCAAATATATGTATGGAGTGTAGTATGCAACTTAAATAAACTTTGTGTTTCCAATAAGCTAGTTGAAGGATGGTTTCACACACACTTATCTCTCAGAACTGAACAACTGGAGAGATGATCGTTCATCTAGCACAAAGGAAACGCGTTGCAGGAGAAACTTTTACTCTGGATTCTCAGTCTGTGTCCTAGATGCGGAATGAATTTCCTAAAGTTTTCACTGTAAAACCGAGTTGTAGCGTGTAACTCCCCATATAAATTTATGGTGCGTAATTTGCAACTGAAAAGAAAGTTTGTGTTCCCTACAAGCTAGGTGAAGTACGTCTTTCAGAAACACTTATCTCTCAGAACTAAGCATGTGGAGAGTCTTTCGTTCATCTAGCACAAAGGGAATGGTTTGCAGGTGAAACTCTTACTCTTGATTCTCAGTCTGTTTCCTTGTGACGGTTTGAAGTTCCAGCAGGTTTCACTGTAAAACCGAGTTGGAGCTAGTACCTACGCATATATATTTAAGGAGTGTAGTTTGTAACTTAAAAGGATCTTTGTGTTCCCTACAAGCTAGGTGAAGGACGGCTTTGACACACACTATTCTCTCAGAACTGAGCATGTGGAGAGACGTACGTTCATCTAGCACCAAGGGAAAGGGTTGCAGGGGAAACTTTTACTCTGGTTTCTCAGTCTGTTTCCTAGTGCCTGTTTGAAGTTCCTGCAATTTTCACTGTAAAAGCGAGTTGGAGATAGTATCTCCCCTTATATATGTATGGAGTGTAGTTTGCAACTGAAAAGAAAGTTTGTGTTCCCAACAAGATAGGTGAAGTAAGGCTTTCACACACAGTAATCTCTCGGAACTGTGCATGTGGAGACACGTTCGTTCACCTAGCACAAATGGAACGGGTTGCAGGAAAAACCCTTAATCTTGTTTCTCAGTCTGTTTCCTAGTGAAGGTTTGAAGTTCCAGCATTTTCACTGTAAAATCGAGTTGGAGCTAGTAACTCCCATTATATACGAATGGAGTGTAGATTGCAACTTAAAAGATACTTTGTGTTCCCAACAAGCAAGGTGAAGTTCGGCTTTCACACACACGTATCTCTCTGAAAGGAGCATGTGGAGAGACATTCGTTCATCTAGCACAAATGGAATTGGTTGCAGGAGAAAGTTTTACTCTGGTTTCTCAGTCTGTTTCCTAGTGCCAGTTTGAATTTCCTGCAGTTTTCTCTGTAAAACCGAGTTGGAGGTAGTACCTCCCCATATATATGTATGGATTTGCGTTTGCAACTTAAAAGGAACTTTTTGTTCCCAACAAGCTAGGTGAAGCACGGCTTTCACACACACTTATCTCTCAGAACTGAGCATGTGGAGAGACGTTCTTTCACCTAGCACAAAGGGAACGGGTTGCAGGAAAAACCCTTACTCTTGTTTCTCAGTCTATTTCCCCTTGCTTGTTTGAAGTTCCTCCAGATTTCACTGTAAAATCGAGTTGGAGTTATTAAATCCCATTATATATGAATGGAGTGTAGATTGCAACTGAAAAGATACTTTGTGTTCCCAACAAGCAAGGTGAAGGTCGGCTTCACACACAATTATCTCTCAGATCGGAACATGTGAAGAGACGTTCGTTCATCTAGGAAAAATGGAACGGGTTGCAGACGAAACTTTTGCCCTGGTTTCTCAGTCTGTTTCCTAGTGCCATTTGGAAGTTCCTGCAGTTTTCACTATAAAACATAGTTGGAGATAGTATCTCCCCAAATATATGTATGGAGTGTAGTATGCAACTGAAATAAACTTTGTGTTCCCAATAAGCTAGGTGAAGGATGGTTTCACACACACTTATCTCTCAGAACTGAACAACTGGAGAGACGATCGTTCATCTAGCACAAAGAAAACGCGTTGCAGGAGAAACTTTTACTCTGGATTCTCAGTCTGTGTCCTAGAGGCAGAATGAATTTCCTAAAGGTTTCACTGTAAAACCGAGTTGTAGCATGTAACCCCCCATATATATGGTGCATAATTTGCAACTGAAAAGAATGTTTGTGTTCCCTACAAGCTAGGTTAAGGACGGATTTCACAAACACTTATCTCTCAGAACTGAGCATGTGGAGAGTCTTTCGTTCATCTAGCACAAAGGGAATGGTTTGCAGGTGAAATTCTTACTCTTGATTCTCAGTCTGTTTCCTTGTGACGGTTTGAAGTTCCAGCAGGTTTCACTGTAAAACCGAGTTAGAGCTTGTACCTCCCCGTATATATGTATGGAGTGTACATTGCAACTGAAAAGTAACTATGTTTTCCCAACAAGCTAGGTGAAGTACGGCTTTCACACACACATATCTCTAAGAACCTAGCATGTGGAGAGACGTTCATTCATCTAGCATAAATGGAACTTTTGGAAGACAATACTCTTACTCTGGTTTCTTAGACTGATTCCTAGTGCCTGTTTGAAGTTCCTGAAGTTTGCACTGTAATACCGATTTGGATCTAGTACCTACCCATATATATGTATGGAGTGTAGTTTGCAACTGAAAAGAAACGTGTTCCCAACAAGCTAGGTGAAGGACGGCTTTCAAACACCCTTATCTCACCGAACGGAGCATGTGGAGAGAAGTTTTTACATATAGCATAAAGGGAACGGTTTGCAGGAGGATGTATTACTCTGGTTTTTCAGTCTGTTTCCTAGTGCCAGTTTGAAGTACCTGCCGATTTCAATGTAAAACCGACTTGGAACTAGGACCACCACATATAAATATATGGAGTGTAGTTTGCAAATGAAAAGAATGTTTTTGTTCCCAAAAAGCTAGGTGAAGTACAGCTTTCACACACACTTATCTCTCAGAACTGAGCATGTGGAGAGACGTTTGTTCATCTAGCACAAATGGAACGGGTTGCAGGTAAACTTTACTCTGGTTTCTCACTCTATTTCCTAGGGCCGGTTTGAAGTTCCTGCAGTTTTCACTGTAAATGCGAGTTGGAGTTCGTACCTCCCCATATATATTTATGGAGTGGAGTTTGCAACTGAAAAGAATGTTTGTGTTCCCAAAAAGCATGGTGAAGAAAGGCTTTCACACAGAGTTGTCTCTCAGAACTGAGCATGTGGAGAGACGTTCTTTCACCTAGGACAAAGGGAACGGGTTGCAGGGAAAACCCTTACTCTTGTTTCTCAGTCTATTTCCCCTTGCTTGTTTGAAGTTCCTCCAGATTTCACTGTAAAATCGAGTTGGAGTTAGTAACTCCCATTATATATGAATGGAGTGTAGATTGCAACTGAAAAGATACTTTGTGTTCCCAACAAGCAAGGTGAAGGTCGGCTTCACACACAATTATCTCTCAGATCGGAACATGTGAAGAGACGTTCGTTCATCTAGGAATAATGGAACGGGTTGCAGACGAAACTTTTGCCCTGGTTTCTCAGTCTGTTTCCTAGTGCCATTTGGAAGTTCCTGCAGTTTTCACTATAAAACATTGTTGGAGATAGTACCTCCCCAAATATATGTATGGAGTGTAGTATGCAACTTAAATAAACTTTGTGTTCCCAATAAGCTAGGTGAAGGATGGTTTCACACACACTTATCTCTCAGAACTGAACAACTGGAGAGACGATCGTTCATCTAGCACAAAGAAAACGCGTTGCAGGAGAAACTTTTACTCTGGATTCTCAGTCTGTGTCTTAGAGGCGGAATGAATTTCCTAAAGTTTTCTTTGTAAAACCGAGTTGTAGCGTGTAACTCCCCATATATATTTATGGTGCATAATTTGCAACTGAAAAGAATGTTTGTGTTCCCTACAAGCTAGGTTAAGGACGGCTTTCACAAACACTTATCTCTCAGAACTGAGCATGTGGAGAGTCTTTCGTTCATCTAGCACAAAGGGAATGGTTTGCAGGTGAAATTCTTACTCTTGATTCTCAGTCTGTTTCCTTGTGACGGTTTGAAGTTCCAGCATGTTTCACTGTAAAACCGAGTTAGAGCTTGTACCTCCCCGTATATATGTATGGAGTGTACATTGCAACTGAAAAGTAACTATGTTTTCCCAACAAGCTAGGTGAAGTACGGCTTTCACATACACATATCTCTAATAAACTTGCATGTGGAGAGACGTTCATTCATCTAGCATAAATGGAACTTTTGGAAGACAATACTCTTACTCTGGTTTCTAAGACTGATTCCTAGTGCCGGTTTGAAGTTCCTGAAGTTTGCACTGTAATACCGATTTGGATCTAGTACCTACCCATATATATTTATGGAGTGTAGTTTGCAACTGAAAAGAAACGTGTTCCCAACAAGCTAGGTGAAGGACGGCTTTCAAACACTCTTATCTCTCCGAACGGAGCATGTGGAGAGAAGTTTTTACATATAGTAAAAAGGGAACGGTTTGCAGGAGAATGTATTACTCTGGTTTTTCAGTCTGTTTCCTAGTGCCTGTTTGAAGTACCTGCCGTTTTCAATGTAAAACCGACTTGGAACTAGGACCACCACATATAAATATATGGAGTGTAGTTTGCAAATGAAAAGAATGTTTTTGTTCCCAAAAAGCTAGGTGAAGTACGGCTTTCACACACACTTATCTCTCAGAACTGAGCATGTGGAGAGACGTTCGTTCATTTAGCACAAATTAAACGAGTTGCAGGAGAAACTATTACTCTGGTTTATCAGTCTGTTTCAGAGTGCCTGTTTGAAGTTCCTGCAGTTTTCACTGTAAAACCTAGTTGGAGCTAGTACCTCCCCATATATTTGTATGAGAGTAGTTTGCAACTGAAAAGAATCTTTGCATTCAGAACAAAGTAGCTGTAGGACGTCTTTCACACACACTTATCTCTCAGAACTGAGCATGTGGTGAGACGTTCGTTCATATAGCACAAAGGAATTGGGTTACAGGAGAAACTCTTACTCTGGTTTCTCACTCTGTTTCAGAGTGCCTGTTAGAAGTTCCTAGAGTTTTCACTATAAAAGCGAGTTGGGTCTAGTACCTACCCATATATATGTATGGAATGTAATTTGCTACTGAAAGAAACTGTGTTCCCAAAAAACTAGGTGAAGGACGGCTTTCACACACTTATCTCTCAAAACTGAGCATGTGGAGAGACGTTCTTTCATCTAGCACAAACGAAACGGGTTGCAGGAGAAACTTTTACTCTGGTTTCTCAGTGTGTTTCACAGTGCCTGTTTGAAGTTCCGGCATTATTCACTGTAAAACAGAGTTGGAGCTAGTACCTCCCCATATATATGTATGGAGTGTAGATTGCTACTTAATAGAAACTTTGTGCTCCCAACAAGATAGGTGAAAGACGGCTTCCACACAAACTTATCTCTCAGAACGGAGCATGTGGAGAGACGTTCGTTCATGTAGCACAAATGGAACGGGTAACAGGTGAAACCCTTACTCTGGTATCTCAGTCTCTTTCAGAGTGCCGGTTTGAAGTTCCTGCAGTTTTCACTGTAAAAGCAATTTGGAGATTGTACCACCCCATATATATTTATGGAGTGTAGTTTGCAACTGAAAAAATAATTGTGTTCCTTACAAGTTGGTGAAGGACAGCGTTCACACACACTTATCTCTCAGAACTGAGCATGTGGAGAGCCTTTCGTACATGTAGCACAAAGGGAACGGTTTGCAGGAGGAACTCTTACTCTGGATTCTCAGTCTGTTTCCTTGTGACAGTTTGTATTACCAGCAGTTTTCCCTGTAAAACCGAGTTAGAGCTTGTACCACCCCATATATATATATGGAGTGTAGATTGCAACTGAAAAGAAACCATGTTTTCCCAACAAGCTAGGTGAAGGACGGCTTTCACACACACATATCTCTAACAACTTATCATGTTAAAAGACGTTCGTTCATCCAGCATAAATGGAACCTTTGGCAGACAAAACTCTTACTCTGGATTCTCAGTCTGATTCCTAGTGCCTGTTTGAAGTTCCTGAAGTTTGCACTGTAATACCGATTTGGTTCTAGTACCAACCCATATATATGTATGGAGTGTAGTTTGCAACTGAAAAGAAACTTGTGTTTCCAAAAAGCTAGGTGAAGGACGGCTTTCACACACACATCTCTCGGAACTGAGCATTTGTAGAGACGTTCGTTCATTTAGCACAAACGGAACTTGTTGCAGGCGAAACCCTTACTGTGGTTTCTCCGTATATTTCCTAGTGCCGGTTTGAAGTTTCTGCAGTTTTCACTGTAAAACCGAGTTGGAGCTAGTATCTCCCACTATATATATGTATGGAGAGTTGATTGCAACTGAAAAGAAACTTTGTGTTCCAAATAAGCTTGGTGAAGGACGGCTTTCACACACACTTATATCTCCAAAAGGAGCATGTGGAGAGACGTTCGTTCATCTAGCTCAAATGAATCGGTTTGCAGGAGAAACTTTTACTCTGGATTCCTCAGTCTGTTTCATAGTGCTCGTATGAAGTTCCTGAATTTTTCACTGTAAACCCGAGTTGGAGCTAGTACCTCCCGATATATATATATGGAGTTAAGTTTGCAACTGAAAAGAAAGTTTGTGTACCCAACAAGATAGTTGAAGGACGGATTTCACACACAATTATCTCTCAGAACTGAGCATGTGAAGAGACGTTCGTTCATTTAGCACAAAGGAACTGGGTTGCAGGAGAAACTATTACTCTGGTTTCTCATTCTGTTTCAGAGTGCCAGTTTGAAGTTCCTGTAGTTTTCACTAAAAAACCTAGTTGGAGCTAGTACTTCCCCATATACTTGTATGAGTGTAGTTTGCAACTGAAAAGAATCTTTGCGTTCAGAACAACATAGCTGAAGGACGGCTTTCACACACACTTATCTCAGAACTGAGCATGTGGAGAGACGTTCGTTCATCTAGCACAAAGTAATCGGATTGCAGGAGGAAATTTTACTGTGGTCTCTCAGTCTGTTTCCTAGTTCCGGTTTGAAGTTCCTGCAGTTTTCACTTTAAAACTGAGTTGGAGCTTGTACCTCCCCATATATATGTATGGAATGTAGTTTGCAACAGAAAAGAATGTTTGTGTTCCCAGCAATCTATGTGAAGGAAGGTTTTCACACACAGTTATCTCTCAGAACTGAGCATGTGGAGAGACTTTCGTTCATCTATCACAAAGGGAACGGTTTACAAAAGAAACTCTTACTCTGGATTCTCAGTCTGTTTCCCAGTGCCGGTTTGAAGTTCCTAGAGTTTTCTCTATAAAAGCGAGTTGGATCTGGTACCTACCCATATATATGTATGGAATGTAAATTTTACTGAAAAGAAACTGTGTTCCCAACAAGTTAGGTGAAGGTCGGCTTTCACACACATTTATCTCTCAGAAATGATCATGTGGAGAGAAGATCATTCATCTAGCACAATAGGAAAGGTTTGCAGGAGAAAATTTTACTCTGAATTCCTCAGTCTGTTTCCTAGTGCCTGTTTGAAGTTCCTGCAGTTTACACTGTAAAACCGAGTTGGAGCTAGTAACTCCCATTATATATGCATGTACTGAAGTTTGCAACTGAAAAGAAACATTTTGTTCCCATCAAGCTATGTGAAATACGGCTTTCACACACACTTATCTCTAAAACTGAGCATGTGGAGAGACGTTCATTCATCTAGCACAAAAGGATCGGGTTACAGGGAAACTCTTACTCTGGTTTATCAGTCTGTTTTCTAGTGACGGTTTGAAGTTCCTGCAGTTTTCACTGTAAAACCGAGGTGGATCTTGTACCTACCCATATTTATGTATGGAAAGTAGTTTGCTACTGAAAAGAAACTGTGTTCCCAACAAGCTAGGTGAAGGACGGCTTTCACACACAATTATATCTCTGAACTGAGCATGTGGAGAGACGTTCGTTCATCTAGCACAAAGGTAACGTGTTGCAGGAGAAACTCTTACTATGGTTTCTCATTCTGTTTCCTAGTGACGGTTTGAAGTTCCAGCAGTTTTCACTGTAAAAGTGAGTTAGAGCATGTACCTCCCCATATATATGTATGGAGTGTAGTTTGCAACTGAAAAGAAACTTTGTGTTCCCAACAAGCTAGGTGAAGGAAGGCTTTCACACACTGTTATCTCTCAGAACTGAACATGTGGAGACACGTTCGTTCACCTAACCCAAATGGAACGGGTTGCAGGAAAAACCCTTACTCTGGTTTCTCAGTCTGTTTCCTCTTGTCGGTTTGAAGTTCCTGCAGTTTTCACTGTAAAAGTGAGGTAGAGCATGTACCTCCCCATATATATGTATGGAGTGTAGTTTGCAACTGAAAAGAAAATTTTTGTTCCCAAGAAGCTAGGTGAAGGAAGGCTTTCACACACAGTAATCTCTCAGAACTGAACATGTGGAGAGACGTTCGTTCACCTAACCCAAATGGAACGGGTTGCAGGAAAAACCCTTACTCTGGTTTCTCAGTCTGTTTCCTCTTGCCGGTTTGAAGTTCCTGAAGTTTTCACTGTAAAATCGAGTTGGAGCTTGTAACTCCCATTATACATGAATGGAGTGTAGATTGCAAATTAAAAGACACTTTGTGCTCCCTACAAGCTAGGTGAAGAACGGCTTTGACACACACTTATCACTCAGAACTGAGCATGTGGAGAGACGTTCGTTCATATAGCACAAAGGGAATGGTTTGCAGGAGAAAATATTACTCTGGTCTCTCAGGCTGTTTCCTAGTACCGGTTTCAATTTCCAGCAGTTTTCACTGTAAAACCGAGTTGGATCTTCTACCTACCCATATATATCTACGGAATGTACTTTGCAAGTGAAAAGAATCTTTGTGTTCCCAACAAGATAGTTGAAGGACGGCTTTCACACACAATTATCTCTCTGAACTGAGCATGTGGAGAGACGTTCGTTCATCTAGCACAAAGGAAACTCTGCAGGAAAAAAATTTACTCTGGTTTGTCAGTTTCCCAGTGTCGGTTTGAAGTTCCTGAATTTTTCACTGTAAAACAGACTTGGAGCTAGTACCTCCCCATATATATATATGGAGTGTAGTTTGCCACTTAAAAGAAACGTTGTATTCCCAACAAGATAGGTGAAGGACGGCTTTCACACATAATTATCTCTCAGAACTGAGCATGTGGAGAGACTTTCATTCATCTATCATAAAGGGAACGGGTTACAGAAGAAACTCTTACTCTGGTTTCTCAGTCTGTTTCCCAGTGCCGGTTTGATGTTCCTGCAGGTTTCACTGTAAAACAGAGTTTTATCTAGTACCTACCCATATTTATGTATGGAAATTAATTTGCTACTGAAAAGAAACTCTTTTCCCAACAAGCTAGGTGAAGGACGGCTTTCACACACAATTATATCTCATAACTGAGCATGGGGAGAGACGTTCGTTCATCTAGCACAATAGGAAAAGTTTGAGGAGAAACTTTTACTCTGGTTTCTCAGTCTGTTTCAGAGTGCGTTTTTGAAGTTCCTGCAGTTTTCACTGTAAAACTGAGTTGGAGCTATTACATCCCCATATATATGTATGGACTGTAGTTTGCATCTGAAAAGAAACTTTGTGTTCCCAGCAAGCTAGGTGAAGGAAGGTTTTCACACACAGTTATCTCTAAGAACTTAGCATGTGGCGAGACGTTCGTTCATCTAGCAAAAATGGAACTGATTGTAGGAGAAAATCTTACTCTGGTTTCTCAGTCTGTTTCCTCCTGCCAGTTTTAAGTTCCTAGAATTTTCTCTATAAAACCGAGTTGGAGCTAGTACCTCCCCATATATATGTATGGAGTGGAGTTTGCAACTGAAAAGAATGTTTGTGTTCCCAAAAAGCTAGGTGATTACGGCTTTCACACCCAATTACCTCTCAGAACTGAGCTTGTGGAGAGACGTTCGTTCATCAAGCAGAAAGAATCGGGTTTCAGGAGAAACTTTTACTCTGGTCTCTCAGTCTGTTTCCTAGCGCAGGTTTGAAGTTCCTGCAGTTTTCACTGTAAAACTGAGTTGGAGATAGTACCTCCCCATATAAATATATGGAGTGTATTATGCAAATGAAAAGTAACTTTGTGTTCCCAGCAAGCTAGGTGAAGGAAGGTTTTCACACACACTTATCTCTAAGAACTGAGCATGTGGAGAGACGTTCGTTCATCTAGCAATAAGTGAACGGGTAACAGGAGAAACTCTTACTCTGGTTTCTCAGTCTTTTTCCTAGTGTCTTTTTGAAGTTCCTAGAGTTTTCACTATAAAACCGAGTTGGATCTAGTACCTACCCATATATATGTATGGAGTGTAGTTTGCAACTGAAAAGAAACTTTGTGTTCACAACAACTAAGTGAAGGACGGCTTTCACACACACTTAATTCTCAGAACTGAGCATGTGGAGAGACTTTAGTTCACATAGCACAAAGTGAACGGGGTGCAGGAGAATCTCTTTCTCTGGTTTCTCCGTCTGTTTCCTAGTGCCATTGTGAAGTTCTTGCAGTTTTTACTGTAAAACCGAGTTAGAGCTAGTACCTCCCTATATATATATATGGAGTATAGTTTGCAACTGAAAAGGAAATTTGTATTCCCAACAAGCTATGTGAATTACGGATTTCACACACACTTATCACTCAGAACTGAGCATGTGGTGAGACGTTCGTTCATCTAACACAAGGGGAAATGGTTGCAGGAGAAAGTTTTACTCTGGTTTCTCAGTCTGTTTTCAAGTGCCAGTTTGAAGATTCTGCAGTTTTCACTTTAAAACAGAGTTGGAGCTTGTACCTCTCTATATTTATGTATGGAGTGTAGTTTGCAACTGAAAAGAAACTTTGTGTTCCCAACAAGCTAAGTGAAGGACGGCTTTCCCACACACTTATCTCTCAGAACTGAGCATGTGTAGAGACTTTTGTTCATCTAACACAAGGGGAAATGTTTGCAGGAGAAACTTATTCTCTGGTTTCTCAGTCTTTTCCTAGTGCCGGTTTGAAGTTCCTGCAGTTTTCACTGTAAATCCGAGTTGGAGCTAGTACTTACCCTATATATAAGTGTGGATTGTAGTTTGCAACTTAAAAGAAACTTTGTGTTCCCAAAAAGTT
Organism: Camelus dromedarius; assembly: GCF_036321535.1. Taxonomy (NCBI): domain Eukaryota; kingdom Metazoa; phylum Chordata; class Mammalia; order Artiodactyla; family Camelidae; genus Camelus; species Camelus dromedarius. Next base: position 721,371 of record NW_026989809.1, on the reverse strand, counting down.
AGGTGAAGGACGGCTTTCACACACAATTATATCTCTGAACTGAGCATGTGGAGAGACGTTCGTTCATCTAGCACAAAGGTAACGTGTTGCAGGAGAAATTCTTACTATGGTTTCTCATTCTGTTTCCTAGTGACGGTTTGAAGTTCCAGCAGTTTTCACTGTAAAAGTGAGTTAGAGCATGTACCTCCCCATATATATGTATGGAGTGTAGTTTGCAACTGAAAAGAAACTTTGTGTTCCCAACAAGCTAGTTGAAGGAAGGCTTTCACACACTGTTATCTCTCAGAACTGAACATGTGGAGACACGTTCGTTCACCTAACCCAAATGGAACGGGTTGCAGGAAAAACCCTTACTCTGGTTTCTCAGTCTGTTTCCTCTTGTCGGTTTGAAGTTCCTGCAGTTTTCACTGTAAAAGTGAGTTAGAGCATGTACCTCCCCATATATATGTATGGAGTGTAGTTTGCAACTGAAAAGAAAATTTTTGTTCCCAAGAAGCTAGGTGAAGGAAGGCTTTCACACACAGTAATCTCTCAGAACTGAACATGTGGAGAGACGTTCGTTCACCTAACCCAAATGGAACGGGTTGCAGGAAAAACCCTTACTCTGGTTTCTCAGTCTGTTTCCTCTTGCCGGTTTGAAGTTCCTGAAGTTTTCACTGTAAAATCGAGTTGGAGCTTGTAACTCCCATTATACATGAATGGAGTGTAGATTGCAAATTAAAAGACACTTTGTGCTCCCTACAAGCTAGGTGAAGAACGGCTTTGACACACACTTATCACTCAGAACTGAGCATGTGGAGAGACGTTCGTTCATATAGCACAAAGGGAATGGTTTGTAGGAGAAAATATTACTCAGGTCTCTCAGGCTGTTTCCTAGTACCGGTTTCAATTTCCAGCAGTTTTCACTGTAAAACCGAGTTGGATCTTCTACCTAACCATATATATCTACGGAATGTACTTTGCAAGTGAAAAGAATCTTTGTGTTCCCAACAAGATAGTTGAAGGACGGCTTTCACACACAATTATCTCTCTGAACTGAGCATGTGGAGAGACGTTCGTTCATCAAGCAGAAAGAATCGGGTTTCAGGAGAAACTTTTACTCTGGTCTCTCAGTCTGTTTCCTAGCGCAAGTTTGAAGTTCCTGCAGTTTTCACTGTAAAACTGAGTTGGAGATAGTACCTCCCCATATAAATATATGGAGTGTATTATGCAAATGAAAAGTAACTTTGTGTTCCCAGCAAGCTAGGTGAAGGAAGGTTTTCACACACACTTATCTCTAAGAACTGAGCATGTGGAGAGACGTTCGTTCATCTAGCAATAAGGGAACGGGTAACAGGAGAAACTCTTACTCTGGTTTCTCAGTCTTTTTCCTAGTGTCTTTTTGAAGTTCCTAGAGTTTTCACTATAAAACCGAGTTGGATCTAGTACCTACCCATATATATGTATGGAGTGTAGTTTGCAACTGAAAAGAAACTTTGTGTTCACAACAACTAAGTGAAGGACGGCTTTCACACACACTTAATTCTCAGAACTGAGCATGTGGAGAGACTTTAGTTCACATAGCACAAAGTGAACGGGGTGCAGGAGAATCTCTTTCTCTGGTTTCTCCGTCTGTTTCCTAGTGCCATTGTGAAGTTCTTGCAGTTTTTACTGTAAAACCGAGTTAGAGCTAGTACCTCCCTATATATATATATGGAGTATAGTTTGCAACTGAAAAGGAAATTTGTATTCCCAACAAGCTATGTGAATTACGGATTTCACACACACTTATCACTCAGAACTGAGCATGTGGTGAGACGTTCGTTCATCTAACACAAGGGGAAATGGTTGCAGGAGAAAGTTTTACTCTGGTTTCTCAGTCTGTTTTCAAGTGCCAGTTTGAAGATTCTGCAGTTTTCACTTTAAAACAGAGTTGGAGCTTGTACCTCTCTATATTTATGTATGGAGTGTAGTTTGCAACTGAAAAGAAACTTTGTGTTCCCAACAAGCTAAGTGAAGGACGGCTTTCCCACACACTTATCTCTCAGAACTGAGCATGTGTAGAGACTTTTGTTCATCTAACACAAGGGGAAATGTTTGCAGGAGAAACTTATTCTCTGGTTTCTCAGTCTTTTCCTAGTGCCGGTTTGAAGTTCCTGCAGTTTTCACTGTAAATCCGAGTTGGAGCTAGTACTTACCCATATATAAGTGTGGATTGTAGTTTGCAACTTAAAAGAAACTTTGTGTTCCCAAAAAGCTAGGTGAAGGACGGCATTCACACACACTTTAGTCTCAGAACTGAGCATGTGTAGAGACGTTAGTTCACCTAGCACAAAGGGAATGGCGTGCAGGAGAAACACTTTCTCTGGTTTCTCAGTCTGTTTTCTAGTGCTGGTTTGAAGTTACTGCATTTTTCAGAGTAAAACCGAGTTGGAGCTTGTATTTTCCCATATATGTGTATGGAGTGATTATTGCAACTGAAAAGAAACTTTGTGTTCCCAAAAAGTTAGGTGAAGGACGGCTTTCACACACAATTATATCTCTGAACTGAGCATGTGGAGAGACTTTCGTTCATCTAACACAAAGATAACGTGTTGCAGGAGAAACTCTTACTATGGTTTCTCACTCTGTTTCCAAGTGACGCTTTGAAGTTCCAGCAGTTTTCACTGTAAAAGTGAGTTAGAGCATGTACCACCCATATATATGTATGGAGTGTAGTTTGCAACTGAAAAGAAAGTTTTTGTTCCCAACAAGCTAGGTGAAGGAAGGCTTTCACACACAGTAATCTCTCAGAACTGAACATGTGGAGAGACGTTCGTTCACCTAACCCAAATGGAACGGGTTGCAGGAAAAACCCTTACTCTGGTTTCTCAGTCTGTTTCCTCTTGCCGGTTTGAAGTTCCTGCAGTTTTCACTGTAAAATCGAGTTGGAGCTAGTAACTCCCATTATACATGAATGGAGTGTAGATTGCAAATTAAAAGACACTTTGTGCTCCCTACAAGCTAGGTGAAGAACGGCTTTGACACACACTTATCTCTCAGAACTGAGCATGTGGAGAGACGTTCGTTCATATAGCACAAAGGGAATGGTTTGCAGGAGAAAATATTACTCTGGTCTCTCAGGCTGTTTCCTAGTGCCGGTTTCAATTTCCAGCAGTTTTCACTGTAAAACCGAGTTGGTGCCAGTACCTTCCCATATATATGTATGGAGTAGAGTTTGCAACTGAAAAGAAACTTTGTGTTCCCAACAAGCTAAGTGAAGGACGGCTTTGACACACAATTATCTCTAAGAACTGAGCAAGTGGAGAGACGTTCATTCATCTATCAAATTGGGAACGGGTTACAGGAGAAACTCTTTCTCTGTTTTTTCAGTAAGTTTCCTAGTGCCTTTTTGATGTTCCTTAAGTTTTCACTGTAAAACCGATTTGGATCTTCTACCTACCCATATATATCTACGGAATGTACTTTGCAAGTGAAAAGAATCTTTGTGTTCCCAACAAGATAGTTGAAGGACGGCTTTCACACACACTTATCTCTGAACTGAGCATGTGGAAAGACGATCGTTCACCTAGCACAAAGGGACCGGTTTGCAGGAGAAACTTTTTCTCGGCTTTCTCAGTCTGTTTCCTAGTGCTGGTTTGAATTTCCTGCAGTTTTCACTGTAAAACCGAGTTGGACCTAGTACCTCCCCATAAATATATATGGAGTGTAGTTTGTCACTTAAAGAAACTTTGTGTTCCCAACAAGCTTGTTGAAGGACGGCTTTCAAACACAATTATCTCTCTGAACTGAGCATGTGGAGAGACGTTCGTTCATCTAGCACAAAGGAAACTCTTTGCAGGAAAAAAATTTACTCTGGTTTGTCAGTTTCCCAGTGTCGGTTTGAAGTTCCTGAATTTTTCACTGTAAAACAGACTTGGAGCTAGTACCTCCCCATATATATATAGGGAGTGTATTTTGCCACTTAAAAGAAACGTTGTGTTCCCAACAAGATAGGTGAAGGACGGCTTTCACACATAATTTTCTCTCAGAACTGAGCATGTGGAGAGACTTTCGTTCATCTATCATAAAGGGAACGGGTTACAGAAGAAACTCTTACTCTGGTTTCTCAGTCTGTTTCCCAGTGCCGGTTTGATGTTCCTGCAGGTTTCACTGTAAAACAGAGTTGGATCTAGTACCTACCCATATTTATGTATGGAAATTAAATTGCTACTTAAAAGAAACACTTTTCCCAACAAGCTAGGTGAAGGACGGCTTTCACACACAATTATATCTCATAACGGAGCATGGGGAGAGACGTTCGTTCATTTAGCACAATAGGAAAAGTTTGAGGAGAAACTTTTACTCTGGTTTCTCAGTCTGTTTCAGAGTGCCTTTTTGAAGTTCCTGCAGTTTTCACTGTAAAACTGAGTTGGAGCTATTACATCCCCATATATATGTATGGACTGTAGTTTGCATCTGAAAAGAAACTTTGTGTTCCCAGCAAGCTAGGTGAAGGAAGGTTTTCACACACAGTTATCTCTAAGAACTGAGCATGTGGCGAGACTTTCGTTCATCTAGCACAAATGGAACTGGTTGTAGGAGAAACTCTTACTCTGGTTTCTCAGTCTGTTTCCCAGTGCCGGTTTGAAGTTCCTAGAGTTTTCTCTATAAAAGCGAGTTGGATCTGGTACCTACCCATATATATGTATGGAATGTAAATTTTACTGAAAAGAAACTGTGTTCCCAACAAGTTAGGTGAAGGTCGGCTTTCACACACATTTATCTCTCAGAAATTATCATGTGGAGAGAAGATCATTCATCTAGCACAATAGGAAAGGTTTGCAGGAGAAAATTTTACTCTGAATTCCTCAGTCTGTTTCCTAGTGCCTGTTTGAAGTTCCTGCAGTTTACACTGTAAAACCGAGTTGGAGCTAGTAACTCCCATTATATATGCATGTACTGAAGTTTGCAACTGAAAAGAAACATTTTGTTCCCATCAAGCTATGTGAAATACGGCTTTCACACACACTTATCTCTAAAACTGAGCATGTGGAGAGACGTTCATTCATCTAGCACAAAAGGATCGGGTTACAGGGAAACTCTTACTCTGGTTTATCAGTCTGTTTTCTAGTGACGGTTTGAAGTTCCTGCAGTTTTCACTGTAAAACCGAGGTGGATCTTGTACCTACCCATATTTATGTATGGAAAGTAGTTTGCTACTGAAAAGAAACTGTGTTCCCAACAAGCTAGGTGAAGGACGGCTTTCACACACAATTATATCTCTGAACTGAGCATGTGGAGAGACGTTCGTTCATCTAGCACAAAGGTAACGTGTTGCAGGAGAAACTCTTACTATGGTTTCTCATTCTGTTTCCTAGTGACGGTATGAAGTTCCAGCAGTTTTCACTGTAAAAGTGAGTTAGAGCATGTACCTCCCCATATATATGTATGGAGTGTAGTTTTCAACTGAAAAGAAACTTTGTGTTCCCAACAAGCTAGGTGAAGGAAGGCTTTCACACACTGTTATCTCTCAGAACTGAACATGTGGAGACACGTTCGTTCACCTAACCCAAATGGAACGGGTTGCAGGAAAAACCCTTACTCTGGTTTCTCAGTCTGTTTCCTCTTGTCGGTTTGAAGTTCCTGCAGTTTTCACTGTAAAAGTGAGTTAGAGCATGTACCTCCCCATATATATGTATGGAGTGTAGTTTGCAACTGAAAAGAAAATTTTTGTTCCCAAGAAGCTAGGTGAAGGAAGGCTTTCACACACAGTAATCTCTCAGAACTGAACATGTGGAGAGACGTTCGTTCACCTAACCCAAATGGAACGGGTTGCAGGAAAAACCCTTACTCTGGTTTCTCAGTCTGTTTCCTCTTGCCGGTTTGAAGTTCCTGCAGTTTTCACTGTAAAATCGAGTTGGAGCTAGTAACTCCCATTATACATGAATGGAGTGTAGATTGCAAATTAAAAGACACTTTGTGCTCCCTACAAGCTAGGTGAAGAACGGCTTTGACACACACTTATCACTCAGAACTGAGCATGTGGAGAGACGTTCGTTCATATAGCACAAAGGGAATGGATTGCAGGAGAAAATATTACTCTGGTCTCTCAGGCTGTTTCCTAGAACCGGTTTCAATTTCCAGCAGTTTTCACTGTAAAACCGAGTTGGATCTTCTACCTACCCATATATATCTACGGAATGTACTTTGCAAGTGAAAAGAATCTTTGTGTTCCCAACAAGATAGTTGAAGGACGGCTTTCACACACAATTATCTCTCTGAACTGAGCATGTGGAGAGACGTTCGTTCATCTAGCACAAAGGAAACTCTGCAGGAAAAAAATTTACTCTGGTTTGTCAGTTTCCCAGTGTCGGTTTGAAGTTCCTGAATTTTTCAATGTAAAACCGACTTGGAGCTAGTACCTCCCCATATATATATATGGAGTGTAGTTTGCCACTTAAAAGAAACGTTGTATTCCCAACAAGATAGGTGAAGGACGGCTTTCACCCATAATTATCTCTCAGAACTGAGCATGTGGAGAGACTTTCGTTCATCTATCATAAAGGGAACGGGTTACAGAAGAAACTCTTACTCTGGTTTCTCAGTCTGTTTCCCAGTGCCGGTTTGATGTTCCTGCAGGTTTCACTGTAAAACAGAGTTTTATCTAGTACCTACCCATATTTATGTATGGAAATTAATTTGCTACTGAAAAGAAACTCTTTTCCCAACAAGCTAGGTGAAGGACGGCTTTCACACACAATTATATCTCATAACTGAGCATGGGGAGAGACGTTCGTTCATCTAGCACAATAGGAAAAGTTTGAGGAGAAACTTTTACTCTGGTTTCTCAGTCTGTTTCAGAGTGCGTTTTTGAAGTTCCTGCAGTTTTCACTGTAAAACTGAGTTGGAGCTATTACATCCCCATATATATGTATGGACTGTAGTTTGCATCTGAAAAGAAACTTTGTGTTCCCAGCAAGCTAGGTGAAGGAAGGTTTTCACACACAGTTATCTCTAAGAACTTAGCATGTGGCGAGACGTTCGTTCATCTAGCAAAAATGGAACTGATTGTAGGAGAAACTCTTACTCTGGTTTCTCAGTCTGTTTCCTCCTGCCAGTTTTAAGTTCCTAGAATTTTCTCTATAAAACCGAGTTGGAGCTAGTACCTCCCCATATATATGTATGGAGTGGAGTTTGCAACTGAAAAGAATGTTTGTGTTCCCAAAAAGCTAGGTGATTACGGCTTTCACACCCAATTACCTCTCAGAACTGAGCTTGTGGAGAGACGTTCGTTCATCAAGCAGAAAGAATCGGGTTTCAGGAGAAACTTTTACTCTGGTCTCTCAGTCTGTTTCCTAGCGCAGGTTTGAAGTTCCTGCAGTTTTCACTGTAAAACTGAGTTGGAGATAGTACCTCCCCATATAAATATATGGAGTGTATTATGCAAATGAAAAGTAACTTTGTGTTCCCAGCAAGCTAGGTGAAGGAAGGTTTTCACACACACTTATCTCTAAGAACTGAGCATGTGGAGAGACGTTCGTTCATCTAGCAATAAGGGAACGGGTAACAGGAGAAACTCTTACTCTGGTTTCTCAGTCTTTTTCCTAGTGTCTTTTTGAAGTTCCTAGAGTTTTCACTATAAAACCGAGTTGGATCTAGTACCTACCCATATATATGTATGGAGTGTAGTTTGCAACTGAAAAGAAACTTTGTGTTCACAACAACTAAGTGAAGGACGGCTTTCACACACACTTAATTCTCAGAACTGAGCATGTGGAGAGACTTTAGTTCACATAGCACAAAGTGAACGGGGTGCAGGAGAATCTATTTCTCTGGTTTCTCCGTCTGTTTCCTAGTGCCATTGTGAAGTTCTTGCAGTTTTTACTGTAAAACCGAGTTAGAGCTAGTACCTCCCTATATATATATATGGAGTATAGTTTGCAACTGAAAAGGAAATTTGTATTCCCAACAAGCTATGTGAATTACGGATTTCACACACACTTATCACTCAGAACTGAGCATGTGGTGAGACGTTCGTTCATCTAACACAAGGGGAAATGGTTGCAGGAGAAAGTTTTACTCTGGTTTCTCAGTCTGTTTTCAAGTGCCAGTTTGAAGATTCTGCAGTTTTCACTTTAAAACAGAGTTGGAGCTTGTACCTCTCTATATTTATGTATGGAGTGTAGTTTGCAACTGAAAAGAAACTTTGTGTTCCCAACAAGCTAAGTGAAGGACGGCTTTCCCACACACTTATCTCTCAGAACTGAGCATGTGTAGAGACTTTTGTTCATCTAACACAAGGGGAAATGTTTGCAGGAGAAACTTATTCTCTGGTTTCTCAGTCTTTTCCTAGTGCCGGTTTGAAGTTCCTGCAGTTTTCACTGTAAATCCGAGTTGGAGCTAGTACTTACCCATATATAAGTGTGGATTGTAGTTTGCAACTTAAAAGAAACTTTGTGTTCCCAAAAAGCTAGGTGAAGGACGGCATTCACACACACTTTAGTCTCAGAACTGAGCATGTGTAGAGACGTTAGTTCACCTAGCACAAAGGGAATGGCGTGCAGGAGAAACACTTTCTCTGGTTTCTCAGTCTGTTTTCTAGTGCTGGTTTGAAGTTACTGCATTTTTCAGAGTAAAACCGAGTTGGAGCTTGTATTTTCCCATATATGTGTATGGAGTGATTATTGCAACTGAAAAGAAACTTTGTGTTCCCAAAAAGTTAGGTGAAGGACGGCTTTCACACACAATTATATCTCTGAACTGAGCATGTGGAGAGACTTTCGTTCATCTAACACAAAGATAACGTGTTGCAGGAGAAACTCTTACTATGGTTTCTCACTCTGTTTCCAAGTGACGCTTTGAAGTTCCAGCAGTTTTCACTGTAAAAGTGAGTTAGAGCATGTACCACCCATATATATGTATGGAGTGTAGTTTGCAACTGAAAAGAAAGTTTTTGTTCCCAACAAGCTAGGTGAAGGAAGGCTTTCACACACAGTAATCTCTCAGAACTGAACATGTGGAGAGACGTTCGTTCACCTAACCCAAATGGAACGGGTTGCAGGAAAAACCCTTACTCTGGTTTCTCAGTCTGTTTCCTCTTGCCGGTTTGAAGTTCCTGCAGTTTTCACTGTAAAATCGAGTTGGAGCTAGTAACTCCCATTATACATGAATGGAGTGTAGATTGCAAATTAAAAGACACTTTGTGCTCCCTACAAGCTAGGTGAAGAACGGCTTTGACACACACTTATCTCTCAGAACTGAGCATGTGGAGAGACGTTCGTTCATATAGCACAAAGGGAATGGTTTGCAGGAGAAAATATTACTCTGGTCTCTCAGGCTGTTTCCTAGTGCCGGTTTCAATTTCCAGCAGTTTTCACTGTAAAACCGAGTTGGTGCCAGTACCTTCCCATATATATGTATGGAGTAGAGTTTGCAACTGAAAAGAAACTTTGTGTTCCCAACAAGCTAAGTGAAGGACGGCTTTGACACACAATTATCTCTAAGAACTGAGCAAGTGGAGAGACGTTCATTCATCTATCAAATTGGGAACGGGTTACAGGAGAAACTCTTTCTCTGTTTTTTCAGTAAGTTTCCTAGTGCCTTTTTGATGTTCCTTAAGTTTTCACTGTAAAACCGATTTGGATCTTCTACCTACCCATATATATCTACGGAATGTACTTTGCAAGTGAAAAGAATCTTTGTGTTCCCAACAAGATAGTTGAAGGACGGCTTTCACACACACTTATCTCTGAACTGAGCATGTGGAAAGACGATCGTTCACCTAGCACAAAGGGACCGGTTTGCAGGAGAAACTTTTTCTCGGCTTTCTCAGTCTGTTTCCTAGTGCTGGTTTGAATTTCCTGCAGTTTTCACTGTAAAACCGAGTTGGACCTAGTACCTCCCCATAAATATATATGGAGTGTAGTTTGTCACTTAAAGAAACTTTGTGTTCCCAACAAGCTTGTTGAAGGACGGCTTTCAAACACAATTATCTCTCTGAACTGAGCATGTGGAGAGACGTTCGTTCATCTAGCACAAAGGAAACTCTTTGCAGGAAAAAAATTTACTCTGGTTTGTCAGTTTCCCAGTGTCGGTTTGAAGTTCCTGAATTTTTCACTGTAAAACAGACTTGGAGCTAGTACCTCCCCATATATATATAGGGAGTGTAGTTTGCCACTTAAAAGAAACGTTGTGTTCCCAACAAGATAGGTGAAGGACGGCTTTCACACATAATTTTCTCTCAGAACTGAGCATGTGGAGAGACTTTCGTTCATCTATCATAAAGGGAACGGGTTACAGAAGAAACTCTTACTCTGGTTTCTCAGTCTGTTTCCCAGTGCCGGTTTGATGTTCCTGCAGGTTTCACTGTAAAACAGAGTTGGATCTAGTACCTACCCATATTTATGTATGGAAATTAAATTGCTACTTAAAAGAAACACTTTTCCCAACAAGCTAGGTGAAGGACGGCTTTCACACACAATTATATCTCATAACTGAGCATGGGGAGAGACGTTCGTTCATCTAGCACAATAGGAAAATTTGAGGAGAAACTTTTACTCTGGTTTCTCAGTCTGTTTCAGAGTGCCTTTTTGAAGTTCCTGCAGTTTTCACTGTAAAACTGAGTTGGAGCTATTACATCCCCATATATATGTATGGAGTGTAGTTTGCATCTGAAAAGAAACTTTGTGTTCCCAGCAAGCTAGGTGAAGGAAGGTTTTCACACACAGTTATCTCTAAGAACTGAGCATGTGGCGAGACGTTCGTTCATCTAGCACAAATGGAACTGGTTGTAGGAGAAACTCTTACTCTGGTTTCTCAGTCTGTTTCCTCCTGCCAGTTTTAAGTTCCTAGAATTTTCTCTATAAAACCGAGTTGGAGCTAGTACCTCCCCATATATATGTATGGAGTGGAGTTTGCAACTGAAAAGAATGTTTGTGTTCCCAAAAAGCTAGGTGATTACGGCTTTCACACCCAATTACCTCTCAGAACTGAGCTTGTGGAGAGACGTTCGTTCATCAAGCAGAAAGAATCGGGTTTCAGGAGAAACTTTTACTCTGGTCTCTCAGTCTGTTTCCTAGCGCAGGTTTGAAGTTCCTGCAGTTTTCACTGTAAAACTGAGTTGGAGCTTGTACCTCCCCATATATATGTATGGAATGTAGTTTGCAACAGAAAAGAATGTTTGTGTTCCCAGCAATCTATGTGAAGGAAGGTTTTCACACACAGTTATCTCTCAGAACTGAGCATGTGGAGAGACTTTCGTTCATCTATCACAAAGGGAACGGTTTACAGAAGAAACTCTTACTCTGGATTCTCAGTCTGTTTCCCAGTGCCGGTTTGAAGTTCCTAGAGTTTTCTCTATAAAAGCGAGTTGGATCTGGTACCTACCCATATATATGTATGGAATGTAAATTTTACTGAAAAGAAACTGTGTTCCCAACAAGTTAGGTGAAGGTCGGCTTTCACACACATTTATCTCTCAGAAATGATCATGTGGAGAGAAGATCATTCATCTAGCACAATAGGAAAGGTTTGCAGGAGAAAATTTTACTCTGAATTCCTCAGTCTGTTTCCTAGTGCCTGTTTGAAGTTCCTGCAGTTTACACTGTAAAACCGAGTTGGAGCTAGTAACTCCCATTATATATGCATGTACTGAAGTTTGCAACTGAAAAGAAACATTTTGTTCCCATCAAGCTATGTGAAATACGGCTTTCACACACACTTATCTCTAAAACTGAGCATGTGGAGAGACGTTCATTCATCTAGCACAAAAGGATCGGGTTACAGGGAAACTCTTACTCTGGTTTATCAGTCTGTTTTCTAGTGACGGTTTGAAGTTCCTGCAGTTTTCACTGTAAAACCGAGGTGGATCTTGTACCTACCCATATTTATGTATGGAAAGTAGTTTGCTACTGAAAAGAAACTGTGTTCCCAACAAGCTAGGTGAAGGACGGCTTTCACACACAATTATATCTCTGAACTGAGCATGTGGAGAGACGTTCGTTCATCTAGCACAAAGGTAACGTGTTGCAGGAGAAACTCTTACTATGGTTTCTCATTCTGTTTCCTAGTGACGGTTTGAAGTTCCAGCAGTTTTCACTGTAAAAGTGAGTTAGAGCATGTACCTCCCCATATATATGTATGGAGTGTAGTTTGCAACTGAAAAGAAACTTTGTGTTCCCAACAAGCTAGGTGAAGGAAGGCTTTCACACACTGTTATCTCTCAGAACTGAACATGTGGAGACACGTTCGTTCACCTAACCCAAATGGAACGGGTTGCAGGAAAAACCCTTACTCTGGTTTCTCAGTCTGTTTCCTCTTGTCGGTTTGAAGTTCCTGCAGTTTTCACTGTAAAAGTGAGGTAGAGCATGTACCTCCCCATATATATGTATGGAGTGTAGTTTGCAACTGAAAAGAAAATTTTTGTTCCCAAGAAGCTAGGTGAAGGAAGGCTTTCACACACAGTAATCTCTCAGAACTGAACATGTGGAGAGACGTTCGTTCACCTAACCCAAATGGAACGGGTTGCAGGAAAAACCCTTACTCTGGTTTCTCAGTCTGTTTCCTCTTGCCGGTTTGAAGTTCCTGCAGTTTTCACTGTAAAATCGAGTTGGAGCTAGTAACTCCCATTATACATGAATGGAGTGTAGATTGCAAATTAAAAGACACTTTGTGCTCCCTACAAGCTAGGTGAAGAACGGCTTTGACACACACTTATCACTCAGAACTGAGCATGTGGAGAGACGTTCGTTCATATAGCACAAAGGGAATGGATTGCAGGAGAAAATATTACTCTGGTCTCTCAGGCTGTTTCCTAGTACCGGTTTCAATTTCCAGCAGTTTTCACTGTAAAACCGAGTTGGATCTTCTACCTACCAATATATATCTACGGAATGTACTTTGCAAGTGAAAAGAATCTTTGTGTTCCCAACAAGATAGTTGAAGGACGGCTTTCACACACAATTATCTCTCTGAACTGAGCATGTGGAGAGACGTTCGTTCATCTAGCACAAAGGAAACTCTGCAGGAAAAAAATTTACTCTGGTTTGTCAGTTTCCCAGTGTCGGTTTGAAGTTCCTGAATTTTTCACTGTAAAACCGACTTGGAGCTAGTACCTCCCCATATATATATATGGAGTGTAGTTTCCCACTTAAAAGAAACGTTGTATTCCCAACAAGATAGGTGAAGGACGGCTTTCACACATAATTATCTCTCAGAACTGAGCATGTGGAGAGACTTTCGTTCATCTATCATAAAGGGAACGGGTTACAGAAGAAACTCTTACTCTGGTTTCTCAGTCTGTTTCCCAGTGCCGGTTTGATGTTCCTGCAGGTTTCACTGTAAAACAGAGTTTTATCTAGTACCTACCCATATTTATGTATGGAAATTAATTTGCTACTGAAAAGAAACTCTTTTCCCAACAAGCTAGGTGAAGGACGGCTTTCACACACAATTATATCTCATAACTGAGCATGGGGAGAGACGTTCGTTCATCTAGCACAATAGGAAAAGTTTGAGGAGAAACTTTTACTCTGGTTTCTCAGTCTGTTTCAGAGTGCGTTTTTGAAGTTCCTGCAGTTTTCACTGTAAAACTGAGTTGGAGCTATTACATCCCCATATATATGTATGGACTGTAGTTTGCATCTGAAAAGAAACTTTGTGTTCCCAGCAAGCTAGGTGAAGGAAGGTTTTCACACACAGTTATCTCTAAGAACTTAGCATGTGGCGAGACGTTCGTTCATCTAGCAAAAATGGAACTGATTGTAGGAGAAACTCTTACTCTGGTTTCTCAGTCTGTTTCCTCCTGCCAGTTTTAAGTTCCTAGAATTTTCTCTATAAAACCGAGTTGGAGCTAGTACCTCCCCATATATATGTATGGAGTGGAGTTTGCAACTGAAAAGAATGTTTGTGTTCCCAAAAAGCTAGGTGATTACGGCTTTCACACCCAATTACCTCTCAGAACTGAGCTTGTGGAGAGACGTTCGTTCATCAAGCAGAAAGAATCGGGTTTCAGGAGAAACTTTTACTCTGGTCTCTCAGTCTGTTTCCTAGCGCAGGTTTGAAGTTCCTGCAGTTTTCACTGTAAAACTGAGTTGGAGATAGTACCTCCCCATATAAATATATGGAGTGTATTATGCAAATGAAAAGTAACTTTGTGTTCCCAGCAAGCTAGGTGAAGGAAGGTTTTCACACACACTTATCTCTAAGAACTGAGCATGTGGAGAGACGTTCGTTCATCTAGCAATAAGGGAACGGGTAACAGGAGAAACTCTTACTCTGGTTTCTCAGTCTTTTTCCTAGTGTCTTTTTGAAGTTCCTAGAGTTTTCACTATAAAACCGAGTTGGATCTAGTACCTACCCATATATATGTATGGAGTGTAGTTTGCAACTGAAAAGAAACTTTGTGTTCACAACAACTAAGTGAAGGACGGCTTTCACACACACTTAATTCTCAGAACTGAGCATGTGGAGAGACTTTAGTTCACATAGCACAAAGTGAACGGGGTGCAGGAGAATCTCTTTCTCTGGTTTCTCCGTCTGTTTCCTAGTGCCATTGTGAAGTTCTTGCAGTTTTTACTGTAAAACCGAGTTAGAGCTAGTACCTCCCTATATATATATATGGAGTATAGTTTGCAACTGAAAAGGAAATTTGTATTCCCAACAAGCTATGTGAATTACAGATTTCACACACACTTATCACTCAGAACTGAGCATGTGGTGAGACGTTCGTTCATCTAACACAAGGGGAAATGGTTGCAGGAGAAAGTTTTACTCTGGTTTCTCAGTCTGTTTTCAAGTGCCAGTTTGAAGATTCTGCAGTTTTCACTTTAAAACAGAGTTGGAGCTTGTACCTCTCTATATTTATGTATGGAGTGTAGTTTGCAACTGAAAAGAAACTTTGTGTTCCCAACAAGCTAAGTGAAGGTCGGCTTTCCCACACACTTATCTCTCAGAACTGAGCATGTGTAGAGACTTTTGTTCATCTAACACAAGGGGAAATGTTTGCAGGAGAAACTTATTCTCTGGTTTCTCAGTCTTTTCCTAGTGCCGGTTTGAAGTTCCTGCAGTTTTCACTGTAAATCCGAGTTGGAGCTAGTACTTACCCATATATAAGTG
This sequence comes from Camelus dromedarius, assembly GCF_036321535.1. Taxonomy (NCBI): domain Eukaryota; kingdom Metazoa; phylum Chordata; class Mammalia; order Artiodactyla; family Camelidae; genus Camelus; species Camelus dromedarius. Next base: position 706,296 of record NW_026989809.1, on the reverse strand, counting down.
TGGATTGTAGTTTGCAACTTAAAAGAAACTTTGTGTTCCCAAAAAGCTAGGTGAAGGACGGCATTCACACACACTTTAGTCTCAGAACTGAGCATGTGTAGAGACGTTAGTTCACCTAGCACAAAGGGAATGGCATGCAGGAGAAACACTTTCTCTGGTTTCTCAGTCTGTTTTCTAGTGCTGGTTTGAAGTTACTGCATTTTTCAGAGTAAAACCGAGTTGGAGCTTGTATTTTCCCATATATGTGTATGGAGTGATTATTGCAACTGAAAAGAAACTTTGTGTTCCCAAAAAGTTAGGTGAAGGACGGCTTTCACACACAATTATATCTCTGAACTGAGCATGTGGAGAGACTTTCGTTCATCTAACACAAAGATAACGTGTTGCAGGAGAAACTCTTACTATGGTTTCTCACTCTGTTTCCAAGTGACGCTTTGAAGTTCCAGCAGTTTTCACTGTAAAAGTGAGTTAGAGCATGTACCACCCATATATATGTATGGAGTGTAGTTTGCAACTGAAAAGAAAGTTTTTGTTCCCAACAAGCTAGGTGAAGGAAGGCTTTCACACACAGTAATCTCTCAGAACTGAACATGTGGAGAGACGTTCGTTCACCTAACCCAAATGGAACGGGTTGCAGGAAAAACCCTTACTCTGGTTTCTCAGTCTGTTTCCTCTTGCCGGTTTGAAGTTCCTGCAGTTTTCACTGTAAAATCGAGTTGGAGCTAGTAACTCCCATTATACATGAATGGAGTGTAGATTGCAAATTAAAAGACACTTTGTGCTCCCTACAAGCTAGGTGAAGAACGGCTTTGACACACACTTATCTCTCAGAACTGAGCATGTGGAGAGACGTTCGTTCATATAGCACAAAGGGAATGGTTTGCAGGAGAAAATATTACTCTGGTCTCTCAGGCTGTTTCCTAGTGCCGGTTTCAATTTCCAGCAGTTTTCACTGTAAAACCGAGTTGGTGCCAGTACCTTCCCATATATATGTATGGAGTAGAGTTTGCAACTGAAAAGAAACTTTGTGTTCCCAACAAGCTAAGTGAAGGACGGCTTTGACACACAATTATCTCTAAGAACTGAGCAAGTGGAGAGACGTTCATTCATCTATCAAATTGGGAACGGGTTACAGGAGAAACTCTTTCTCTGTTTTTTCAGTAAGTTTCCTAGTGCCTTTTTGATGTTCCTTAAGTTTTCACTGTAAAACCGATTTGGATCTTCTACCTACCCATATATATCTACGGAATGTACTTTGCAAGTGAAAAGAATCTTTGTGTTCCCAACAAGATAGTTGAAGGACGGCTTTCACACACACTTATCTCTGAACTGAGCATGTGGAAAGACGATCGTTCACCTAGCACAAAGGGACCGGTTTGCAGGAGAAACTTTTTCTCGGCTTTCTCAGTCTGTTTCCTAGTGCTGGTTTGAATTTCCTGCAGTTTTCACTGTAAAACCGAGTTGGACCTAGTACCTCCCCATAAATATATATGGAGTGTAGTTTGTCACTTAAAGAAACTTTGTGTTCCCAACAAGCTTGTTGAAGGACGGCTTTCAAACACAATTATCTCTCTGAACTGAGCATGTGGAGAGACGTTCGTTCATCTAGCACAAAGGAAACTCTTTGCAGGAAAAAAATTTACTCTGGTTTGTCAGTTTCCCAGTGTCGGTTTGAAGTTCCTGAATTTTTCACTGTAAAACAGACTTGGAGCTAGTACCTCCCCATATATATATAGGGAGTGTAGTTTGCCACTTAAAAGAAACGTTGTGTTCCCAACAAGATAGGTGAAGGACGGCTTTCACACATAATTTTCTCTCAGAACTGAGCATGTGGAGAGACTTTCGTTCATCTATCATAAAGGGAACGGGTTACAGAAGAAACTCTTACTCTGGTTTCTCAGTCTGTTTCCCAGTGCCGGTTTGATGTTCCTGCAGGTTTCACTGTAAAACAGAGTTGGATCTAGTACCTACCCATATTTATGTATGGAAATTAAATTGCTACTTAAAAGAAACACTTTTCCCAACAAGCTAGGTGAAGGACGGCTTTCACACACAATTATATCTCATAACTGAGCATGGGGAGAGACGTTCGTTCATCTAGCACAATAGGAAAATTTGAGGAGAAACTTTTACTCTGGTTTCTCAGTCTGTTTCAGAGTGCCTTTTTGAAGTTCCTGCAGTTTTCACTGTAAAACTGAGTTGGAGCTATTACATCCCCATATATATGTATGGACTGTAGTTTGCATCTGAAAAGAAACTTTGTGTTCCCAGCAAGCTAGGTGAAGGAAGGTTTTCACACACAGTTATCTCTAAGAACTGAGCATGTGGCGAGACGTTCGTTCAACTAGCACAAATGGAACTGGTTGTAGGAGAAACTCTTACTCTGGTTTCTCAGTCTGTTTCCTGCTGCCAGTTTTAAGTTCCTAGAATTTTCTCTATAAAACCGAGTTGGAGCTAGTACCTCCCCATATATATGTATGGAGTGGAGTTTGCAACTGAAAAGAATGTTTGTGTTCCCAAAAAGCTAGGTGAAGTACGGCTTTCACACACAATTACCTCTCAGAACAGAGCTTCTAGAGAGACGTTCGTTCATCAAGCAGAAAGAATCGGGTTTCAGGAGAAAATTTTACTCTGGTCTCTCAGTCTGTTTCCTAGCGCCGGTTTGAAGTTCCTGCAGTTTTCACTGTAAAACTGAGTTGGAGCTTGTACCTCCCCATATATATGTATGGAATGTAGTTTGCAACAGAAAAGAATGTTTGTGTTCCCAGCAATCTATGTGAAGGAAGGTTTTCACACACAGTTATCTCTCAGAACTGAGCATGTGGAGAGACTTTCGTTCATCTATCACAAAGGGAACGGTTTACAGAAGAAACTCTTACTCTGGATTCTCAGTCTGTTTCCCAGTGCCGGTTTGAAGTTCCTAGAGTTTTCTCTATAAAAGCGAGTTGGATCTGGTACCTACCCATATATATGTATGGAATGTAAATTTTACTGAAAAGAAACTGTGTTCCCAACAAGTTAGGTGAAGGTCGGCTTTCACACACATTTATCTCTCAGAAATGATCATGTGGAGAGAAGATCATTCATCTAGCACAATAGGAAAGTTTTGCAGGAGAAAATTTTACTCTGAATTCCTCAGTCTGTTTCCTAGTGCCTGTTTGAAGTTCCTGCAGTTTACACTGTAAAACCGAGTTGGAGCTAGTAACTCCCATTATATATGCATGTACTGAAGTTTGCAACTGAAAAGAAACATTTTGTTCCCATCAAGCTATGTGAAATACGGCTTTCACACACACTTATCTCTAAAACTGAGCATGTGGAGAGACGTTCATTCATCTAGCACAAAAGGATCGGGTTACAGGGAAACTCTTACTCTGGTTTATCAGTCTGTTTTCTAGTGACGGTTTGAAGTTCCTGCAGTTTTCACTGTAAAACCGAGGTGGATCTTGTACCTACCCATATTTATGTATGGAAAGTAGTTTGCTACTGAAAAGAAACTGTGTTCCCAACAAGCTAGGTGAAGGACGGCTTTCACACACAATTATATCTCTGAACTGAGCATGTGGAGAGACGTTCGTTCATCTAGCACAAAGGTAACGTGTTGCAGGAGAAACTCTTACTATGGTTTCTCATTCTGTTTCCTAGTGACGGTTTGAAGTTCCAGCAGTTTTCACTGTAAAAGTGAGTTAGAGCATGTACCTCCCCATATATATGTATGGAGTGTAGTTTGCAACTGAAAAGAAACTTTGTGTTCCCAACAAGCTAGGTGAAGGAAGGCTTTCACACACTGTTATCTCTCAGAACTGAACATGTGGAGACACGTTCGTTCACCTAACCCAAATGGAACGGGTTGCAGGAAAAACTCTTACTCTGGTTTCTCAGTCTGTTTCCTCTTGTCGGTTTGAAGTTCCTGCAGTTTTCACTGTAAAAGTGAGTTAGAGCATGTACCTCCCCATATATATGTATGGAGTGTAGTTTGCAACTGAAAAGAAAATTTTTGTTCCCAAGAAGCTAGGTGAAGGAAGGCTTTCACACACAGTAATCTCTCAGAACTGAACATGTGGAGAGACGTTCGTTCACCTAACCCAAATGGAACGGGTTGCAGGAAAAACCCTTACTCTGGTTTCTCAGTCTGTTTCCTCTTGCCGGTTTGAAGTTCCTGCAGTTTTCACTGTAAAATCGAGTTGGAGCTAGTAACTCCCATTATACATGAATGGAGTGTAGATTGCAAATTAAAAGACACTTTGTGCTCCCTACAAGCTAGGTGAAGAACGGCTTTGACACACACTTATCACTCAGAACTGAGCATGTGGAGAGACGTTCGTTCATATAGCACAAAGGGAATGGATTGCAGGAGAAAATATTACTCTGGTCTCTCAGGCTGTTTCCTAGTACCGGTTTCAATTTCCAGCAGTTTTCACTGTAAAACCGAGTTGGATCTTCTACCTACCCATATATATCTACGGAATGTACTTTGCAAGTGAAAAGAATCTTTGTGTTCCCAACAAGATAGTTGAAGGACGGCTTTCACACACAATTATCTCTCTGAACTGAGCATGTGGAGAGACGTTCGTTCATCTAGCACAAAGGAAACTCTGCAGGAAAAAAATTTACTCTGGTTTGTCAGTTTCCCAGTGTCGGTTTGAAGTTCCTGAATTTTTCACTGTAAAACCGACTTGGAGCTAGTACCTCCCCATATATATATATGGAGTGTAGTTTGCCACTTAAAAGAAACGTTGTATTCCCAACAAGATAGGTGAAGGACGGTTTTCACACATAATTATCTCTCAGAACTGAGCATGTGGAGAGACTTTCGTTCATTTATCATAAAGGGAACGGGTTACAGAAGAAACTCTTACTCTGGTTTCTCAGTCTGTTTCCCAGTGCCGGTTTGATGTTCCTGCAGGTTTCACTGTAAAACAGAGTTTTATCTAGTACCTACCCATATTTATGTATAGAAATTAATTTGCTACTGAAAAGAAACTCTTTTCCCAACAAGCTAGGTGAAGGACGGCTTTCACACACAATTATATCTCATAACTGAGCATGGGGAGAGACGTTCGTTCATCTAGCACAATAGGAAAAGTTTGAGGAGAAACTTTTACTCTGGTTTCTCAGTCTGTTTCAGAGTGCGTTTTTGAAGTTCCTGCAGTTTTCACTGTAAAACTGAGTTGGAGCTATTACATCCCCATATATATGTATGGACTGTAGTTTGCATCTGAAAAGAAACTTTGTGTTCCCAGCAAGCTAGGTGAAGGAAGGTTTTCACACACAGTTATCTCTAAGAACTTAGCATGTGGCGAGACGTTCGTTCATCTAGCAAAAATGGAACTGATTGTAGGAGAAACTCTTACTCTGGTTTCTCAGTCTGTTTCCTCCTGCCAGTTTTAAGTTCCTAGAATTTTCTCTATAAAACCGAGTTGGAGCTAGTACCTCCCCATATATATGTATGGAGTGGAGTTTGCAACTGAAAAGAATGTTTGTGTTCCCAAAAAGCTAGGTGATTACGGCTTTCACACCCAATTACCTCTCAGAACTGAGCTTGTGGAGAGACGTTCGTTCATCAAGCAGAAAGAATCGGGTTTCAGGAGAAACTTTTACTCTGGTCTCTCAGTCTGTTTCCTAGCGCAGGTTTGAAGTTCCTGCAGTTTTCACTGTAAAACTGAGTTGGAGATAGTACCTCCCCATATAAATATATGGAGTGTATTATGCAAATGAAAAGTAACTTTGTGTTCCCAGCAAGCTAGGTGAAGGAAGGTTTTCACACACACTTATCTCTAAGAACTGAGCATGTGGAGAGACGTTCGTTCATCTAGCAATAAGGGAACGGGTAACAGGAGAAACTCTTACTCTGGTTTCTCAGTCTTTTTCCTAGTGTCTTTTTGAAGTTCCTAGAGTTTTCACTATAAAACCGAGTTGGATCTAGTACCTACCCATATATATGTATGGAGTGTAGTTTGCAACTGAAAAGAAACTTTGTGTTCACAACAACTAAGTGAAGGACGGCTTTCACACACACTTAATTCTCAGAACTGAGCATGTGGAGAGACTTTAGTTCACATAGCACAAAGTGAACGGGGTGCAGGAGAATCTCTTTCTCTGGTTTCTCCGTCTGTTTCCTAGTGCCATTGTGAAGTTCTTGCAGTTTTTACTGTAAAACCGAGTTAGAGCTAGTACCTCCCTATATATATATATATGGAGTATAGTTTGCAACTGAAAAGGAAATTTGTATTCCCAACAAGCTATGTGAATTACGGATTTCACACACACTTATCACTCAGAACTGAGCATGTGGTGAGACGTTCGTTCATCTAACACAAGGGGAAATGGTTGCAGGAGAAAGTTTTACTCTGGTTTCTCAGTCTGTTTTCAAGTGCCAGTTTGAAGATTCTGCAGTTTTCACTTTAAAACAGAGTTGGAGCTTGTACCTCTCTATATTTATGTATGGAGTGTAGTTTGCAACTGAAAAGAAACTTTGTGTTCCCAACAAGCTAAGTGAAGGACGGCTTTCCCACACACTTATCTCTCAGAACTGAGCATGTGTAGAGACTTTCGTTCATCTAACACAAGGGGAAATGGTTGCAGGAGAAACTTATTCTCTGGTTTCTCAGTCTTTTTCCTAGTGCCGGTTTGAAGTTTCTGCAGTTTTCACTGTAAATCCGAGTTGGGGCTAATACTTACCCATATATAAGTGTGGATTGTAGTTTGCAACTTAAAAGAAACTTTGTGTTCCAAAAAAGCTAGGTGAAGGACGGCTTTGACACACACTTATCTCTCAGAACTGAGCATGTGGAGAGACGTTCATTCATATAGCACAAATGGAACGGTTTGCAGGAGAAAATATTACTTGGTCTCTCAGGCTGTTTCCTAGTGCCGGTTTCAATTTCCAGCAATTTTCACTGTAAAACCGAGTTTGTGCTAGTACCTTCCCATATATATGTATGGAGTAGAGTTTGCAACTGAAAAGAAACTTTGTGTTCCCAACAAGCTAAGTGAAGGACGGCTTTGACACATAATTATCTCTAAGAACTGAGCAAGTGGAGAGACGTTCATTCATCTATCAAATTGGGAACGGGTTACAGGAGAAACTCTTTCTCCATTTTTTCAGTAAATTTCCTAGTTCCTTTTTGAAATTCCTTAAATTTTCACAGTAAAACCGAGTTGGATCTTCTACCTACCCATATATATCTACGGAATGTACTTTGCAAGTGAAAAGAAACTTTGTGTTCCCAACAAGATAGTTGAAAGACGGCTTTCACACACACTTATCTCTGAACTGAGCATGTGGAAAGACGTTCGTTCACCTAGCACAAAGGGAACGGTTTGCAGGAGAAACTTTTTCTCTGCTTTCTCAGTCTGTTTCCTAGTGCTGGTTTGAATATCCTGCAGTTTTCACTGTAAAACAGAGTTGGACCTAGTACCTCCCCAT